>NW_026555346.1:3784087-4402084 GCF_029017545.1 Prosopis cineraria
GCATTTAATTTGGAGAGTTTATGATCGGCTATCTTTTGTGTAACAAAAATGACCAATTAATCAAATGCCATGGGATTCTTCCAAGTTCGAATTAATCCAGGAGCATAGTCTGGTGTTATGCCACATCTAAACGCATGCACATAAGGCCCACTGTTAATTCAGTGTGCATATGTGAGAATCGCAACTTCGATGGATTTCGCTTTTTGTTTTCATTTTGAAGTACCAACATGTGCAGGCCAGTATTTCCTCGTGCCTCGAACATCTTTGGTAAGTGTAGTGCTTTTTGATCACTTGGTCCATATGGATTTCACGTTTTGACGGAAATACAGCCAACGGACGTAGTACACTACATGCTTTTCCTTTCACGACTATCTTAGACGATGTGACAGACGCAACAAACAGCTCATTCAAAAGTTCTTTGTTTGTATTCAAAGGACGAAATCACGACGACTCACAAATTCTTTCCTTTCTGGGCTCTATGCATGGGGTTGTTGTATGATGTTTTCCCGAGTTTTAATGTGCGTACAAAAGCCCACCCGGCACAAGCAAAGAAAAAGAGAAAGCCATGTGGATACTGTATAGTAGGTCACTGGCCATTTGATCGATGAATATGTTAGGGTATGGTACTGAGAATATGTACAGTAGTGGCTTCACGTGAAGTATATATATTAACCTTTAAAAGCCTGAACCAAAACCAAGCTAGTGTCGACCGCAAATTGGCCGGTGATGTACCCAGATGAACTTAATCACGCGCCCATCTAACATATATGAGCATTCTCTTGGTAATTCTGAATATGGAATTAACACATCATTTATCATTATAACGATTAAAGATCCACTCCCCATCTGCATAACCTTTCCCTCTATATCTCGGGAAAGAGAGATTTGAAAAGAAATTGCTACTTGACCCATCCTGTGAACTTGGTTTGATATTCCAAAATCAGAATGTGTAAATCGCACGCCTATTGTAGATGTTTCATTCGGCCGAGTAAATTGCACATGCAATTATTGACGGCATGCTGTGAATAATTATATGTTGGGCACCGAGTTGTCAATAACATGCATACACGCACAAAGTGGAAATGCCCATGTCCAGGAACAGCAAATCGTAATGCAGCATGCAAGGGACAAATAAGTCCTTGCGAATAACTGTTGATATAAAGCTTACGCACTGTCGACCTTGACTTTCCGCGTCAGCAATTGCTTGTGGTGAAAAAGGTCGAACTGAATTCAACTTATCGATGTATAAGACCCCTATTGTTATTGCTTGTAAGTCTTTCGTGTGGGAGAGTTTGTTTTCCAGTTATATATAATTCCTTTCTGCTCTATCTTATCCATGACGAGTTCTTTTTTCAATGGATTTGGTCTTTCTGCATCTTGTTTTTGACTGTGATTCTTGAAAGCTAGGTTGCTACCAAAAGCCATATCAAAACTTCATCGCCCATTCAACGTACCAAAAATTTATTCGTTCTGCCAAAAATAATTAATTTCAAAAGCTATCATATCATTTTATCAAAAAACAAAATATATCACATCATACATGGGCTTAGAATTATCTACTACTGCCGCCCCATTTTATAAGATTATTTTTTTTTTGAAGTCATTTGGTTTTCACAATATAAGGTACTCATATGATACAGCGTGACATCTTCATTGGCCTGGGGAGATAATTCTCTGGATCATGAACTTAAAAAATATATATACAGGGATCAAGTATAGATCATGAACTATAACGATCATAGCTTTCAGTTGGGCTAAAATCGAGCGATCAATATACATAATACATAATGTACTATTTATAGGCCATGAATAATAAGACTGCGTTAAATTCAATACACTGGACACACATTCACATATACTCTATCCTAACAAATGGTACATGTAATACTACCCCGTGGAAGTTCGTAAATCTCAATAAATTTGTTGGAAGAGTACGGGATTTTACTTAAGACGGTAAGGAAGTTGGGGAATGATTTGGACATTAATTCTTTCTCTGGGCTTACTTTTTATTAAAAAAAATATGCGGTCTGATAAAGTGCTTCATGGGCTATGGCCCATTTTAAAAGTGTTCTGGCCCGACAAAAGTCTCCGAAGCCATGATCATCATCGCTTAACGGGGTTCAGATGCCATAGTGGATAATCGCCCCATAGGGAGCATGGCGATGCTGAGTGGGTTTCTGAGAAAAAGAAGCAGGGAATGAAATAAATGCTCTTTTTCAACAAGATTGGCGACCATTTTGTATCCAAAAAATAAAAACAAAGCAATTATCTGTCTCAAAATATTAGAGTGTATTTGGTTGGGAGCTTTGAAGGAAGAGCAATGCTCCCCTCTCCTGTTGCGGCTGTAGGAGCCATCATTGTTACTTTGTATATGATGGAAGTAAAAAAAAAAAAAAGTTAATATATATGAATATAATAATAAATTAATTATTACGTCCCTCTCTTTCCTTCTTGAACAAAAAAAAAATCATTAAAACCCCTCATCTCCAACAAAATTAAAATAAGGTAGCATAAAAACTCTCCCCTTCTCTTCTCTCACTCTTGAACTAAACATGACCTTAAGATAGGAGGCGGATTATTATCATCTGAAAGTTGTTTCATATTTCTTCCAAGCAATAATATAAAATGTTTTTTTGAAAAACTTTATTTAATTCTAAATACAAGGCATTTGGTAGGATTATATATATTTGTGTGTAAACATTTACTTTATTATATTCCACTCACATAATTAACAAGTGTATTTTAAATAAATTAAATGTTATACTTATTTCATTTAAATGTATGATTGAAAAGATGTGTAATTTTTTTTTAAAAAAATGACTTTAACCAATTTTTTAGGAAACATAAATGAGTTTCTAATAATCATTTATATCATAGTTCAAATGGAGTATACAAAAGTCAAGATTTTAATTTCTAGCTATTTAGCAGGAAAGGGACACATGGAAATTTTATGTTTTCTTCCAAAAGTTTTATTCTCAAAACATAGAGAGAATTTAAAAGGAGGCAAGAGACTCGTTTTTTTTTTTTACATGAATGTCATTGTTTCTATAAAATTGGTCATTTTCTTATTTTCAGTGCCATTTTTTTTATTGCAAACGCCTGTTTTTCTGATAAAAACAATATTATTTTTGACACATTAAATATAAATATATCTCTCAATAAAATTTTGAACCTCGGTACGTTCCATAGTGAGAGTCTAGCTTTTCTGCTAAAACTTAACTCTGGTTAGTTTTCTATATTATATTTGAATTTGAGCATTTAAATGTGAAGGAAAAAATCTGTCCAGAAATGCAGAAAGGAAAATATATATATTTTATCTTCACTTTATATATATACATATACACACACATCTATTTTCTATTTTCTTATTTTTTTTTTTTCGCGCGTCCCGGTAAAGCATATAAATTATAAAGCAGCCGCAGATGAACCCTCTTTAAACAAGTAACGCGTCCGGGGATGGCTAAATTGTATTGATTTCGATTCGCCAGGGACCACTTGTAATGATAAATTCAGTACTTTTACACGGTGGCGGCTGTGGAAGGGAGTACACCAAAAAATGAAAACAAAAGAAATCGGGGAGGGGACTTTGATTTCATTCTTCGAACATGACGTCCTATATTAGTGTCATGGCCATGAATGTATTGTAATGAGCGATAGTTATATATTATAATCTCTCAAACTTTTATCGCCAGGCTTCCTTTCACTCCACCTCTCCACTTAAGTTGAATTATGTATATTATTAGCTACCCAATTAAAATTCCTCTCGCATTTCTCTTAAACTTAAATACAGTAAAATGTTAGGAAATGGCTAACCTACTAGGGATAAAAATAAGATAGATCGAGTTAAATTTTAATCAAATAGACCTAAATCTATATGATAGATCAAAGTTTAGAAGTCTATATAAAATTTTTTTTTTACTCAAATTTGAGCATGCTTAAAGTCATGCATAGCCTAAAAACTTTTTAAATAGATTTACATATTAGTTTTAAATGTTTTAAATATATTTTTAGACCATTAAAATTTATATTTATATAATATAATTTATTAATTTCAATATATAACAATCAAGATGAACTACCGTACAAAATACAACAATAAAATAATAATATTAAAATTAATATATAAGTTTAATATGATTGAAAACATAACTAGAAATATAAAAAAAGAATAGATTGATTAAAAATTAAATGATAATATGTGTGTGTGTGTGTGTGTGTAATATATTATATAATAATATTTATAAATAAGCTTAATCAAGGTCTTAAGTTAGCATGAACCTACTTAATAAATAAGTTAAGTTAGGCTTGAAGTAAATCAGGTTGTAGGTTTTTGATAGAGACAGCCTAGCCTATTTCTATAGTATTCAAAGTAGTTCACCCAAGAATATGAATCAGGAGAGGAAAAAGGAAAGGGCTAGAGACAGTCTTAACCTAGCCATCCTATCTAAACTTTAACATAGGCAAATTTGATTTGGTTTGAATTGGTTTGAGTCATCATACTAAAATAAAGTATTTTAGAAAAATCAGTCTCATATATACTGAATGAAATTGAAAATAAACAATAATCTACTTGAAGTTACAAAAACGAGAAACTCATCTCTTACACGGAGAGGAATCTATGGTGTATGAAATAGATTCAAAGAAGGAGTGGGCAAGAAAGTTGGTAATGGGAGGAACACGTCCTTTTGGTTTGATGATTGGTCCTTGTTCAATGTTCCTTTAATTGAACTAATCCCTGCCAAAGAGGACTCCATTGATAGAAATGAAAGGGTCTCTGATTATGTTACTCAAGAGGGCCATTGGAATATACAGAATCTCAACTCTTGTTTCTAGTTGAACTCGGTTACCTATCTTATGCATGCCCATTCACCCAATAAGGAGAGAAGAGAGGACAAACACTTCTAAAAACCATCTTCTGATGATTGTTTTACTATTAAATTTGCATATGATTTTCTTTCTACAGGCACTAGAAGCAACTTGGACAGCATTTGGAATATACTCTGGAGATGGCCTGTAGTTGAAAAAATGAAATCCTTTATGCGATTATTTACACAGGACAAACACACTGTGGAACTGAGATAGAAAAGGGGTCTAGTAATAGATTAAAACTACCCGAGCCTAAGCCTTTTTTAAACAAAAGAACCAACATTGGTTATTTTAACAACACATTACTTGAAAAATCATTTATCTTTCGTGTAACAAGGTTTGAAGGGTTGCTCGAGCCCAAGTCCCTTTTTTTATGGCCTATAAGCTCAGTTTTTCAAAAATCCACCAATTTTTCAAGCTAAATCCTTCTCTAAATAGGACTTATGACCCTAGTCTTTTAGGCTCGAACCTTATTCTTGACTTTAATTATTCTTAATTTGAGAGTTCAAGAACCTTTATCTAAGAGTCAAAGTTGAAAAACATAATCATCCAAAGCTTGTGGATTTTTTTTTTAATAATGTGAGCATAAATATAGCTATCCATGCAATGTATTTATCTAGTATTTCTAGTTTATCCTGTGTTGTATCATTTTTTTCAAAAATTTACTATGGTATCATGAGTCATTTAGGGATTCAAAATCAAAAAGAAAAATAAAATGAAATAAATGATTAAAAAAAGAGATTAAGAAAGAAAGAAGGAAAGGAAGAAGAAATTGAATAAATTTGAGGCCTTTGAAATTAAAAATAATAATATAAGCCCAACCAAGAAGAGGAAGAAAATGAAAAATAAAAAAGGAAAAGAGAAAAACAGCAAGATGAGTATTAAATATAAAAAATAAATAAGTCTAATATATGGTAATTAAAAAATAGAATAAGAATATATATATATCTTATGGTATGTCTCACTAAATAATATAAGTTATTTTGGTAAAGTAAACTATCTTCAAATATGCACAAGTTGCGTTTGGATGGATGAATTTGGATTTAAAATCTTACGTTGAAAATTCATAAACTTTAAATTATTTGTTTGTATGATATAAAAAAATTTAAATTATAATATTAAAATCCTTTATTTAAATCTTAAGTAAAATTTTAAATTCTATATTTGAATTTAAAAGCAACTTGAATGATATCTACTATCTAGTTTAAGTCAAAACCTAAGGTTTGGACAACTAAATTCTACCAGGATCAAACCACGAGTGCCAACTAAGACCAAGCAACAGACTTACACTGAGACTAGACTGCCTGTGATGATTATGATTGAATAGCTGACTTCCACTGAGACCAAATGCTAGCATCAACTGGGACAAAACCGCTAGCGCCAATCAAGATAGGGCAACCACCTGTAACCGAGATTGGACGACTAGCTCCCACTGTGACCAATGACTTTGAAAGGGATCGACTGATGGCTTCGATCAGGACCAAATTAATGACTTATAATGATACCATCTGGTCCCATCTTAGTAACGGTAGGCCATATGGTCCTAATGAAAGTCAACCATCTAGTCTCAATCTGTAACACACCAAAATTTTTTTTTAAATAATTTAACTCAATCATAGTTGGGTTACAGCCACCCAACTCATTTTTATATCAATAATTTCAATATAAAATATTTTATAATTAACATTTCAGATAAATTTTTACCTCCCACATGCCATTAGGCTAAATCACATTTGTCCATCCTTATACTCCCAACAAGTAAACTAAATCACATTTGTCCATCCTTATACTCCCAACAAGTAAAATAAGTAATTTAATAAATTTTCAACACAAGCCAGTTATTTGGCCTTATAATCATGCCATTTTAACCAATCCAAAGTAAACCAAATATTAAAATTACAGTCATCTAAATTGTACCAAAAATAGAAATAGTTTGAAAGACATGATTACATTTATATATTCATATAATTGACAATAAACAAAAAGCCCTAATATTGGCAATATAATACATTATAAATCATAAATTAAATACCCAAAAGAGACAGTGGATCTATACCACTAAGCCTCTGGGACTCCTCCACGTGTCACTCGTGGCTCTTCTCCTGAAAATTGTTAACCACATAATGAGACTCAAAAGTCCCAGTAACCAAAGCCAATTTATGATAGTGTATACAAACAGTTAAGTGTGTGCTTACTAAGTGAGAATTAAAAATAATATAATTCCAACAAATATAAGAAATATTACAATAAACACAAACAACCATCCTTATATCCCTCCATTAACCTCGAGCCGTAGCCCTCACTCGGTACTAAATTACCCGGCCAAAGGTAGATTAGCCCGAGCCCTTACAAACCACCTATTGAGCTCCAATAGGGGCATACCACGTGGCACATAAATACAACAATAATAGCAAGTCTCCCAACACCTCCCACAATAATTAAACAAATTCATAATAATATTGCACAATTATACAATATTACAAAATTCATAATTTTCTCAATAATCACCCAATTAACATGAAGTAACACTAATCACAAATTAAAAGCATGGTTACCTTGTGGCTTTTTCAATAAATTATTCCTTAAAATTTCTCTCTCACCACAATCTTCACCAGTAATACAATCTACAAATAACATATTATTTATAAATATTAGTTTCAATTTTTGAAACTAATAAAATAATTCTAATAATAGAATTAAAAATATAACATAATTCTTAATCTCAATCTTAATACAAATCTATAGTTAATACTATTAAGTATAATTTTTAACTCCTCTTTTAATTATCAATAAACATTGATAATCTAAAAATCAACTTCTAAACTAATTTCTATTATCAAAATTTTCTTTTTATTTCATAAATTCGTACCTAAAATACTCAAAAATTAAAAATTAAGTCTCTAGCTTAGAATCATAATCCTATAGCCATAATAATTCATTTCTCATCCCAAATAATCATCTAAACCTCAATAAATCAACATATATTTTTAAATCTAGTCTAGAATTTGATCCATAAGCCACAAATTCAAAGATCACCAATAAATTTATACTCTAGAATATTTATTATACTACTAACAACCTCAAAAACTATATTTATTCAACATAAATTCATCCGTCTTCCAGATCTTAAATTTTCTACCACTACAAACTCAGAAACTAAAGAAAAAGGATGACTAAGAAAAAATTTTAGAACACTTACTTAGTCTTGAAAAGCTTAAAATCACACCCTAAATATCCTATTAAAAATTCTTACCTTAAAAATTTAGATATTTTGCATCGACGACTTGCTTCTCTCCGCCTCAGCTCGCGCGCAGGAAAAGAAGGAATGAAGAAATGAAGGAACAGGTGAGTTTTTATAAAAATTCAGTGGGTCCCACATTTTTTTTAAAATTATTTTCTCTCTCTTCTTCTTCTTTTTTTATTATTATTTTATTATTGTTACTGTTGAGGCGGCAGACGAAGCAAATTCGTTTTCTTCTTCTTCTTCCTTTCTTTTTTTATTATTATAATAATAATTTAATAATATTATTTTATTATTTTTTTTTATTATTATTTTTTTAAATTATTTTTTTTAAATTTCTATTAACCCAAATTAACTATTAAAATTTATATTGGGATGTTACACAATCGACGCTGACTGTTCAATTCAAGTACAAGGTTGTTGTCCAGTACTGGTCTAGGCTGGTGGTTTGGTCTCAATCAGTGTTACTAGTCTATTCTCGATTTAAGGCAACCATTTAATTCCAATTGACACCAACAATTTGATCTTGATCTATGTCAGAGGTTTGATCTCAATGAAAGTCAACTGTTTAGTCCCTATTGGTGGCGGCAATTTAATCCTGGTCGCCATCGGTAATTCATTCCTATTCGACGCTGCTAGTGGGCCAATCAAATTATAAAGAGATTGAAGTAGAATTTGAAATAATAGAGGTTTCAAAATAATTTCAAATTACAAAAATATTAAGATAGAACTTGGACTTGAATTTTAACTAAATCTAAATCCATATATTTTTAATTATTTAAATAATAAATTTGGCTTAAATTTAAATTTAAATCTAAATCTATATACTTCCAAACATAGAATTAATATAATATAAATAATTTAATACTTTGAATCTACCTCTTATTCAGAAAAATGAAAAAGACTAATAATCTATTGGCCATTTCAGTTGATTTCGTGGAACTTTAAACTCTCAACTATCAACATGTGGTTATCTACTTATCAATCCGATTCAAGGTTGTCCCTGTTGTAATGGAAAAATGATGTTTTGAGAAGGGCCACTGATGTGAGCCCACTAGTGATGTTTGGACCTCGTGTCCATAGGAAAGAATAAAATGACAAGAATAATCGTGTAAAATATCAATAAGTGTGTGTGTATATATAAACTCATACTTGTCCAAGCCATATTGGTATGAAATCTATTCTGACTTAAAAAAATTGGGACAGAATGGGACTCAAGATCACCTTCAGAATGTCATGTCTTGTGTCGTACCATCCCGATATTATATATATATATATATATATTATTTTATTGTTTATTTATTTATATTTCCTGTTTAAATATTTTTTTATTTAATTTTTTTCAATACCTAAACAGTGGGCCCCCTCCCTTATCTCATATTCAAAATTAATTCATTTTTATTCCTTTAATGCCATTTCAATCCTGTTTGATTATTACCCTTCTCCTCTCCCTATTAACTCCATTTCTCTCCCCTTCATCCATTCTTTCCTCTTCGTCTTATTTTTCTTAAAAATTATCTATCTTTTTTTTTAATTTTCAAGTGTTCATATTAAGTCCTCTAATTATTAGTTATTATTTTAATTAATTTTACTTCTTTAAAATTTGTTGTTGCGTTATATAATTTTTGTTATGTTTTCTTGAATATATGACTAATGTTAATTTATCAATTGTATTCTGTCTTTTTCATTTGTATAATATATATATATATATATACACACACATACATACTGGGGGATAAATAAATATCGATGAGTTTCATTATAAAACTTAATTAAAATTTTCATAGATCTTAATATTCACTTCTGTGATTTTAAATTATAAGAATCAAATGAGAGATTGAATAAACTCATAGAAAATGAAAGTATTATGTTCCATAAACACGAGTAAAAAAAATCAAAAAGGAAGGGGGACGTGAGATGAGCTAAATCCATTTTGTTGTACTTCAATCGATTATTATTATAAACTATCTCCAATTATCTCACTAGAATCAATAAGAAGTGGTTAAATTATTAATTTTGTCTCAAAAAAAAATAAATTTTTAATTTTATCCCTATTTAAATAAAAAAATTTGCATTATATTATACCACGTTGTTAATGAGTTTAAATAAGGATAATATTAAAAAAAATGTAAATACCCCGTTGTATGTCTTATATTAAGAAAAAAAAAAGTGCTTCTAAAAAATACCCTATAACAGGGACCATAGAGAGCATGGTAATGGATTTTACGCATTTATTCCTACTACATTTTTCATGTGTATTTTGTTAAAACTTAATTCACATTTTGAAGAAAAATAACTACCACATTCATGTCTCAAGAAAACATTGAAGCAACTGAAGGAAATCTTGAAACTAAAATAAAAGCTTCATTGCCTGAAGATATAAGTAAAAATGGTTAAAGAAAGTAATGATAGTTATCGGGGTATCCCAATCTCCTCCCAACTGTTATCAAAATGGGATGACTTATGGAATAAAATGGGACGTGAGATAATATTTGAATTTTGAGCATTTTTGAAGATAGGATATGGAACATAGGTCATGTCCCATTGCATGAATACCCTTTGTGACAAGATGAGATTTGCAAATCAATGCAAATCTGCGATGAGATTGGGTCTTTTGTTGTGTTTTGTCTGGGGCTATAGTTTTAGGCTCCTTCTTCACCACAATGCATAGTTGTGTAAGCTTCCATGACAATTTGAATAGCCCATGCATCACTGCACATATGGGCAAACCCCAGATAATTTGAATAGTTTAGATCTTCTCATTACAAATTTCAATTGAATTTTATTCAATTTAGAACAATAAGAATGATGAATATCCTTTCCCTCCCTCCCTCTCCTTTCATTAAAATTGTAAGAATTTTTTTGAAGAATCAGATGTTAAAAATATAAGGCTAAAATACAAAAAATTTCTTTGATCTTTAAAATAATTATATATAACTTCCTCACTTTTAAAAATTTAAAATTAATCCCCTAACTTTTAATTTTATTTTTTAAAACTCCCTATTGATAATTATGTTATTTTTCATGAGGTTTAAAATGTCATTCAATTAAAAAATATTATTAAACAAAATATTATATTATATAACTATTTGTAATAAATTTTTTATATTTTTTAGATAGTTGAGGCATTGATAATGGTCAAAACAAATGTTATTATCACAGTATAAAATTTTAAATATTTACTTTTATGTTAGTTTTTTTTTGTTATTAATGGTGAATAGTTTTTTAGTATTAAAAAAAAATTAATCTAAAATAGTAATATTTAATATTTTACATATTTTAATCATGCGTATTACATTAATCTAACATAAAAATATAAATATAAATTTATTTTTTAAAGAAATAAAATCATGTACCATTGATAACAAAAAATATTGATAAAACTAATATAAACATAAATATTTAAAATTTTATGTAGTGTGCGAACTGGATTACTCAATGTTTTACAAATAATAATACTGACACTTTAATTTTTGATGTTCTACCCTCAGGGTGTCATCCTTTTATAAGACTTGACTTAACCTAATCCCTTTTTTTGCACGGCTTACCGTAACTTTGTATTAAAAAAAATTATACAGTGATAATAATATTTTTTTATTATTAATATCTCAACTGTTCAAAAAATATAAAAAATTTATTATGAATCGTTATACAATATAATATTTTGTTTGATAACATTTTTTAATTGAATGACATTTTAACTCTCATGAAAAAATATCATAATTAACAATAGGGGTTTTGAAAAATAAAATTAAAAAGTAGGAGAGTTAATTTTAAACTTTTAAAAATAAAGGGGTTTATTTGTAACCATCTCAAAATTCATAAAGGTTTTATGTATTTTAGCTAAAATATAAAGCATTTTTAATATTTTAATATGTAATTAATGTAAAAAGATGATATTAATTTAAAAATAATTAATTAATGTGTTGAAAAGTGGAATTGGAATACAAATATCTTATATTTTGGAAGATACAGCACCTTGATTCTCTTCACTCCAACAACAGTGATTCTGGGAGTAGAGAGAGGCTGAGCACGGAATATTTCGCTGTCTAAAATTTAAAATCATGTCGTATTTGTACTGCAAAATTCTTCATTATTGCGCCCACAAACGAGGCCATATGCCTTCAAATATATTACCGTTACCCTGATCATGCCCAATATCATGAATCAAATCCCACGAAATCCGTGTCATGAATCTTCCATATTTTGATAGGATAATTTCCTTTTCCCCGGCCAATTACCTTCCTAATTGATTTTGACATTTGTAATTCACCTCCTAGATATTTCATGCTTTTGCACTCACATAGTACTTTGTCTCATTGCGAGATTGCTAACGTGAATGGGCTTGTTTTGGGCCTCCTAATAAATGAGCCCAATTATTCATTTCCATCTGTACAACTGACCATCCAATTTGAACTTAATTCACCCCTTTTTTAATTGAACAAGGAAAGAAAATTAATAAAAGATAACCATAGAGTCAAAATATTCTCCCTTCTATTATTTGGATAAATTGAAATTTAAAAAAAAAACTGACTAATTTTACAATGATAATATAATGCTCATATGAAAAAAGTGTAACTGTTATGCTTCTTTATTTCCTCATTTATTGTAAGTCTTAAAAGCATGTTTTCCTCTAAAATCTCTCAACTTATAGAATCTTTGGGAAGAAAAATATGTGAGTTTATACTTTTTTCCTCCTGCGCCTTTTTTATCATTTTCTTTCACTATTCCAATAAAAAATATATTTCACTGCTTATTTTCTCTTCTTCTTCTTGATTTTTTTCAAGATACTCTATGTAACAAAATTAAATGCAAATAGGTCTCCAGAGTTTCATTTGATAGTAATATGTCCCAGTCAAAGGTGATGATGTCATTTCACATTTTTTTCAAATTATTCCCAAGCCCCAGGAGACTTATTAATATTGAGTGAAATATAGGGGACCTATATGTATTTAATTTTAATATTTAGGACCTATGAGTAAGTTTTCACTTGCTAGGCTTTCCATCTGGACCTGGATATACGTTTATTTAAGCCCATGAAGCAACCTATCCGGAGCGGTCACCCTTATTGGGTACGTTTGTTTATAAATTTCCAATAATGTACATAGGGCAGTCTTGTAAGAAAGGAAAAGTGGGACCTTTTCTTGCGTGTTTTGATCAATTCATGCGAGACTGAGTTCGAATTTATGGTGTGGTGTGTTTAATTCCAGAAGAGAGAAAGGAAAGGGAGAGAAGAGATTTGAATGGAGAAGAGGAAAGGGAACGGAAGGGTAGAGGAGGGAGGAATGAAGGGAAGGTGAGAGATTTTAATAAATCTTTGTCTAGTTTTGGAAGGAAGGAAAGGGGAGGAGAATAAAAAATAAATTAACAATTTTATTTTTATCTAATTTAACTTAATTTTTATTTTTTGATTTAAAAAAAACTGCTATATTAGAATTTATTAAGTTTTTATTTTAGTAATATAAACTTATATTAATAAAAAAATTTGAAGAACAAATTATATTTTATTAGTGAGTTTAATGAAAAATATTAAAATATTGTACATTAAAAAGTTATATATTTATTTTTGTAAGATAACAAATTTAAAAAGTTATATATTTATTTTTGTAAGATGACAAAATTTATTTTATTATAAGAAAGAGAGAGAGAAAAATAATACATAATCTTTTAATATCAAAAGTAATTTAAGATTTTTAAAATAAATGTTTAAATTTGTTTTAATTATTTTTTCTCTCCTTTCCCCCTCCCAAAAAATCCCAAATTGGAGGGAAGAGTTAGAAACTCCCTCCCCTTTAATTTTTTTTTAACGAAATAAGGGTTTTCTCCCTTCTTTTATTAATCACTAATTAAATAAGAGAAGGTGCTCCCCTCCAAAAACTTTTAACCAGACACGTCATTAGGAAAGGGTGTGGGTACAAAAAAGTGGTGACCTGAAACTTGAAAAGGCTATGGCCAACCAAGAGGGGGTAAAAATTAAAAAGCAAAATAAAATAAATGGAAACTACTCTTTTCTTTTCTGTTTTTTTTTAATAAATCATTCTCTTGGATACGAAAAAGATAGAACAAGAATTTACAGATATTTCATAAATTTTATCCAAGCCCAACAAAGTCAGAACCACTCCTGTCAAATTCTCTTAAAAAAGACAAAAAAAGAAAGAAAAAACACTCGCCTGAAGAAATATTGATAAAAATTCAAAGGCCACTCAGACATTCAAAGAAGAATCAATTACTAACACATAAGAATTCCTTTTTCTATAAAAATTATTGAGGCTAAATGGTGATGCTATCCCTCCTCTGCTCTATAGGCGAAGTCCTTAAGCTAAGAAGCCAATACGATTAGCTTGATTTACTTTTCATGGCATGTTCTTTTGCCTTTCAACCTTCTGCATTTCCTGTAACGTTATCAGCTACTATACATTTTAATTGATCTTTCTAATAACTCGTGATTGTTGCCTGGAATTTCCTTAACCATTGATCTATCCTTATATATTTTGAATGTTGGGACAGAGCTCACACCTTGTAATTTTGCCAAGTAGGGGTGGTCTTCAATTTCCACCTAAATTTGCAAATAAATCTCTGTGAGAAGCAAAGCAATGCAAAAGACACGTAGAGAGAATTCGGGATTGTATCTTCCAATTCTTAAATCTAAAAGAAATTTAAATGAACATACCTTAAGGAAATTAACAGATGGAAACCTCTTGCAGGTTTGCTCCAACATTAGCAATACTTGCTTGCGGGTTGCGTTATTGCAAAATAGCACCACAGACGTACCTGTTTAAAAACGTATATCAAGATTATTGTTATTATTATTATTTTTTTTAATGATCTAAGTTCACTCGTGAAATAAGAAACGCATTCGAAATTTGACTTACCAGGTGAGGTTAGATGACGTCGAAATTGATCATTGCTCGATATAGAAACTAAATTAGACCCGAGATTGAAAGACTTGATATCTTCTCCGTGCAGCATCTTGAGTTGAAGTTGAGCCTCGAACAGAGCCCTCCCCACCTCCTCATCTCCTGACTTTTCCCTTAGTAGCATTTCATAGTCCTGAATTGCAGATTCCCATCTTTCCAGCTACAAGCACAAAATGAGAATAAAGAAGGTATTAATTAAAAAAACAAAGTACACAATAGAAGACAAAACTATCAAAGAAAGAAATGAAGTAATGAACTCACCTTGGCATTGCAATCTGCCCTCCTTAGCCGTGCCTTGCTATAACTGGGCTGAACTGCAAGGGCTGCATTACAATCATCAATCGCTTTCTCAAATTGACCTAGCTTAGAACGACATGCTGCTCTGTTGCATAGGAGAACTGAATTGTATGGATCGAGCTCTAGCCCTTCACTGTATGCAGCACATGCTTCCGTGTATTTGGAAGCCTTGAACAGCAAGTTTCCGCTCATTCTGGCTGACGTCATCCCTCTCGCCCTCTTCACCACTACACTCACCTCTTTATCACTTGGATCAAGTTTAGATGCTTGCTCAGCGGCTGTCACCGCATCTTCGAACCTATAATGAAAATCGGCTTGGAATCATTCCTAACCAAAGTTTAAACAGATTGTTGTGGAAAGGAAAGGACCTGCTCCAGATTTACGTTGGGTTTCATAACCTCTAAGATGATATTCAGAGTTCATAAATAATTCATAAAAGACGTTAATTACAGATTTCACCAACCTGCCAGCTGCCAAGTAAACCTGCGCGGCTATCACAAATAGATAAGCACTGCGAGCAAGACCAAATAGCTTGGTGCACCAATTAATAGCAAATTTAGGCATTTTCTCATAGGCAGCATACGCCTCTTCATGTCTGAAGAGCTTAAGCAAGGCTTCTGTTTGCAAAGCATAAACCTGGGGTCCATGAAAAAAAAAAATTCTTAGTCAAGACAAGGCACAAGAAGCTGACAGACCCAGCACCCATGGCACAGGTATGAAAATTCTATTGAGACCAATGACACTAACCTGAGGACTTGAATCAGCACCTAATGCTATAGCAGATTGCGTTTCCTTCAGTACAGTATCCCACTCGTTGATTTTCCTTGCTTCAATGCATTTTTGAAGGTGATTGCGAAGAGACTGAGCTTGGAAAGCAAGTGCAGGATCAGAATATGGGGTTGCCACATTGTAACTTAGTGCCTTTTCTACTTCTCCCAATCTGCATCAGGAATCTCAAATCTATTATTGGAAAAGAAAAATAGAACGCAGGACTCAGCCACATACTATTCCTTGGCAATCGAATGGAGCATGTAATGCAAGTCTTACCAAACTTTAGGGTACCTGAGATATATGGTTGCCAAACGGTGATGGGGTCTGTTATAAGAAGGCTCCAACCGAATTGCTTCCTGGCACTCAACAATCGCTTCCAGAAGACGGCCTAATCCAATCAAAGCTGCACTCTTATTGCAATGAAACGTTGCCTTATTTGAATCAACAGCAATCGCTCGCTCATACAAAGCCAGAGCTTCTTCAAATCTTCCTTGCTTATACGCTTCGTTCCCCATTGTCTTCAACACTTCAGGGTCTGCTCTGTTCTTCGGACTTCGAAACTGAGCAAGCTCATCCATGTTCTTCCTCATAATATTCCCCGTCACGCCTCTACTTGCATTGCCGCGAGAATTGATCAATGAATTCATCACATCTCTATTCTCGGGAACAATTTCAAGACACCCAGTCCTAGTCCTTGGGCGGTTATTCACAAGCAAATTACCAGTCAGTTTGAGGGGGGATTTATTCCCGTTCTCTCTCTGGTAATGAGTGCTAATCCTAGCGAGCTCCAACGAGTTTTCAGGAGGCTGTCTCTGTATTTTGCCATCGTCAATCAACTCGCGGTTTTGTTGAATCTTAGTCTGGGATGAATTACCGGAGGATGATGTCGAGCTTCTTGCAGCGTCTGAAGGTCTCGGATTTTGATTCTTTCCGACGGTAGGAGGTCTTCGATGATCAGAAGGAATCCTTCTAGCCTGGTTGTGGGACTTGGCGGAAGCAGCACTGGATTCATTATTTGGCGGCTTCTCGGATTCAGTTTTACTGTGATCGCTCTGGACACTGTTGCTAGCCTTCATGGGCAGTGAATGAACAGATGATTTTCTCAGCTTATACCTAGTGAGATGGAAAATCCTCCCCATGAAACCACAACCCAGTTCACTCTGCATCTTGTTCTCGGCCTTTCCTGCCATGAATCTTCGAAAATAGCCTCACCGGAGATGAGTGACTGGAAAGGAAATATGTGATGTGCGGTATTAAAAACAACGGTGAAAGAGTATATAGATGCAGGAATTATGAAAGGGAGATGATAAAGTGATGGCTTGGCGGTGAAGGAGTTTATATAAGACAATTGGCCCGGGCTAAGGAGTTATATTCTGATAGCCTTCTCCTGGAGTGGCTTCCAAGAAACTGACTTTAGCTCTTTTTATGTTTTTTTGGGACCTTTAGAGAGACAGTGGGTAGAGTAGGATTTAAAGAATGGACACACCCGCATAAAAGGAAAAACAGATCTGATTATAGTATTTCATCCATTCGTCCACATCAATTCTATAATGATTTGATTGGATTTCCGTCCCCGTCCAAATTACTAAGCAATGATATGGATGAACCTTTTGAGTTTATTTTATCCTTCTTTGATTGCATAAAGAATTAGACTGCTTATTAAGGAAATGAAGGAAAGAAAATCGGAGCCCGGTCACCGGTCGCTGTTGGAGGGTTACAGCTCAGAGTGATTTCATCGGAATAACGGGTTACAGCGCACTCTCAGGACATCTAAAGGGCCAAGGCGTACATTAATTTAAAGCATCCACCGCAAAACTATCCATATTTCATAGATCAGGCCGTGGTGGGAAGCAGTGAATTTACAAATAAGGGAGAAAGAGAGAGAGGTCCTTTTAAGGAATTGGAATGAATGCAAAATCCGGGTGCATTTGAGGCTTCGAGCGGGAAAGCGCGGGCATGATCTGCTAACACGCACACTTCCATTAGAAGCCTGAATGCCATTGGACATTAAATCGTGTGTGTGTGTGTGTGTGTGTGTGAGGGGTCGGAGAACTTTTTGACCGAGAATGAAGGATGAGTCAATTAGCATGATAAAGTGGTTAATTGGGAGACGAATGGTGTGTGGAATTAGAACATGGAGAAAAGGGGTAGAAAAAAGAGGTGGGGTAAAAGAATACAGCTGGGAGCGGCAGTGGGGGTCTCGGTATTTGTTGGGAAACACGTTGTTAAATCATTATATAGAGAATTGTATTACTCCCTCCGTCCCAAATTCTGCTATACTTCCAACCACTTTATTAAAATTAAAAAAAAACAGTTGATTTATTAATTTTTTTTATTTTAAATTATAAGACAATTTTAAAAAAATATTATAAAGCATCAGATAATTTGAAAAAAAAAATTTCATTAATGATACTTTATTCTTTAAATGAAGAAAGAATTAAAATTTATATTGTAACATAATAATTAAGTATGTAGGAGATTTTTAAATGTTTATAGTTTTATTTTGAAAAAAATTAAGTTTGTAAAGTGTCATTATTATATTTTATTACTAAGTATAATTTTATTTTAAATTTTCTTATAATTTAAGATGAAAGGAATATATTTTAAAATGAAAATAATTTTTAACTTTATCCACATTAAAAATAAGAATTGAGAAATACCCAGCATTAGGTAAGCCTTGGAATCAAATTTATAATAGGAATAAAATTAAAAATAGTGAATAAATAATATTCCATGTGTTTTGAATTAAAGATCAAATAATTTTTTAAAAGGTGTTATATAATAAGGAAAATATTGTAAAGTGGGGACATGAGCAGGAAGAATTTTGGAGACAAAGGCTCAGAGACCCCACAGGAATAGCAAGAATTAGAATTGGAGGTGGAGGAGGGTTGCCTTCCCGCCATGCGTGTGCATTGCAGAAATAATGGAGAGGGTTTGGTGGTGCGGGGGATGCTTCATCTTGTTTGATACGGCTCGTTTGAGTACAATTTTCGTCGGTGCCGCATTCTCCTTCCACGTACACTTCCAGAATTACTAGAGACTGCAAGTCAAACATGTAAATTTGACCACTCTACTGTGTGTCATCCTTTGTCCATTACGGGAGTTGGTGTATTCTCAAACACTTCTTTCATTTTAAATTATAAAATAATTTAAGATGACATTATAAGATTTGAATTCTCTCCATATTTTATCTCAATGTATCTCTCCATGTACAATCTTATTCATTTATTTAATTATTATTTTAATTTAATGGTATGAGATTGCTTATTATAATATTAAAATAAATCAATTATTCATAACCATCACTTAATTACTTTTGAAAATAAGATCACACTATTTGTTAATGATAACCCTTAAGTGAATGCTATATTTATTTTAATATTATAATTAGCAATATCACATTATTAAACCAAAGTAATAATTAAGTAAATAAATAAGATTGAATATGCAAAAATTTATTGAGAGAAAGTATGAAAGAGATCTAAATTCAATATTATGTTCATCAATAAAGTTTAATAATGAAACTTTATAAATTTATTTTTTTAAAATAATAATATAAACATTTAAAAATATTTTTTATTTAACATAATTTTAAATACACACACGTAATCTTAATCGTTACACTGTCACTAGTGATAGAGCCACATTAAAGTGAGGGCGGGCAAATAAATTTTGCAATTTTACATCTTCTAATGTTTATGTTGCACTATTTGAACTAAACAAAAAATATACTAGCTCAAAAATGTGTTAAATGTGAAATATTTTAATAATTTAGATAAAATATGAAGTGCATGTTTACATAAAAGATCATATTAACATATTCAATATAAATTTTTAAAAGTATGTATTATTGCAATTTTAGTCATAGTATAATGATTGCCTTTAATTATTTAAATTATTATTTTTAAAAAATTTATTAATTTTTAAAATAAAATTATCTTGCACCACTCACCTAGGCTCCGTTGAAGATAATATTAGAAAACGGTTATTAATAAAAAATTATATAAATTATTTTATATTTTGAGATAATAAAATAATTTTAAATTACCTTATAGTAATCTGAAATTAATATACTCCCTCCATTTTTATTTGTAAAAGAAAAAAATATATTATATAATTTTAAAAATTGATTAACTATATTAATTATGTCTAAAAATAAAAGAATTAAATTGCACTATCTTTTATTAATTATATTAATCAGGTATTCATTAATTATTTATTTATTAAATTATGAATGATAATTTAAAAAGTTTACAATAAATATATATTAAAAAATATAATTTTATTTATATAAAAAAATTAAAAATGATATTTTTTTAAATAAAAACGAAGGGAGTAGTAATTAGGAGTCTTCACGTCTGATTCTCTGATCAAAATCTGCATGCTTCCCCCTACCCAATCCCATTCTCTCACCTGCATCTCTCTATTCTTATCCTATGACACATGCCCTTTCACCAGTCACCACCTCTTTGTCAGAGTCTTTAGTGTTACAAAGATGTCTAAAAAAAAGTTAATTAATTAAATTTAAATTTTAAATGTCAATTTTTAAAAATTAAAAATTTAACTCTCAATTAAATAAATTTATTATAATACATTTATAACTTATATTTTAAATTTTAAAAAAATAAATTTATTTATTTTTCAATCATGTTAAAATTTAAAAAATAAATTATAAATCTATTAAAATAAAATTATAAATTATAAGATAAATTTATAAATTTTTAAAAATTAACACTTAAAATTTAAGTTGAATTAATTTTAATTTTTTTAAAAATTTCTCTATCATCCTCCCTTATTTTTAAGAAAGCATTTGATGTCGGTGCACCTCTCTCCACGAATGTACTTCACAATAAAAATAATGCCGTCCAAAATTAATTACCAGTTTTCTTAAAATTTGGCACTGAAATTATTTAAAGCATTCAACTCCAGACAGAAGAGAGACAAGGACAAAAAATAGCATTGGATTTGGTGTTTTACCATTCAGGCCTATCGCCTGCTGCCTTGACGACAAAGTTGGGTGAAAAATGAGGGCTCAACACGAATGCTTTGGCCCCGAAAAAAAAAAAAAAACACGAGAGCTGATTGATTGCACCAAAATTTCTTTTTTGTGGCCTAAAAAAAGAAAAGGAATGCTAGATCCTGCTTTCGGCTGTCTTCCTAAAAGCGTGGTTTGATTTACATCGAGAGTCAAATTGACAAAGCAAGCACGAGTGTGATGTTTAAATTTGTCCCATCATTTAATACTATTTGGGGAGACTCTCGTCAAAGCAACCCGGAAGGGATATTTAAAATAGCCAGCATGCAAGAGGTGAGGGAGTGAAATGTAATTAAAATTTTTTATGCTCAGCATATAAAATGCGTAGATATTTTGTGCAACTTATATGTATTTTGAGGATCAAGTTTACGGGAAAGAAAGAAAAAACTGAGAATCACGAGGTCATCAAATGGAAGGAATCGGAGGGAAATAATGAGTGATTGATGGGTAAATGGCCAATATTGGGTCATTCTGATTAATCTGACGCTTTTAGAACAGGGGTGACTCCCTCCACTGAGCACCAACTTTATAACTCCAATCATGATTGCCAACTCGCCATTATATTCTCGTTCATGCCCAATTCACCAACTCGCCAATATTGGTTCATTCATGCCCAATTCATCACGGAAAAGAAGCAGAACTCATGATGTCAATCAATATTATATTCTCGTTCAAGTAACGCCGGATATTTTTTTTTTAATTAAACAATTTTTTTAACTCACTTTGATTTTATTTATAAGAATCCGGTTTTTAATACAACTTCTTTGCATTGTTTAATGAAATATTTACAACTAATCCTTAAAAATGCTTGTCTTTATATAACGACTTCTCTATCGTTTCTCTTTAATAAGTTGCACCAATCAACATATGATTTTGGAAAAATTGCTAGATATTTGACACATTCTGGCAAAAAAACAAAATATATTTAAACATATAGTTAAGCATAACTGAATTTTTTTTTTATATCGCACACGAGTCTTTTTATTAAAAACATGGTTGAGTAATAAATATAGTCAACTATTTTAATAAGGATTTGAACATTAATTCAACATTACCTAATTTTTAATATTAGAAAAGAAACTATTAGAACTTTAATTAAAAAAAAATCAAACTATTTATAAAAGAATGTATGATAGATAGAGAAAGAAGCTGAGTTATAGGTAAGAAGAGAGAAATGGTTGGTTAAAGCCTAAATTCAGGGGGAGGGGGCAGCTCGTAAAAGCAGTTGATTACACACAGAGATCATTTTTCTTTGGAATTGAAGGGTTTAAATTCACGCAGACACAGGCACTTGATGAGAGATGATCCTCGGAATTCGGGGAGAGCCGAGGCGAGATCGACCGAAGAGTAAAGGTACCCCCTCAACGCATTGGGCCTACATTTGAGGCCGTCTCATTTGACAACCCCCAGTATATTGCCCCATTAAAACAATCGCTTGGGCCCTTGTTTAGCGTTTTTTGGTCAAAGATACATCCATATATAGATATGTATGTGTCCAACAAAGCCTGCCAAGCCCAGTACAAAGCATCAACCGACCCCAGTACAATCACCTACAGCTTCAAAAC
The DNA here is from genome assembly GCF_029017545.1 of Prosopis cineraria. NCBI lineage: Eukaryota > Viridiplantae > Streptophyta > Magnoliopsida > Fabales > Fabaceae > Prosopis > Prosopis cineraria. The sequence goes on from NW_026555346.1 coordinate 3,806,780, forward strand.
TTGATGTCCGCAAGAGGCTCGTTTAGACTTTAAAACGCTGTTTAAATTAAACACTTTGGAACTGGATTCATCAAATTAAAAATGCGTGCTTTTAATTAATTCACTTTTTTCTAAACAAACCAAATCCATAAAATATATATATATTTGAAGAGATGCATCCATAAAACAACATTTTTAAAACGTTGTGATTGTATATTATACCGGTCATGTGTATTATATCTTTTTTAGAGTCGGTAATTCAGGTTGAGCTCAACAAGCTAACCCAAACCTGCTACAAAAAAATTAGGACTGAGCTTAAAAAAATTATGATATTTTTATATTTGAGCCTATCTGGACTAGTCCAAATAGGCTCGAGAAAATTCGAGACAAGCCTAATTGGGTTCAGGCTTGTCCGAATACCCAAATAAATTTTTTACTTTTACAAAATATATAAAAATAATAAATATTAATTAATTATTTAAGTTTTGTATCATTTTATAATAAAATACCATATATTTGAGTCTTATACATCATTTTTATAAATAAAATAATTAATTTTAAAGTAAAAAATTTAATTAAAAATAATTTTAAAAATAAATTTTGAGTATTCAGGCCGCTCGAAGTTCGAAAGAATTCAAGCCGAGCTTAGCTATTTGAACTTTTTGAAAACTCAAGCTTATTCAAGTTCAACTCAAATAAGCCCGGCCCACTTGAATTTTTAGCTCTAATCTTTCTCCTATGCTCGATCCTACTATGTTTAGGTAAACGTTGGGTCATATGCGAGAAAGCTTTACCTGATTGGATTTAATTACTTTTGGTTCTCCTTGCCAGATTTACACTCATGTCTCGTGGGAAGAGGGTGTATCCTTTTCCCATACTTTCAAGTTCATTTCATCATTGTTAGATCAAAGATTTTCAATTGTTTAAATATGTAAATAAGATATTATAGTCTTGTTCACCAAAAAAAAAAGATATTACAGTCTTGAATTGCTTCTTGCATTGCTTAGATCAATTTTTAATAATTCATAATTATTTTATATCTTATATAAAATTAAAACAATAATTTTATCGAATATTAAATTTAAATTGTTAAAGCTTTGATCTAATAATTATTTAAAAAAAAAAAAGGAAAGTGAAGAGTAGGGGAAAAAACCCCTCCCCGTCTTGTGTAGGGCCCCATTAAATAATTGTTAAAGCAAGGCTTCAGGTTCCATCGCTGGGAATATATTTTGAAAACAAGCTGTAATTTTATTAGGCAACAAATTAGGCATCGTCCTTTTATCCATATTTTAATTCAAAGTGAAAGACTGCCACACTCCGATCCTTTGAAGAATCAGAGAATTGTATTGTAATTATATTTATGATTAAACACGATGCAGACATTATTGAGATACCGTATTGACATATTTATTAGTGCCGGTCTATTTTTCGATTACATGTGAAGCGAGGCAGTGAATTCAAGTCCATGATGCATTTCAAATACGATAACATATAAAAACATTGCTGCATATAAAAACATAAACAATCTCTCAAGGTTTATAGCTATAATTAATCATGGTCAAAAATAGCTATAACTAATCATAGTTATCAATGATGTTAATGTGTTGGCAACAAAAAAGTAATTAATGCAGTGGCAATCAACAAGAAGAATGATATGTGGGGTTTGAGTAGTATCCAGGGGTTCAAATATTACATATGTATATATATATATAGGTAAAATACAGGGCAAAAGATCTTTTATTATTTGAAATTGACTAGTCTAAACTTCAAGAACTTTATTGATCCCTATACAATAAATCCTGCAACTCAATGAGAGTTTTCTCAAAAACTTCAAACTCCTATCAACTCTTAAACTCAAACTAGCCAAAAAATTAGTATAACAATTACTCTCTCTGTAAGTATGACTATAAGATACCCTTACTTTCCATTCAGGATTTAGCAAATGCATGACATCCTGAAGGACCCTATTAGAACTCTTATTACAATCAAACAATCTGTCAAACATATAAGCAATGGATATAGAATTAGTCTCAACAATTAATTTCTTAATATTCAAATTTTGAGCTATCATAAAACTAGATTAGACACCCCAAATTTTGACATCTATAACAAAACAAATACCAATCTTATTTACAAAACTTGCCATCCCTTCCTCATACTCATTTTTAAATAATCTCCCACAACGCATGGTTGTCCTCAAGAAACTCCATCAATATTTAACTTCACCTATCCTTACGTTATTCAGCTTATATTCCTCCAAGCCTTCCCTCCATTCACAAGGTCTTCACCAAAGCTTGTGTCCTTAACTCTTCGTACATATTTCAAAACAAGCACATCCAAAATTTCACTCTCAACAAAAGAAATATCAAATAACTTATTATTTTTCCAAAACCACATAAACCAGATTGCTATCCCAAAAATGGTTCCCCAAGATCCTTTACAAGAAAAATTACTCACCATCCGCTCTTCCTTCCTCATATTGAAGAACTTATCCCCCCCTCAATACTCAACAACTTGAGCCAAACTCTCTTGCTATCTTCACAGTCCCTTAAAGCATGCACAACATCCTCATCCTCTCTCATGCATTTACTACATAAAGCACTCAGTCCCCATAGCATCCCCCTTTTCTTTGATGTCAACAAACTTTCCCCAACAACCAACCAAAGGAAAACTTGTACTTTCATTAGCCCCTTCCCGTCACACAAAACTTTCCATTTTTTATCCCATTGCCCTCTTGGCCATCAACTAATTACCTCATACATATCAGCCACTGCAAATTCTCCTCTACTATTCCCCAACCACATCACCTTATCCCTTCCCCTCACACTTTTACAAGGTAAAACAGCTTTAATACATCCACAATAACAACTTCAAGATATCTCTAAAGCTTCATAATATCCCAATTTCGATTATTGCAAAAATCACTAACCTTCATTGGTCTCTCCTCATCACTCAACTCCACAATATTCTCCCCCTTTAGAACACCAACCCCCCTTAACCATTTATCTTTCCAAAACCTCACATCTTCCCCGTTGTTGATCTTTCAACCCACATTTTCCATTACACTAGGCCAAAGACTCCCTATCTTCTTCCACAAGGGCGAATCACCATTCTTCGGAGTACACTTCATAACCAAATCACCGCGTCGTGCATACTTAGCATGAAGCACTCTAGAAGCCAATTTATGGGGTCTAGCAATCACATTCCACCCAACTTTACACGGCAGTGCTTCATTCATCATCTTCAAATTCTCCAATCCAAATCCCCCCTAAACCTTTTGGCCCACACATTCTATTCCGTCCCACAGCACGCTTTAAAACCCTGGGGAAAGTCGTCAATCCCTGGGGCTTTAAAACCCCCTTATATTAAAAACAGCACGCTTTGCATCCTCATCAGTCACACGCCTATTCATCCTTGTAAAAACAGTATTGTCAATTGCACCCCACTGCTGTTTCGTAACATTCAATATTCTCTTCAGTGAACAACTTAACATACGCATCACGAACCATACCTTTCAACTACAGCTCAGCATCCACCCACACACCTTTCTCATCCTTCAGCACACTCACTCTGTTCCTTCTTCGTCTTGCTGCAGTTCTCAAATGATAAAATTTTGTATTTCTATCTCGGCTTCTCAACCACTCCCCCCTAGATTTCTAAAACCACATAACTTCCTCCTCTTTCATCACATGCATTAACTCAACCCTCCAACTCCTCATTCAATTCTTCCAAATAAGGGGTTCAAATATTTTATGCGTGGAATAATAATATATGAGCTTAAATTTTATAATAAATATTGCCGTTCTGTAAATAAAAATCACGGGCTCACGAGGATCATGTAATATGCCAGAGTACACGATAAATCGGAGCACGTAATATTCATTTTTACATGTCTTCACAGTTCATCCCATTTTTTTCACGCCGTTAGTTAAACATGATTAGTCGCCCACGGTGAAACCAATAGCACGTAATCTTCTCAAGTATTAGTTGAATTTGATAACGCAGCAAGATTTAATAATGGAAATACGACAAAAAAATTTCTTTGAAATATGCAAATGGCAACAAGATTCTGTGATAATTCTTTTTAAATTTAATGGGACCCTTTTGCCACTAATATCTTTTTTTAAAATGTCTATAATGCTCCCAATTTAAAATTAAAAAAAGCAATTGGTAGAGCAAAACTTATTATTTATTATCCCATTTTAGTTACTGTCAAGAGAAAAGTAATTATTGTTGAAACCAAAATTGTTGCTGATATTTACAATATTTTTAAACTTCAATGATAAGTTATAATTACTCATACAAGTTTTAGTTATTGTCAGAAGAAAAGTAATCATTGATATTTACAATGCTTGAATTTTAATTATTAAAAATTTTTAAGAATGGGACTGATCACTTGCTATCCTATTGTAGCTATTATTAGAAGAAAAGTAATCTTTATTGCAATTAAAATAATCACTTACTGTTTCTTTTTTATATTAAATTAGGAAAATTATAGTCATTTCATAAATGACATCGATTTATTAAAGGTCCTAAAGAATTTGAGAATAATTATCATATTTTGCAAGACTTTTTTATCATTTACATATTTTAGAGTAGTTTTCTGCCATTTTCCCTTTATTAGTTTCATTTGGTATCATTATTTAGGAAAAATAATAATAAAATCCTTCTAAAATATAAATAATAATTTAATTTCTTGAAATGCCATAATTTTTCTAAAATCTCTAAAGACTTTTTTGTCATTATTAAATTTATATAAATTATTAAATTATCCTTGTTAAAAAAATAATTTACAAGTTTTGTTTAAATATTTATAATTTTTTTTTATATTCGCAACAATGCAATATCAAATCACAACTTCACATGTTAAATTCTTTATTTATTGCTGTATTGTTGTCTATATAAAAAAAAAAGTTGTGAATATTTAAACAAAACTTGTGAATCATTTATTTTTAACAAGGATAATTTGATAATTTATATAAATTTAGTAATAACATAAAATTTTTTGAGGACTTCAAAAAAATTATGACATTTTGAGGGATCAACTTATCATTTATATATTTTAAAGAGATTTTATTATTATTTTTTCCATTATTTATACCCTTTTTTGGCAATACCTTTATTCTATACAAATTATGCAATTAACCAAGGCAATTCTTCTTTTTTTTCCCCCTGGGCCATGTTAGGGCAATTAATTCAAGCAGCAACTCTAGTCGCACAATACACACGTAATTCATCTCGCTGAGGACAGCTTTGCATTTTAAACTTCGACTCGTACGGCTTCGGAGCTAATCTAGATTGCTCGTTCACGCAGTATTTGACCGTAGATCTATTTTTTTTTTTTTAATTTTTTAGTGAATACAGCACATATAAATATAAATTTAACTCAATTCAATATTATTTATCTACCAATTTTTATAAAATATTTTTTAATCTCTTAATCTGAACACTTTTGATTTTATTAATAAAAAATACTGATATTGAAATTTCAAATATTAATAAAAATATTATCAAATGTTTGCATAGTGAGTAATTAATGTTATAAAATTAAGGCACAAGATTAGATGATTAAATGCATACTTTTACTTCTCATTTTTAGACCAGAGAAAAATAAGAAAAAATTTCAGTGAAAGACCCTTGATCAAACATAATAAAAAGAGGACCTTTGAATTTTTAAAATTTCATTGAAGGACTCATTCGGATTTTCGTTTGAAGTTATGACAAAAATGATAAAATTGCTTTTATTTAAATGAACAATATAAATGACTTATTTATTTACATACTGTATGTTGTTCATCTATTTACAGAATGTTGTTCTTTCCTTACTTCACTTGTTTATAATTCTACTTTCACTTGATTTCATTCTAAGATAATAAACAAGTAAAGTAATAAAACAAACAACATTTCCTAAATAAATGAATAACATACAGTATGAGAATGAATAAGTTATCTTATCATAAAATCAACATTTGAAATAAAATTAAATGAAACTAGAGTTATAAACAAGTGAAGTAAGGAAACAAATAAATAAACAATATACAGTACAGAAACAAACAAATCATTTATACTGTTCATTTAAATGAAGATAATTTTATTATTTTTGTTACAAGTTCAAATAAAAATCCATACGAATCCTTCAATAAAATTTTAAAAATTTAAGGATTCTCTTTATCATTATGTTTGGTTTAAGAGTCTCTCACTAAAATTTTCTCCAAAAAAAAAAATCAATTGAGAAAAGGACAGACAGTCAAGGACATATAACAAATGAATTATAATTTCACAAGAATGCGGCACAACGTGGTTTTGGGGGTAGATGCACCGGCTTTCATCCAAAGAACTCCTCTTCATATTACAAGTATGAAAAATATATTGTTGATTGGAATTTTAAACTCTCTGACTCATCCAGAGGCTACGATAGAGTAAAAGTTGCTCCATTGTTTCATATTAATATCAGTCTGAATCATGAATTGTTACCAGTCCTGAATAAAGGCACTGCAATTAAAGAAAGTTATCCATTCATCAACGTCAAATAAGGAATATGGTGATAATCACTTCTTGCACCCACCAACATGTTTCACGAGAAAATCAAAAGAAAAGCAGTATTTAAGTATTTATTTAAAAAAAAAATCGCAGCTACTCATGCAGGGCATGATATGAAGGAGGGACTGCAGGAGACGGATGATAAGAGAATTTTAAACAGTGACGCAGGTGGTGGCACTCATGGCTGCTTTGTTCATATTCTTCGTGAAAGCTCACCCGTACGATTCGGCCAAATCCGAAACTAGCTCCGTCCATTCTCTTCCCTTGTGCGAGTCTTTCTTTTATTTATTATTATTTGTTATTAGTTTATGGCCAGTGGCTTTGTGTGTGGGTGCGTGTAAGCTGCTAATGACATCCCTTTCTCGCTGTCTGTCTCACATTCAGTTTGGGTTTGACCCGTGGCCAGCCATGGGCAGCTCTTTCCTCTCTACTCCCATGGCGACCCCACCCTTGCACTCTCCAGAGGATCTTCCTTAGGTTTTTCTTAGGCCTCTTTTTCCGAGCACAAAAGCTTTATTCATCTTTCTTCTCCTTTCCCCCCTGAAAGCGAAACCCTAAAGTTCATCAGACACCTCAACATAACATAAAGGTTCTCCCGTCTCCTAATCCCTCCAGCCTTCAACCTCCCTGTGCCCATCATCATAGAGATCTATATATCCCTATGATTTTTCATTCTCTTCTTTTGATACCATCCCTTTTCTCCGACTGAAAGACAACGACAAGATTTGCTTCCGCTGCAGATCAGGGATTCCAAGATTCTGCGAGGCCTTTATCAGAATTCAGAAGTTCCATTTCATGCCTTCTCCATCATCAACCCCCACGTAATTCGGTTTCTGTCTCTCTGGTGCCACCGCCTGATCCTCCCTTCTCTTGCCCCTTGCTGGTTCTACTGTTCACTTTTCATTTAATTCCTGCATATCTTGATCATTAGCTTCACTTGCAAGCTATGGACTCTGGGAATAGTGGGAGTATCTCGTCTAGTGGGGATGAAGAGTATGATTCACGGGGTGACATAGTTCCGCCCTTTCTCAATCCTCACCCCCAATTTGGCTCTTTCTCCGCTGTTTCTCACCACCACCACCACCACCACCATCAAACTCACCATCCTCCTATGTTTGATCTTTCTCCAAATTACCTCCAATCTCTCTCCTCCCAAACCCAGCCCAACTCTAATCCCGGTCCTTTCCTAAATTTGGACACTGGTGCTAATTCTCAAGACCCTCGATCCGAACCCAACTGCGCTGCTCCTCCAGTTTCATCACCGTCTGCAGCAGCCACAAAGCAGTCTGTGCTAAGCACAGACCCGTCGCTGCAATTGCGCTCTAACGCTCGAGTGTCGGCACCGCCAGCCAATGCAGTACGGAACCCTAAGAAGCGAACCAGAGCATCGAGACGAGCACCCACCACCGTTCTCACCACCGACACCTCCAATTTCAGAGCCATGGTTCAAGAGTTCACCGGTATCCCTGCGCCTCCCTTTTCAGGCACCTCCTACTCTCGTCGCCTCGATCTCCTCTCGGCTTCCTCCTCCTTGCGCTCCTCCACTGCTGCTTCATCTCCCTTGGATACCACCACCACCACCTCCACCGCTCCCTTTTACCCTCTGCGTCCTTCTCCTGCACCCCATCCTAACCCAAATCCTTTGCTTTTGTCTTCCACTTCATCATCGAGTTCTCCTTCTTCAATGTTGATGTTACACAATCATGTGGCTGATGCTATAGCTTCCACTTCCACTGCTAACAACCCCTCACCCTCCATTAACTACCAAACTGATGCGGGTGTACCCTACAGCCATCCGCAAAACATGCTAACCATGCAGATTCTTCCATTCCAAGTGCCCGCTCTTCACCCATTGAACAGTCCCGCTCTTCCTGCTGGATTCAGTGCCAAGGCTCCACCGAGCTCATCCATACCTTCCCTCGAGGACCAGTTGGGCATGAGTCATGCTCATTTTATGAGTGCTCATCCCCGTGTCAGTAGTTCAGAGGCCGAGGATATGCCACTGAGCGGCAGCGGCGACCACGATATTGGAGTGCATGCAGCCAAAGATCAGCCGAGGTTCTTCCATGTCACCGCTCCTTGTAAACTCAATTTCGCTGGCACTTCTCCGTCGACGGCCTTCAACCCTGACAAGAACTTGGAAAATAACTCCGCCAGAGGGGAAGGCAACATTGATTCCTGGATTTGTTCGTCCGATTAGCAAGAATCATGCGATCACTAACGAGTCGTGATCAACAGTGCAGAAGTGAATCATTACAGCGTAGAATTGGTTGCGGCAATGAATTCACATCATCAGCATCATCATCATGTCGATATATCGTAGTGCAGGTGCCGGTAGTTAGCATTTCTAGCAACGTTTCTCTTTCTTACTTTTTTTTTTCTTTTCGTTTTCTTTTTTGTTTTAATTTATTGTTTAAAAACATGACCAAGTAGTATAAATTAATTCATCGTTAAGATACGTGCTTTATGAATTATGGGTGATGGTCAGATATATGTGTTCCCTTCTTTGAAGTATACCACTAATTAAATAATGGAATAAAGGAGGGAGAATCACGAAAATGCTAGACGGGTCCATAATAATATAGTATTGATGTGTTATTAGTTTTACAGAGGTAAGTATAGAACGGCGTGGAGGGCAAAGTATACATAGTCGGTTGCTGAATGGAATCTGCGGCAGCTAAAGAATGCCAGATACAGGAGGACTGTAGCTGGTACGGATGCAGGTGTGGCGGGATATATGAGAGTGGGGAAAGGGCTGAGCCAGGAGGCGGACCTCTGTAAGACAAAATGAATAATTGAGATGGTGGAAGTGAAGAGTAAATAAATAAATAAAGAGGAGGGAGATTAAAGTAGACACATGGGGGGTTGCAAGTTGCAGCCAAATGGTGCGGGTCGGAGGCCACCCCTTGTCTGTTGGGTACTTGGCTTGGGTTCAATTCTGTGTCCAAGCCTCCTTGATATCCTTAGTCTGGCTGGTTAAGTGTTCATCGGATTCAGATCACACACCTAAGGCCTACCTAGATATTCGGCTGCATCGTCTACCTCGGTCTATAATCTATATGCTATGTACGTGCGTCTCTCTTTTCAGTTTTCATTCTTTTTCTACTCTGCCAGTGTGCCTTGCGTGACCCCTTGAAATACCATCCCCATTTCCTGACCACCGGGTCCTCCTCGTTGCTTTTCCTGCTTCATTACTGTCATTTTGTTTGCATGATTATATTTCATTTCCACCATTTCTTTTCTATTTGCTCAAACTAAATAGTAGGCTCTCAAGCTTTAATTGATTAGTTAATTAATAGTATGATGAAAATGTGCGCACATTTTCATGCCAATTTAATGGATGTATTTTTCGGTTGTGGATTATGCTGGCCATCATTTTAAAACTTGTCCCGCGTTGGTTGTTAATACCATAACTAGAGAATACCCTGTGCGCGGTGCAAATAAAATTGTTGGAAAATATGTTGTGGGGTTTATGCTATTTAATTGTCAGCAAACAATGTTATAATTTCTGAACATTTTGCAATTAATTAAATATTTAGTGTAATTATTAGTGTCAAATTTTAAATAGAAAAAATAGTTAATATTTGGGCACATAGAAAAGTATATATTGTAAAGAGATTGATGTGTGTGTATGGTTCTATATCTCCAAAAGAAAAAAGATTTAATCAATTATTAATTAACATATTCTCCCCATGCCTTGCATGTTTTGTGCAACAAACACTAGATTAAACAAAACGTGCTAACCCACAAAATAACATCAATTTCGTAAATGCCCCGAAAATGAAAATAAATCCAATAAGACAAATTATCAATTAACAAATATTAACATCTTATAAATCGTAAATCCTCAAAATCAAAATAGAGGGAGAATTTTTTTTTTTAAAAAAATCATTTAAGTTTGGACCCATCGAAAGGGAACTATTGCTAACAGTATTTATTGCATTATAACGAACAATATGAATATGGATGAATGAAGTTTTTTTTTAATTTATGGTGTGTTTATATATATATATAAAAGATAATACATGCTTAACATGTTGGCTAATTATTATTGGTGATGAACAGTGCCTCACGCTGCCGGTGGTGGCTTGTAGGGGTTTGGTAAGCGGAACGCAAGCCGCCTTTGTATTTCGAAAAGGCAAAGAATATCAAAGGAATGGAAATCTATTTGTTCTGCCTTACTATCACTTCCATCATTTCGTTTTGTCTTGCTTTTCCACGGCGAATGGCATTTTCTTGTGGAGCAATTGGCGGCAACACTAGTGGCTTCTTTTACCTACCATCCTCTACCTATCTATCCTTGTTTCTCAACTATGTCACCCGTTTGCATTTATATTCCCTTTCCACGTGATCTCACTTAGCCACGCTTTACTGTTTTCTTATTTACACGAGATTACCCAAAATTTTATCATAACATAAATACCCAAGGATGTTCTTCCCCTGCGTTTAATGGAGATGTCAAGGATAACTCTCATTTTATCATCTCAATCACTTTTACGTGTGGTCTCTATAAAAATGTGTATAAATCACGTCTCTCGTCTAATGATGTGAAATTTCTATAGAATCAATGGCCACAGCCTTTGTCGGGTTCTATGCCTGAAATTATGTATGGTGCGAGATCGTAATTTTAAAAGAATCATGCGTGAAAGAACAATATATTTTTCGCGATGGCCACCCAAAAAAAAAAAACCTTTCCAGCAGTGTTCAAAACGTCAGTGACACTCTTCTTATTAAAAGAACGTAAGTTACGCTGTTGACCCTTTTTAAATAACGCCACTTGTAGTTAAATGTTTGTAATTTGTATTAGTATTAGTTCATCAAAAATGGGTCCGTCTTCCAGCACCGTGGTGCTCATCAGTTAAAAAAAAAATTCTGGGCCATCTTTTTAACTTTAATTTTATATTTATTAAAATAATAATTTATAATTTTTTTTATAAATATGTTCGTCATCAACTTGGATAATACTGATCTAATTTTATATTATAATTTTTTTAAATTGATCATCTACATGTATTCTGAATAGTCCAGATTCAACGTTAAATTTTTATCTACAACATCCAAATTTAAAGTTTTTATTTTTTATTTTGATGAATACAATATTAAAAAATAAAATATATAATCTTTTAATTATAACTTTTTTTAAGAAATACAAGTTAAAAATTTTAAATCTAAATTATACAAAATATATCTGAATAGTCAGCATATAAAAAATATAAAAATTTTAATATTAAATTGAATCTTTTAAATTAAAAAAAATACTAGATTTGTCATGAAAAAAATTATTAAATTTTTTATATTTTTTATGAAATTTTATTTTAAAAAATATATAATAAAAATTAAATTAATTTTTAAAATTTAGACCATCTAAATGTAAAAATATTGATAGTTCAAATTGCTTTACAGCACTCAAGATGAATCCTATCAAAATTGCCAATCACATCTTAGACAGGGACAGGTCTGTAGAACCTTTACATGTGAATAAATCGATCAACGGGGTCGTTTACCAAGTTATACACGCTTAATCAGGCTAAGCTGCCCGCCACACAACAAAAAAAGGTAAATTAAATATTAAAATTTAAAAATAATTGGCTCTTTGCCATTGAGACTCGCAGCGGGAGGTGAGCAAAATTAAAAATCAAACCAAATCAATTCGAATTAAATTAAATTATATTTTATTTATTTAATTTGGTTTTTTTAAAAAAATTAAATTGATTGGTTTGATTTGATTTAAAAAAATTTTAACCAAATAAACCAAACTAACAAATTATACATATTATTCTTTTTATATTTTTAAAAATGTAAATAAATTTTTATTTAGGTGAATAAGAAATATCTTTCTATCACTTGTAACAGTAGTATTATTTTATTTAATGTGATGTTTTAATTTTTTATTTTTATAATTTAATTTTTAATACAATAATATTGAATCTTATTATTTTTTTCATGATTTATGATAGGAAATTGTTATTTTTTATTGGGCCTTCAACATTAAAAAAAATGGATAGAAGAATAGATGAATAATTAGATTTTATTGACCCAAATCAAAACCCTTGATCCAAATAAATCGATCGAATCAAACTATTATAATTTGATTTAATTTTAATTTGATTTAATCATGCATTTTGATTCAATTTGAACTAAATTTTATCTATAATTCAGTAGATCAATTTTAAAGAAATTGAAACCGAAATGACCGAATGCCCATCCCTATGCAGCTGCCATCCAGGTGCCGTCTCCATCTGAAGCAACCCAGATGACCGTCCACACTCCACACTGCGTTGTTTTGTCTTTTGTGTGTGTGTTTTCTGGCTCTTATTTTCAAAAATAAGAAATAAAAAAGGACAAATGCAAGCAAGCAACTACAATTGCAACAGAACATTTTATTTGGGCCAAAAAAAAAAACAGAAAAATTGATTTAAATTGAGTTCATGTTGCACTAATTAATTGCTCACATGTGGCCGTTTCCTAGGGAAGAAAGGATTTTATGAAATTCGGCTTGATTATGGCGCGATTTATGAATAGTTTAGTGCCATGCTAACAACCATGAATGTGATGATTAGGGGTGATTGAATGAGCAGTGGGGTCCGTGATTGTGTAAGATCTAAGTTATGAATTAAATAAACAACGCTTAATTTGTGGGTGCCGTAAATAGACAATCAATAAATAGTAGTGCAAAGATTCATGAATCACAGCAACTGGGCAGCATCGGTGGAAGTTGTTAAGAAATCTGAAAAATCTCTGTGGCCTAAAATAAAAAAGGAAAATTTCATTTAACATCCGTGATCAAATTTTATGGGTTGAAAATTCACTTTAGATCTGGAATACTGAAGTGAAATTAAAATGTAAAGTAAAGTTATTCCATTACTCTTCATCCCGTCTAATTATTCATTGAAGTTGTTCATTTTTCTATTTGAAATTGCTTATTAATTTATAAAAATTATTTATATCATTACTTAATCATAATTTTAGTTCAAGTATTGTAATCATGATAAAATAAATTATTCATTATTCATAATAAAATTATTAATTAATTTACGTAAATTTTTCGGTGTCATGTAGTTCAAAGTTGAAAGAGAATTAATTTATCATTTTTTGTGCATTTTAATTTCACCTCGATGCTTTTAAAATGAAGTTTCAGAGTTAAACAAGTTTCTTTTATTAAATATATTCAGGGAGTCTTGAATGAATTTTTCCCCCAAAAATAATGCTAGGAAAGAGGTCTTAAATACCGTGATCCCCACACGCCATGGCTTGTTTTAATTAAACGTCTGAAAGCTGAGAAAGAGATGCCATTTAAAGGGACATTGACTGGATGTATACTTTATCCTACCCAATTTAAAAAAGTTACATATTAATTATTATAATTATATCTAAAATCAAATCATTAGACTAAATAATTCTTGTGTGAAAATAAATATTAACTTTACCGTTGATAATTTCAAAAAATTACAAAAAATACTGAATGTAATAAAAATGGAAGAGTAGCGTGGAATTGACAGTTGCAATTAAACATAACTTATTTTGTTAGCTAATGATATTTAAAATTACATATTATTGTCATATTTACCCTCATTTAATTGATAGAGTGTCTCAGATAGAAAATCTTATTAATTACACTCATAATTAAGGTATTTTTATAAAAAAACTTACTCTCCCTTTTAGCATTATAAGCCACATTTAAATAAATTACATTCTGGATAAATTATTTAATTATCTTTAAAATTATTTGTTTTTATATTTGCCAGGAGCCTCAAATAAAATTTTTTACTAATTACATCCTTTAAGTCATGGTATTTTTGAAAAAAATATTATTAACTTCACTTTGAAAAGCCAATGATATCTTATATTCCCTCCATTTTTAATATAAAAGAATTTTAACTAACTCACACAATTTAAAAAATTAATTCATTAATTACAATAATTACGTCTACAATTTAAATGTTTAGACTAAATATATTTATAATTAATGTTTACTTTTTTCTCTAATTTAACGATATTATTTATCTATGAGAGACGAATTGAAAAAGAAAATGTAATTGATGCTTATTGAAATTTGTAATAAAAAAGAACAAAATTATAAGATAGTTCCTCTCTTATATTTGAAGATGGGTGAAGTATTTTTTTTTAACACAATAATTTTAAAAAATGTATGATAATACTAAACGGGTGAAGTATTAATTATACATTGAAAAAATTATAATGTCTTGTATTTCTTAATATATAATTAATAAGGGATAGAATAAATTAAAATAGGATCATTAATTGATAGAGATTGATGACCTTGAAGAAAAAAGATGATTAAAAAATGTTGAATTGTAATATTCCATCACCTTCATTTTTGTCCTAATTCAAGTGAAGGCAGAGGTGCTTAAAATAAGTGGGAGGGGAGATTTAGGAAGCGTAATGGAGACATGGAATGGAGTGAGTAAGGAAAATGAAAGAATGATGGCGGGCGGACATGACGGGCTGTGTGGCCCCCACTGCCACAGAATATTGTGGTTTGCATCCCTCTCATCCTTCGACAACTGCCGCCGTCCCTCACAATTCGCATCATTAAATTATACGTCTCCTATTTAAATTATAGGACGTTCTAAAAAAAATTATCTTAAAATACAAAATATTTTAAGTAGGTTAATATTTTTTTAAATACATTAATTTTAATATTATTTTTTTTATAATTAATTTTTATCATTTTTTTAATATATTGAATAATGAATATTTTAAAAAATTTATATTTTTATTTTAAAAAAATAAATTTATTAAGTGTATTTAATGATATTTATTTGTCTATAAAATTCTATTAAACTTGTAAGTTTTTTGTCTGCATCAAAAACATATTAACTCTTGGGTCTTGTTTGGGTACTCATTAAAATTTTATCTAAATCATATTTAAAATGTGTTTCTACTAGATTCAATAAATAATCTGATGCTCTATATATGTTTTTATTAAATATAAATTGAAATTCAGATGACACCTAATGAGTATAACCTCCACCACTGTAAAACTTAAGCTATGTTCGTAATCATTTGATTGGTTGTTTTCATGTGTAATACTCCCTTTGTTTTTATTTATAAGAGAAACTATTGCTTTTAATTTGTTTTTTATATAAACAAAATTATATTTTTTTAATAAATATTTATTGCAAGCTTCTCAAGTTACTTCTCATAATTTTATTATTTATAATTATAAAAAAATTGATGAAGAAATAATTAATATAATTAATTAATTTTTTCAATTGCGCGATGCATTTTAAAAAAAAAAATACAAGCAGCAACGAAGGGAGTATAATAACAGTAACAGGACAAAGGCAGCAGCAGATTTACGTAAGCGATGATCCGGAGCCGATGCAGCGAGTCTAGATACACTTACAAGTACCATTTCCACGTGCAGTTCAGTCTTCAATTAAAACTATAGTTAAGGTACATGTGATTACCACTCGGGTACTGTAATATTACGATGAGGAATATCCTATTAGTAAATGTTTGCAATTGCAATGCCGCCGTTATTACTTGATCTTTCAACAATTGGAGAATTTCAACTAACAAGCACGCAAGAGAAATGTTTACCATTGAGTTCTAAAATAATCTGAACAGATTTTTTGAACTGAATTAAAATGAAGTTGGTGGCTGAAAAAACTTAAATACCTTTACATCAAACAAAGAAAAGAATGATTGACAATTAATATTGGTAAATTAACAAATAAAATTAAAAAATTAATAATTAATAATTCTATATTTTAGACAAAATATTTGAATTAGTATAATCATTGACAAGTAAAATTATGTAATTTATAATTGAAAAATTGATAGGACTAAGCAATGGACGAGATATGCTAATTTAAGGAGTTACCCACAATTAGTCCCATTTTGCTTACAACAAGCTGGGCTAGCCCATACCCATACGTGGCCCATTTGAAGATGGGTTAGGTGGGCCACGCATGGGTTTGGATGGGCTGGCCAGCATGTTTTGTGCAAATAGCTACTTAAAAAAAATCAGCATTCAAATTTACTCACATGCAAAGTCATAAAAAAAATCAAGGTCAAGAATAATTTAAATCAAATTTAACAATTCAGTTGTTCACAAATTAACCCTCTTCTTAAAGAAGAAAAGGCAAGACAAGCAAAGAAACTAAAAGAAGCTAATTAGCAATTATCTCTATTAGCCAAAAGGAGGTTCATGACTTCACGCATTCCGGTAGAGGTGAGTTTGGCAATTAGCAATAGCAAGTCTTCTTCTCCACCCTTGTCATGAATAAATTAATAGCTTTGACTGAATCAAGATAACATCTAATATTTCTTACAAAGTTTCAAACCTTCCATCAAAACTTATAATTCTGCAGAACTAACTTGGTGGGTTGGTCAGATCAGGCGACAGAGGATACCACGAGAGAAAGAGATATTGAGGGAGAGGAAGATAGACACCGTGCATTGGGCTCTAGACATTGAAGGCAAAAACATGGTGTCATGGGTTCCAAACGCAACGAGAGAATAAAATGCCAAGCTTAGACGCAAGTTAGATGGAGTGGAGATTGGACACAAGCGGCAAGACGATGAGAGCAAGTAGTTGAGCTTTAGGTCTTCAGGAATGGCCAAATGAATAAGATTTGAGAACTGAGGTTTGAGTCATCTAAATCTGAGGGGTGGAATACTAATGCTAGGGAGGCCTTGGAGGGTTTGTTTGAGAACTATTTGGAGAGTGCTTATGTGAGATTGCAAGGGGTCTTCTTTTCTTCTCTAGAGAAGTGGAACATAGCGTTGGAATTGGAGAAATTCAAATTATTTTTTTAAATGTAATTTATTGAAAAGGAGCCGAGACGAGCAACTCGCAATACATCTCGCTCGTTTACAACAACTATGGGCTAATTTATTTTTTTAGCTCGCTTGTTTGTTTCTCTCAATGGGTGGGTTTTTACCCACCCGTTTTCATCGATGTTGGATGGGTTTGAGAGGTTGCAGTTTGTTTGCTCACAAGTAAAAGTTAAATAATTAACAACTAATAATTTTATATTTCGAACAAAATGACTAAACCAGTATGATTATTAATTGGTAAAATCAAATAATTTATAATTAATAATAGTAAATTAATAAATGAAGTAAGAAAATTAATAATAAATGGTAATACTTTTCAATCTAATTGAATAAAAAAAATTTGTAAAAGATTCATAAATCAAGTGAATTTGTTAGCAAGTTATGTTAATAAATAAGTAATGTTATTAATATTATGGAGTCACATGATTAATTAATTAATAAATATTGTTAAAGAATTAATACGTATAAATAAAAAAATAATTAATAGAGTTGGATAGTAATTAAGTAATAAATGTGTAGATAAATGTTTGGTTTCAAGGTGGAAAGGACAAAAGCGCGGCTCGGAGAAGAGTCACAACCATACGTCACGATCCGATTCCCGAAAATCATGGCGCTCCACTTTCCAATCTGTCCAGAACATATGGCGCTATCACTGTGTATGGAATTAACATTCACTAGTACTCTCATTTCCAGAAGGTAATACTATGCTTGATGGGAGAGGAAAACGGAGGAGAGGAAACGGAAGGTGACAAAAGTGAGGAGAAAATAACCTGTTTGACCGCAAGGAGAAAAGTGAAACGGGTGAAAAAAGTGGGAAAAAAAGCTCCCCCCATTTTTCAATTATAAAATATTTTTAAATAAAATTTTACGTAATGTTAAATTTCATTAAATACACTTAAAAATTTTACCTTTTTAAAATTAAAATATAAATTTTTTAAAATATTTATTATTTAATATATTAAAAAAGGGTGAAAATTTAATTATTGAGGGAGAAAAGTAATATTATAATCGACGCATTTAATAAAACTTTAATTTATTTAAAATATATTATATTTTAGGATGGAGAAACTTTTTCAAAAGTATTGTATAATTTGAGATGGGTGGAGTAATATGTATGATTCATATATTTTCACTTTCAACTTTTTTCTTTAAATATGAACAGATTTTGGGTAAAAAAATCATTTTTAAATTTATCCACTAATTTTTAAATTTTATATTTGTAGTGTAATTGCATTTTGATAATGCAATTTCATTAAACAAGTAGCATATTTAATTTTTGGATTAAATAGACAAATGCAGATTTTAATTTTTCATTTAAGTTCCTTATATTTGGTTATAGTTTCAAAATTTTAATATTATTATATATTTAATAATTTAATAAGTACTCTCTCTGTTGAAAAATGTAAGGTTTTAACCAAATTTCATCCCTTAATAAAGTAGTTATCTGCTTTTCAACTAGTCCCATCTTTTCATATTCACCTCTATTAAACACCCTGTACTAAATATAAAGTCACTATCAATATGGATACTTAAAAAAAAACAATGATAACACCTCAAAATACTAAAAATGTCTTATATTATTTAATATCAAACTCCTCAAAAAATGCCTTATATTTTTGAACGGAGAGAGTAAATTATAAATTGGATGAAACAATTTTTTGTCAGTATTAGATAAAATAATTTATAATTATACTTTTATTCAGTCAATAACGTATGATAGAAATTACTCCTTTCATTTAAAAATATAAAATATTTTTAATCGAATCTTACCTCTAATAAAGTAATTACTTATTTTTAAACTAATCATATCTTTTTATAATTATCTCTATTTAATAAGATATTTTATCCTAAAATAAATATAAAGTGATATATTTAATAAGGAGTATGTTTTTAAAAAGGCAATAATTATACATTGAAAGACTAAAAATGCCTTATATTTTTAACATCTAGCCCCTCAAAATTGCTTTGTATTTTTTAATGGAGGGAGTATTATATATATAATGTGTTAAAATATAGAATTTTATTATATATAAATATTTTTATAAATAATAAGGTTATTATTGTTCATATAAAATTAACAAATTTTCTCCCCTCTCTATTTTCTCTTACTTAGTCGAGCATGGTGATACAAAATTACATCTCTTCACTTTTCTCTTATTTTTATTTTCTCTCTTTTCAGTTTTCCTTGTGAGCCAAGATGGCATAAGAAAATCCCAATCAACCCACATGATTTAAGAAATTAGTTAATTATAGTAATTATGTTTGAAGTTGAAGTGTTTAGATTAAAATATCCTTGCAATTAATACCTTTTTCTTTAAATTTAATGATACTATCCATTTATAAGGAACAATTAAAAAAATATAATTAATGTTTATTTAAATTTGTAATTTTGCTTGCGATGAAAAAAGAAAAAGCATAGAACAGTTTCTCTTATATTTAAAAATGGAGTAGTATATACTTTGGTTTCTTCCCAGAGACCCAGGTTTAACAACAAGTCTTGGCCAAAAAAAAAAGTTCTTATTAAAGAAGATGATTAGCTCGTTAAATCTGTTAGTAATTTGCCAGGGAAAAAATTTAAAATATTAATTAATAATCATTTACATGACTTGCATTAAGGACCAACCAAATCTTTTACTGTGCAACCTATAATAGGGATCCTTTAATATTGATTACAAGTCACATATAACTAGCTCACAATAACTAAAAGAATTAATTAAATATTGTATAAATTAAGGTTATATACGGGCAGGGTCAAGCCGAGTATCGCCCCTTCTCGGTGTCCAACTTGATGTGAAGTTCAAATCAGCCGATACCGAAGTGTTACAAATATAATCTTTTTTAAAATATAATTGTTATCATTTAAAATACATCCTCCATCAAACTAATACCAGAATCATTTTTTTTAATTACACATGTTGGCCATTGTCAAATTTTTAAACAAAAGTATATGTTTGGACAGGGCTAGGCAAGGCATGATTTGACAACTGCCCAGTGCTTTGCCCAAACCCTAGCTGGATGAGCGCAGACAACTTAGGCAAGGCTAGGAAAGTGAGCCATGGGGCTACTAGAACAACCCTAGTGCAAACAATACTCTTACTAATTCACAATATAGAACATTTTTAAGAATACTTAATTGATCTAAAATATAAGATATTAATTTTATTTTATTTTATTTATATTTTTTTAATTACAACTTTAATTTATTATACTCTACTCAAGTAGTTTATTAAAATGTTTTGAATAAAGCAAATGTTATATTTATTCAAATTAAAGGTATGATTGAAAAAATATAAAAAAAAATAAAAACTATAAATTTAATGATTTTTTTAAATGTAAATTAGTTAGTAAAGATTTATATCTATAGAAGAATACTTTAGTTTCTATTTTTACCTCTCAGTGCCAAAGATTTTGAAAAAATTCATGGATAGACCCAGCACATCACATTATCCATAGTCCAGACAATAAAGCTGCACTGTTCAATAAAATAAGATCGTATGTGTCAATACTGTTGATGAATTATTTTATAATAAAATTTTTATTTATTTTTTATATTCTCTTTTTTTATTATCATTAATATTGTAATTAATTAATATTTAATATTATTTAAATGTCACTCTTTTATTGGCTAAATCAAATAGCATGGTGCATCAAATCTATTTAAGAATTTCTCAAGATTTTGAAACAATTTGTTTATAGAAATTAACTCAAATCACACTAATTTGGGTCACATTTTTCAAGCTAAAAACATCATTAACAAAGACTTGGATGTTACGTTGCATTATTGCAATATGTTCGTCGTATGTTCAACGAAGTTGCTAGTCATGTGGCTGAAGTGGGCCGTCTTCTCCGCTCTACTTTCATCACGCTGGTTGGCATCAATGGCATTATAGAATATTATTGAAAGTAGGAATCGCACTGCATGTTTTGAAAAGACAACAAATTGTAGCTTGGGCCAAAAATTTTTGAAAATGCACTATAGACTTGAGAATTTTTTTAAAATTTTTTGAGAGCAAAAATATTGTTTTGTCTTTTTGTAATTTGAAAATTCAAAATCTCTACAAAACCTTCATTCACAAAGCACAACGCAATGTTTATAATTTTTTAAAATAATATTTATAAATTCTCAATATAATGTTTATAAATGCCCTATTGATATGTATGTTAATTAAAATATAAGTCATATAGGGTATAAACAACACAATATACATAAATACATAATAAATGTTTATAAATTTTTAATACAATTAAAATAATCATGCAGAGTATGTACAATACAATATTCATAAGTGTTTAGTTATTTTGTAGGTTAATTGAAATAGTTACACAGAACATGTATAACAAAATGTCCATTTGTACACAATATGATATTTATGAATTATCAACATAATATTCATAAATTCTTAACATAAAGTCCATACATGTCTAGTTAATTAATACATTTAATAAAATGTACAAGCTATATAGACAATGTATAACACAATATTTTTATATACATAATAACATGTTCATGAATTTTTAATTGAATGTTCATACGTGTCAAGTTGATTGAGAAAAAAATTATACTTGCACCTTAAAAAAATTACAACAAGCCCCTTAAGCTTGAAGTGTATTTTCAGAATTTTTCGAACCTCCAATGCAACTTTTTTCGTTTTCAAGGCCTCCGTTGTGATTTTTCCTTATTGAAGAGGATAGAGTGGGCTCTACACGGTTTTTAGGTTGTTAGTTTACCTTTTATCGTCGGGGAAAACAAATCTTAACCTCTTCATTGAAAACTGTGAAGGACATGTTTGAAATAAAATATTTAATACTATACTAATAATTTTTTCTGAAAGATAACTTGTATATTATATAGGCTATCTTATTTAAAAATGTGTTGGATTCACATGTGTTTGTTGTATTCTTGTAAATAAATTAATTAAATTGGTAGTGGTTGTACTGTGCAATAACTTAGTTAAGAGTTTAGATGCCAGAATCATCACCTAAATTATGGTTGGGAACTAAATGATTGCTGTTTCTACTAGGAGATTTGGATAAGTGGAGATACTTTCGAGATTTTTAATATTTCATTTATAGATAATGTCAAAAAGGATCTTTACTTCTAAATCCTTTCTATTTTTTTTAAAAAAATTTTTTGATTTGAATTTGGATTTTTCTTTTGATTTGTGAGATTTATCTCGAATTTTTATAATATTTTAATTAATTTATAATATTTTATTTTTTTAAGTGAGCTTTTAGGCTATCATTTGAATAAGGGTTGGCCTTCAAAAAATAGGGATAACATGGGCTTGGCCCACCTGTTTTCAATTCTATTTAATTTCATAAGAATATGTATTATTTTTAATTTTGATTACCAATGTACCTTATATTTTATAATAAGTAAGAGATAATTTTACATAAAAATCTAGATTTATAAATATAAGGGGTGAAATGAAATGGGAGGAAATTTTTTTCATATACTATATTGTTTATATTTTGAATAAAAAATAATTGAGAGACAATGCTTATACTTTAGATCGAAAAAAGTATATATATATATATATATATATAAAGCATGTGGATAAAAAAGATAGAGCAATCAAATTAACCAATCACAAATATGGCAATATTGTCATACTTTTCTAGTCACATCTATAAATTACTTTTAACATATTTCACTAGAAATAAGAAGAATTTTAAAATTTCAACATATTTCATAAGTTTCTTACTTTATCAACATGAAATATACATATTTTAATTTTAATGATATACTTTATTTCACCAATGTTTAATAAAGGTTAAGAAAAACTTATGATGAAAAAATTGATGACATAATTTATAAGTAGAGCTATAAAACTCCTCTTTGTAGCATGAGAAAGTAATGTAATATGATCACTTTGTCATCCGCGTGGTAATTCTAGCCTCCCAAATTTATCAAACAAAAACAAGTGTTGATGTTCTTCTGATTGACTGTACCAACCTAATAATTTTAAATATGATTAGATTATAGTCTCTTGTATGATTTTACCGTGACCTTATAACTAAAAAAAAAAAAACAGGTGTCAATGCGCGTGTAGTAATTTATGCACAGTGAACGAAACCGCCTGATCTAACTCCTGGCATGTCTTTTAAATTGACACAAGCACAGTCACATGTGCACGTTTGATCATTCCTCACTTCGTATTATATCAAAAGGCGAGTGATAATTGAGTTTTCTGCTCTCTTTAGTTTTGCCCGAGGTTTCCTGTACTGTTACATTTCATTATTTTGAATGAAGTTTAGTTTTTTATTCGAACAATCACACGTGCGTGTGGAAATGGAGGCACTCTAACCACACACTTAACACACACGATGCAGGAACTGTCACTTGTGCCCTTCCATTTTTAACTAAAATTCTTTTACCTTTTCCCCTACGTGTGTGAATATACGGATGGGAATCAAGTCGCTCCTCTTTGCTATGAATTAAGAAGCTGTTCATCCATCTGAATCCCAGCAACCTTCTATACATTATCTAAACATTTGGCCCCCAGGTATGATCTCAAAATACTCCCCAAAGCCCCACATTTCCACGCCCACCCCTCCTATTACATTGGCACGTTGTTTGCTTTTTAATAAACGCATACCATAAACGGATTGTACATATTAAAGTTGAGTTTGGATTTGGTCTAGTGAGTGTTTCAGTTACAACCATTAAATTTTATCAATATTAAAAAATTATAAAGACATATTTCTTTCAACAAATTTAAAATAAGCAATATGATCAGAAGTCATAATACTTTTTATTTATGCTGTCTTTTTCAAAAATTTAAAATTTGATATCTTTGATTGTCATATGATAGAATATTTGACATCCATTTGATTAAACTAAACTATTGTTATTGTGCTATATGAGACATTCATTTAGTAAGTATATTTAAATTATTTATGAGATTAAAACCTATTAAAATTAGGCGTCTCGCATTTAAAAAGTAAAAACCTCACTGACGAAGTTTAAAGCACTACTGGGTCGAGTTTTCTGATTTGGGCCAGAATGGACGAGGTCAAATCAAAAGCACCCATTCACCCAATTTGCCCACTTAAAAGTTACTCCCTCTCTATATTCAGTGTGCGTTTGGGTAACTCTCTAATCTAAGATAGGAGGCTCAAACTTAAGTTAAGATGTAAACAGCTTAAAAAATTTTGTTTGGATAGGAAAAAATTTTCAACTGAAGTTAGAGTCAAAATGAGCTTTTTCTCAAAGCTATCTTCTGTGGTTTATGCATTTAGCGCCTGCGTTCATCCGTTAAAAGCATTTAATGCTTTTTAAAAGCATAGAACTGCCTAATCTTTATCACCCTTCCACCCTTTGCCTTTTGGCTTTGTGTTCCACTTATCGTCTGTTCATGCATGCATATGAAATTTGAAATAATCTTTACCTGTTTGTCTATACTTATAAATTTAATATATTATTTCATCAAAAAAAAATATAATATATTATAAAATTCATAGAAAATTTAGATCATGTGTTATATTGATTAATTAATTACATTACCCAGTGATCAATAACCTGAACATAGGACAACCAGGGTAGGTGTTACCTTGAGCAAGATTCATTGAACACAAAAAAAGGGGAATAACTGAGGCTTGCCATCACTAAATAATGATATTTCTAAATTTTTTGGCCGTAAATGATATTTTTAATTAAAAAATATGTTTTGCATTTTATAATTTACTCCCTTGTGCCTTTTCTATGAGAACTTTTTTAACTGGATAAGGCGGATTAAGGCATATAGCTAAAATTAGTTAAAAGTTTTTATTTTGATGAAAATTATTGCAACATTTCAAGAATATAAACTCATATCAAAAGGCATTTGTGAAACCATGTAATAACAATTTACTCAATTTATATATAAACTAGAAGTTGAAATTGTTTGTACAACAATGACAATACATAATTTTATCAGAAAAAATTCAATCACTGATAAATAATTCATACAAGCTAAAAATAAAAGTGTAAATGTTCATGAACAAGATATTGATATTGTGAGGCATCCTTGTCAAATCTATTTGGATCTTCAAGGCGGATGTAATATGTTCATGATATAATTAAAAATTAACTTATAAATCATATCAATTAAGATTGTAGGTTTTCATAATTGAATATTTAAAGTTTTTTACTTATTAGATATTATTTTAAGTTTAATATTTTTTACTTATTAATTAGTTAAAAAACATATACAAAAAAAATTTAGATTTATTTTTACTATTAAACATCTCAATTGATTTTTGAATTAAATTATTAAAATAAATTTTAATTTATTTAATTATTTTTTTAAAAAATATTTAAATATAAATTACGTCACATTCATAATTTTTTTACTTTAATTTATTAATCTCAATTAAATTTTAACCTAATTGTACATTTTTTAATCCAAATAAACGTTCAATAATGAAAAGAATGACGTCCCATCCTGTTCTATGATATCGAGCCGAATATTCTGAAGCTCGAACCAAATTAAGGAGGGAATTCCAAACCGAATCAAATAGGCGAATATTATATTCCACGTCCTGTGCATTTTACGCGTGGCCTTGAGATATGCCTTGCAGGCATCGACTGGCCTATCGAATTCAGCCACATGTACAACGTGTAATTGCATTTACTTTACATGGAAGTTTGATTCATAGGCAGTGAAGGATCCAGAGCACCACTCATGGGGGGCCAAAGTGAAAAAATTCACGGAGTGGAGGGGCCAAAATTAAATTTTTTATTTTTTCATGGAAAAGTATGAAAATTTATCAAAAAATTTTTCACATGGCGGTAAGCCCCCTAGATCCGTCCCTGTTCATAGAGGAATACTAGATTCATAGCTTGGTGCATATGCCTGACGAGTCAAGATCGGATTCGGCTGCTGGAAAAAGCGTGTAGACATATTCGGGTGTGCGCAGCTGCATCTGAAGAAAGATAAGATGAAAGCAGAGACTGTAACTCTGGTGCTGGTGAACCTTGCCGGGATCATGGAGAGAGCCGACGAATCATTGCTTCCTGGTGTCTACAAGGAAGTGGGCGCAGCGCTTCACACCGACCCAACCGGACTGGGTTCCCTCACTCTATTCCGGTCCATTGTCCAGTCCTCTTGCTATCCCTTGGCTGCCTACCTTGCTTTGCGACACAATCGGGCACACGTCATAGCCCTCGGCGCTTTTCTATGGGCTGCTGCTACTTTCCTCGTTGCCTTCTCCTCCACTTTCTTTCAGGTATTAAACCCATATCCACTTACTTCCATCCCTTTTCTTCCTCTGCTTTCCCGCAACACGGTTTAGGATTTCCATTATTAGGCTATCACTAGACTGCGCGCTTGTAGTCATGGAGATCGATTCGAGCTTAAATTGATCTTTTGAAATTGGTATGGCTGATAGTTAATATTAGGGTTTTGGCCTCAATTCCTTTCTCTCTTTCTTTTTAATACTATGACGACCTTACTGTTAATATCTGTGTTTTTCTTGCTTTTCTAATTCATCACTCTGCCGTTAAAACCGCGACTGAAAAATGACTTATTGAAATAGGAAGACTTAATACGGTATCAAAATTATTTTCCCCCAACACAGTGATATGCAAAGCCTTTGTTGCCATATTTTCGTTATTCAAAACAACGTGCTACTGGGAGTTAGTAGGAGAATGGCAGGATCCACATTTTGACACCCCTTGAATATAAAAAACCAACATTCATGATGTTTTATTGGTCTGCGCCTATACAAACCTGGCATTTGTTTATCAAGGAGGGCCAATAACTTGTGTGTATTCAGTGAATTCCACTGAAGCAACTCAAATGAGGTGCAGGCGCTATAGCTTAAAAATAAAAGAAGAGATTTTTTCAACTGCCTACACTTAGGTCTTGAAACTAAGCTATTATATGATATGACAGGTCATATTTTGCTTGCTTTGGGATGTATTCGGGAGTTTCTTCAAGGTTGTGGCGATAGGCTGCTGTAAGGAGGAAAAGAGATTTTAAAACATTGAATAATGAATTGTATTTGACTTTTGAACTCTGTAATCTTTCGTGACTAAATTAGGTTACTCACATATTACAATCTTCGATAAACCCCCGCAAGACTGTAGAAGTCTGTTGACATTAAACATGAATAGATTTTAATCTTTCTGCGTAGTTTTTCGCGGCCATGTAATTAAAAATAAAAAATAGGTTACTCACAACTTGTTTTAAACTGCTAAGTACAGTACACACACATTTATAGGCACACAAGATGACCGTTTGGCATATACTGAACCAATCTAAATCTGTGGACATTCACATTCTTTAGAAGTAACTTAGACATTCAAATTGATTGAACATTGAAAAACCCAAAAGTTATGAACTCAGGCACTTAAACAATTTCAAATTATTAATATCAGTCTAGGCACTGGTCAAATTTAATACAAACTAATAGGGTTTCTACTTTCTAGTGGTAATTCAATGGTTTTCAAGACACTTGCTAAGAATTATCACCTGATTGTATTCACTTTGAAGTGAGTGCCATGCAGGTTGCTCTATCACGAGCATTAAATGGGATTGGCCTAGCACTGGTTGCACCTGCAATACAATCCCTTGTTGCTGACTCAACTGATGATTGCAATCGTGGCATGGCTTTTGGATGGCTTCAACTCACAAGCAATCTTGGTTCTATTGTTGGCGGCCTCTTCTCTGTGTTAATAGCCCCTATTACATTCATGGGTATCCCTGGTTGGAGAGTTTCCTTCCATATTGTTGGTCTAATAAGTGTTATAGTGGGTTCTCTAGTATACTGCTTTGCCAAAGACCCACATTTCTCAGGTTATAGTACAAGTGCTAACAACCAAATTCCAATCAGAACATTATGGACAGAAGTGAAAGAGTTAGCTCAAGAAGTCAAGTCAGTTTTGAAGATTTCGTCATTCCAGATTATTGTAGCACAGGGCATCACTGGCTCCTTCCCCTGGTCAGCATTGTCATTTGCACCTATGTGGCTTGAGCTTACTGGCTTCTCCCACGACAAAACAGCATTCCTCATAGCTTTGTTTGTGATTGGCAATTCTGTTGGAGGCTTGTTTGGGGGTAAAATGGGGGATATCCTTTCTACACGATTTCCAAATTCTGGGAGAATTATTCTGGCACAGATAAGTTCTGCATCAGCAATCCCCCTTACAGCAATACTATTGCTGGGTTTACCACGTGATCCATCAACAATAGTGCCACATGGGTTGCTCCTGATCATTGTAGGATTCTTCATCTCTTGGAATGCTCCTGCTACCAACAAGTAAAGTCTCCTTAGCTAACCTTTCCTTTCATTAAATCATTTATCCCAATAAAGAATCATTGTCCCTATTATTTTCATCTTGCACCCTGACCCCTGGAACTTCTTTAACACGTCCATCTTTCCTTAATGTCATACATTCACTGAAGTTTGAACTCATAAAGTATCAATAATGCATTAAGAATGGAAAATGACTGGTATGAAAACAATTGCCGCTCAAGATTTCCAAAGTCCACATTATTGTGAATCTGTCAACTATGCTCTCAAAGGAATTCCTATCACCTAATAATTTGGTCTTTAACATACTCGTTAATCAACTCCTATTCTTCTTGCAAGCAAATTTCTGTGTGCTCATGGCTGAAACATTAGAAGATTTGTCTTGTAGTAGTCTACAACTGAAAATCAAAACAAGGCTGGTCTTTTTTGATTTTGATAGGACTTTTAGAGATATATGGGAAAGCTAATTGATAAAGTTTATGGACAAAAGTCCAATATTTGCAGAGATTGTTCCTGAGAGAGCTCGAACAAGTGTGTATGCATTGGACCGGTCTTTTGAGTCGTTGCTGTCATCTTTTGCTCCACCTTCGGTTGGACTTTTGGCTCAGCATGTGTATGGATATAAACCAATTCCCCAGGGGTCTACTTTATCTGAAGAGATTTTAACGGACAGAAAGAATGCTGCATCATTGGCTAAGGCACTATATACTGCAATAGGTATTCCAATGGCAATCTGCTGTTTGATCTACTTATTCCTTTATGGAGCCTATCCAAGGGACAGGGAAAGAGCTCGGATGGTAGCTTTTATTGAATCAGAGATGCAGCAGGTGGAGTCAGATAGTTTAGGCAATAATAGAGATTTCCTCTCAAAAGCTCACTCTTCTAAGTCTGAAGAAATGTACGCTCATGATTACCATGGGGATGCCCTCGATGTTGATGATGAAGATAATGCTCTGCTGTACCGCGGCATTTGACTTCTCTAACTTAGGTGATTAGTTTTAGTTCATCGCTTTCTGCAATATCGTCTGCGGAAATTTTCAGAACTTCATGGGGTTGAACTTTTCCCATATGGATCAACCGCAGATTCCACTGTGAGTCGGTAATAAATTTGTACGTTAAGTTGAAGAGATAACCAGTGCAGTATAATTCAGCAGTGGTTGGAGTTTTTGAGACTATTTTTCATGATCGTCAAAGGCACAAACCAGGCATTTACCGAAGTCAGAGGGTATTTAATCAAGAGATCAAAACAGCAAGAGACTTGGGATGATCAAAGTTGTTAGTCTTTACTCTTTGGTGACGGAGCTGAAGTCATGATCCTGAGAACAGGAGATGAGATATCTTCTCACCCTTTCAGGAATTACATTGAAGAGGCTCGAATATTGATAGATGCGAGCAATGGGGTGCCCTTCAATTTCATGTTCAAGGAAGTGAACAAGTGTGCCATTGCAATGGCTATATGGAAGCATGATTTAGAGTAGCGTCATAGTTTTGTTTTTCTAATCAGGCGCCTGACTTTTGTTGAGTTTTGCAGTAGAGGTAGAGCAGGGATGAATTACCAACGACTTTCAATTGAGCTTTGTATGTTAATTGTTTGTATTAAAAAAAAAAATATGTACAGCACGACAAATACGCACAAGATACAGGTGAAGCATGACAACATTATTTAGCTTCACATCCCTTTTAATCATTATTACTACTATATGGTTGTTATTTTCTTTATTTCTTTTTTTTCTTTATTTCTTTTCTTCATTCTTTTGTTTTCTATTTCCCCCCATTTCTTGCGCTTGATATTTGATTTCTCCTTTCTTGCCCCGACGTGTGCATGGCTTCACAGCCTTCAGGAACACCTATAACTGTTCTTGAATAACTATATTGACATATTAATGAGGTTCACATTCTAGAATGCAGTTACTTTTGCTGTTGCTGGTTATATCATTTTAAATTAGCCATGTAATCTAGTGTTAGGGTTTATGAAATGATAGTAAAATTGATTGGGATGTCATTGAATACAAATCAGGTGATTTAGATAGAGACTATAAAAAGTATTCATGATCCAAAAATAGCTAACAAGCATAAAATTTAAAAAAAAAATTTAAAGAGAGAGACTACAAGTGGATGGTTTAGTTTTTTAGGTAAATGTGTTTTTTTGTTCCTAAATTATTTTTTTAGGAGCATCTAATGTCCAAAATTATTGGTCATAATATTTTTATCTTTGAGATAATTAAAATGTAGCATTTTATATCATAATGTTAAATACTTACAAAAGTTCGCTAGCCATTGCTTGATGGGCTCCATTTTTTGTAAATATTTAACCAACAAATGTTTGCAGGTATTCAACATTAGGTTAGAAAGTAACATGTTTTAATTACTATAGGAGCAAAAATTTTACAACAAATAGTCTAAAATATTGAGTATTTTTTAGAGAATAATTTAAAAGAAAAAATGTACCTTTATCCCCAACAAATGTTGATATTCGCTAATGTTAGTGGTGGTGATGAGTTCAATTTTTGTTTTGCGCACAAAAATTTACTTTATTGACTATGAAGATCTCTCTCTATTTTTTTTATAACTGACTCACAATCTCAAGACCTCTTGTGTAGTGAAAAAACAAAATCCAAGCGTTTTGTTTTGTTTTTGTTTTTTTCAAAAGCATTACGAATCAAATTTGGATAAAAATGTAGGTGTGCCTTTGTGTATAACTCTAGCAAAATATTCTCAACTAGAGAGCAACAGCCTATTTAGCTCAGTCGGTAGAGCGCAAGGCTCTTAACCCTATGGTCATAGGTTTGAGCCTCACAGTAGGCGTTTATGATACTGTTTTTATGATCTTCGATGGGTATGACTTTTTGATTAATTTAATATGAAAAATACAATATGTCATCTTCATGCTCTTGCTGACATCTTCCAAATTTTAAAACAAATGATTGAAATTGATGGGTTGTCACAACATAAAGTATAAACCCATTCTTGCTAAAAACGAGCTACTACCCTTTTAATGTGTAATGCCATTGATAACAACTATTTATGTTACTCTACTTGTGTCTGTCACTACTTACTGGCCCTACTAATTTCCTGCATCTATACATACAACAACATCGCATAGATACAACTCATTGAAAATGACTCTCTGTTTTCTCTCTTTTTTTTCTGTGCTCTGGTTTCCCGTGTCGTCGCAAACTTAAGACCCACTACAAGCTGCTTAAATAATAATTGATGCTCCCACTTAACACTGGTGCATACATTAAACTGTAGAGGGCTACTTCTCATATTCTCTTTTTTCTTTGTTTCAAATAGCCTAGTTGTTCACCCATCACATTATGAATGCCCGTAAAATTTCAGGACGTGAATTTAAATTTGGATCTCGGCCTAAATGATTGCGCACATTAAGCTCCTAGCCTCTTGGAGCTGCATGTTTGTCTTTAAAAATAGTAGCAACAATAAAAGAGTGTGTCATGCTGATAAAAGGCCTAATTTCAAAACTCAATCGCGTAATTAAAATTCAAGAGGATAAATGCTCACCAAATGGAATGGCCACTTTGTTATGATCACAAAATAGGGTTTTGCATTTTTGGAGTCATCATACTAATGTTCTAAGGGTTACTAGTTGATGCAGACATTGTGGCGAGTCGTTCAATTAATTTGGATGAAATAGATCAAGCAAGCATTAATTAAAAAAAGTGCTACTATAACTTATGAAAGCAGATTATAAGGTTGCTCACAAAACTATCCAAATCTAAAGTAACAACTTAACAAATTGATGATGAGATTAACAGTTGAATAAGAGGGGCAGATGGTGAAGGGAAACCTAATAGAAGGCAGGGTGGTGTGTGTGCTTTAGGTTAGGTTGCCATGCCTGTGTGGGGACATCCTCTGTATCTTTTTTCAATTTCTTCAACACTTTGGTTTTTGGGTCCACTCTCTCTCTGCATTTGTGAAATCTAAAACCTAATAATCATGAACGCCAAGCCTTGTAAGTTCTAACATTATGACTTCCTCATGATTGAAAATGATGTTAAGAATGCTCCATCATAGTTCTCCTAAAGCACTATGTGTCTATTCTGTTACCATTGTAGTGTTGTTTGAGAAACAGTAATTGGTTACGATGGTCCAATACTGTGTTGTGCTATTAGTAACATTTTTTTTCCTTTTCTCCCCTCCCACCTAAGAAATGTTGTTGGAGTGTTACTAGAGGCATTGTGTAAGTAGCAAGGTATGAAATGAAGCTCCTATCACCAGTGATGTCACTTACATATATAATATAAAGAGTCATGATAATGGGACATTAATCGCCTATAAAAATTAATATTTTTCATGAAATTTAATAAATGTAATTCATTTGTTGTTTATTCATTATTCACACAGAAAACTTTCTTATAAATGACTCAGTATACATAAATGTTTCAATCAATGATTGTCATTTGGTAATCAGGAGTTGAGGGATGAAATATCTTCTATTTTGAACATTCTTGATGTTGAACAACCAGGCAAATATCTTGGTTTACTTGTCATTTAGGGTAGGTCTAAATCAGCTTCTCTTGCTTTTGTTGAAAATAAGGTGGGGTTAAATGTTCAGGGTTGGAGATAGAGATTGTTGACCTTTTCAGGGAGGGAGGTTTTAATAAAAATTGTTGCTAATGCCATACCTATTTACCCTATGGCTTGCTTTTCCTTTCCTATTAAAACATGTAAAGAATTGGATAGGTGATCTTTGATTTTTTGTGGGACAGTGGTGAGGGTGGTAGGGGAAAAATTCATTGAAGGGGGTGGAGTTTGTTGACTAAACCTAATCTTGAGGGTGGTATGGGTTTTAAAGATTTTAAAGCTTTTAATATTGCTATGCTTGCTAAAACCTCATAGAGATTAGTTAAAAATCCTAATGAATTTTGGTGTAGAATTTTGAAAGGTATATACTTTCCTAAATGTGATTTGTTTGAAGCAAAGAGAGGGAGAAGACCTTTGTAATGGTAGCGAAGTATATTGGAAGACTGTGATATGTTAAAAAAAAATTTGTTTAAAAGATTTATGATGATGAAACAGCCAATTTATGGTCAGATGCTTGGATTCCAACCTTGCAAGGGATGAGATTGAAAGGAGATTGGGTTAGAGAGGAGATGAAAATTTTGAAAGTGGTCTCTTTGATACACCAGAAATGTTGAAAACTTGATTCAATTGTTAATTTGATTTCAGATGAAGAGAAGAATGAAATTCTAAAAATTAGAATTCCAGCTAGAATTAGTAAGGATAGTTTGATCTGGGCTTCTTATTGCAATGTGGCTTATTCTGTCAAATACGGTTATCATATGGCAAAAGTTAAAATTGACTTAAAGAAGGAAGCTAATCACAATGATTCTTCTTGATCTCCATGTCAATTGTGGAAGGTTGTTTGGAATCTTAAAGTTTCCCTAAAGATTATACATTTTATTTGGAGAGTGTTAAATGATACTTTGACTACTAAAAAAGCTATTTTCTGTAGGAAATGTGCAGGTGTTTCTATTTGCCCTATATGTTTCAATAAAGATGAATCTTTGGAGCATCTTTTCTTTGGCCATTCTTGGGTTAGAGTGAGTTGGTTTGGTTGTAGTTTGGAATTTATGTTGTCTTTTCATGGTGTTAATAATGTGATAGCCTGGTTTATGGAATTATTTTGTGAAAATAATAATATTGGTGCTAGGGAGAAAGCTTTAATTGCTTGTATATGCTGGGAAAATTGGAAAGGCAAATGTGCTCAAGCTTTCAATAATGATAGAATCGATCCTAGAAGATGAGTGTAGAAGCTTAAAGATTCACAAGAAGCAAAAGAAATAGTGTAAGGAGAATGTACAAATTAATAGAACGAGGTGTTGGCAAAAACCTTTAGTTGGTGAAGTTAAAATAAATATTGATGGTTTTTTCATTAATTCCTTAAATTGTTTCGGCATAGGAATTGTTTGTAGGGATAGTTTTAGACTTTTTTTGGGTGGTCTTGGCTAGGATGTGGCTGGTAATTCTTCTCTTATGGTTGAGTTTATAATTGTTTTGGAAGGTGTAAAGGAAGCTCGTAGATTTGTAGGCAAAAATGTGGTTATTTAGTTGGATTGTGAAGTGCTTTTTAAAATGCTCACAAGTTTGTTAAATTTGGATTATAACTGGCATTATTCTGAGTTTGTGCAAGATATATTATCTATCAAAGAATCATGCAAGGATGTTTAGTTATCTTTGGTAGCTCGTAAGGTAATAGGTAATGAAGTTGTTAATTTTTTTAGCAATGATTGGTTCTAGGAAGATGTGTTTGGTTGGATGGCTTGATAAAACTTCATCTTCCTTATCTCTCTTTGTGCTTGCTGAGTTAATGATTGATAATTTTTTTGTTTCTTTTAATTCTGGTACACAATGGAACAAAAAAAGCATTGATCAAGTTGCCATATTTTACTTTATTTTTGTTTTGTTGTTTTTGCACTGTTTTCCTTTTTTTGTGAGTTGTGTGTCACGTTGTATTATAAATTTTTTTTAGTGTTTTTTTTTTAACTTTGACTATTAATAGTTATAATATTTTTTGGTTATTAATAAAATTAATTTTTTTGGCAAAAAAAATCAATGATTGTCATTTATATTAAATAAATAGATTTTTTTGGCCAAATATTAGATAAATAGATTAGGTGGACCCAGTGCACTGTATAGGATTTAAGGATTTAAAAAATTAGTTGCATTATTTATCATCGAGTTAGATGATAGTTAAACAATCAATACACCATATCAAAAATCATTATGCTCGTGTACCAAAAAGAAAAAAGCTCGGACGTCATAAATAGTGAGTCTTATTTTAAACTTTCATACAACTGCACGCAACAGTTCCACTTATATAATTATCTTGTATCTGTTATTGTTGAGATAGATTTATTGACTCTAGTTTTTTTTTTTTTAAAAAATCGAGTAATTCTTACTTAAATAATTTGTTGATACAAACTCACGTGATATTTTAAATTGAAAGGGAACGGTTTTTGGTGTATGCAAATGTGAATAAATAAATATTGAATTGTGTGGTTATAAACTTTTTAAAAAATATTTCAACTTATAATCGATAAATAATATTTTAATTATTAATTTTAGATTGATATATAAGTAAAAATAAAACATGTAAAATTAAATTAAACAGTCGTTGATATGAAAAGAGAATAATACTCCCTCCGGTCCTATTTATAAGTCATTTCTACCAACCTCATCAATACCAATACAATAAAAGTACAAGGAATAAAAGTAAGTAAAATTCCAAACATGCCCCTATATAACAAATCTAAAAAGTAATGTTCTGTTACTTTTTCTCTCTCATAAAGGGTAATTTTGGAAATACCTCTCAAATATTACCTAAAAAGACGCACCGTGACTTATAAATGAGACCAAATACACCTTCTAAAATTGGACTTATAAATGGGACCGGAGGGAGTATGTCATTTGATTTTTTTTCCAATTTTTGAGCGGATGGCTTGGTTGGTATTTGAATAAATAACACCCTTTTCGAGGAAAAAAAATTAAGATTAAAAAAAATTCGAGGAAGAAGAAGTCACAAGTCACACGCAATTAGTAAAGGAGGTTTGGACTTTGCATATCTCACCGGAGACGTTGCGGAGGATTTTCATTTTTTAAAATATGATCAAAATAACCGAAAGGACAAGAGTGCCCTTTCAAAAACTGCAGCCACAATTAACTCCGCTCCGCTGTGTACTGTACACCATGAATACTTGAATACACACTTTAACACGATGCAAAATCTATAATGAGTAGCACCATCATCAAGTGATAAATAATATTCCCTCCAACCTAAATTATAAAATATTTTTAAGTAAAATTTTATATATTAATAAATTTTATTAAATATATTTAACAGCTTTATTTTTTTAAAATAAAAATATTAACTTTAAAAAATACCCTTCACTTAATAATCTTAAATCTATATCTAGTTAGTATTAAATATAGAGAGAAATAATAATATTAAAATAAGTCTATTTAATAAAATTTTAATCTTCTTAAAGTATTTTATATTTTAGGATGATAATTTTTTTAAAATATCTTATAATTTAAGAAGAAGGGACGATCATTTATCCAATAAAGTGTATAAAAATATAATTTTGTTTTTTAAATTGTTTGCTAAGGATGGACAACAGCATCCAGTTGCCTAAAAAAGAAAGAAGGAAAGGAGAGAAACAAAAGCCTTTTAGGAGCATGTTGGGGGGAAGATAATAATTTCACCCAACGCCCATTCGCTTCACGTGAAGTCCTGGGCGCTTTCTTTTTCTCCCTTTTGTTTGTGTTCCACCACTGTTTGATTCACTCCCTCAGAACAAGAATGGCACAATTCATGAATCATGCTTCAGCTCCATCCTCACTCTTTGGAGAAAGAATCTTCATTCCATGACATTTCCCGAACTCTCAAATTGCTTGTCCACCTTCTTCGCTTTTGTCACATGACCTCTACGAGATTCCAATGTGCTCTTACTAATTAAAGCTACATTATTAAATAAATATCTATGGAACCACGCAAATACCTCAAATATATAATCTAATCTAATTTATACATAAACCCCGGGGGCAAGGATGTAATTAAATGTGCTGGAGTCCATGTTTAACAATTCACATGTGGCAGAGGCACTTGCCAGCTGGTCATTTTAAAGCACTATATTTGCGTGATATGGAATTTAAATCATTGATCCTCTCAGTTGCTGGCTAACAAAGTGGGAACGTTTCTTGATTTTATATATATATATATATATATATGCATAAATCAGGAGCAATTTCAAAATTTAAATACACGAGAGAAACGAAAAGCAAAAAAGAGGAACGGTCATATTTTAAATATAAATGATAAGAGAGACGTGGTTGGTGGGAGCTTCGGTTTGTTCTATAAAAAAGAGGAAGGAAGAGTAGCTTCTACTTCTACTTCTACTGCACTCTCTACTCTCTCATTCCTTCCAATCCACTCCCTCTCGTTCAACCCAAAGCAACAAAAAAGCAAACTCTTCAAAAATAGCAAAAAAGTAAAGTAAAGCAAGAATCTTCGAGATCGGAAGGTCATCGTCGTCATTTCTCGCTTCCCCTCCTCTGGGCGTCTTGGTTTAGATAAGACTCTCACACGCCCAGAAGCCGGGCGACTCTCTCTTCTTATTCCTCTCATTTTTTCATTATTATGCTATTTTGTTTCAATTCCCTTCAAACATCACAGGCTTGGGCCTCAACAGACTGAAGACGCCGGAGTGAAGGGCAATCACTAATCTGCATTGGTCCTTTCCTTTGCTGTATCTTTGCTTGTCCGATTGTTGTTATCTTCAGAGTTTTCTCCCTTTTCGCCGGTGTTTGACAATAACAATGGAGAGGACCACTCCGGTGAGGAAGCCTCACAGTTCCACGGCAGATCTGCTTACTTGGTCCGAAACCCCGCCTTCTGACTCTCCGGCTCCCGGTTCCGCAGCTCGTTCTCACCAGGTGCCCGTTTTTCTCGTCTTACTCCGAAATCTGAATCTACTCTCTCTATTCATCACTGCGCTATTTTGCGCCTGTTCTTTACTTTCCCTTTTTGACTCATTATGGAGAGCTTTTATCATCTGGGCAATTGAGTAATTTTTTTTTTTTTTGGAATTTTGTCTGCCTGGTGTTGGGGATGCGATGTTAGCCGTCGGATGGGATCCGCAAGGTGGTGTTTGGAGGTCAGGTGACGGATGAAGAGGTGGAGAGCTTAAATAAACGGTGATATCTGCTTCTCCCTTCATATCTCATCTACTGTAAAATTTTACCTTTACTCTTGATTTTCAACTTTCTGGGTTCTGGCTATATATTCTCCCTTTTAAAAACTCCGACATCTTACCATGTACCTTGTGTTTGTTGAATTGACTATTTCGTTATGCAGCTGCAGAATTTCTTTTCCAGTTTGCTTCTATTCTATTGCCTGAAAAAGCTGTCTTTCTCATTCAATGTCCGGAGGGGTCAAATGGGCTGTATTAGTTGTTGGACTTGGATGAGTGGATCAAATGTTAAACCATCATCCTTCTTTAGTCTTCCCGCATATTCATCGGAATTCTATCTTTCAGCCTTTCTCATTCCCCTAAAATCATATTGCTTTAATCAATTTGAATGCTTGCAGATTTCACTTTTCACAAATTAAATGTCAAAATAAGATAGTACCGTCAACTGTTCGCCATTTTAAAGAACAGTGTAATGGCATTCGACAGATGTTGTGTTGTAGGTGATGCGAAAATAATTTGCTAAAGGAAGTTCAGAATGTTGCTCCAGAGTAATGTGATCAAAGTCAACGCAAACTGTATCTTGATTACCAGTAATGTTTGCTTATATTTGCAATAAACTGCAATGAGCTCTTAAATAACACAAGCAGATGATGTGATATGAAGTCAATATTTGTAATAGTTGTAAGATTTTTAGAACAGTTGAGATTTTTCAGTGTTTTATACAGCCACAAGCACCAGTTTTGAGAAATATCTCCCAAACTGCTTCTCAAAGCTTTTCTTGTGACTTTTATAAAAAATGTAGACCAAAGGCCATATCTTTCTCAAATGGGGATTTGTGTGGTTCGTATCAATGTTTATTTTTTTATTTTTACTTTTAGCGTGACGTGCTGCGTCTATATTTCCTTGACAGCAGCGCAACATGTTATTCTAAATGAGTAGCATGATGCAAGTGTGATATCAAATTTTACATCAGATAATATAATTATAATATCACGAATAAAAAATTAATTATTACAATCGTTTCTGTATAGTTAAGCCAATTTCTTTTGTGCCTTCTCTTGTGATGGCATCTAAAATATTTTGGCTATGAAATTTCCAGGAAACCTTGTTCTGAGTACAAAATGAAGGAGATAACAGGCAGTGGAATCTTTGCAGCCAATGGCGAAAATGATGAATCTGAATCTGGCAGTGCCAATCCTCCTCCAAACAAAACAGGAGTGCGCATGTACCAGGTATTATTTATTTTTCCTCTATAGTATATTATTATGTGGATTCTTTTTTTTTTTATTATTATTATATGATCATATGGATTTATTTATCTAGCATGTAGAAGTCTGTTATTTTGTTATTCTTATTGTTTACTGTTGAAAATTTGTAGCAAACAATTGCTGGAATCAGTCATATCTCCTTTAGTGAGGAGGAGAGTATTTCTCCCAAAAAGCCCATTACCTTGCCTGAGGTGGCCAAGCAGCGCGAGCTAAGTGGAACTCTGGAAAGTGAAGACGCGAAATTGAAGAAGCAGCTTTCTGATTCAAAGTTCAAAGAGCTCACTGGTCACGACATATTTGCTCCCCCTCCAGAAATTAAACCCCGACCCGTAACTCCTCGCATACTTGAGCTGAGAGGGAGCATCAACATGGGAGAATCTTCCCCCCAACAGGTATGCCTCACAATAAGTTGCTAGCTTGAAATTTGCATGTAAATGCTTTCCGAATTTTGATCTCTCCGTTTATAATGTTAAGAATGTTACGTATGTTTGTAATTATCACAAATCTCGAGACAAGCAAGCAAACTGAAGTTGACTCAGGTTTTGCTGCTGTAATTGTACACAATAACAATTAGAAATCTAGCACAACTTATGCGTGGCTGTGAAATCATAAGCTGTATCGTCCATCCATAGGGGGACGCCGTTTATAGCCAGTTTATATATAATATTCACGCGTTTACAGGTCGAGGGAGATGAGGGGACCAAGTCTAGTGAGGAACCAGTGAAAACAGCGAAAAAGATATATAACCAGAAATTTGCTGAGCTCTCAGGGAATGACATATTCAAGGGTGATGCGCCACCATCTTCTGCGGAGAAACCGCTTAGTGTTGCTAAACAGAGAGAGATGAGCGGCAGTAACATTTTTGCTGATGGGAAGGTAGAATCTAGAGACTACCTAGGAGGCGTGCGGAAGCCACCGGGCGGCGAGAGCAGCATTGCACTGGTATAACGCAGTAGGTCTAACTCAGTTATTTGTACACCGTCTGGTTTTGTTTAATAGTGGGGATGTGTTATGATTATATTATTTGACCGTGTCCTGGGTTTCGGGAAGTCATGTCTTAGGTTTCTTAACGTGTTGACCTAAAAGGACCAGCTACTAATTCTTGGGTGAATGTCCATAATCTTATGTTGTCGACTCCTCGGTGTCTGCTTTCAATGAAGTGATTTGGGTTGTGTTCCTGCTTTTAGCAAGTGATTACTTGCGTTGCGTTGTATCATCACTTTCCACCCTGGGATGCTCCAGAAACCTCGGAGCGTCGAAGGTAACGGGGGCTCAGACTGCCTTGCAAGCCTTTCACCTGTTACGGTTGGGCCAACCACCAACAGGAATCTGAGTGTTTTGAGGGATGGAGGGTATTGAAGGGAGGGCCCATGTCAAAAGCTGTCTAATTTGATTTGCGGCCTTTGGCGTGTTTGTTATCCGAAATATTATCTCGCCCATGTGGTGTGGTATTGCACTTCGACATTATTTGTACTGCTAGTCTGGGCTACTATAGCGTTCGAAGGGGCGCATATTAGTCAATAGGCCGGAAGTAACCTCCGAATTTTTTAACTATTTTTAAATTTAAATTTTAATTTTAATTTTAACTTGTATTTAAGCATGTGGGTGGATTGACCTTTTACCCCTCTCTAATTTCAGATTTTTTAAATCAGGTCCCTATGTCCGCGTGTGATATTTTATATTAAATATGAACGATTAGAATAGTGAGATGATATATAATTGATGGCATTGATATATTTTAACGGGAAGTAAATGTTTGTTGGCGCGGATCAAATAAATAATTCCGAGATTTCTGAAAATTTAATTAATGATGACGATATGAATGAAATTAGGCAGGTTGAAATGGATTTAATCAAGTTTTAGATTTAAATCGTGATTGTGGGGTCATGGCGGTCGGCGGAAACCTATCAGAATAGATCCAAGTAATAAATCGCTCGGACTTAATTGGTTATCAGAGCCGCAGACAACTTGCAACTTACAAGGACGAGTGGGTCGCAGGCTCGAATGGTCCAACGATGGTTTTTTTTTTTTTTTTTCAATGATCCAACGATGTTGTCGGTAAGTTCATTAAATAATACTATTCTGACTGATAAATCATTCATAAATTCTATATCTATAATAAATTTAAAAATCTCGTTCCCTGAGTGGTGTATAATTTAATTTATTGGAAACTAGATGGTAGATATTCAAGACCACCCGATGAATAAGGATAAGCATGTTAGAAGGTAAAAGCAACTTTCAATTAATGATTAGAGGGGTGGAGGATAACATAACAAATTGGTGTCTTATCTTCTCCTGAAAGAGTTTGAATTTGAACAACAAATTAAATACAAAAATTGGAATGTGCAATGTTGGAATGCAAAACCCGTTGTGAAATTAAGTTGACCTTCATTTTATATATACTGACATCCTCCAGGTCGGACCCGGTCTCCTGCCCATCGCTCACTCGCCATTATATCATTCTCGTCCTTTTCAAAGACCAAAATGAATGGAATGATAAGGCATTAAACCAACACGTGGTCCCCCTTTTCCTCACCGTTTTTTTAATCAAGTCCTTCATTTCATCCGACCGCCTCATCTGTAGTATTCAAGTTTCCCTTGCTACATATATTTACGATCTCAAAGTTTCCCTTGCTGCATATAGTAGTATGATTCAGCCATGTGCGTGTGTTATTTATTAACCCAACTCGGCAATTCTTTTGTTCCTACCCCCTTTAGAATTCGCAGGTTGTTATTCCCGATCAACTCTAGTTAATTAAATTCGATTCTCATCAATTCAATATGCCGACCCCTTCAACGATGCTCGGGATATTTTCCCACCCTCCCCTTTCCTTCCAAGTCGTTTATTTTTTAAATCTGCTCAAGCTCGTTTCATCATATATTTTGTCTTATCCTTCAAGTCAATGCTGTGCAATTTACATTCTTCCATCAATTTATCGTCTTTCAAAGGCTGCCCTCATTGTACGTTAGAAAATCGAACTAAAATAAGTACACAGGAATTCAAAGCTGCAAAATCGAGAGTCCAGCTAATACGCAGACCAAGTCCTTGGCAGAAATCTTCTTCATTTATTTGTTAGCCGGATACTCAATTTTATGTTTTTTTTTTTAAATTGCATTAACCATGTGTATCTTTTGCTTGTCCTTTATATAGAGAGAGAGACATACACACAGTTGTCCTTTATATAATCTCGCGAGGATAGCCAGTTAATTTGACTCCCAATTTTTATCTCAAGTCGTTAGAGGTTGGTTAATATAATCATTACCTCATACACTAAATAACAAACGAATTTAGTTCTAACTTTCAAAGACGAATTAGTAATTAGAATATGTCGCAGTCAGAGGAAACTTTCCAAACCATGCAATGATTTTATTAATAATATCAGTATGTAAGACAAGTCATTCCATCACTGACAGAAACCGGGAAACTTTATTTGGCCGTCATCTATTTAATGAAAAATAAAATAAAATTTTCCTGTGAAATAATAGTCTGTAATCTTATATATAAACACAGAAGAGTTATATATAAACGGAAATTGAGTTGCCAGTGGAGCCTGGTAGAGTTAGCGTCGTAATTAGAAACAGAGAAGTTCCAAAATGGCCGTCGGGGGCATGGCCGTCGAAACACCTGGCGTCGATGGCAGGATAACGCTCTCCGTCGTCATTACTTGCATCGTTGCCGCCTCCAGCGGACTCATTTTCGGATATGACATCGGGATTTCAGGTTCGAACCTCTCCTTTATGTATGCGAGATGTAATTTAGATTAGAAAACAAGGTAATTATGGTGGTGTTGATGTTGAAATTCAGGAGGGGTGACTACAATGCCGCCATTTCTGGAGAAATTCTTCCCAAAGATACTGAGGAAGATGATGAGCGCGGACATAAATATATACTGTGTGTACGACAGTCAGGTGCTAACGTTATTCACGTCTTCGCTCTACCTGGCCGGGCTAGCGTCTTCACTGGTAGCGAGCCGAGTGACGGCGGCATTTGGTCGGAGAAGCACCATGATCTTGGGTGGCTTCACTTTTCTTGTCGGCGGCGCCCTGAATGCAGGTTCTGAAAACATTGCCATGCTCATCTTGGGTCGCATCTTCCTGGGTATTGGTGTTGGCTTCACTAATCAGGTAACATACGCTCCTCCTGCCCTTTAACTGAATGACCTGTTAACTTGGGATTTTGATGCCACTCTCTTAATTAAGCCTCCATTGAAATATATAAACCATCCTATTACAGTAAAATGTTGTTAATGAAGACGTTGCAATTTTTTTCTTAAAATAATAGATGTCTTTAATCACAACTCACTCCCTCCTTAATAGCATCAGATCACGATCTGGTAGTTGATATATGTTTCTTAATTGAGGGGTCCAAATTCATTAATTAGTGATCAGCCAGACAGCCACTTGTATATTTTTCGAGTGCGAAATTAAGTAGCTATACATGGTGATTGAGTTATTCTTTTGTATTTGTAATTTCTAGCAAAATTTATGAGCAAAAGTAAACATTTTAAAATATAAATATATAGTAATATATTTGTTTTAAACATTATTATATCATGCGGATGAACTTGACTTTTTAAATTTCAAAGAATCTAATCATAATTTTCATTTAATATTTTATCTTCTTTTTCATTCATGAATCCAAGTTATTAATAGGAGGAGCATATGTAATAAATGCGCCAAGGTAATTCATTAAAAATAGGAACGCATGGCTCATCTCAAGATCTTTTACGCATGTATATATTATATCCTCTTGGTTTTAATTTATAACATAATTTTGGAGTGCCCTAAAATGTAAAATAATTTAATAAAAATAATATTTTATTAAATATATATTTTCAATATTATACCATTCTCTCCTCTTTATATTCAATCTCTTTAAACTTATTATATAAAAATTTTTTGTAAAAATTTATATTTTTATTTTAGAAAAATAAAATCATAAAGTGTATTATAAAAGAAAAATTGCTGTAGACCGAGACGGACGGACGGACGGAGAAAGTACTTCTCAATTTATACCTATGATATTGAATCAGGTAACGCCAAATTGTAAAGATATTTATAATTATAATTCATTCAATAATCTGTTGATTATTAATAAGAATAAAAAGAGTAAAAAGAGTTCCGCGATGGATGGAACAGGCCACTCCGGTATATTTGTCGGAGGTGGCGCCGG
The DNA here is from genome assembly GCF_029017545.1 of Prosopis cineraria. NCBI lineage: Eukaryota > Viridiplantae > Streptophyta > Magnoliopsida > Fabales > Fabaceae > Prosopis > Prosopis cineraria. Next base: position 3,851,497 of record NW_026555346.1, read on the forward strand.
CCAAGTGGCGAGGGGCTTTTAACGCGGGGTTCCAATTCTTCTTGAGTCTGGGGGTGGTGGCGGCCGGCTGCATTAACTTTGCGACGTCCAAGCGCACTTGGGGCTGGCGACTTTCCCTTGGGCTCGCCATAGTGCCCGCCGCCGTCATGGCCCTCGGCGCCTTCTTCATATCAGACTCTCCCAGCAGCTTAGTTGAACGAAACAAGATAGACCAGGCCAGAAAAGCACTGCTCCGAGTTAGAGGCTCCGATACGGATGTTGAACCTGAGTTACAAGAACTCGTCAAGTGGTCCGAAGCTTCAAAAGTCATCAAGCAAGAGCCTTTTCTCTCCATTCTGCAGAGGCAGTATCGACCTCACCTGGTGATGGCCATTGCCATCCCCTTTTTCCAGCAGCTCACTGGCATCAACATCGTCGCATTCTATGCGCCTAACCTCTTCCAGTCTGTGGGTTTCGGAAATGATGCCGCTTTACTTTCCGCCATTATATTGGGAGTCGTCAACCTCGTCTCTGTCCTCGTCTCCACCGCCATTGTAGATCGGTTTGGTCGGCGAGTCCTGTTCATAGCAGGCGGCATTCAGATGTTTCTCTTTCAGGTACTTATGTGTTTATTTATAATTATTTTCTCATTCGCTCTACCATTTCACTAATTAGCATGACCTCGCACTGTGAAGATTGCGGTGGCCATTGTGCTGGCAAAAACGACTGGCACGCACGGGGCAGAGGAATTATCAAAGGGGAGCGCTATATTGGTGCTGGTGTTTCTGTGCCTGTACGCTATTGGTTTCGGCTGGTCCTGGGGACCTTTGACGTGGCTCATCCCCAGTGAAATATTCCCCTTACGGATAAGAACAACTGGGCAGAGCATAAGCATTGCCATCAACTTCTTGACCGTATTTATTTTGTCACAGACGTTCTTGACCATGCTGTGCCACTTCAAGTTCGGTGTTTTCTTATTCTACGGGGGTTGGATTTTCGTAATGACCGTCTTTATTATATTTTTCTTGCCCGAGACCAAAGGAATCCCTTTGGATTCCATGTATACAGTATGGGAGAATCACTGGTACTGGCGCCGCTTCGTTCCCGCCTCAGAAAGTAAGCCAACACCATAATATTGGTCACCATCTACATATAACGCCTTAGGTCTTGTGTTTATTTTTCATGTAATGTTACCATTAGATTTCTCTCTTCTTGTTTTGTGGCTCAGGTATTTATTTGTCTACAAGTTTTTACCTTAATAAACGTTATTTGTTTGGCACCAGAAATGAACTAGACATGTTGGTTTGTTGCCCAGAGGTGTATGCACTATGCAACCATGCTTATGTACACATACTAATTTGGGTTTGCAGTAATTAAAAAAAAAATCGGACTTACTGTTACTTCTATTTAATTAATCAATGAAATGTAATCGTGATTGACAAAACAACTTCCTAGATTCTCTTGTTCATCAGGAAAATCATTCAATGAGAACCATTCCGACCATTGATGTAGTAAAAAAAAAAAAAAATTCACCTACAAACTGAAGATAAAAGCGTCTGTGCATGTCTGAATTGAAGAAAATAAAGTAATTAACCATCAACCGTTTTTTTGGGGGTGTCACTATGCAAGGGCTATTTGGTTTGCATCAGGATCAACGAGATAGAGGAGAAGGATTTCAGAATATGGCTCATGAATTGATTCAAGGATCTAGATAAGCAATATGGAGAGAAAGATCGGAGGAGGAATTTGGTGATGGCTACTACAAATATAATATGGAAAGCTAGACACCAAATCAATACATTAGACCCCATGCATGGCAGCAATATCCAAGATATCAAATTTTAGATCTCGCCTCATAGATAATGAAGATTTTATATATATATATATGTATATATATGCTCCATGCATAAAAATTGTCAGGCTACATTACGCGAATATATTACAGATTCTCCCTTTCTCTACCTGCTTCCTCTAGTCTCTCCTTTGGAAAATTAAATACTGATATGTACAGGTTTTCACGGCGAGGTCCTAAGCTGAATATCAAGATATGTATGTGCAAATTAAAGTATTGTATTTATAATTTATAAATGTGAGTTAGAAAAATGAAAGGCACGCTCTGTCTGTTTGTCCTATAACGATACAGAGACCCTCCTAGAAGTCACTGATTTTGACCGGGTGAAAGGACCGAAGGATGCATATTATAGTTGTGCAGGAGTACGCCTGCGGAATTAGTTTGATCACTTTAATTCCATCACAGTGGCATGAATGAAACCCACAATTAAAGCACCAAGGGTCCTCCTCCTTCACTTCACAATAACTACTAAAATCTACACCACCAACCGGAGAGTGAATTCCTGCCCATCAACTCATGAACCTTGCCAGCCAAGCAATTCTGCACTCAAAATGAAAATGATGGGACCCTCCTTGCTCCTGTTCATTCATGACTATGAGCAAAATAGAAACCTATTCAGCGTTTATTCTTCATCAATCCAGTCTTTCTTTTCACTCTTTCATTGTTCCTGTTGATCTTCAAAATCCTGGTCCCTTTCTACTACGTACACATACTCTTATATATGTCATGATACCATGTTCTTTATATTACACGTCCTCGCTGGTTCCCTGGGGAAAGAAAACAAATCACGTACATATACACTTGATATTTAATTTTTTTATCCAACTGAATTGTTAAACAAATTGACATTTGATTTCTATATGATGTATGAGTTTCTGTAACATTAATACACTGAGATGCTCAAAAAGAGGATAAAATTCTAATCTATGATCTCTTTAGGAGTTTACGTTCTATTGAACTGTAAAAGACCCTTTGACTAGCCCCTCAGCAGCCGCCATTGATCTTCAACTTCAAACTGTCTTTCAAACCGCACTCGACTTTGCTCATATTAAAATTTACCGGGATTTCCAGTTCATTGAGAAGCCAGGAATCCTGCGGAAATTAAAACCGATGTCGTTCTTCACCTAAAAATAAAAACTGATGTCTTTGTCGTCGTCGTCGTCATTAAAACTGATATGTTTTGGTTTAACGATTAGGGCCCTATGATTAAATCTTGATCCGGAGGGTCACATTGGCATGGAGAAATGCAATGGTGGGCCTCGCATTTAAACTCAAACGTGATCGGTTGGGATTATAATCAGATTGTTGGCTCAATTAATTTTTAATTGATTGATTTTATTGGAGCAAGCTATTTAATAATCATAAAACGATGGGAATATTCTTCCTCTTTCTAATTTTAATAACGAGCGCACTTTGCTCGCAGAAGGCACTGCAACAATTATAATGCCCAATAGATATGCGCTATTGAATAATTAATATGCATGGACACACAGACAAGTACACTGCTATGAAATAATCATCAGAATAAGTTCACAAGACAAGACATTCACCCGTAACAATCAGGGTTAATAGATCATTTTTAATTTCACATACTTATTCCCAAAAAAAAGAAAAAAAACAACTTCTAAATGGAATCGCTCAAGAATCAGTTTGTGCAGAAAGTGGTAGGAGGACGTAGAACACAAACACTGCAAAGGGGCATCAATAAACCATACCGTCTTGAGGATTGATTGCATATATGTGTGTTCAGATAAATCTGTGAAGAAAGGCTCTATCTAATAGCATAGTACATATGGTCTGCAAAGGGGTGTTAATGTAAGGCAAGGTAGAGCATTAGATACGATCTGACAGTTTAATGTGTGGGAAGTAATTTGAAACTGGCAGAAAGAGAGGGCGACATAAATGAAGGGAAGGCGAGGTGGGTTGAGGGCATTTAACGGAAGAAACCTGCTGGTGAGAGTGACGAAGAAAGATGACCAAAATAGAGCAAGGTTGTTTTTAAGTTGGTCATCGTTGAAGCCTGCATTTAAGTGAATTCAAGGTGGTTTAATGAAGGCAGGTGGACTTACTCGAAGTCGAACTCTCCATCTCTCACTCACTGCCTTTAATGGCTTGGTAGTTGGCATCCTTTTTCTCTTCCGCTTGGATTTCTTCCCTTTCTTCCAACTTTTTCTGTCGATCGTTTTTGGCATCATTTTTCCCCTGTTTCTAGCCTACGTTCTCTTCTTGTCTTTCTGTCTTTAGTAGTCGATTAGTAATTCTCTACCACCCTTTGTTCACCTCGAACTCTTTTGGGTAAATTTTTTTTTTCTACGACTTAAGACATACGGAATATATGCGAAGGAGAAGCTAGATTCCTATGAAATTCGCCTTGTAGGGTGATTTATCTCTAAATTACAGGGAACAATCTACGAATTCCACCATACATCTCGTAGGGTGATTTTATCTCTAAACCACAATTAAATTAAATCTTGGTGTAGAATTGATACCATGATAAGACCCTAAACCCAAAGAGCCTTTTCTTTTTCGAGTTAGTGTATATATTAATATATGTAGATGATAGAAATGATTGTTTTATACAGTAAGATGGGTGAATTGTCGGACGTGGTTGTATATGACTGGTACAGATTGAAATATCAGTAGGAATTGGCTTTACAAATCGATGGTATTACAAACTAACTACAGGAGATTTAATTCCAAGCCTCACCTAGTTTCAACCATGCAAATTCAGTGGCATGAAACGGCTATCAGGTATCCATGGGCACGAAGAAATGCGGATGAGTGATTGTTTAAGAGATTTAATTCGGGAGAGAGAAGGAGCAATAAATTTGGGCTTATGTTTTTTGGTAACTCATAGGACTTGGTTGATTTGAATGGCTGAGGGTGTTGAAAGCCTTTAAAGCATAGTTCTGAAGTGTTTAGTACATGTATAGGTCACCCATGGGCGTGTTCGTTTTGTGGGTGAAGAGGGTGTTGAGAGCTTTAAAGATTTTAGTTTTTGGAGTGACCCAATTGGGGAAGTTGGAGTTATTATCCACATTAAAGAACCATTGGCATTCAAGGCCTTCCTTCAACTGTATACAGATCCCAATATTAATGACCCATGCCTTTCCCTCTCCTTCTTCCCTTCTCACCGCCTTTCTTAAGTACCATAACTCTTCAGCGGCTTGGCTTGGTTTGGCTCAGTCGGCTTCGTAGCACACAAGTATAGCATGCCATGCCCACTGCAAGCCATATTAATTTAGTGCCAATATTACAGTTACATAATATGCTACTGTTGGTTGTGCTAGATTCTTCGGATGGGCGTGGGCTGTGTGGCAACTTTAGAGTGAAAAAGGACAAGGGATTAGAAATACTATTAGACCAATGATGTTAGTTAGCAATTCACATCTAAGACTTTATAGGAGCAGGCTTTGGCCTTGGAGCTGTGTATTTATTAATTGAAGAGGAAGCCAAGTTGGAAAAGCACGTCATGCATAGGTAGGCAAGCAACTTCTATTTCCGCCTTCAAGTTTTGCCCTCCCATTGTAGACCATTTCTCCTTTTGCGGTTCAAACAGTGCTACCCCGTCCTCCCTATATAACCACCTCAAGCTTGTTGGATATTTGGACGCTGAGACACGCGCACAGAGGTGAAACCCCTCTCCCTCACTGAATTCAACCGAAGCAATGGTTTCCTTCCATACAACCCTGCCCGACGCTCCATCTCCTGCTGTTCCTGCAGATTTCGAAGCTTCTTCAAACAAGAGGAAGTGGGAAGAGCCACTTGCTAAAGAATTTCTCAGAGATCAAACCAAAGCAGGTAAAAGGAAATCCATCTTCGATATAGAGCTTCACCTTGAGACCCCTTTACCTTCTGATAAATGGCAACGATACCTCGGTGTTCAGGTACATATACGTTCATATGCTGTCAAACTGATGCAAAAGCTATATATATGTGTAGCCACACACATACATATGTATGGTGGTTCGAAGGAGTGTATAATCTTGTTTAATCATGCAGTCAGGGCAGATACATAACACGAAGATGAATAAGAAAGCAGCAGAGGACCGGAAGAGGAGCCCTGAGCCTGAACCACCATCTCCTGGGAACATGAGCTTGGACCTTGGACTGAACTTAACGTGTGAATCCCCGAGAAAAAAAGGAGGAGGCATTTATGATATAAATGAGAAGCAGAGTCGTAGTTCCTCTGGTGTTTTGAATGAACACGATCTGTATATTGAATCGAGCAGGGAGGATAAGAAGTGCTCGGGTGGGTTAACTGGTTCTCCGTCGTGGTTGTCATCGGAGGTAGATCACAAAGAGATGGTCGCGACGGTATGCATGCGGTGCCACATGTTGGTGATGCTATGCAAGTCATCACCTGCCTGCCCTAACTGCAAATTCATGCACCCTCCGGACCAAAACCCTTCAACGTTCTTGAAGAGGAGATGCAGCCTCTTGTGCTAGTCCATTAAGAAACGTGCAGATACTGTTTTAGACTTTTAGTTTTAGCGTCGTCTTTTATTTCCCTGGCGAATAGCTATGTTTGCGTATGTTAGGAAGTGTGCAAATTCCTAACAGCGTATGCTGCTGTAAGTTGAAATTAGTGGAGGTGAGGGGTTATTCTACATTTACCAAAATGTTGGCTTTTAAAATATGGGGTAACCTATGATGATATCAAGCTACTTCTAACGTATCTAACGATATATGAATTTTATCTAGAAGCTTTTTCGATGATCCAGGCTTTATCGGTATATGTTACGTTGTCGGGTGATAGTAAAATTTCGGCAAAGTGAAACTTGGCAACACCTGTTTGCCGTATCATACTCCACTTACAATCACGTTGTGAAAAAATAACTGGTTTCCTTTCTTGTGACGTTAAACGCCTGGTAGCCCTCAGAAGGGCCACTTCGAAAAATTTGCAGGGCAAAGAGTACTGATTTTCTTTGAATATCACATCACAGTCTTCATGTGTTAATGTGACAGTATTTAAGTGAAGGGAGTGCAGTGAAACAGGAGATTTCTTATATTTGCGCTTTCGTAGTAGGAGCATTACATCCATTCATTCATGCAGCGAGAGGCGAACTGTTGAGAAGTTTGAATTAACGGGGCATCGTCAGCAATGGCTGCAGAGAGCAGGGGGCAATGCTTCCGTGTGAAATGAGGTTAGCTATATGATGAGCAAGAGCAAGAGGAACGGTTCACGTCTCTCCCACCCGAATTAAAGGCTAGAAGTGAGAACATATTATATGATGACAGAAAGACCTGCACACATGCCAATCTCATTAGTTAGCTTACTTTTTTGGTGCGTTTCCGTCGCATTAATTAATTGCATTTTGGACGTTAATGTCTAGCCTCCCCTTCCTTTACTTTCAGTTCTCTATTAATTCAGAGGATAATGGGTGGCGATTGCAACTGCTAAACACATAAATCAATTAATTTTCGCATAATCCACCTTCAAAAAAAAAAAAAGGTAATTTTGATGGTAATACTAGCAGTGCCATACTGGTATGGGGTAACTGCAAAATACTTTCTGAACGTCGGAACTACCAAGTCAGTTGCATTTATGGAGTGCTTCATCGACTGAGGTGATTTGCCAATGCTATTGTTGGGGGAAAAATATTAATACTCCTAATAAATTCTCCTACCATGAAAATTCTTATAATTTTATTGAAATCATATACTCCTCCGTTTAGTATTATAACTTTTAATCGAATTTGATTTCAAATGATATAGTTGTTGTAGATAAAAAAAGAGATTAACTGTAAATTTCAGTTATGGTGGAGAATATTAAAATCAAAAAGTTTTCGTTTGGGTAAGAATAAAATAAAATATTTGCATTATAATTTTGATAAGAGGTCGGTTAGTAGTAATTTGAAAGTAAAATTGAGATATCAAATTATACCTCAGGTAAAAAAAATTAGATATTTAAGAATTATTATTCAACATGAAGAAAAAATTGATGGGTATATTATACATAGGATACCAGCTTGGTGATTTAATTGGAAACAGGTTAAATGAGTTATTTGCAATCAAATGGTACTTACTAAACTTAAAAAAAAGTTTTATTAAACTGTTATAAGACCAATTATGCTATATGGTAATGAATGTTGGACTTTGACAAGATAGCAATAGCATAAAGTTGAAGTAGTAAAGATAAGAATGTTAAAATAAACGTGCAGAAATACACTTTAAGATAAAATTTGAAATGAGAATATACAAAAAAAAATGGGCGTAGCATCTATTAAGAAAAAATGATAGAAAATTATTTAAGATGGTTTAGATATCTACAAAGAAGACCGCGAGAGGCATCTACGAGGAGATTGAAATAGATAATTTTGAGTCCTGTTTAGAGAGGTAGATAAAAGTCAAAGAGAACACTTATGGAAACTCTTGACTGATATTTTTTAGTTAACAATATTTCTAAAAGCTTGATAAATGATATAACACAATGATATTATGCAATCCACATAGCCGATCTCACGTGACAGGATAAGGCTTATTTTTGTGATTGTATGTAACATCCTAAAAGTCTAATTGCCTGTTAATTAAATCAATTAAGAATAATTAAGTGATAATTAGTGTGGTGTGTGGACAAAGAAGATTAACAAATATTTTGGATTGTATTTTTAGCTCTAAATGTGGGCCTAGGGCAAGGTCGGGTTACTTGAACCTTAAAATAGGAAAAAAATAAAGGAATGTAGCTTCGTGCCATATGCTGCAACGCATAGTCACAAAAATGCGAAGGAATCCTCTTTGTGCTGCATGACATGGCACCTGAGTGCCATAGTGTATGGACAAAATTTGACAATAATAAGTTGCGAAATCAAACAAAAAATAAAGGGAGAAAGAGGGAGATAGAGAGAAAGCGATGGAGAACACTTTAGGACTTTGCTATGGCTTGGTTTTGTGAAGATTTGAGAGCATTTTGGAGCATGCAACTCCTTAGGATAAGTTTCCTAAGCTCTATTCTCCATTTCTCTTCCATTTTTACATATTTTTGAGTTAGTGTTTATGTTAGGAAAATGATTCTTGGTCTATAAAAGCTATAGGTCTAAATCTATTAACTTAAATAGAGTTAATGAGAGTTATTTGAATTATCTAAACCTAAGATTTATGAGTTTATAAGTTTTGATAGTTGGAATGGCATTAATGCCCAGAAATTTAGAATAAATGAAGAAGTTAGAGTTTGTTAGGAATCACTAATGATGATTGGAAAGTTTAATGAAACTCATGAGAGCTAAAGTGAATTAATGAAATCAATGGCTAAGTCTAAATCAAGGTTATTAAACTCGCAAGTTTAAGTAAACTCGTGACAGAAATGTAAATTCATATCGCAAACTTGAATCATAAACTCGTAAGTGTGCAAGTTTACCTCTATTAATAAATAACCATTAAAATATGATTGTAATTTAAATATATTAAAAATATAAATTATTGAAATTAAACCCATTTACATTGCTAGATTATCATATATAAGACATTGAAGTTTTAAAATAAGGGAACTTATTTTTTATATTTTTATTTTCTTTTTTATTAATACTAGTTTTTGTATACAAAGTTTTTTTTCTTTGAATCAAGTCTTATAACTTTTGTAACTGAATTCTTCATAATATATATTTAACTCGCTCAACTTAAAAAAAATTGAAGAGCTTAATAAGTTTAACTAAGCTTATATTCAGTCTGAGTTTATAAATTAGTTAACACAATTTTGTAAGTTAAAAACATAAAATTGGTAAACTTAAAGGTAAATTTGCGAGTTTAATTGAGTTTATATCTATTCTGAGTTTATGAATGAGTTAACACAATTTTGTTAGCTAAAATTGTAAAAATGTTAAACTTATAGAATTAACTCGAAAGTTTGACAACTATGGTCTAAATGCTAGAAATGATAGCTTTGGATATTTTATATTGCAATCAGTATTACTCAAGTTTATATAAGTTAATTATAGTTTTTGGGAACTAATATATCCAATGGTCGGGAGTAAATTCAAGAGATTGATATTATGTAGTAATTAAAGTGTTGGAATAGGAAGTTTAGAGATTGCAAGCAATGATATTGATGATTATGGAATTGGTTAATTGTAAATTAATCATCACTGGCATCGAATTAAGCTTGAGGTCAAGTTTTGGAAGCATTTATTGAGAGGTAAATTTTTGACTATTTAAAAGTTTGAGGTAATAAGAGAAATATATCTTGTGTGATTGTGTGTTAATTGATTTAAATTCCTAAGTAATATTTTTATAAAGTACAGTTGAGGCTATGATGGTAAATTAAACAAAAATCACATGTTATGTTATGATAATGAGAACTTTATAATGATTAATTTATAAAGATAATTGCGATATGAGAATGAGAAAATGCGTAATGGTATATATGTATGGAGAAATGTGAATATGTGAAAGTATGTGTTGATATATTGGTGTGGATTTGTATATCATGCTCACGTGTTGTAGCCTGATGAATATCCATAAATGAGCTTGCCATTATGAGTTGTAAACATGTGGATGTGTGAGTATGAGCGAATGCATGATCACATTAGCGGGAGTTCGCCTAGAAAGAGGTGTAGAGATAAAATCCACATGATATTGGCTGTTTATTGTTGGAATCGAAAGCTGCAGCTACCTACTGTTGAAATCGAGAAACAGCCACTCTCCTACTGTTTGTCAAGGAACTATCTCATAATTTATTGAAAGACTAGAACCTAGCTATCTCAATCTATTTATCGAGGGGGCTAACTTAAGGTTTATGACACCTTAAGAATTCAGGAATAAGGGAAGTCATAGCTCGAGAGTGAGGGTAGTGACCTTGGCTAGGTTGCTTTTCACAATTAGTGAGCTTAGATAGTCTAATCATATAGATAAAGCCTTATTTGATTAATAGCTCATGGTTTTAGTTGAAAGGTATAAGGAGGATATAAGGTTGGTTTGATTATGTATATTATTCAACGTGTCACATGGTTATTAAGTTTGTAGTAAGTTGTAATATTTAAGTTGACTATTATAACATGGTTGTTAGTATTGGAATAATATGCTTTGTGATTTGAATTGCAAAAATATGAGATTATGATGAATTATACGAAATGACATATGATATTTTGTGAAGCTGTACGATATGTGATTATATGCCTCATACATTATTTGTTTTAAAAATGTCGATTAATGTGTAATTGCATAGGGTACAGAAACCTTAATTATTGAGTGATTATGCTCACTTTTCTTCTTTAACATTTTACAGGTTCTAGCTCAGAACAAGAAAAAGGAAAAGCATATGAGGCATAGAACCACGTGTTCCTATAATAGGCCTCACTTTGGTTTGTTTATGTGTAATGTAATATTAATATTGCTAACTAAAATTTCATGTTTTGAGTTCATGCATTTACTTACATCAAATACTTGTTGAGTTGATATTTGTATTCTAGGCCCTTAATATTGTGTAATATGAAATAATGATATTGATAGGGTAAAATTATTGGTGCAAGTAGGGTATAAGAGATGGGTATGAATGTGAATATATGAAAAGGGATTTATTATGACATATATGCTATGTTGAACCTCCCTTGTCTGTTTGATATTAAGGGGTTAAAGGCTCAAAATGATATATTGGAGTTATTTTATGCATTTGGTGTGTTATACAAGTAGTTTTGGATCCATTGAATGTGTTTGGGTATTGGTTGTAGCTTTTAGCATAAGAGTTGAGTTGTGGACACCCTGTGTATTGTGAAAAGTGTGAAAATAAATTTGGGTTTTCAATTCTTTTGTGTGAAATTATTTGGGAGTAGCACTCGTGCCACTAGCTATTGCATGACAATAATTTTCTATAAACACCTATTTTTCCTCAATTGGATGTCAGATGAAGAAATGGACATACCAGGAGTTGGTTCCATTATTGTTAATTTTGTATAGCATGTCATAGCACATGGTGCCTATGCTGTGGCACGTTACATAGAGAGGAGCATGACGCAACGTATGTAAGCCATGCCATGATGCCTGCCCCTGTTTTATATTGTCTAGATTTTCTAAATTTTTTTGTAATGCTTTTGATGTAAAATGTTATCTCATGCTTTCATAGTTATTTTAATCTCTATTTTAGATCAACTGTTATCCTTAGAAATAATCTTTGAATGGTTGAAAAACTTGGAATCTCAGTTTATGAAGGAATACCATTTGAATTCAATAGTGTTTTGAGAATGATTAAGGGTAGGAAAGGTCATTGGGGTTAATGTTATGATTACCCAGGAGTTTTAAATATATTGATTAGTAGGGAGACTTTACAATGTACCTTTATGAGAAATATTTGGGTAGACCGAGTACACCATATCATTTGTAACCTGTCTAATTTAAATGTTCTGAGTAATCTAAATAAAATCTTGTGTGACACTTTTTAAATTGATTTTATTTCTATTATAGAATGCATATTTGATTTTTTACATTTTCTTTCTCTACTATTATTAATATTATAATGAATTTATATTCAATGTAATTTAAATGTCATGTTTTTACTGGATAGACTATAAATGACGTGGTGCACCTGATCTACCTAAATATTTCTCTACTTTTATTTGATAGGACGTTTCAATTAAAAAACTTATTAATTATATGCTTTAGTTAATGGTATTTTTAAAAAAATCTCATTAATTATTTTTAAAATATTTTATATTTTTGAATGGAAGTAATAAACTTTACCTTTATTGCTTTTAGTCCTTAGTCTCATTCGAAGAGAAATTAAGGGTACTTTATACGTGTTTGCATTTAGCGATCATTAGGCATGATAAGTACCATGTGCCTACCAGCCTAAAGATAATCAGGGCCTTCTAATTTATCTCAAAATGATATCTGTCATTCATTTTAAATTAATTTGTATGTATTTTTAAAACTGTATTTATTAAAATTAAAATTATAAAAAATTTAATATTAAGTTTAGATTAGTATTACTCATCATCCTTAACAAGACTAAGACTGTTCAAACTTAAAGCTTTTTATTTTTATTTTTATCAAATGTAAAATTGTTAATAAGCATGTTCGTCATTAATCTAGCTAGTACAAATTTAGTTTAGATTGACTATTTTAATATTAAAATATTTTAATTTTATAAATTTACTATTTAAATATATTCTGAACAGTATAAATATAATATAAGTGATCTAATTTAACACTAAAATTTTATAATTTTTATAAATTAATTATTTAGATATATTTTGGATAATATAGATTTAATGTCACTTTTGTTATAAATTTTTATTTTAAAAAATAGAGTATTAAAAATTAATTTAAAATAAATGACATATATCATTTTAAGATAAAGTGGAGGATCCAATCAACTTTTGAGCCGACGAGCATAGATTGCTATCGCTATTTTATACAATTTTTTTTAATAAAAAGATGAACTATTAATTAATTATTTCCTTTTAATCTTAATCTTTCACGATTTTCCATGAATAAGGTAAAAATTACATATAAAAGAAAAATAATTTTAAAACAATGTATTTAATAAAAATAAATTTAAAAATTTAAAAAAAAATATAATTTTAAATTTCTATACTTTATTCATATTTTATTATTAATTTTTGTATTTTTTTGATATTTTTAATTTTTATAATTTTATTTTTTATTGTTTTAAGAAATTTTGAATTTGAAGGAATTTAAAATAATAAAAAATAAAAATAAAAATTAAAAATATTAAAAAAAGTATAAAAATTAATAACAAAACACGGGCAAAGTAAATACACATAAAATTATGTTTTTTAGTTTAAAATAATGAGTTAAAAAAAGTTAAAGAGCACATATCCGAAACTTTTTTCAATTTCTGTCGAAATTATGTAAATATGTTTTTATTATAAACAAAATATAAAATTTTCCCAGACAAATAATTAATTCACATTGTTTTGGCGCACGGGAGTGTCGTTTACATGAGGCGGCTAGGGCGGGAATGGCGGTGGGTATTTCAAGACCCAGAAACGGCTTCCCTATGTCAAACTGTATGAAAGCACGAAAATGTGGAAAGAGAGAAGAGAGGGCCGGATGGAAAACCAAGGCAAGGATCTGAAATCGCAAATGGCGATACGTCGCTGTGCAAAAGCTGCTCTCCTCCTTTCCGACCTGAAATCACTCCCCAGTCTCGCCCCGGATGACAACGAGGTCTAATTTTGAAATGACTCGCATTTTAATTGGTTGCCTTTTTGTTTCTCTGACTTCCAGTTTTGTTTCTCAAGCTGTTGAGGAGAGAAATCGAAGACCTAAAGATTCAATTGGTCAAGCAGCGTTTGATTAACAAGAGAATCAAGCTCTGCGCCCTTTCAGAATTAATTGTCCAAGTCTTCTTGATGCTGTCTCTTTTGACTTTCTTCTTGATGCTCGTCCTGGAAACTCTTTGAACAGTTCTATCAATCTGTGTTCATTTATTTGCTTTTCCTCGCCAGCTTGCAGTGAATCGCTCGGTTTTTTGTGCGTGCCGGATGGATGACTCGACCTTCGACTTCTTCTGCCGCTGATGATGCTGTACCCTTCTGCTGCTAACAAACATTGATTACGGTTAGTTGAAATTATTAACCATAGAGAAGTTTATATTTCTGATATCGCCGGGGCTTCGAGTCTTCCAGGAAGATAACGCGCTGTTTAGAGGCGATGGTTTTGTTTATTACTTCCTCGTCCTCATTTATCAGGCATTCTTTGGAAATTTATCTTACCTTTAAATATAAAAGGTATTATCAAGAAATTTATCTTATCTCTAAATATAAAAGGTATCATAATATATTTAAATAATTTTGTTCTTGTGTTGAAAAAGAAAAGAAAAGAAAAGAAACCGTCTGATTTACTTACCACAAACATGATGTTCAGTATAAGATTGAAAAAGTATTATAATTTTATATAATTTTAATTAAATAAAAAATTTTTATTAATATGTATGAGTATGTTAAAAATACGTTACATATAGAGATGAAAGGGGGCACCATTAATAGTACCTGGATTATGGATTAACTCATTTCTCTTCTTAATTTGGGGTTCCAAGTAGCCCAGTATGACATTCCCCCCTCTCCCCCCTCTTGTTTTTTTTATTGAGTGAGATTATTTTTAGAGAATTTTTTGTATGTACTTGATGCATCATGTCATTTATATTTTGTCCAATAAAAACATGTTATATTTTATTAGTTCAATCAAATAAAATGTTATATATCATTATTTTTAATATGTCATGTTGTAATATTTCAATCAAATAAAATCTTATGTCATGCTCTTATTGGACACAGCATAAATGACATGGTGCATCATGTGTATGCAAGAATTTCTCCGATTTTTATTGTTTTTAGGTTTCTTTTAACATAACTACTTATAAATTAAAGGGATGAGGTGCAATAAAATAGTTTGTTTTGAACCATTGACATTTTAAACTCAATTGTGATATAATTTTATGATTTTATCTATCAATTTTAAAAGATGATGCATAAATTTCCATTTCGTGGTGGACGTTAGATATTTGTTAAATAAGGGATGTAAGTCCAACATGCTTTGCCATGTATGAATGGTTAAGGAAAAAAATAATGCCATTTCACCCATCAATTCTTAAAAACAGTGTAGAAATTCTCATTCCATAATGAAAGCACGTGTTAGCAAATATTAACCCTAAATGTTAGAAACACTGACATTTTATTTGACCAGAAGTATAGATGCGAAAGTATTTCCAGCAATGATTAATTTTAGGCATAATATTCCATTTTGTCATGGGTCACAATCATATAAACACATTTGGATTCAAATTCATATAAAAGTTATTCTTTACTGTTGGACTCTCTTTCACATGACTATCCAAATTAAATCACACTCTCATCCCCTCCTTCTCTTTCCCTTTTTGAATTGCCAAACTCATCCCCTCTCTCAGCTCTCTCTTTCTAAGGGGTTGAACCCTTCTGAGAGCATCAAAAATTGATATGATTTTTAGATGAGTTTTCAATGGTGATATGAAAGTTCACACAATAATTCAAAATCTCATAATATGTTATTTTATAGAGATCGCACTAATTGAAAATATCCATACAAAGTTGAAATTATGTTTGGAGTCTCTCAAATAAACTCTCAACCTCATGATTACCTAAAAAGCCATTTGTTATTCAAACTAGAATACCGATAAACAAAGGTTGTTAAAAAAAAGTTTTATTTAATATGCTGCTATCTATATAAGAGTGGTATTTAAAAATAAATAAATAAAAGACTCATGACTTAACTATGACTCCCAAAGAATCTTAATGTGAAATCTCTAACGGATAGCTTAAACTCAAACGGTTATATTAGGTTATTAAAACTTAAAATACTAAATAAATAAAGTACGTGAAAAATAAATATGAAAATTCGTTGAAAATAAAAAAAAAACTTGACTTAATTAAACTAAAGGGATTCTAATAGCCTAAATATTCTCTCTAACTTCTTGACTGTCCCACTCTTAATGTCATTATGGATATTACCTTGGAAGCCTTATTGGAGATCACATTGGACGCTGCTTGTGCTCACATTAAAGAGAATTGTATTTATATACCTATAATTATGACAAAAAAAGAAATTGTGGTGCTTAGGGTTAATGCTGGCCAAAACAAACTTGAATATATATATATATATATATATTTTTTTCATTTACATTTCAAGTTAAATAAAACTTTTATTTTTCTGATATTCACGGTCAATATTTGTTAGCACATGCATTTATCTTTTATTGAAAATTTTTGCACCATTTTTTAATATTGATGGGCAAAATTGCTCTATAATATTGTATGTTATGAATATTTTTGCTCATAATTCATTTACATGCGGCACAACATCAGGGATCTATAATTATTACTTAACAAACGCATGGCTTCCATAATAGATTGAAGAGTTTTGCATTGTTTTTCAAGATTGATGTGTAAATTTACATCATACTACTTGAGTTTAAAATATCAGCTGCTCCGTGCAAAATATTGTGTGTTTTTAATTTAATCCTAAATTAAATGTACAATCGTTCTATTAATGTGGAACTAAACCGCAACCTTCTCAAATCAAACTATTTTTTCAACTTTTATTCTTTTAATGCTTTGCTGGGAAAATGAAAGAAATAATTGCATGAAGTCAGTTTTCAAAACTTCGCAAAATTCTGCTTTTGTGACTAATATCAAATAATTCCTTTTCAGAAGCGTAAAAATTACTAGCTTTATTTAAAAATATAAAATATTTTTAATTAAATTTTACTTTTAATAAAGTAGTTACCTATTTTTTAACTAATCCTATTTTTTCATATTTATTCCTATTAAATACCTTACAATAAATATAAAGTTATTATTAATAAAAATATTTTTAAAAAAGATAATGATTATAAAAATATTTTATATTTTTAAATATTTAATTTTTTAAAAAATATTTTATATTTTTAAAGAGGGAAGTAAGTTTTTTCACCAATAACTTGTTAAAGAAAAACGCTTGCAACATGCGTTGGTTAGTACGCCTGTCGCATAAAGTTATACGGCGGGCCATTTAGCTTTCGCTCCTCCAACCCCCCCGCCCTTTTTTTTCATTTTCACCCACTTTTTTCATCATGGAGAAACGATAAAACAACTCTTCGACCCGGAGAAAAACATGAAAGTGGGCACTCTCCTTTTTTTTTTTTTTCATTTCCCCTTACTTCTCCCATCTTCACCATTTATTAATTTTATCATTTAAAAATTATTTAATAAAAAAATTTGAATGGTGGAGATGGGAGAAGTAGAGGAAAATGGAGGAGAAAAAATGAAGACACCCCTAGTCCATAATTGATTAGGCTGGCTCCTGATTATTTGTATTTATATTTCTATTTTTTAATTAAAATATCATATAATGAGTACAAATATATAATGGGAAAATTTTACTAAAAACTTCTGGACCAGAAATAATAAAAAAGAGAACATCTACATTTCTAAAACTCTACTACAAATTTAGGATATTGAATTGAAATTAAGATTTTTTAAGAAATGACGAGACTATCCTTAAAGAAATGAAATTAAAAAAAAATGAACTATAAATGTGTAGGGTTATACAAGTAAAGTAGGATAATTAATGGTGATATGAAAAGTAATGAACTATATATAGTAGGAATACGATTAAGTTGTGTTAATATGAAAGCAACATTTAAAATTAATTGAAGTAAAAATGTTGTAATACATAAGTGAAATAAAGCAACTAACGTTAGTCTGGTAAGTATTGAATAACATATAGTAGAAATATGAACAAGTTGTGCTAAATTTTTTTACCATTTTTCAAAGAATTTTAATTTTAATTTAGTATCCTAAACTTGTAGTAAAGTTTCAAAAATTCAAGAATTTTCTCTTTTATTATCTCTTATCCAGGGTTTGTGTTGAAATTTTCCCATATATAATTCTTTACCAATCATAATAATATATTACAAGGTTAATGAGTAAATAGGATCCTAAACTCTTGCTCAAAAATCGTTCTAAACCCTGAACTCTTTTAATATGTAAAGTAAATCTTAAACTTTTAAATTCATAACAAAATAAATCATTATCGTCAACTTTTTTAATATCATTATTGTCAATACGGATACTGTAACAGTTAAGGTTAAATTTATAAAAAAAATAAATTCTAAACAGTATCTGTGTGGACAGTAATGATGTTAAGAAGTTAACGGTC
The DNA here is from genome assembly GCF_029017545.1 of Prosopis cineraria. Lineage (NCBI taxonomy): Eukaryota > Viridiplantae > Streptophyta > Magnoliopsida > Fabales > Fabaceae > Prosopis > Prosopis cineraria. The sequence goes on from NW_026555346.1 coordinate 3,869,954, forward strand.
AAGATTTATTTTACTATAAATTTAAAAGTTTAAAATTTATTTTATATATTTTAAGAGTGTAGGATTTAGGGTGATTTTTAAACAATAATTCAAGGTCCTATTTACTCATTAATCTTATATTATATGCACGATTTAATTAACATTTTTATTTTTAAATCGCAAATTTATTTTTAAAAAGGCATCCATCAAAAATTATTTTTATTTAAATTTATATACGTTAAAATAAAAATATTTAAAACATTATGCTTAATAAGATAAATTTTAATTTAGAATACTTTCTCCGCATCCTTCTATAAAACATTTTTTAATGTGAGTTAATGTTAAAAAATATAAGAGATTTTTTAAAATAAGGTTTTATGAAAAATGATTATCTCTATATTATTACCCATTATTTCATTTTATACATACATACATACATACATACATATATATATATATATATATTTATCCTCTTATTAATGAATAATATTTTAAAAAAATTATAAAAACTCAAGATTATAAATTATATTTAATAAATTTTATTAATATATATAATTTGTTAAAAATATTTGATGTCTCAAAATATAAAATATTTTAATAAAAATAGGATTTCATTAATAATATTCTCTCCATTTAAAAATATAAGACATTTTTAAAAAATTAAATGTTAAAAAATGTAAGATATTTTTAATCTTTTAAAATATAATAATTATTTTTTTTAAAAGTGTCTCTATTAATAATAACTTTATATTTATTATAGAATGTTTAATGAAAAAAAATATAAAAAGATAAGGTTAATTTAAAAGTAAGTAACTATTTTATTAGGAGTGTAATTCGATTAAAAATATTTTACATTTTTAAATGGAAGGAATATTTTTTTAAAATTATTTTTTTATTTATTCTCTCTTTCATACTCTTTTATAAATATAGTATTAAATAAAAAATATTTTTAAAGATTTATATTTTTCTGTTAAAAAAATTAAAGTTATAAAATATGTTTAATAAATTTTATTAATATTTATAATTTTATTTAAAAATATCTTATTATTTAAGTGCAAGTGGTGCAAATGATTATTTAAATTTGTCATGGTCAACCCATGATTAATAACGGGATAGTTTCCATTGGCCAGAATCAGGCAAGAGAAAAAGAGCTAACGGGCTCGGGGCGGTAGTTGTTTTCTACGACGCGTTTGAAAGAAGGAAAAGTAAAATTTGGTCGCGGTGGCAAATCTACTATGCTCGGCGATGAGAGCAAAGTGTTGTGCCCCATTATCACCCTTCATACTGCGACTCTCACCTTCAGGCCTTGTATCCTACATTTCCATTTTTTCTTGAGAAAGGTCTCATGTCTTTGCGTTCAATAGCCCTAGAAACACCACCTCCAATCAGCTGCACTTCTAGCTCTGCTTTATTTAGAAAATGCCACCGCTGGAGTTATGTTGCTCACAGGAACAATCTTGTCCTCCGATTCTGTTCAAATTCAATTGCGGTGCTGCCTCCTTCAATGGAGGCGGCTTGTTTCTCGAACCCACAGTTCCTGTTTCATTTTCCCGTTTGATTTCGTCTAGAATTCCTCTCGGTACTGCTTCTTGTTCGGCTTCTTCTGCATACTATTCCCAGCAACCTGTAGTTTTTGGAGGTTTCCGGAGACCGAGGAGGACCTCTGCTACAGCTGGTGGTTGGTTTTTGTCGGCTAGCTTGAGAGGGGGTAAATTTGTTGGGGACCCCAAGATAGATACGGTGCAAAACGGAGGCAAGAGCTCCGACAAGGCTGTTTCGAGTGCCAATGCAGTTGCTGGGCAACGAAAGTCACAAAAGGTTAGAGTGCGGGGCGGCAGTGCTATGAACACCACCAAGCATCTATGGGCTGGTGCTATAGCTGCCATGGTTTCTAGGTATATTTTTTTCGGTGTCCTTATCTGAAAAGTGGGCGTGAGCCATGCCACTACGTTTTCCTCTGGCGTTGTTTTCAATTTGGTGTTTTGGTTACAATGATTTTTAATATGCTCTTATTTATCACACATTGCTGTAAAATTTTTGTGGCGCAACCCTTTAGAAGGATATATCACCCTGTATTTGTAAAGTGGCTTTATTTTATGCATATTGATGCAGTAAATGAATAAAATTGTTCGTATAGAACCGATTCATGTCACTGAGGTCGCAATCTTTTAGTGACCCACTCGGATCAATGATCTTCACATCTCTGCATAACTGATGTTTTATACTTTATTACCTGATGATGTTATAGCTATATATCTTTCAGCATTGTATATGGTTTAAGACCATAACTTTTGACTCGAGTTTGGGTCTAATGTAGCCACAACAATGAAATAGGAACAACTTTACCTACATACGTAGTGATTACAGTGAATTTTTACGAAAAAGAATGGAGGTAAAACAATAAATTGCTTTGCATTTTGAACTAAAAATACTGTTTAGTGAGTGTGTACTTTTGTGACCCTGGGGAAATTGCCTTTGTGATTTGATTCAACTTGCCTTTTTTTTAACCTATTTCAATGCCTACTTTTTGCGTAATTATTTTCCCCCCTTTCTAACAATGCATTTGCCTTTGTCAGAACTTGTGTTGCCCCACTTGAAAGACTTAAGCTGGAATACATAGTTCGTGGTGAACAGAAGAATATTTTTGAGCTTATTAAAACAATTGCGGCTTCTCAAGGATTGAGAGGCTTTTGGAAGGGGAACCTTGTTAATATTCTCCGAACAGCTCCGTTTAAAGCAGTTAATTTTTGTGCTTATGATACATACAGAAAGCAGTTACTCACATTGTCAGGAAATGAGGAAACTACCAATTTTGAGAGGTTTATTGCAGGTGCTGCAGCTGGAATCACTGCTACCATTATTTGCCTACCACTTGACACTGTATGTGGAAATCTTGAAATATGATCTCTCTGTTTTTTCTTTTAATGCCTCAACCAAAGCAACAGACACATATGTTCATCATGCTTTAATATTGATAAATCTGGTAATTCTTCATTTATGATATGCTCAACCAGTTGTCTTTCTATCATTGCAAATATGTAGTGCCAATCTGTTTTTGTGGTTGGAACTGATCAGAAACTATAAGCGTGTCCAATATCCATCTAGTCTCCAGGTCTTGGTTGGATTGATTGTTAAAAATAACTTAGCGATTTTGACATTTCCTGGTTAAGGGAACTTGGTTATTTTATTCAAAAGATGAATGGTGCTGGTCAGCTATATGTACCCTTCAAGTCTGAATGCTGGCCATTAAGAGTGGTGATTTGGGCATGTTTTGGCTGATTAAACATGTCAACTTTTGTCACACTTGCATGTGAATGCAGGGTGCAGTTGTAGAGTAAGATAAATTACCTTGTGTCAAACACTTACTCTTTCCATAGTGGATATGAAGAATGCTTAAGCTTTAAAGTCCCTATTTGAAAATAAGGAATCTTGACAAATTTTTTGTTAAATGTTTCCTGGCAATGCCTTCATAGAGGCCTACTCACACTGTAAGCTGGGCCTTGCTTTAAAGTAGTTCTTGTATGCATTTGTATTGATTCATGAAGATATGGGGTCACGACTGAAGAATATGGACAAAAATTTTTGAGGGCTTTTCTGTTATTCTGATATTATTTTAAAGAAGAATGAGAAGTAAAATACTAAAATTTGTTCCTGTTTTGGTGGTTTGATCTTCTCTCTTCCTGTCCAGCTGGCTGGTCCCTTTGCAACTCAATTTTTTAATTATTTATTAAAATTCAAATAAATGAGGAAGAGTGTGTCAGTGTGATTGGCATAAATGCATGAAATGCGTGCATTTTTTTTTTTTTGATTCTGCCATGGAAAAAATGGTACACCATCCTTTCTGTTTTTTCGCTTCAACTTCATTATGAGCTCCCAATGCAAGTAGGTCTTTTAGTGAATCAAACTGTATGCATTTAACTATTTTGCACTGTGATCACTGGAAGTCTGAACCATGTAGTGTCTTTTAGATTCGAACCAAGATAGTGGCACCTGGTGGGGAAGCCTTGGGTGGTGTAATTGGAGCTTTCCGCTACATGATTCACACTGAAGGGTTCTTTTCTCTTTACAAGGGTTTAGTGCCCTCGATTATAAGTATGGCTCCTTCTGGAGCGGTTTATTATGGAGTATATGATATACTGAAGTCTGCATATCTGCATTCGCCCAAAGGAATGAAAAGAATTCAGAACATGAAAAAAGAGGGGCAGGAATTGAATGCCTTCGACCAGCTTGAGTTGGGGCCAATAAGGACGCTACTGTATGGGGCTATTTCTGGTGCTTGTGCTGAGGCTGCTACCTACCCGTTTGAAGTGGTAAGGAGGCAGCTTCAAATGCAAGTGCAATCCACAAAATTAAGTTCCTTAGCAACTTGTATCAAGATTGTTGAGCGAGGAGGCATTGCAGCTCTCTATGCTGGACTTATTCCCAGCTTATTGCAGGCATGCATATCTTAACTTCTGGAATTCTCCCCTTTTCTTTCACTGGTCTTCGTAAATTTAGCTGTATGGATACCTAGTTAATACTTCTTTCAATTAAGGTGATCATGCACCAGGGTCCAGATGTTCAATTATCTGTTGTGGATAATTTTGATTGTGGTTCTTAATATCATGATGTTTCTTATGACTCTCATTATATTCTTCTTCTGCTGTTTTTTTTTTTTTGAAGGGAGGGCGTTTAATTATTTACATTCTAAATTAGATCGTGCTGTTATGTAGTGACCACAAGATGGCCATGCTTCTCTTCGTCTTCTCGTTTCCTTTTAAAACTATATTACCCTGCTGTATCGCAAATAGAAATGACACTTCAGTAATATTAAGTTGTGTCATTGGAGGCTATACACGTCAATTTTATTGCACGCACATGTATACTTTCATTTTGATAATTCTTCCTGAACATGAGATTTATAAATTTCTCATTCTGATTGTCCTATTTGCAGGTGCTTCCTTCAGCAGCGATAAGTTACTTTGTCTATGAGTTCATGAAAATAGTTCTCAAAGTGGAATAGGTAGCAAGTAGATCCTCAGGTATGTATCATGGGAAGATTTAGAACCAGTAGACTTATGCCCAACTGATCACTCCATTCGCATGTATTACCAACAAAAGTAAATTTTTGGACTGACTCAAAAAGTCAACCTACCCATGCTTAAAGTCTGCAAATATAACTGTTTAGTCTCTACCGGAAGGTGAATTTATTTTTTCTTCCATCTGCTCAAATTTGTTTGCATTGTTATCTGGCCTTAAATTAATAATGCTTTTATGGATGAAAATTCTTCATATTCTTGAAAAAAAAAATTAAAAAATACAGTTAATTTTAAATAAAATTGAATTAATAATTGTCATATAAGAGTATATGTTGTCTATAATTGTAACCAAACAACCCCTAAGAAATCCAATTTATTTGTCGTCTAAGAATTGTAGTTATTTTGCCTAGTGTAGTGTTTACTATGTTATTTGCTGTGTGATGAGCAACTACTGCAATTAGTTGATATAACTTGTTGATTCTAGGACAACGTAGTGTGGAATTTTTTCTTCATCTTTTCTTGCTGATATATGTGTATGTGTGTATATAAAATGTATGGTACTAATGGGGCATGGTTGCCTTGTAACTTATCTGATCATCCTTGAGAACGAATGTCATTTTAAGATTTGAAAGAACAAATAAAGAATTGCCATTCCTTCCGCTGAGATACAATCCCCCCCCCCCAAACCCTCTTTTCTGGGGTGGACTCAAAATTGATAGAAAAGTCACATGTACATTAAACTCAACATATTAACCAAATTAAGTTCTATGGATCGTTTTCGATATAAGTGTAGAGATTTTTCTTCGTTCTTATAACCTCAACATAAAAATACACGAACCAAATATAAAATATTGTTAAAATAAGAGAAAATGTTGAGTTCTAAGTTGATTCCAGCTCCCGAGCATGTCATTGTGAATTCAGTTTTAATTCTGAACCACAAAGGCAAGGAAGAGAAGAGAAGATGTTACACACTAGCTGATTGAATAGGAGTGCTTCGACAGGAGAGTTTTACAAGAATTATGCTCAAGAATAGAAAAAGAACTAAATTCTTAGATAGCTTATTGCAGACAAAAACTCAATATTGTTTGATCAACAGGGGGGAGCCGGATGGACTGTAGACTGTTCGTTGTCTCCCGTTCTCTATATCGTGTGGAGAGGACCGACAGAGGGTTATGGACAGGATAATGGTGGTTGCCTCTTCACTCCAACTCCCCACCCTCCTCATTTACTAGGCTTTTGTTTTGAATGAAATTGTTAGGACTGAGGAGTTAGGCCTAATAATTAAGAACATGATACGGACGTTTGCTGTCACGAAAGGTATACTATTCATTCATTCATTTATTTTTCGAGTAGCGAACGAAAGGCATATTTTGCACATTGCAAATAGGAGGATCAACATCCTTCGTATAATTTTCATTTGGTTTTGAAAAAATACTTTCGTCTTCACGCGTTTCTTTTTTTCTTGATGAAAACTATTGTTTCGAATTTATTCTCTTCATTATGGATTCCATTGTTCTGGAGAAAGTTCCGCTGACAATCTGAGCTGGGATGATTAGTGTAACTGTAACCTTTGACATACGGTAGTACTGTAGTGCCAGTGAGCAACTAAGCATCAGTATATTATGAATCTGTGCCAAGAGCTTGGTGATAATGCTCTATCCAAAGTATATTGCGAATCTATGATTATAAAAGAAAGAAGATTGAACAAGAAGTTTTCTGTTAGTTAACTTGAAAAAGCTACCGAAATCAATCCTTTTAAAAAAGAATCAATGAGACTAACGCGGGGTAGCCGAATGGTGGACCCGGGACCCCAGCTGTCGCTACTAGGCAGGAGGTAGCCATGGCAGTGGCACAGGCATTTGTGGAATGGAACGAGGGCGTCAACATCGTAATTTTAAATTTGTAATTTCAAAAAGCACTCGCCCAAACGCACAGTCACACGGCTTCATTTTCGCGACTCTGTATCCGCCTTTGTTAATAACGCTCATCGCTCTGAGAAACTTCCCTCCTTTCCATTTGCCTTCTGCTACGGAGCCTGCGTTATCACTTTCACTTTGTGCTTCTTGTCAACTCCCGCTATGTCGCCGTCCGCCCACGGGTCCTCCGAAGCTGACGGCTTCTGCTCGGGCTGTTTCGATGCGAATAATATTTCTCACAATGACGAAGCTAGATCTTTTCATGTGAATTGCAAACATTGTGGAAAATCTGGTTCTTCTCCGTCGTCCTCGGGGTATTCAGACTTGTTTTGTCATCACATGGTTACATTGAAGGAATGGAAGAAGCTCGGGAGAATTCTTATCGCGTCTGCTAAGGGCTTCACGATTGGAGCTGGTCTTAAGGGTGGTCTTGCTCTTTTCTCGATCCTAGCTCGATTGAAGCAAAGAAAGCCGCTCAATTCTCTGAGGTAGTACTCGTGAAATATAAGATACTCGAATATCGGTTTGCAGAATTCGCGCGGCCTGTCTATTAACCATTCCATTCTCTCATTCATGAACATGTTTGTTTCTCATTCCCTGATTTAGGAAGGAGGCTCTGAAAACAAACAGTGAAGCAATTGTTACGGCTGTAAAGGAATCATTGAGTTACGGTCTTTTTCTTGGAACCTTTGCGGGAACATTCGTGTCCATGGAGGAGCTTATAGGTGCTTTGGGTGGTCACCGCAGGCACGTTCTCTCGTGGACAATCAATTTTGTTTAGTGGTTAACATTTACGCTTTATGAGGTTGATCAACTGTTTGTGAGAGATTTTGATTCGTATTGTTCCTCCTAGCTCAGGACAGCAAGATGGAGATCTTTGGTGGCAGGGGCGATTGCTGGCCCATCCATTCTTCTGACTGGCTTTAAAACACAGCATACAAGCTTGGCCATTTACATATTTATGCGTGCTGCTGTCTTGGCATCTCGATGTGGGATTAAGAGCAAACGATTTGGGGGAATTTGTAAACCTCTCACATGGAAGCACGGTGACATTTTCCTTATGTGTCTCTCCTCGTCACAAATATTGTACGTGCCCTTTCTTTATATGGATAAGTTTAACATACTAGCGTGGCTGTTCATGTGTGCTTTATCATTTCCTCTTTTTTCTCTCTGATGAGTAATCTTATCTTTCATTGGATGAGCTGGTAGTCGAAAGTTGATACTTGATCTCACATGTGATTTCCGCTTCACTAATGAACTGCGCTGCATTCTTCATTATAAAATTACTCATATACTTCAAGGTAAAATCAAGTCCAGTCAGGTAAAATGCTTGAATGAGATGTCAAGTGACTGAGCTAGTTTATTACCTGGATCTTTAATCGTGGTTGTATTCCAACTTTGCAGCATATAAATGACTGTGTTATCTACTTTTCAGGACTACAAGCTTATTAAAAATGATCTTGTGAGATTAATTTTGTCTTGATTTTATTTAGTAGAATTTTTAACTAACGCTTATGTTCAAGTAAATAAAGATGTTTGTCATCTGTGCATGGTTGTGAATGTGATGACAGCCACATGGGTACTCCCTTACAGTTCTTTCTGGGCAAAAACATATGGGAAACGCTTTATTTTCTGCCCTAATGCGCCTCTTTCTTGTTTTTTTTTTAATCATGTTTGTACAAAAATGATTGACAGAAGTAGGAAAATGTTTTGGCAATTTGTTGTAGGTCTGCTTACATATTAAAGCAAGAGAGTCTGCCTTCTTCATACAAGTCATTTCTCAATAAACATGGTGGTAAGGATCTTGTTATCTTACAAGGTGTGAAAGATATTGCCAGTGGCATGCCTTTTACTGATTTGGAAGCAATACAAAGATACTACAAGGCCAAGGGTGTCGATGTGCAACTAGATCCAAATATGGAAGTTCCTTGCTCGGTATGGGAATGATATCCATTTCTTTATTTCTTTATAGATTTTTTTTTTTTTTTGGTCGGGGGGGTGGTTTTTGGGGACAAAATGTAAAAGACAGGACATAGTTATCACATGTTCCATGGTTAACAAATTTGTACTATCAAAACTAGAAACTGGAAACCATTTGATTTAGCATCTAGATGCCAATTTTGGCTTGGAAATATCATTATTTCCGTAGTAATTAAAGTTCATCTTATATAATGAGGAAAACATAAATTCTTCATCACGATCAGGCCCATTAGACTCAAAAGTCCTATGGTAACTGTTAAGTATTTGATGAGGAATTACTTGAAGGCTAAATATTTTTTTGTAATTTTCTTTAATGGACTCTCTCTCATAGAGGCGTATTTTTTTTTTTTTCTCTCTTTACATGTGAAGCAGTATCGTAGTTTTACATTGACTAGTGTCTTGCAGATTATTCATGAAAACCAGTCATGTGGTGGACATTTTCTTTCCTTTCTCCTTGAAGCTTACAAGAGAGCATTATCTGTCTATCTTCCAGTTTATCTGATCCCTGCACTCTTAGTTCACAGACAAGGACTTGTGAAGAGGTGATCGACTAATCTAATATCCGCTTTCTCCTTTGCAAACATATTGAGAAATGAGCCCGTGTTTTATATTAATATAATTTCTCCGAATGAAAGGATTCCCAAGATGCATGCAGTCCTTCAGCAATGTGGAAGGATTGCATTTCTATAATGTGTTTTGGTCTTTAATTATGGCATGTTATGTGAGACGACAATTCTTCGGCCTTAGTGCTCAACATCAACATTCTTCTACGCAGGCCTCATACAATATTAGCCAAGGGTCTTGTTGGCACGGCGAGATCAAGCTTATTTCTGTCTGTTTATTGCTCATCTGCCTGGTCAGCATCTTCTTGCATACTTAGTGCCCATCACCTTGTTCCTAGTTGTCTTATTGCTAATTTGGCAATGGTTTTAAATTTAGCGTTCTTTCACTGTTCAAAATTTCCAACCATGCTGGTGCGTTATGCTGTGCGGTGTCCATACATAACTCCATAGAACATGTATTGGCCAAACACGCAAACCAACATTTCAATTATGCGAATTCTGGTCAAATACAAAAATTACTAGAATCAAGGATAGCAATATAAATGTCTATAATTCTTGTAATCTTTATGACAGTCGCGATCTTGCATGTCTAAAGATACACGATAGTTAAACCAAATATATGCATAGTAATACAATACTGAATTATAGAAGCATCTATTTTTATTAAAAATTTGATAGAAAAGATGGACAAACACTATCCACATTTCTCTTTATTGCTAAACATTGGCTTAAAGATTGAAGACTTGTCTTGTGGGACACAAAAGAAATGCATGGTTCCAAGTGCTTGCTTTCAATTGGCTCTATCATTGTCGATTTTATGACGTGACTTTTGTTGAAACTATATTATATGTATGATATGGATGCCTTTATTGTTCATCAGGATGTGGACGTGCTTGCTTTTCAGAATCTTCAGAAGATGCAACATTCCAATGGTGTTCGTGGGAACGGTACATTGCTTCCTGAGTCTTTATATTCTTATCTGTTTGGCTGGGGTATTTTAATTTGTATGATCTGCTTCAACTTGTGCTGTCGAAATTATGTTGCGGGGAAAGTCTTCTATATGACATCGTTGATTATTGCAAAAAGTTGCATTTTGGGCAGTTTCCCGCTGGCCTTGCATTGGGTATTGAGAAGAAAAGCAGACGAATGGAGATTTCATTATACTGCTTTGCGCGTGCAATCGAGAGCTTTCTCGCATGCTTGGATGATGTAGGATATTTATCGCAGTCAATAAAGATCAGGAGAGCTGATATTCTGGTTTTCAGCTTGTCAACAGCCATCATAATGCACTGCTATGCACAGGAGAGGGAAGTATTTAGATCCAAATATTTGAATGTTCTTGACTGGGTGTTCGGTATACCTCCTCCGCCATGTGAAACTCCACGCTGTAAAGGTGGATAGAAAACAAACAAATGCTTGCCCAAAAGGCAATTTTATTTGCCACTTGCTGCTGAAATCCAAGGGAAAACGATGCCTGAATTCTTGGCTACGAGGATGGCATCGAATTCAATCAGCCGTTCACTTAACACGAACTAGCATTTTTTACCGAATGCTTGTGGCTTCCGTGGAGACTGCGTAGTGTTTTTTTTTCCATTCGAGGAAGCATGTAGTACTACGTTTTCTCACGGTTTTTGTTGATGTCATACCCCGTCCGTGTTCGTGTGGATGTAGGCTAAATTTTGAAAACAGTGATGATGGGCGTGCAAAAGCCCGAGCCTGTTGATACTTAGTTTGGTAGGGCATTTTATTCATTTAGAGACTTTTTTTTTTTAGAGCCAAGTTAAAAAAAAATGAAAGATTTTTGCATCCCTGACCTTTATAAGTCATTTAAAAACAGGTTTAAGCTATTTTTTTTCACACGTGATTGAAATTGTTATTAAAATTACAAGGTTAAAATTGTTTCGCTTTTTTTCAAGTGTTTGAACTAGTATATGAAAATCGTCCGATTTGTTAGATCGTGCTACCATAATTAAAAAGTTAAATGAAAAATACGTGTACTTTTGCGCCTAACATTGAAACGTGATCAATTTAGAATATGGCCTCATTGATAATTCTAGTGCAGGCTAATGTGATTTGATTTATAATATTGACAAATATTGGAGAAACAATATATTCTTTCCAGTATTATAAAGGACTTTTTTAAATATCATGTTAAAAAATCTAAAACATTTTTAGTTTTTTAAATTATATTTATTTTTTTAAAATGTTTAATTAGAAATATAATTAATAAGATTTTTAATTTAAATAAATTTGTAATTTTAAATGTTATTAATTATTTGATTTAAAAAATGTTATCAATTACAATTTTGGAAGAATTATTGTAGAAAGATTATAATTGTTAAGAAATTTCAGGAAATATAAAAATAAGTTTAAAGTGAACTTGATAAATAAATTTTGATATATATTTATTAAAATGCTTTTATTAAAAAAAAGAATCACATCAAACTCCGCCTATATTTATAGCCGGTCCTAAGCGCGGGTAAAGGAGGAGGGTTGTGTTAGGCCATCAACAGCCAATGTAAAACTTTGTTGAACCTATCATGAACATGAACAATAGACGTTATAATGTTAATGTTAGGTCGTTGCCCGTAAGTAACGCGCTGCATGGCTCGAGTACAATGATAAGTGAGTTAGAGCCGCTGCATTGGCACCTGGATGTAGTGTTAAATGAGCAAGGGCTACCGCATCATTCTGGACGCACGCGGCTAAAGAAGTTAGTCCATAAGAGCAAAATTAGATTTGGTACTTGAAATGTTGGGATATTAAATTGTAAATTTGTAGAGGTTGTAGGGGTTATGATTTAAAGAAAAATCAATATCCTTTGCCTGCAAGAAACAAAATGGCGTGGAGAAGAAGCTAAGGATATTCAAGGTTTCAAACTTTTATATACATGAAAAGTAAGTGCACGCAATGGAGTAGGCATCATTATAGATAAAGAGTGGAAGAAGAACGTTGTAGAAGTTAGCAGAATTGGAGACAGAATTATTTCCTTAAAAATGATAATTGAACGTGAGACTGTTAATATTGTTAGCACTTATGCGCCGCAAGTCGGGACAGAAGCCAGTCTTAAGGAATTATTTTGGGAGGATCTAGAGGGGTTGATTCAAAACATACCACAGAGTGAAAAGATTTTTATTGGAGAAGACTTTAATGGGCATGTCGGGAGGGAAGCTGGTCAGTATGCGAGGGTGCATGGTGGTTTTGGTTTTGGAGAGCTAAATAATGAAGGAAAAACTCTTCTTGATTTCTCATTAGCGTATGATTTTAAGATTGCCAACACTTGTTTCAAGAAGAGAGATGAGCATCTCATCACTTACAAAAGTGAAGCCTCAAGGTCACAGATTGATTTTCTTTTGGTTAGGAACACAAATAGAAGACTTTGTAAAAATTGCAAGGTGATTCCCGGAGATGTTGTAACGACACAACATAAGGTCCTAATCCTTGATGTGTGTATTATGAGTAAAATTCAAAAATGTCGACAAGTAGTAGCACCAAGGATTAAGTGATGGCAATTAAAAGGTGAGAAGCAAGATATTTTCAAGCGAAATCTTTTGGATAAAGGAATTTGAGAATCTCAGGAAAGTGCTAACATCATATGGGAGGATATGGCTAAAAAGATACGGGAGGTTGCAAAAGTAGTTTTGGGAGAATCAAAAGGTTCTGGTCCGAAAGATAAGGAGTCTTGATGGTGGAATAATAGTGTACAGGACAAAATCAAGTATAAGAAGAACTGTTTTAAAGCCATATATTTGTGTAACAATGAGAAAAATTGTGAGAGGTACCGTATGGGTAAGAAGGAAATTAAGAGAGCTGTGGGTAAAGCTCATTCTAAAGCTTTTGAAGAATTTTATAAGAGCCTTGAGACGAAGGAAGAAGAGCGAAATATTTATAAGATTGCCAAGAGTAGGGAAAGAAAATCAAGAGATCTAGAACAGATAAGGTGTATTAAGGATGAAGAGGGAAGAATTTTAATTACAGATGATGAAATTAAAAATAGATGGGAGACTTACTTTTCTAAACTTTTCAATGATGGAGAGGGTTCATCTAGTAACTTGGAGGATTTAGTAACTGGTGAAGGAGAACAAATTTGTCATTCTATCGAATAATACGTGATAAGAAAGTAAAGGAAGCTCTTAAGAAAATGGCAAATGGTAGAGCCAACGGACCTGATTGTATATCTATCGAAGCGTAGAAATGTTTAGGTGAAGAAGGGGTGAGATGGTTAACTAAGTCATTTAATGTGTTTTACGGTCCAAGAAAATGTCTGATGAGTGGAGGAGAAGTACATTAATTCCTATTTATAAAAATAAAGGAGATATTTAGAATTGTACTAACTATAGAGGGATTAAACTCATGAGCCACACAATGAAATTGTGAGAAAAAGTAATTGAGCACAGGTTGAGATTGGAGACAAGTATTTTTGAGAATCAATTTGATTTTATACCAGGTAGATCAACTACAGAGGCAATTTATCTACTAAGGGGATTAATGGAAAAGTATCGTTGTAAAGATAAAGATCTACACATGGTTTTTATTGATTTGGAAAAAGCTTATGACCGTATACTAAGAGAAGTGCTTTGAAAAGCGTTGGAAAAAAAGGGAGTACGAATTGCTTATATTAAAGCCATACAAGATATGTATGAGAGGGTAAAAACTAGTATAAGAACGCCTAGTGGTCAAACAAAGAATTTTCCTATAAAGATTGGACTACATCAGGGATCATCTCTGAGTTCTTATTTGTTCAACTTGATTTTAAATGTTTTGACGGAACATATTCAAGGGGAAATTTCGAAATGTATGCTCTTCACGGATGATATAGTTCTTATAGCAGAGACAAGAGAAGAGGTTAATTACAAACTTGAGTTATGGAGGAGGACATTGAAGTCGAAAGGTTTTCGTCTGAGTAGAAGTAAAACGAAATATTTATATTGTAAATTTGGTAAAGGACTATTTGACAATAATTTGAAAGTGAAATTGGGAGATCAAATTATACCTCAAGTGAAAAAGTTTAGATATTTGGGAGCTATTATTCAAAATGATGGCGAAATCAATGGAAATATTTCACATAGAATTCAAGTTGGGTGGTTTAATTGGAGAAAAGTTAAAGGAGTTATTTGCGACTGTAAGGTGCCTAATAAACTTAAAGCAAAGTTTTATCGCACTGCTATCAGACCGGCAATGTTATATAGTAGTGAATGCTGAGCTCTAACGGGACAGCAAGAGCATAAAGTTAGAGTAGCAGAGATGAGAATGTTACGATGGATGTGCGGACATACACGTAAAGATAAAATTTGAAATGAGCACGTACGTGAAAAAGTGAGGGTGACACCTATTGAGAAAAAAATGGTAGAAAATCGATTGAGATGGTTTGGACATGTACAAAGAAGACCAAGGGAGGCACCAGTGAGAAGAGTGGAACATATAACTTTGAGTCCGATTAAGAGAGGTAGAGGAAGGCTTAAGAGAACACTCTTGAAAGTTGTTGAATGCAATCTCTTAATTAATAATATTCCTAAAAGCTTAATAAATGATAGAGCACAATGGTGTCTTGCAATCTATGCAGCTAACCCTAATTAGTGAAATAAAGGCTTGTTGTTGT
This sequence comes from Prosopis cineraria, assembly GCF_029017545.1. Classification (NCBI taxonomy): domain Eukaryota; kingdom Viridiplantae; phylum Streptophyta; class Magnoliopsida; order Fabales; family Fabaceae; genus Prosopis; species Prosopis cineraria. The sequence goes on from NW_026555346.1 coordinate 3,885,009, forward strand.
TGTTGTATTATTGAAATAAAAATATAATTTATTTATTTATTTTTGAATGAAATTTATCGCTAATTCTTACTTGTAATTAATTTCTTTAAAGCGACTAGATGTAATTCTCTCAATTAAAAAACGTGTTCAACCCTCCTCTTTATCCTTCTTCCTCAACAATGACCACCCCTCCGCGCAACAGTTCCGGAGCTCATCTTTCTCTTCACCCTCCATTATCATCTTCCTTCCCACAATCCCCCCACCGTTTCCGCACCCACCACAACTTTCTCTCCTGTGCTTTCTACGGTGCCGACACCTCTAGAATAAAAAAAGCCAAGAAAATTGTGAATTCCACTCCGTCGACCTTGCCCTGGTCCACTACTGCTGTCCGTGCCATCAAAGTTCCTTCCTTATTTCTTGTGTTGCGGCTCGAATCTGTGGTCCATTTAATCTGAATCAAGAAAGAGGTGATTTTGACTTTTCTCCCTTTCTCCTCGTGTTCGTCCCACTCATGCAATAATGGTAGAAATGGATATCCAGATTCGGTTTTTGTGTTGGAAAGAAGAGGACAATTGATGGTGAAGAGGAAGATGGGCACTGGAACTGTTGCACCTGAGAGAAGGTTATTATTGTTATAGAGGAAGGCCGATGCCTTTTTTTTTTTTTAAGACATTTTAGTAAATGGCGGCGTAGGGTAGAATATTGGAGAGAGCATTGGCAAAGAGAACGCGCAGTGGAGGGCGTAGAGTGTGTACTAAATTTAGGGCAGTGCCTGCTTGCAGGCGTACATGGACATGGATGAAAGCTATACATATCATATGGTCATCATTACCCTCGATGAACAGATCAACGCACTCGTTGAAATCGCGCGGCCGGCGAGAAGGAAGCAGGAGTCATGAGGAGTCGGAAACATAGCCCCACCACCTGTAGATCGCATATCCATAAATGGCGGCGTAGGCAGTCACCCTGAGTGGAGAACTGGCAAACCTGGGAGCAAGAGAAGTAAGAGGAGAGATGAGAAACAAGTAGAGCGGCGGAAAAGAGAGGGAAGAAAGGAAGAAGAGAGCCGACCTGAGAAAAGGAGAAGCATGGGGATGGGGGAGAAGAGCGGCTCTTTCGCGGGCGGTGACAGGGTGGGGCCAGCGAGAGAAATGGCGATTGAAGTAGTCCCAGTCGGGGAGGAGGACGCCGGCAATGCCGAGAACGCCGAGGATATAGGTAAGCAGCATCTTGAGAGCAGAGTGAGTGGAGAGGCCAACCACCGCTATCACGGCTGCCAGCCACAGAAGACAGGTCTTGAGGGCGGCGTCGGTGGCCATTCACTCCCCTCGATTACCATTCACCGCCACGCTTGGGCTTGGCTGACCCCTACCCCCTTAACAATAAATAAATCTCATTCCCAACCGCCACTCGCCACTCGCCGCCTCATAAATAAATGCCTTCACCGTCACGCTCACACCTGTCCTTTCCCCACTTTCACTTTTCTTTTTGGGCTTCCATCGCCTCTACTGTGCCCCCATTTTCTCCTTCCTTCCAACTAAAGCCGAAGACAAAGGTCAGATATGAAGGATCGGACTTCAAAATTTTGTTTAAATAAAGATTTAAATTTTAAAAATAAATTTTTTTAAAGTAATTGAGCTTAAGAGTTTAGCCTGACAAACCTTATAAAAATAATTCGAGTTCGGACAACCCTTCAAGTCCTGTTATATTATTATTATTATTTTTGTGTAATACGTATTTAAAATTTATTTTAATTTATTATATTATTATTAATTTTAATTTATTTTAAAATTAATTTAATATAATTTTTTAATAAATATTAGTGTATAGTATAAAATTTATAATATTTTTTTATAATTATTATGTTTGTGTATTTATAAAAAATAAACTATTTTTTATTTAAGATTTAAATTTTATTACTAGACTTCTAAATGTGTATTGTTTAATTTCTAAAAAAATTATGAGAATTTTAATTTTTTTAATTTTAAAATATTTTAATTAATTTATAATGTTTAATTTTATTTTAATTATTTATTTTTTAAAAAGGACTTGCGGCTCCAACCCTGAGTCCTTCACATAAAGATTAGACTTGAGAAATAAAATTTAAAATGAAAAATCAAGTTTAAAGGCCAAGCCTATAAGGATCAGGCCCTTAAAAGTTGAGTCCTTACGTATTTCTAGCTCTACTTCCAACCCCATCCCTTCTTCATCCCTTTACTTTGCTATCATAATTTGCTTATCACACATGATTTTATTTTTTTTAGTATGAAATAATTATTAATAAAATTTATTTTAAAATTATCTCTCATTATTTTATTTCTTTCTCTTTTATTAAATAAATGTAACTTTAAAAGTTTGTATTTTCCAAGTGTATCTGATTGATTCCATTGTATTCACAATTTTTGTTTAAAATACTGTTCTACAAGATGAGACCAAACGAATATTATATATAACATAACCCTACCTTCTTAATTACTCTCTATTCGTCAAAGTATAAGATATTTTCGATCATGTTCACAAGAGTTAAGAAAAGTAATTAAAAGTAGGTTGCATCCTTAAATGGTAAACATTATCATTACTTTCTAAGACTATCTTTCAATTAAAATTAATATATCTTAATCACCTTTAAATGGATAAATTAGTGTAACGAACAGGAAGCAATTGCTTGAAAACCTGTATTTAAACAATCAAACAATCTTCCTCAAGTGCATAAGTCTACAGGCTTCTTATATTAGAGATGTCACAAAACATTAAGTCTCTGCTCCTATACTTAAGATTGATCTTTTTTTTAAACTTCAAATGGTGTAAACACACACATGTTCCTGTTATAGCTTGGATGGTCTCATTTTAGAACCTAGGCGTGTGAGTAAAATCAGCTTTTAACTCATAAAATTTAATTTTAACACTACTTGTTATAAATGGAGAATGACTACCCATAAATATTAAATCTGTTCACACTTAGATAATTTAATAATTTATTATCATAACTTCAAACTCATCACATACAAGACACCACAAATGCCAAGTTCCTACTCATACAATCAAGGTCTGTCTCATTTTTTAATTTCAAATGATATGTCAATCATGCACAAGTCTTTTTTGCAGTCGGTGATAATCCCATGTTGGGTTTCAAATGTGTGTCCAATATGGATTTTCAAATTCCAAACAAAACATATTTTTAATATCATTTGTTAAGAATGATAAGCGATTACCTAAAAACCTCACGTCCAATCACACTTAGATAATCATAATTAGCTATTAAATAAAATATAAACTACAGAATAAAAAATGATAATATTATATATTAGGTGGTGCTATATATGAATATAAGTCACTTGATGCCATGCAAACTGACGATAAAGAGACATGAGAGGGGATCAACTGGCATTAGTCATTCAAATGAAATAAGTGATCGCAAGGCAATCTAGCAGCATTATTGCTTATTGATAAATCATAAATTTTATATATTTTATCTCATATTTTTCATGTATTTTAGATTAATTTAAGTTTATCAAATATTATTTAAATTATTAGTTAATTTTAAAAAATAATATATTTTGGAATTAATTATAGAAATTTTAGACTTGAATTGTGAATATTTTATTTTTTTTTTCATTTTTAATGTGGTTTAATTTTATCAATCTTTAATTGAGCTAAATTTGAAGCATCATTCATTATTTGAGATTTTGACCATTTTATGAAAAATTATAATTGTTAAAAAAGGTAATTTGAAAATATTTTGAGGCATCAGATTTATTTTTAATATAATCTATACCAATAGGTTCTAGTTGACTTTTTAGGTTATGAAAACACAATTGATAAAATATAGTGGTAAAGATTAATTTTTGAATTTCAATAAACATTCAATGGTCAAAGCTTTAAAAAATAAAGAAGGAATTTTTAAGATTCATTAAAAGTATGATGAATATTTTTAACTTAGGACAATAAGAGAATTTTTACTCTCTTTTTTTTCTTTTTTTATTGACTCATTTTAAATTCAATGATTCAATTTTTTTTTTAAACTCTCCGCCCTCTTTTTTAACTATTAAATTATTATTATTTTTAAATTCCCTCTCCTCCTCTTATCATTACACAACCGCCACCTCCAGGGAGCTCTGGGTTTTTCCCCCCTTTCGACCATCACCATCATCCACAGCGTTTCCCTTCATCCACGACTGCATCATCCATCCATCATCCATCATCTCTCACCTCACCACCTCCATAATTAGCCACGCACACATGATTATCTTCCTTCCAATTTTGTAATTCATTCCAAAATCTCATCTCTCTTGCTTCTCCACAGATTTGACGCAAATATTATCATCCTATTTTCCTTTCCATTTCACGTATCAACCCCACCTCTTCATCACCCATCAACTACTCTCCATATCCATTAATTATTTACCATGGCCGTGGATTATGTGGTCAAAGGAGGAAGAACATTATTTATGAAAGCTTGAACTAGCTTAAAAGACAACTTAAAATGAGCATAAAGGAAGCTGAAACCTAAAATTTATATTTGAAAATAATTGGGGAGTAGTTTTTCATTTATCTTTTAATTCAAGAGTTTGAAATTATTTAATTTTCAATAATTTTAAGTTGTATTGCTTGAGTACAATTTAATTTTAAGTTATAAATATTTTAAATCTTAGATTTGATTGATATTTGGATTGATTTTATATTTAATGAATTTCTAAAATTTATGTTTATATACCCTTGCTTTTCCAATTAAATTAATGATTAAGTTCTCATTGTTGATTTGATTGTCATTGTGGTGTTCCTTTTATCTCTTGATTATTCAATTGAGTTAGTAATTTGTCTAATTATTCAATTAGATAATTTAAACATATTTTTTAGAGTTATTGTGAATCAATCATTATTAGTTTTAATAGATCTAATTTGCCTAATTCATAATTGTAGTATTTGGTTCATTATGAGTTTTTTAATAAAATTAAATGTTAGGCTTTGCACTTGTGGGTTTTCTTTGCTTTAATTGGGTAATTGAATTTATTAATTTCACTCTCCTATCATTTTTCTTTGGTTTAACTAATTGATTTGAGTTAGAAAAGTTAATTCCATGTGGAATCCTAAGTTGTTCCCTTTACTACATTTGAATCAAACTTTTTTTAATTGTTTGTTAATTTATCCTTTTTGTCAATTAATTCATTTCTTTAGTTTACATTTTATTTTTCTTGACACAAATCCCCCCAATCATAATTTAGAACTCATTCATTGTATAATAGAATTTAGGTGTTAGACATTAACATTAGCATCCATTTAGGTGATTTTAGTGGTATAAATTACATTTTCTCATTTATATTTTAGTATAAAAATCTAGCATTTAATTTTAATTTTTTTAGTAATTAAATATCTAGAATCAACTTAAAATAACCCCTAAATTACTCCTTGGAAAGAATGACCAAAGGTTGGCCTATGATATATTAAATCAATTTTAGTTTAATTGAGTATTGACATGACTAAGGCAATCCATCAATTTTTAACAACTATAATTTTTCACAAAATAGTCACTCATAATTAGAGGTGTTTAACCTTGTACATATCTTAGTTGGTGTCCAATTTGGTTTCTATCGTGTCAAGATGAGTCATTCCTAGCTCAAAAAAATTAGGAGAGGACTTCATGGGATGAGGAGGACAAAAAAGAGTTCAGGATAAGACACGATGTTATCTATGGGACGTACCATCCCTTATATTATACATATTTTTATTAAAAAGTTGGCATTAATTATATTAATATAATTTATTTTTATATTAATAATATTAATATACTTAATTTCAATTGTGCAAGATTTTATTTATTCTACCTTGAACAAGTAATTAGTGGGGATTCGTTCAAACCTCCATAGGCTTTTGATGCCTTTATTTTTATTTTTTATTTTTTGTCATTGTTATGTTTCCTTCTTATAAAAAAATTATAATTAATATAAGAGTAGATTATATTAATTATAATTTTAATATTTGCAATCCTTATTCAAAATTAAAAGTTATTCATACTAATAATTTTAATGATACAGAGCAAACAATATAAAGTAATCTCTTTTTTACAATATATTAAATTATAGATTTATAGTTGTGATTAATGTAACTTAATAATTAACTTTAAGTCATTGTAACTTATATATTCATGTTATTTTGATTTTAAACTTAGCAAGTTATATGATTTAATATTTTAATAAATATTGTTATCCAGATTTCTGTCCATGTTGTTGGCTTTCGCAAGACATCCCTAATGAGATCAAGATGGGTGGAGAGAAATGAGGAAGATAAATCTTTATTAAAATATGAAATCAAAATATAAATCTAGAAATTAATATAACAGTGGGAATGTTGCTGGGCTGTTAGAGTTGAGAATTACTACTTGGGATTCTCATGCCAAGTTCAACATTAATATTGTCAAGATGAGATATGATATAAGATAGTTGTAATGATATGTAACCAATAGAAGAAGTGTATGATGGGAAGGAGGAGGATGTAGATTTATCAAGAAAGGCAGCAGAACGGGTTGAGTACCATTTTCAAACTGAACAGCTCTAATACCATAACCCACTATACCTAAACACGAGGGTCATTGAACAAAACAAATAATAACTTGAATAATAAATTAAATAGAAAATCTGTAAAATAACTTAAAATTAATATTTATTCCTAACGTTTCTCTAACTCCCTAAATCTTCCTACTATCTCACACTATTTAGTATTCTATTAGTCTCAATCCTGTATTGATTTTTAATATGACGAAATAATTTTAATAACGGGACGGGACGGGACACATGACAAGGTTGTCTCAAATCCAACCTTCCTATGAACACCCCTACCCATGATGAAAGACATATGGATGATTTTACTTGTTTTGCCAAGGTTTTTCTACAAAAAAAAAAATGACTCCATTTCAAAATCCCCTCCTTTTTTTTTTGCATTGAAGCATTTCTACTGTGTCAAAAAAAAAATCAGGTTATATTGAAATTATCACATGTTGGTCCTCTTCTTGAAACCATCAATACATCTGAATCACTTTTAGGTCTTGTATGGTTACTAAAAAGGAATGGAATGGATTGAAAAAATTAAAACAAAAATGAGCTAAATGACCATTTTTCCTTATAGGAAATACCATAAAGCTCATTAATATATACTACAAATATGAAAATTAACACACCTTCAAAAATCTCATGAATTATAATTTCCAACCTTGTAAACTAATTACCTTTCTCAATTGTGAATGTGGTACATCTATTTCTTTTTATCATCTCATTTTTATCTTTTATTTTTTCAATCCATTTTATTTCAATCCTTTTTAGTAACCAAATAGGACCTTAGGGTACAATATTGGGATATGTAAGATGTTTGTGATGTAATGTTACATTGGCTATTGCATGTTCAGGGTATGTGATATCACAATTAAGAGGATTTAAGCGATTCTTACAATAGTCCTAATGGTTCCCGGGCAACTCTATTGACATGCCCAAAGTAAATGGGCAACTAGCAGTTTCTCGTGCATTTAAAGATAAGAACCTCAAGTGACATTTACACTTAGACCCCAATATACAGACAACAAATATAGATGTAAACATCAATATTCTAATTCTCAGAAGTGATAGTTCTCGCATTTCAAGGAATCTTTCCCCTTTCCCTTTGCATATGATAAACCAGGTAATGCAAAATCAAGCAGTAGACATTGCTGAAAAGATTAAAAAAAACCTATTGAAAGCAGCTAAGCAATTAGTCGTAGAAATACTAAAAAGAGACACTACCACAAAAAGAAGAAAAAAAAAAGAAGAAGACTATAAAACTGTTCAGCAAATACAAAAAGAGATGTCACAAGACATGACAGAGATACAGAGTCTCAAAAAGATGAAAGAACTTAACTTCTAATCAAATGCGGGGAACCTGAGCTCTTACCACAATTTACCCAAATGTGAGAATACGAAATGAAAAAAATTAATTTAGATACAGGGAAGCAGAGATACATTAATTAAAGAAAAAGGTAGCTGGTATGCTAGCCATACCACAAAAAAATAAAGACTAAAACTTCATGATAAAAAAAATAAAATAAAATAAAATAGCAGACATGGAGTCTGAAGATTTGACCGGTAGCTTGTTGATGTTAGTGATGATTCTTGTTGAGAGAATGCTCTTTTATTTATAGATGATCCTGACTTGGTGTCCAAACTCTATGATCATCACTTTTTTTAAATCTAGGAAGCATTTTTTTATTGTAGCTACTCATCATGGGTGGAGGGTAGAAATAATGGCCTAGGTTTGGTCTTGACTTAATGACTAAAGCTTCATAAATATTTTTTTAATTATTTTAATGCTAATTAAGTTGAGTTGAGCCTGAGCCTCCAAATTTACAATTTGAATACAAACAATAACAATTTATTTTGGCGCTATATATTCTTTGATCTAATATATAATAATTGTTAACCATTGTATAGCTGGCAACTTTACAATAGTTATTTGAAAATAACCATGGTATATATAAGCATTTTTTTTAAATAAGGGTTGCATTTTTAGCAGCACATCTATTTTTTTTTTCTTTTTTCTCTTCAATTTTTGAGTGAAGTAGAGTGAAAAAAATAGAAAAAGCAAAGACTAGAGTAGTAGAGATTCTAGATTTGAAATTAACAATAGTTGATGCTAAGGTTTTTCATTTAACAATGCAAATGCAAAATAAAAAAATAAAACTATAGATCTAGAAAATAAAAAAAGCATCCTTAACAAAAAGACGAACTCAAATTAATACCACACAAATATGAAAAACCATATATTTAAAATAAAAAAAATAAAAATCATGGTTGCAATTTTAGAACACCAACCTTCCATTTAACAATATATAATCAAGGACAATGATGAGGTTAGTTGAGGGAAACTGGCGCTAGTGAAATGAAGTACCACATAGACTAGACGATAGAGCACAACACCATCTATGCAAGGAATGTACATCACGTCGAAGGCTATGGCTAGAGTTAATCGTGTGAGTGTTAAAAGATGAAAACTTAAAATTTAGAGTAAGAGAGATGCTTGAATAACAGATAAGGTTAAGTGTAAAGTGGAGGGGTGAGGTTGGTGAAAGAGAGAGAGAGTTGAATGTCATGAAGGTAGAGTGTAAGGGATGAATTTAAATTTAGAAAATGTGAGAGAGAGAGAGAGAGAGAGAGAGAGAGAGAGAGAGAGTATGTGTGCCATTGGATTAAAAAAAAAAACCAATGGTTCAAAGATAATGACATAATCAATCCATATGTTATATATAATGTATGGATTTTAAAAGTTTTTAGAGTTAGAAAACTATATAATAGTTTTTTTAAATAACTGTTGTATAGTCATTAATTATATAACAATCCTAAAAACTATATAAGTATTCTTTATAAATAACTGTTATATAATCAAGACTACCTGCTATATAATCTTTGAGAAAAAAAATTTAAAAAAAGAGAGACTATATAATAGTTTTTTTTTTAAATAATTACTATATAGTCTTGAAAAAATTTTAAAGAGAAAGACTATATAACAGTCATTTCGAATAATTGCTATATAATTTTTTTTTTTAACCTTGCCTCAATTATATGACAGTTTCTTTAATAATCACTATATAAAAAGGGCTATATATAGCTTCTTTGTTTTTTTTTTTAGTAGTGACACCGTGGCGATGATATATCTTGCATTGTGGTTAGACTAAGACGACATTTGTTGAAGCACGTTTCTTGTGGAGTGTAATACATAGCAACAAGCCAACAATAAGGGTATCCATGCTGCATGTCAACTTTCGGATTGGAGCGTACGACATATAATATATGCTTGCTTGATTGAACCTTGTCAGGATTCTTCGGAATAGGTAATTTGCCAAAGTGAATGGTATAAGGGTACGAAGTTGTAACATTACCTCTTTCATCAAGTTTTTGAGAATGTATACTGTCTTCTATTTTGTACAAGTGACCAGAGCCTATGTTTACACGAATACTTTGCTTGAAGATTTGCAATTTCCTTGATAGAGAATATAGATTGGTTGTGTGAGTGTATGCTAGTGTGTTTGCGCGCATGTCTCCTATTTTGCAATTCCAAACGGAAATTGGCTGCTTTTATTTGTCATATCTAAGGCAGATTAGTTTTATTGTTGGTAGAGTATACTACGCCTTATGTCCTACCGAAATAGCTGTTGTAGAGGATAGTGCTGTAAGTTCAGGGCCTCGGTTGCCGGTTAAATTTGCGCACCCCGGAGGCAAACGTTCTTTAAAAAAATAAATAAATTATAATCGCTTCTAATTTCCAAAACATTTCTCAATTTCTCAATGAGAGGTGAAGAAGTCCTTCTCCTACCTGACAGTGACTAGCTAGGCCTCGCGGGAATACCAACTGCAAAAGGGTTCCCGGTGGCGTCGTAGTAGCATTGTTCTGGAAGATGAAGTGACTATATACGCAATTCAAGTGTCTCGGCTTTTGTCTTCTGGAATCATCGCTCAAGAGAACGAGGAATTTTGGGGTCAGACAAGAAGAGAAGAGTCAAACAGAAACTGGATTGGTCTAGAAATGCGTGGGAAATGCTGGTTTGACAATTTGGTAAGAAACACCCATTCATCCGAACGCCAATGGCCAACCTACTTTCGCCACACAAGCCTCAAGTCTCGGGCATTACAAGGCGAGGAGGATGGTGGATGAAAGCGCATCTAACATGATAAAAATGCCACATGTTCGGGTAGATGCGGCCCCAAAATAATCATTTATTATTCAAAAAAGAAGAAGAAAGAACAACTTCGAGGGAGAAATCAGTAATCAAATTTACAACGTGCGATTCGTGTTCTCAATCCACAATCCTTTACTTCCACTGCACAATGATTGGCTATATCGATTATTTTATTATATATAAAAAGAAAACGAAAAAGGGAGTCCTCCCTTCCCTTATCGTGTGCCACGAGGCACGAGCTCCAAATCCAGTTAAAGAAGGAAGCACTGTGGTTGCAGCTTCTCCAACCTCAGAAAAGTAGAAAGCCTGCTCAAGGATGTAGCGTCTGGAGACTTGGTCTCGAATAAATACTCGCTAAATCACAGATATCAGATGTGACTTTTGCCTTCTTCCTAATTACTGTTCTGGACCTGGATTATCTTCTCTGCAGGCTGCAGCCTGTGTTTTCTACACACTTGTCGAAGATGACCGGGTGCTTCAACTTGACAGAATCCAAAAACTGGTGCTATAGATCCACCTTCGGAAGGTCGGGGCTCCGATCATCTACCACTGACCTGAAAGACGGGACTATCATGCATTGCTGGGTGCCTAAGACCCGAGTTGAGTCTAAACCAAATCTGCTCCTGATCCACGGGCTTGGAGCCAACGCATTGTGGCAATGGGGCGACATCATCCGCCATTTAACCCCCTTCTTCAACGTGTACGTGCCGGACCTTCTCTTCTTCGGTGGTTCCTACACGACGCGCCCCGAGCGGAGCGATTCGTTCCAAGCTCAGTGCTTGATGCGACTCATGGAGGCTAACTCCGTGCAGAGGCTGAGTCTGGTGGGGTTGAGCTACGGCGGGTTCGTGGGATACAGCATGGCTGTTCAGCATAAGGAAATGGTGGAGAGGGTGGTGCTGTGCTGCTCCGGTGTGAGCATGGAAGAAAAGGACCTGAAGGAAGGGCTTTTCCCGGTGGCCTTGGAAGAAGCTGTCAACATTTTGGTGCCGCAGACGCCGGACAGGCTAAAAGAGCTTCTCGGATTCACGCTCTCCAAACCCGCTATGGTGGCTTGGTTGCCTTCTTGTCTCCTTATTGATTTCATTGATGTAAGGAGCTACTTCTGTGTCTCTAGTTTCATTTTAATTTTACCAAGCCATTATAACATTTTCCTTTGACAAGACTAGAGTGAGAGCTATTTCTTAGCATAAGTAGCAACTCACAACGAGTTATGAAACTTTGAATATAAGAGCTAGAAATGGTGGATTTGGGTAGGCAATGTGCAGGGATCATGTTGAAGAGAGGAGGGAATTGATCATAGCAATCGCGAAGGGCCGAAAGCTTTCTGATCTCCCACGGATTTCTCAGGTTCGTTCTTCCATGCCCCTATTACATGTTCAACATCGGACAGTTGTGTAGGTTATTACAAGTTTTTATTTCTCTTTTTCGGAAGCAGCCTGCGTTACTGGTGTGGGGAGAACGTGATCAAATCTTCCCATTGGAACTGGCTCACAGATTGAAAAAGTCAGTGACACTCTGACCCTTTTCTTATTTTGGGACTTTTTATCGCCCCTTCTCAATTGGGAATCTTGAACACAGGCATTTGGGGGACAACGCTGAACTAGTAGTCATAAAAAACACAGGACACGCCCTCAATGTGGAGAAGGTCAAGGACTTCTACAGTGTCCTCAAGTCTTTCCTCATCGAGTTGAAGCCTCCTGCCTTTGCAGGCTCCCCATATCCCACATCTCGCAACAAATCGTGAGTTTCAACACCAAAATGGATACTTAAGACAGACATTTCCAATCTTTTCTGCTGCTAAACCATTGTAATACTTCTCTGGTCATTGTATAGGAATTCACTGGTTTCATTTTGGATTCGTTGTGACTTGTGAGGAGTAAAAATTAAAGACAACCCCCCCCCGGCCAAAAAAAAGTGCTATATTTACTTCTGCTACTCTCATTCTTTTTTGTATTTAATCTTTTAGAAAAGTTTCGAGATCATCATTTATAAGTTTATGAAGCATTAATTTTTTATCCTAAAAATAGATTGCATGTATTTTTAAATTCATGATATTTTGTGGGGCAAAAATAGAAACAAAAGTAATTTTTAGACTATGTTATTGATGTAATTTTATTAACTTATTCAACAAAATAAGTCGGAGGAAGTTTTTCAATAGAAATTTTTTAGTGTAATTTCTTATGAGAAAACAAATTTTTTTTTTTTAAAAAGACCAATTTAACTGTGAATGCTGCAAAAATAACTGAAAGTTTTCTCTAATCAGTAACCCAGGCAAATATCATATATTTTTTTATGTGCACCTGGACCTGGTATTCAGAGTCCTTAATCAGTAGCCGAAAACAATGACACTAAAGTAGAAGAGGCCGACCGACGATAGAAGTGTCATTGTCATTAACAAGGGGTAATATTATCAAAGCACAGGCTGGCAGATCCGGTGTTTTTTATGAGTAAAACCATACAAACGGGCCGAAGAGTAATTTTTTCTACAACTGACCAAACATAGCTTCTCCATCTCTTTCGTGACCAAATCCATTATTTACACGACAGTTTCCTATCCAACCATCCCACCAAACGAATTCACATCATCAATTGATCCATACAGAAAATCTCTGATACAAAATAGTTCAACTTTAGCAAGTAGCCCAGTAACAGCTGCAAGGTGATACAACACTTACACTAGCTTTATCTTTCCTCTGCTTGAGATTCATCAACTTTTGATGGCTCAGCTGCCGGGTTGAAACATGGTGATTGAAAGAATCAACACATGGTCTTAAATTAAAAAAAAAAAAAATTCCTGAATGGAAAGTAACAATCTTAAAATGCAAATGCAACAAATCTTCTCTAGCTGGTATCAGCAAGCACGCTGTTTCTACTCTATGTATTAACACAGTGTGCAACTTTAAGAACTTCAGACTTCGTTTCATAAATTTTAAAAGCACGTATAGCATCAGAATCAAATTCAAAGGGAGATCAGTTTTCATGAAATATATGACATAGAGTGCATGCATCATAAAAAATGGCCGGCAACTTCACCCCAGAAAGCAACAACTTAAATCATGACCCAAGAACAGGTACATGCTGGGATGACCTTAAATTATAAGCTCCATGTCCCAAACTATGAAAGTATTATGTCCTAATATATCAGTCCGTAATACCCATATAAGAAAAATGTTTAATAATAATAGCAACCATGAAACTTGTGCATCATACTTGGGCTCCAAAAATTGAGGCTCAAATTAAAAACCAGGCAGTTTTAATTGTCAAAAGAACTACATGACAAATTACAACATGTGCAAAACTATAGCATTGATATAAATCATCGCAAACCAACCTACAAGCATTTGTAAAGAGTATTAAGCAAGGTTGGATGGAAGTAGTCAACAGTGACAAACTAAGTAATACGACAATCTAATTTTGGAGGTTCTTTAGATCCACCATAGAAAAAAGGGTAACGTCAAAATTGGCTGCTAAAGGAATATTCATAATAGCAGCCCTTTAATATCAGGAAAGAGGCATTACATAAACTCACCTCCCTCCTCGGTCAAGTCTGAGGTCCATAAGGTGAGATTGTCCCTCAAAAGTTGCATAATTAGGGCACTATCCTTGTAGGATTCTTCATTGAGATTATCAAGTTCAACACTAGCCTCATCAAATGCTTGCTTGGCCAGATGGCAGGCCCTGCATACGGCATATATAAACAGCACACGTAAAAATGGAAGGTGGCAATTTACAAAAGCCCAAAGAAACAATTGAATGAAAATGTAAATTTGGCATTTCAGTAAAACCAATATGATACAAACACAAAATCAATCACACAGCCTAAGCTACATTAAAAATTATTAAAAGAGATTGGATAGAGGATTATCCGATGGAGCGTTCCTGCGAGCCGAAAACCGGATGACCACTGACGCGTCTCTCACACAATGCTAATTCTCATTATTCCACGGCACAAATTCTCGTCTCCAACCAGGTCAGATTCACTCTCTTTGGTATATAGTATAAACCTTTCCTTTTAGCGTTTTATTGTTGATGCTCTATAAATCGCTATTAATCGTCCACAACCCATGCCAAATTATACTCGAAACTTTATTTTTAACCGTAAAAGAATGGCATCCGGCTTTTCGACAAGAATGATTGTCATTTTAAGTTTAAGCAAGAGAATTTTTTTAAAAAAAATGTAGGGGTAACGAAGAGAAACTTGTAAATTATGACATTAGATAATGTCGAAGTTGTTCGTAGCTGATTCTTCCGTCCGTCCTCCAACTCCTTACTCCAGCACGACGCATCCAGATTTCCGTGTGTTAATTTTCTTAAAATGTCTGCCTTCTATTCATTCATAAATAGATCTATAGGATAGTTTGAAGGGAAAAAAACAATAAAGCAAGCGAAAAAAGATTGAAATTTTATACTTGTGACCAAAACAAACCCACTTTCACTATCATTCAGGATCGAAACATACTTCACGATTTAAGTCACTTAGGAGCATACCATTCAGTGCTCTCACCACTGTTTCGAAATATACATTGTTCAGCATACAATACCTCGCCGAGAGCTTCACGAGTGTACTTCACGAATTAGGAGAATATACCCCTCGCCAGCGAAAGAATTAGGAGAATAAATTTTTGGTGATTTTGAAATAATTTTGCAAAACTTTGGTAAAATATTTAGAAAATTGTTTTCATTGGACAAAATTTTATAAAATCTAACTGGTAGTTCCCTGGTCCTGTCAGAAACGGGTGACTTTTAATCCAATATGACAATTTTGTTGAAGTATATCCACCGTAAATCCGCTGTTCAAACATCAAAACTCCAGCGTCCAATCAAGAAAGACTAGTTTAATCAACTGGCCGCCCAACAGAGAATAACCTGCATGCGCGAAGAATGATAATTCGGATACGTGTAGCTTGTGAAAGCAACGTCTCCGAATATGAGCGATCTAATTAACACGACTATTTTTACCCTCGCTAGGGTTAAGAAGCATCACCATCTCATCCGTATCAACACAATCATGCATTTTAGTCCACAAGCATGATGACCAATAATACTCAATAGGACTATGCAGCATTTACAATCACTTCATTCTCAACAAGAAATAATTTATGTAGTGATGGTCAACAATGGGCCTTCATGTAAGCCTACAAGGCAAAGAATTAAAGACTTCAGCTTGAGTTTGCTAATTATAAAAGCTATTCACATCGAAGTCCCAAATTTCTATCATGCCAAATGCATAAGTATTCTAAATCATGTGGCCAAATGTGGAAGGAGTAATTTATTCATTCAGGAACCTGATAACCTTCTTAATGATCATCAAGCCACGTACCACCCATGAAGGGGTCTGAAGATAAATCCTATAACACGAGTTCCACGCTCTACATTGCCGCCAAGCCTTTCAGAGGGTATACGCTCATCAAAGAAATCTGGTCACCAGTGCAATCAGCTTACTGGTGCATCACACGGCTGGTGCTACCCTCCCCAATTGAAACTGTGGCAAGGGATTTGGAAGCCCAAACTTTAGCATTCAGTGCTCCTTCCTGCAGGTTACTTCTCTTGCAAGGCACTCTTAGACAGCTTATGGACTGCATTATTCGCTTCAGATATACCAAAGGATGTTCCAACAAACTCCCTAATCTAATATTTTGGATAACACTTTTCCAAACACATTGAAAGCATTTAAGCAGTGTAGGGAAAATGAAGTATAGTAGTCTCAAAAGCACAAAGGCAGTAGCCAGAGCTAAATATGTCTCCTGCCGCAGCAAATTTTCTGGCGATCTTGCCCAAGAAAATGGACAACTTTCTGGCTCAGTGTGTCCATGTTTCTCGAGGACTGATAGGCTCCCAATTTTCTCAAGAGACAGCTGGCCATGTGAAAAACTCCTGATCCCTGCATTTATGAGAAAAATAACAAGAGGGCACCGTCACATGAAGCTTACAAGCATAATCACACGAAAGAGATGTTAAGGGACTTCTTCCACACCTGAGACAATTTTTAAAGAAAAACACATGTTAAAAAAAAAAAGATAAACGATAACAACATATCATATGGCCCAGACCGTGCTTCAACTACAACACAAAATGCAACACAGGTTAACCAAGGGCAGTGGCAAATCATGTCAATGGAAACAAGCATCCAAATTTCACATTCACCAATTACCAAACTGAAACGAAAATAATGAACATCTTATGGCAAAATGACACTCCACCAGATGAAACGAACAATTTCCACAGCATAAAGTTGGAAGTATTCAAGTAAAGCCACCCATTTCTTCTGTGTACATTTGGGAGATTACATAATAAGGGAAAACTTTTCATATCCGGAGCCATTCTGGTGTTGTTTCAGGAAGATTGGGACATAATTCTAAAATGGACTAATAAGTTCCTTTGTAGTGTTTAAATAATTCAGACTACTTTAAAGGGCAATGAAAACTAGCTACATCAGAAGATTTCGTGCAGACCTAGCTGCATGAACTGATTAAAATGAAGAAGTCATTTAACAAAATAAAAGCGAAAAGAGGGCAAGAGTGAACTTACCAGTAACATCACTATAGAAATCTAATAGAGAGATAAGGGTTCGGGACCCATGATAACGAACACGCATGGTAGAATTTAAAATGAATAGTGTAGGGAAGCCATGGACACCATATTTTGATAGTATACTGCAAGCGATGGATTCACGTTATTTTCAGCAAAGAAAAAAATGTACTGCAAGCAATTCATAAAAGAAGCGAAATAACACAAACCTAGGCCTGACAGTTGACTCTTCAATTGCAAAATGTGGAATGGAAGGGTACTGGGAAGACATGATGGAGAAGATTGGTCTAAATATCCTAGAGAAAGGGCACCAAGATGCGTAGAAGAGGACAGCCACATAATCATGATTATTCTTGTGGACCATATTTAATGCCTTTTGCAATGAAATTTCATCTCCCTGCATATTATGATGTATAAAATCCATAAGAAGTATACCTTCAATCTTTTATCATCTTCATCAATGTGGACAAAGTTCCATACATTGTGGAACTCATAAAATTAATGAACAAAAATAAACATCAATAAGCCAAAACTCATCAATTTGTTGTAAGGTGTGCATCCTAGTTTGCTCTGCAGTTGCTGTTGAATTCAGGGAAAAAGAAAATGCCAAAACTCACGCCAAAGCTACATCTTAAGAACGCCACCGCTTTATTTGTGATATGAACAGCTATAAAGCAGAAAGATCATAAATAGCATGAAAAAATTATAAACCGATATAGCTTCTAACATCACGCACATATACAGCATAGTCACAAGTGTGCGTGAAACACAATACAGAGTACTCTGATTAAAATCTTAAGATCGAAATCTATCAATGTGGCTTATGTACGCACAACAACAAACTAAATAATAAAATAAAACTTCAAATATGAAACAAGAAACCATGTGTTCAAAGGCTTTCGTCAAGCCCAAAAACAAATAAATGAAACGAAGCTTAAGAGGTGAACATCACAGTATGATTTTCTCAGAAGCTCAATCATTTTCCTAAACGAAAACCGTAGTTTTAGGTTAAGTTATCGCAACCCTTTCAAAATTCTTCCCGACGAGAATTTGAGATTCATCATCTCAAGTGTACAAAGAAGATGCACTTCCGACCCCAAAACTACGCATCATCGAAGTTAGGGATAAGTTGAATTCCCCAAGGACGCATGAATTTTGCCCTCGACAAGGCAACCAAACTACGCGAAAGCAGCTAAGCAATCGAAAATCAGAAAAATCAAGGAAATGAGAGATATATTACAAATTAGAAAACGTGTGAAAATAAAAGAAGAGTATTCACCTCGGTGACACCAACATATTCGTTGGATCCAACAGCATCGCCAAGCGAGCAGCTCCAATCACGAAACCCTAAGATCGATTCGGAGAGGGACGCGGGAGAACAAACGCTGCCCGCAAGATAAACCGCAGGCGGTCGGGCGGCGCAAGTAAGGCTCCCCGAGAGCAACACGGCTAAGGCGACATGGAACCCCCAAAGCCCCATCCCGAACGATCCCATGGAATTGGAAAGTTAGCTCGAAGCTAACCCGAAAGAGAAAGGACCCACCGAAAGCGGAAAAGGAAATACAAATCCTAGAACATGGAATTGGGGGCGAGGGTGAAGGAATAGGGACGTTGCAGAGCGTGAGACCGGCGGGTCGTGTAAATTTTGGAAGGGTGAGGCTTTGAGAGAGAGGCGGTGGCGTGTAGGAAACTGAGTGAACAGTTAAATTCTGCAAAGACGGTTGGGTTTGGTGGTGGTGATGGGGGTTATGGGAGGGGCGATGGGGATCGGCATTAAGCAATAAAATGGAAGGACTAGCCGACGGACGAAGCAGGTCGGCGACTCGATCAGGAGAAATTCCTAATCACCTTCCTCTCGAGCAAGGGCCTCGGCAATGCTTCGGTTCCTTCTATCTTTTTCGATAAACACTATTAAAATAGTGATCCATACGCATATTTGACATATTAAATTCAAGAGTAAAAGTTAGGCCAAAAGGTTGGGGTTAAGGTTAAAGGTCATATTTAAATAAAATTTTAAATTTTAAAAATTAAATTTTTTTAAAATAACTGAACTTAAGGGTCTCATCGATTAAGTCTTGAATAATAAAAAACACAAGCCCAAATGATTCTTCAAATTATATTATTTTATTATCATTTTTAAAAAAATTTTATGAAATGCGTGTTTAATTAGTTTGAAGAATAGACCTTATTATTAACCCTAATCACTTGATTTTCTAAATCCTACAATTGCCTCTTGCTTCTTTTTGCTTGTCTTTTCCTCACTGCCTCACACTTTCAACCACAGCTTGTCAACCACTCAACCTCGCACCCCTCGTCCCTTGTCTCTCCCTCTCTGTCTTGCATCTCATCCACATCTCACATCTCTTCCCTAACAGGCTAAATTTTGCTCTCTTTCTCGCCTCTCATATCTGTGAAGGTTGATTCTGCTCCTATAAAGTAAAAAAAAAATCTTTTAATGATCGATGGGATAGCCTGAGGCGATAAAGCAATTCTGTTGGAACAAACCAATAAGAGAATCTTGATGGACTTGGTGTAACATCTTGAAGAAATTAATTTTAGATTTATTAAGTAATTAAGGATAAATTAGACAATTGATAGTTGACTCAAATTGAAAGATAATGTATGGTTAATGTGTTTATCGAACCCTAATTAGGGCTTAAAATTAGACCTTGAGTGGTATTGGCCACGTTTTAGGCCTAATTAGATGAACCATGTTCGAAACCTTAAATTTTAGCCTTTGGCAGTAGCCAAAATTCAATTTTTAAACCTTCAGATTTGCATTTCAACTCATAAAATTAAAGATTTAAGTGGGAGTCCAAATGTGACAAGGAGAACTCTGTTAAGGTTTATTGTGAGCATCCAATTAAGTCTTTTTAAAGCTTACAATCACCTAGATAAGTGCCTACAACCTCTTCTCTTCCTCTCGTGCATTTTTATCATTGTTTTTAGATAGTTCTTTGGGAATTCGAAAATGAATTGTGATTTTTCCTAAAATTCTAACTTCAAGGAATTAATAGGTGTTTATTTAAGTGTCTAATATTTGGGTTATAATGCTAATGAAGTTTTAGAGTTTTAAAGTGAGGTTTGAAGTAAACCCTAAAACTAATTAATTGAGATAAAAAGGTTATGAGTTATTAATGATGTTGACTGGGCTAATATGAGTCTAAATGAACTAACGAAACCTTAAAATGAATTTAATTGTGGGTAGATGATCACAATAGGGTTTTTGGGTTTAGGCTTTGATTAAAGTTAATTAAAGATAATTAGTCATTAATGACTATTTATGAGTTTGATTGTAGATTAATTATTGTTGGTGCTATTTAGCTTATTGGAGGCTCCATTTGATATTCATATGTACTCTTAGTTTACCAACTAAGAGTTGAGGTAACAAAAAATTTAAGTATTATTTACACTTTAAGCATTATTATGGATGGTTTTAAATGAGCTTACGAATGAATATGTTAATTTTAAACTATTACCTAAATATGAAACATGACTTATTGTGATGAAATGTTTGTTGATTATATTTATATAAATGTTAAGCATAGATTGCCTATGAGATGAATATGTTAACATGATGAGTGGTTATAATTGATAATGTTGGAAGAGATGTGATACTATTTATGCATATGTGATGAAATGCTTGATGATTATATTTATATAGATTTTATTTGGTATTTGAAAAATGAATTGTGAGCCTAGATTGATTATGAGTTTATTATATAACTAACTATTGTAAATTATAATGTAGTGCAAACTGTAATAAGCATGCAAGTTTTAGAAATTATAATGATGATGAATTGCTATGATATGCATGAACTTATATTCACATTTGTTAATTGAACTTACATGACTATAATGGGTGGGAGTTCACCCTAACATAGTATAAAGGTTATTATAGAAAATCCAAGTGGCGTAGCCTTCATTGAGTTTGCACACAGTAGTTGGCATATTTCATTATTATATGTGCTCACCATTCCCAACAATCTACGGGTATAGCATAGGTTGAGCACGCTCAATATCACCGGCCCTAGATTAGACAGTGTGGGTCAGCACTTATGACACCTTTGAAATTCAAGTAGAGGGAATTCATAGTTCAAGAGTAAACGGGGGAGTCTTTGGTCAGGTGACCTTTCACAATTGAAAAGCAGAGTTAATCTAGTCACATGAGCTAAACCTATATAAGACAATAGCCCATAAATTTGGTTAGATGATATAAGGAGTTGTATAAGGCGGTTGCATTTGATTATACAAAATACATTATAAAGATGCATTTGTGAATAATATTGGTTTGTCTTATGTGATATTAAACGTTTAATTATTGTAATTGCCACACTTTAATATGCTTAATTAAATTACTTAGTCATTGAGATATTTATCTCATTCTCATAGTTTAATGTTTACAAGTGAGGATCAAACTAAGAGCAAAGGGAGGCCTGTGAAGCTAAAGACTGAGTAATCATTTATAACATCTCTAGTTTTATCTTTTATATATAATTTGAATACAATATTTACCAACTAGAGGTCTTTTACATGGACTTATATTTATTTAAAGTTCACTTGCATTTTTAGCTTAAAATATTTAATTTTAGGCATTTTTAGATTGTCTTGACCATAGTAGGGTTCTAACTAGAGCTGGGAAAATGAGTTAAGCTTGCAGGCCAGCCTTTTTTAAATAATTTTATATTTTCAATCACATTATATGTTTTTATAAAAATATAATAATAACAATATTTTTTAAATATATAATTTATGACTCTCAAATATGTTATTTACATTTGAAAGATAGTGTAAATCTTTCTTGCAGTTTGCAAATGAAATTTTTGTTATAGTTTGTAAATCAATGATTTGTTAGTTTCTATAGAAATATTTTAAATATATATTATTTGTTAATCTCACAAGATCTAATGATTGAAATCACAAATATAAATTTATTAAGAAAAATAATATGGGTTTATATTAAAATTTTATTTCTCAGTAAGAAAGATAACACACTTAGACGAGAAGATGATTAATAGTAAAAATCTAGCAAAATTAATTTGCTTGGTTGAATTCTATGTTTATTTTATTTATTTACAAGTTTTTTTAATTGATAATTTTCCTTAAAATATCAAATAAATATATAAATTTATGTTATATAAATTTTAAATTGTTAAAAAAATTTGATAAATTTATACAGGCCAACCCACTAGCTACCTAGCCCACCAGAAAATAGGTTGGGTTGGATTTTTCAATCTGTTTTATATAGTGAGCTGGGCCAACCCAAGTTGTAAAAATGCCAGCACACGAGAGCTAGCTCACAAGTTAGCCCGTAGCTTGTTTTTCTAATACTAGTCCTAACCCCTGAACTAACTATGATAGTGGATCAAGATAGTTTAAACAAGTATATTTTAACAAGTTAAATAAGTTTTATATATTTTGGGTGATTGTTTAGCTTGAATATAAAAAAATTATATTTTTACCCCCTCATTTTGTGTCTTGTGGTCAATTCTTATATTAAAAGTTGTTTAATGCTTGTGACTATTTGGACAAGTGTATTAAGACTTATTAAGTGTGGTTCAAGCCTTTGTGTGGGTTAATGGCTTACGATTTGAAATTTGGACACTTGGTTGATGATTTAGAAGAAAAAATGTGAAGTTTTGGTTTTGGGTGTTCAAATTCTTCATTTGATGTCGGATTGATATGAAACTAAAACTATTAGCTATATTATAAAACTTTTTACACGTGAACACTTGAATCACCTCAGTCGAAAATACGAATCAAAAGTTATAAGCATCAGAAGTTCATGGTTAGGAGTTATCATGACAAATGCTGTCATGAGGTCTTGGCTGCAACTTAAAGATTATCGACTTAGAGGGCTTAAAGGCTTGGCTCTGAGCCCTATTAGTAAGGGTCGAACTTCAAAATTAGGCCAAAATTTAAATAATTGAGCTTTAAAGCTTAAGCTCTTAAGAGTCAGGCTTGCCCGAATTTTCATCTCTATTACATATATGTACAGTTGTAAGTAGATAGGGGAACACACCTTTGTTAAGGGGAAAATTTAGATGAGTTTGTTTTGAAAGCTCGTTAAAGCTTAGCTAAGGTTCAAGATTCTTGATTCTCACATCAATAATAACGTTTGATCTCACCATTTTATAAGTTATGATCAAATGCTTAAACATTAGCAAACACATTTTGAAATGTAATAATGTTTGCAATTGATTTGTAAATAGTTTTTCGTATGTTTATATTTTATAAAACCTTTTTTTACCTGGGTTTATTTCCTTTTCTCGCATGACAATATCTTATACATTTTTTTTGAGTATCTATATGTTGCTTAAATTGTTTTCTAGTAAGGGTCCATTTGGTTTTCAATTAAAATCTCTAAAAGGACTTTTAAAATGGATTTTGGATTTAGATGTTGTTTGATTTCCATTTTTTTTCAAAAAGTCCTTTCTAGATGTGATTGAATATGCTTTTAACCAACTTAAAATTTTTTATTTTTGAAACTTATATTCTAAAAGCAACATTTAGTACTTATTCAAACTAACTTGTAAAAAAATATACCAAAATATAAATTTCATTACAATAATTAACTTTTACTAAATTAATTTTTATCAAATGAACTTTTGACAAACTAACTGTTACCCAACAGAAAACAAACACATACTAACATGTTTGATCTATAGCAACAATAGTGAAAACACAAGATATAAGCACTTTGCTACTGTACATCAATGTTAAATGAACAGCTAAATTAGATGATAGCACTATTAAGTTAGTAATCATGAGTAATTTTAAAATATTAAACTTACAAGAAAATTTTGAAATTTCATTAAGATTTTTTTTAGACAAAGTCACTGAGATACTTTGGTAGAAATAACAAGATTAGATATACTTCATAAAATCATACTATTAAAAAGGGATTTTTAATTTCTAATATTTAAATAGCAGGCATCTCTTTTTCGTGTTTTAAAGAAGGGCAAACTTTATATATATATATATATATATATGAAAAACATAGAACTTTAAATCTTTTTCTAAAGCAACTATTTACTTCTTAATACACCCCCCAAAGCTTATAGGAAAAACAAAAAGGCCCCAAGCTACACCACTTAAAGAGCAAAAGAAAAAGAGGCTGATGCATGCCAAAGGATGCCAAAGACAGAATAAGACGCCTATAAGAAAATATGCATTACAAAATACGCAAATCAAAGAGCATCTTTCTTTTTCCTTTTTTGCCTCGTAATAACCTATTTTTCTCTATTAACAATCCTTCAAGAGAGAATACGTGGCCGTTTGTTAATTATTTCTCATAAGACGCATTGAGGTATAGCGATGGAGTATATTGTGTAAAGAAGGAACACCTAAATTTAGCAATATTGGAACCATTTTAGTCGCTGCCCGTTGAATTGAAGTATGATAAATGACAACCAATCTTCCATTAGATCTGGTAATGAAAAGCACAATCCACCATTGATATGCAGTTGACTCAACTGTGAATTTCAGTATCAACAATGAAGAGGTTCCTAAAATCACCCTATCTTTTATATAATATATATATATATATATATAATAAGAGACAAGATCAGCCTAAGTGCTGTTAATGTTATTACAATCTACTACAAATAAACTACTCGGTCTTTTTTTACCATAACAATACAAAAATTAGTCTTCCTGAATAAAAAGCCAATAAACCCAGTGCAATTATGGTCCTAATTGGTTTCGTGAGGGAGTTTTTAGGTGTTGGGTTAGAGCTTGCAGGCATTCATGCATTGGAATTTAGATAGTGGAGTGGTTAAACAATTGAACAAGTTAATTCTACTAAAAAAAATCAACAAGTAAGGCAAGAAAAAAGAAAAACAAAAGAAACAAATCTCCTTGGATGAAACACTCTGTAATTTTTTTTTGATAAAATGACAATTTATTAAAATGAAACATTAGTCCTTTGCAAGCATAAGCCCAATCCAAAACAGATTGGACTTAACAAAAAAAGAAGAAGGAAAAGACAAAATAAGAACATAAAGATAAAAAGAAAAGGAAGCTCCTTGTTAGGTCCATATCACTGGCGCTCTGAAAAAATTTGTTGCAATTCAGAAGGAGAAGGAGAACCATGAACCAACAATGCAGTATCTGCGTGAATAAGTAAAAAGTGTCATCTTCATATAACAAAGTGCCATGAAGGCACAAACATGAGAACCAAAGGTTCTCAGAGGAAAGGTATGAAAGGCATAAAAGGCATGAGAAAGCAATGATTTATCAGTATCATAAAGATACCAACATCTATAAAGTGAGAATGAAAAATGGAAATTTGATAAGAGAGCCAAAAACATAACTGTAATAGTAAAAATAAAACCAAATGAGCTGGAAAGATGAGTAGCCTCCAGTAAGATGGGATATCATGACACTGCTTATTTTATAATATCCTATTGTTTGACATTGCATCACTTTGAAATGAGAGCTTTTTTGGTATTAAAGCTCACAAAACCAAGACAAGAACCCTAGTGTGAAGCTTTAGGAAGAATATTGTCGTTATAATGTTCTACAGACTGAGGGCGGTAGGTACCACTTTGACTAAAATAATTGAGGTCAACCATAGCGTAAATCCTAATGCACCCTATCTTACATTTTTTTCAGGTGGATAAAGGAACAGCTTGCATGAAACATGCAAACCAACCAAATTAACCCATAAAGAAAGACGTACCCATAAGAGAGAGAACCTTTGAGTCAATCCAAGTAGACATCTTAGCAAGTCAGCAAAACCACAACTATGGTTTATTGAGGAGTAATAGGTAGCGGCATTTAACGATGACTCATTGAGTTGATGAAAGCTTTTAATCCTCTTGGCAAGTTGTATAGGTGAGTCAATAGCAGAACCAGTCTTAAAAATTTTTTATTTCATCATGTCAATCTTGGCCAATACATTAGAAGCATGTACATCAACACAGAGCCTCTTTTTAGATTAAGAAGTCAAAATAGCAGGGATGGCATCTTTCGAGGCTTTTCTTTTAAGTATGGCAATACTAAATTAAAAGAAGCCATCATAGAAGGGACATGCAAGAGGCCATGTAAACATGACCCCTTAAAGAAAACACGATCATTAGTAGAAGACCCCACTATATTGGACTTTAAAATCACACTTGGTACCCTGTGAACACTATAACTATGGCCCTTAAAAGAAGCATTAGCTGACTTTGAGGAGCCTAAACTTGAGAAATGAACCTGAATGTCATTTCAACATCATTGAGCAGACACCGACATGCAGTGCAAAGCCATGCAATCAACGTGTAGACAGCGAAAACAAAGACGTCCAACATTCTCTAGGAGAATTGAAAAACAAAAGGTTCATTAACATAGGAAAACTAGGTGAGATTCAAAAGAAGATGAGAAAAATTAGAAACCCAAACAAAGAGATGAAGACCTAAATTAGAAGAGAGGCAGGAATGATCAAAGCTCAGGAAACAACGTAACTTATTGCTAATAAAAGAAGCAGCAGAGTAGGAATAATAAGACAACGGAAGACCAAAAATACAAATCCAAACACAAAATGAAGAAGAATTATACAAAGAAAAGAAAAGGACTCATCTCAATTGAAAACAGATAAGGAAAAGCCTTGGATTAGCCAAACACATGACTTAAGATGAATTTAAGATCAAATTTAAAATGAAAAAAATAGGATAAAAAAGGACCAAGATGTTGAATAATATTAATAGAAACTTGAAGACACCAATGAAGATAAATTAAAGATTGTAGCTTAAAAACATGAAGAGGATGATTATCCAAGACTCAAAAGACTAGGAAACAAGGATGACAAAACATAATATGAGAACGACTAGATTTAGGAAGAAACATCATAAACAAACAATAGGAGTAAAAGCAAATAAAACTAAAGAAAGGAGAAACAAGAAAGAAGACCAGATTCAGAAAGAAAGATCACAAGAGACTAAAGCAAAGACCAAGAAGCAGACAAGTTGCTAAGGCACTAAAGAAAACCTAGTAGCAGAGAGCGCTTCCTTCCTTTTACGTTTTTTTCGCATGAGAGTGATGAAACACTCCACAATTATAGGGGAAAAGGGAAAGAAAGAAACGCGCGACAATGCAATATTTCTTTCTCAAATTAAACAATTAGATCATCCTTCTCTAGCAAACATTTATTAGACATCTTCGGCATGAGTGGATTTTTTTTTTTTTTTTATTATTATTATTATTATTATTATTATTATTATTATTATTATTATTATTATTATGGGTAAAAGGCATGAGTGGATTTTAATTGGGGTGAAAATTGTTACATACAGATAATGCTAGATTTGATGAATAATATATAATAAAATAAAATGAGTCACGCTTCCTCCGTCCTAAATTATATGACACTTTTAAATAAAATTTCATGTACTAATAAAACTTATTAAATATATTTTACAACCTTATTTTTTTAAAATAAAAATATAAACTTTCAAAAACACCATTCATTTAATACTCTATTGATAAAAGAATATTGAAAAGAGAAAATATATGAGAAGGGTAATATTGAAAAAGTATGAATGAAACCTTATTTTTATCATAGTATTTTATATTTTAGGATGTTGAATTTTTTTTAAAAGTATTTTATAATTTAGGACAAGAAGTATTATATATTTCCTCTATTTTTTATTATCAAAGAAACTATCACTTTTGGTTTGTATTTTTTTTATAAACAAAATCGCCCATTCCAATAAACATTTATTACATATTTCTTAAACCACCTCTCATAATTTACATTAATGAAAAAAAATTAATATATACTCATGTTAAGACATTTTAGTTCACTTTTTTTATTTTTAGACATAATTATTATAGTTAATTAATTTTTATATTTTAAATTAAAATATGGTGTTTTTCTTTTGTTCATTGCTCATTGTCACTTCCCTCCCGTTTGGGTTTCGGCTTTGCTCCCATACATTTTTACAAAATTAGATAAACCAGCGTTGGTAGCGGGCGGCAGGGGTGGCTTAATTTAGTTATTGCCTTTTTATTCTTAAAAGAAATGGGGGAAGTTCAGACCCAAAAAAAAAAAAAAAAACCATTGTGGAAAAGAAGCGACCGGAACTTTGAGGAAGCAAACGGCAATACTAAAATGAACGAGCCCGAGCCTCAGCCTCCTTGTAGTATATGAATGGCATTGTCTTCCAGCTTGCTTTTTGTTTCTGGACCCACCTTTGGAGCTCCTAATCAGGAAGTGCTTCGGCCATCCTTGCGCCCCTTTTAATTTTTAACTGTCAAGTTTGGTATTTATACTTTGTCCACCAAATTCATATAAAAGGCCGGAAAAAAAAAATCGTTGCAGTTAATTGAGCTTCCATTTTCCAACACTGGAGGAGAGCATCCGATCGGATCAGTTTTAATTCTCCTAAAATTGATCGGTCAAATTATATAAAAAATTTAAATCCAGTCGAATCAAAATACATGATTAAACAGAATTAAAATCAAATCAAATTATAATGATTCAATTAAATTAGTCTATTCGATTCATGAATTTTGATTTAGGTTTATGAAACTAATTATTCATATATTCTTTTATTCAATTTTTTTCTTTGATATTGAGGGCCCAACAAAAAATAATAATTTTATATCATAATTTATGATAAAACTAATAAAACTTAATACTATTGCATTAAAAATAAAATTATAAAAATAAAAAATTAAAACATCACATTAAAAAAATACTATTACTGTAAATAATAGAAAGATATTTCTTACTCATCTTGATAAAAATTTATTTATATTTTTAAAAATATAAAAAAATATATGCATAATTTAATCAGTTTGATTTATTTAATTTAATAATTTTCAAATCGAATCAAATTAATTAACTAATTTTTTTTAAAAAAATAAATTGAATAGATAAAATTTAATTCAATTTTGTTTGCCCCACCCAAAGCTGCCTCTTAAGAATGTAACGTCAATCAAATTGAATGTCATCCATTCATAAGCTTGCCTGAATGGAACGCACGTGCAGGAATCCACGCCGTCTAACTACGAGTGGCTCATTAAATAATCCCCTTTCTTTAAAATTTGCGTCGGATATTGCAATGCCATCCCATGACTTTTTTTATTTTTCATAAATTAATTTTTTTTAAAAAAGCAATTTTTAATAACATAAATTAAAATTGAAATTATATTTTATGTTTTTTTAAATTTAAATTATACTTCTCCATTTAAAAAATATATGAAATTTTTTATAGGTTAAAGGTTAAAAAATGTAAAGTTTTTTTAGTGCTTTAACATGTAATTAATATTTAAAAAATACTTATAATAAATAAAGTATTTTATATTTATTTTAAAATATAATATCCTATTAAATACTCTCTCTTGTCCTATTTATAAAATAAATAGAGAAGATTTTTTATCCTCTTTATAAGTCATTTTATTAAATTTTTATTATAAATTTTTTCATTTAATCTTCATTGAATGTTAGAGAAAAAGAATATATTATCAAATTATGTATATTTAACAAAGATAAAATTAAGAAATTATTAAATTTTTTAAAAGAATTAATAAATTTTAAAGTTTTCCTAGATTTCAATGAAATATATTAGAAATGCCTTATAAATAAAATTAAAGAAGTGAGGATAAATATAAAAAGATGATTTTATTTTGAATTGACTATTTTATTGAGAGATAAAATTTAATTAAAAATACATATATTTTTTAAAATCAATTATTATTTATATTCCTATATTCTATTAGCTAAAAATCTTCTTATATTGTACTAGGAATATAAAAATATAAAAAAAATATAGTTATTTTCACTCATCATTTTTTAAAATAATTAGTAAAATTTAACTTTCACTCTCCTCGCCTCTCTATTTCTTTTAAACAACGTAGATTAAAGCTCCTGTGTATCGCTCGGGTCTAAAACCTAGATTGTCATAGAGCAATGTCCATTGGTCGTGGGTTGCCTCAGCAGAAGATCAACAGAGCCAATACCGTGGGTCACATATCCAGACAATAATATAAGATGTTTTTTTAGAAGTTCTATTTGATTTAAAATATAAAATATTAGATATACGTATTTTTTTTTTCTCATCACTCCCTTACTTTACTAAGCAACCAATGATGATGTTTTAAATAAATTAAATATTATATTTATTACATTTGAGGGTATGATTGAGAAGATATAAAAAAATTTTAAAAATTCAATATGTTAACTAACTTTTTTGTAAGAAATGTAAATTATTTTTTAGAAGATTAATATGTTAACCAACTTTTTGTCAAAAACGTAAATTAATATGGTGGTCTAAGGAGTATCATTTAACTACTTTAATGAGAAAGATCAGAAACTTGCTGTCCAGTGATTAGAGTAATATGTTTCATCAAAGTTATTGTGGAGCACACAGCACTTTTATCCTCAACCTTCCGCGTATCGCAGGAAAAAAAACCGTGAAGCGAATAAGCATGTAAATCGACTCGCTGGATTAGGCCACACTCTTGAATAATCATTTTGTTAGCTTCAATGATATCCTGATTGAACAAGACAAGATAAAAAAGTAATTTCATTTCTTCATTCTTCCATGTTATGTCCCTTTTTGTTCACAAAAAAAAAAAAGGATATCGATTTGGCATTCACATCGTTAAAGAAGATACCCAAAAACTACACTGAGTCAATGCCTGACTGGATCCACCTGAGCATTGGGTTTTGAACAAAATAACCCCATTCTGTGCAAGGGTTGGTTGCGAAACACATGATTCAGATCGAAATAGCGTAACATTATAGTTTCTATTAGGAAATTAATTTGTGGGGTTATTGAAGAATTTAAATTGAGGTATTGATTAATTTGATGTTTAATTGAGGAAATGAATTGTGTTTGAGAATAATTGAAAATTATCAATAATTTGAATGCTTAATTATGGGTTAAAATGGGTTTTAGAGGCACGTATGGAGGTTAAATAAGGTTATAGGTTGAACTAAGTCTAAGTAACGAGGCTGTAAATGAAATATACTGTTTCTGTGTCATGTGACACAGTAGATAGTGTGTTTATTGTAACACATGATGTAAGTTTGCCCTTGCTACACCAACAGTTAACCAAACACTTTAAGATGATTATAAGACTAACCCAAATGAATTATCATTTTATTAGAAAGTCATTGTAGTTTTCAAATTATCAAAAAAATGATAAAAATATAATCCCAAGTTTTTATATCTTTAAAACCACCCAATTATAACCTTCATAAATTAAAATCAAAGTACAACTATGTATGAAAGCATGGAATATCAATATATAATCAAAATATTGGCATTTGAGTTGAAACTAACATTTTAGTATAACAAAAAAAGAAATGCATCACCACTTATCATGCATGTGCCACAACTCCTCCTCTCACAAATTTCATGATATAGGTGGTGCTATCATTTACATTTGAAGTAAAAATAATATCATAATTTCATGAACTTATCAGACATATTTTTAAATTCCATCTCCATTTTCATATACATATCTATATCTCTATCTATTTCCATTTCCATCATACCAATTAACGGGGCATAAATGATTTAAGATATGTTTAATTTATGCTTTTAAATTTTATTTATGCTTAAAAACAAATAAATTATTTAGATAAGTGTTCTTGACTTAAATGTTTTCAAAACTGCTTTTGTTCCTTTAAAAACAAAAAATGAAAATATTGTATTTATTTTTGCATTCATCGTATAACATTGTACTCATTTAATTATTGTAAATTGCCTTTAATTATGGGCAAACACTATCATAGACTATAATCATTAAACATTAGTGGCCACTGCTACCAACCCTTTTAATTCTAAAATTATATTCAAATTAACATAATCAAACAAGTTTTTTTTTTGGGAGAATTTCAAACAAAGATCGGGAATATGACATAATTATCAGTGTGTTCCAAAAAATTATGAAATTTCAAAGTGAAAATAGTTCTAATTGTGAAAAGACAAAAACATCCTCCACTTGTTATGCAAAAATTATTAGTTGTTAATTTTATTACGTGACTTCTTAATTTACTTATAGAAGTTACAAATTGTATGAGTTGACATGTTAATGATCATGTAAGATTTGACATTAATTGTTCAATAACAAGCAACAATATCAATTATTAAATTTTTAACTTTATTTATTAATTTATTAACATTAGTTGTAAATTACACTTGTCATTTACAATTAATGTTAATAAATTAATAAGAAAAATTAACAAATTAACAATTAATATTACTGTTTGTTTGACAAACGAATGTAATTTATAAGTGATATTGATAAATTAACAAGTGAAACAAAAAAATTAATAACTAATGATTTTATATAACAAGTAAAGGGTACTCTGATCTTTTCATAGTTTAAATTATTTTTATTTTTTACCTTCCTAGATTGAACTAAAATTTCAAAATTTTGGAATCCACTAAAAATTACTCCTCTTCTTACACATTAGTCACTTTTTAAAAGTATAATTTGATTCACTTTAGAAGTCATTAGTTGATAGAATTGTTTTGTTTCAAATTAAAATTTTTAAATTATCATTAAAAAGTAAGAGGGAAATAAAAAATAATATTATATAATTAGTTTATTTTTTAGTTTTTATTTAACAGTTATGTTTAAAATTTTACTTATTTTTATTTTTTATACTTTTATTATATTAATATTAATAGAGTTAACAAAATCGAAGGAGTATGTTACATCCTCAATCCTCACATGAAATTCCCCCCACCCCCCAATTTGGTCTTGTAATGAAAAATAAAAAAAACGGGACTGAAAAACGCCTACCACAAGCTAAAAAAATTAGTAAAAAGGAGTGCTTTTTATTGGTGGTCAAGAATAAACAAATGATTTAACATGAAGGTGACGGAGGCGGTGGGAGAATGATGATGTGAAGAGCATCCTAGTCGGAAATGAGAAAATGATAAGAGATAATATAAACAAAAAAATAAAGGCCAAGGGGCGAGAGTGGCCTGACAAACGACACCCAAATTGCGCATCAGGTACTAACATTGTTTTCTGGAATCAGCGAATCAGATTTTGACGTAATTTTTAACAATTTTTTTTATTTAATTTTAAAATCAATTGACCGTTGTTTATTACTCCGTTGAAACCTGACACCCAGTACCATCAACATCATCAGTGTATGAAAGGAACTGGATCCATGCCATTCATCCTCTTTAGTTTTGTACTGTTCTATTTGTAAATTATTTTTAATATATTTAATTAAAGTTAATAAAAAAATTAGATTTTATTAATTTTATTTTAAAATTTAATAAATTTTTTTTTATTAAATATTTTTAAATTTTATCATTGATATTTTTATTTAAATAATTTAATAAAATAAAAAATATAAAAAGGGCCATAAAAAATTAACAAGTGCTTTATAAATAAAATTAATTTTTTTCTTCTCTTTTTATTCTATAAATAAAATCAGAAGAATTCATTTCATCTTAAATTATAAGATATTTTTAAATAAAATCTTATATATTAATAATTTCATTAAATATACTTTATAATCTTATTTTTAAAATAAAAATATAAAATTTTAAAAATATATTTTATTTAATACTCTATTAATAAAAGAATATTAAAGAGAGAGAATATATGAGAAGAATAATATTAAAAAAATTAATTTATTATTATCAAAATATTTTATATTTTGAGATGTTAAATTTTTTTATAAAAAATGTTTTATATAATTTAGGATAGAGAAAATATATTAAAAAGAATGAAATACGATGTGAGAGGAAAATAGATTTATTTTGTTTTTTAAAGGGGATAGCTGAAAACACGAGGAACTATGATTGCACAAATAATGAATAACAAAAAAAAGAAGAAAGACAAGACAATACTCGTATATATAATAAAAGGCAAGTGGTTACAATTTACAAATATTACAAGAGGGCTTATTAGCGAGAGGGCACAAGGAGCAGGCACGCCGGGGGTGACAAAACAAAAGCACAAGCTTCCGTGTTGATTGCGCGTAGGTTGTTGCTGTCGTTGATGATCTCCAAATAATAACCTGCCTTTTAAAGCCCTTTCTAGTTCACCCGCGCCTCCCTCAATCCCTCACTCTCTCCATTTTAGCTTTCTCTCGAACCTCTTCCTGGATCCCACCTCGAGCCCACCACTGTTTCGCTGCACCGTCTTCATTTTCGCTTCCTAAGGTAAGTTTCACCCCTCTCTTTTTCACCGCATAAATCTTCCTAGTTTATGCCAGAAATTGCGCACGCACCCTCTCCATTACGAGTCTCTGGGGTCCATTTCTTTCTCTTTTTGATTCCTAAAACAAAGGTGGATGGATGCCTGCTGTTGCTGTTTGTTTCTTAATTGTTTTTCAAACCTCTCTGCAACCACCTCCGAATAAAATCTTGTTTTCAATCGGAGCTAGTGATTGCTATTCCTATTAGATTTCTGAAGATAATTAATTTGGTTGATCGATGGATGTAAGTTGGTCCATAGAAATTTCCAAATATGTCTCGATGAGGGATATCTGAAGTGTTTTAATTTCTGCATAACGGACGCCCGTGACGTGTTTGATGGGGTTTCTTTGTTTTCCTGCCCGTCTGACCATTTAATCTTAAACCGGGCAGGTCTCTCTTGGAAGAGGCATATATATTCATGAAGCTTTGAGGAAAAGATTTTACCGCACCTATAACTCTGGCCGACAATCTAGATACATCTTCGCCGGCCGGTGCAGGCGTTGGTCCTTCGTTCGCCGGTTCTCAATTTATCTCGCTCTGGGTCCTGCATCTTGTGCTGCGTCTTCCCACTGATTATGGCTAACTTTTGATGTTGGGTCCAATGTGATGTCTAAACTCTCCGCCAATCCCTGTGTTGTGGCTAAACTATGAAATGAACAAGCGGAGATGTGAGCGGCAATATTGATTGAACTGAGAAGATTTTGTGATCATTTTAACCTCTGCAATGGCCATGTGTAGATGTTTCTCTGTTTTCACTGCGAAGAAGAATGCGAACAAGGTAAAAACTACTTCCAATTTTTGCATCTTATTTTGAATTGTGAGGTTCGCATAGCTGAAGGATCGATCGATTTTAACTTCATTTGGCTGGCTTCTTTCAGGTGAAAGGACAAGCTTCGAAAGGGGGACTTGAAACTCTGCATGTCAAAATAGACCAGCCAGGAATATCATCGGAGACTGATGAGTTGAAGGCGGCAACCTTTGATGTTACAGCAACCCGTGGGATCCAGAAAAATTCAAGGTGCAATGTGAGGGTCATGAATCTTGACAGTCCTGTGAAGGATGCTGAGGAAGCTTATGAAGGGGAGGATGAGCATGAAGATTCAACCTCAATCAAGAGGGAACTGTCTGACATGGATCTCCAAAGCCACGCAAATGAAACCATTGCCAGCAAAGGAGGATTTGAACCAAGAGATGACGAGATAAGTTTTCCCATATTATACGAAACTCAAGTTAATGATCAATTCGAAGACAAGAATGATAAAGAGAGTCACAAGAGTATTGATATGATCCAAAGTGGACATGTCAGCGATCCTGGGGTTGGCAGGGCTGTCTTCTGGGCTTCTCCAAAACTCAAGCGCTCCTGCTCTGACCTGGAAAGAAGGGATGTGTTTAGGAATATGACTCGTCAATTGCCTCATTCTACCTCTCAGTCCTACGAAGATTTGCAGGGATTATCAGAAAACCCGATCGACTGCTTTGAAAGCCCCAAGTCAGTAATGACTCATTGCAGTGCCGATAGAGTGATGTTGAAAAAGCATTCGTCAAGTCAAGTTCTCCCTTCCAGAAGTAGAAGACTGTGGTGGAAATTGTTCTTGTGGAGCCACAGGAATATACACAGACCTTGGTTTAGCAAATCAACACAATTACTTCCTGCTAACGCTGGTGTCGCTGCCGCTTCAAATAGACAATGTGGCTATTCTTCGGACATCCTTGAACCAAAACAAGGTAGGGAAACAGAAAATGAGGAATCACCTGGATCATATACGGGTGAATCTTTTGTCAAACTCTCTATTGAGGAACATAGCGATAACCAATGGTGGGGGAGATTTCACATTGGAGAATCAAGCATGTGGCCTCAAAACCAGTGGGTTGCTTTCTCAACAGAATCATCACCGTTCGCAAGAGTGGACGAGTGGGTGAAAGATCTAGAAACCCAAGAACCACTTCCAGTGGATGGTGATGATGACAATGAGAGAAGCATTGTCTACCCAACATCTCCTGACACCGGTAGATCGGTAGCCAGAAGCACAGCTCGATATCCAAGTGCCAATCTGTCAAAGGAGATTTTGTATGCTAATAGCATCGTCCAGTCTCTGAATCCAACCTCATCTGCAGCTCACATTACGGGTATCGGTTTGAATGCCATTCCTGCTATTTCACACTTCTCTGGTCTCCGCACTGTCAATCTGTCCAGCAATTTCATAGGTATAAACCTCAGCAACGGAAAATAACTTTTCAAGTGACAGCAATATGTAGCTGCTTAACTTATTGACTTGGTCTAATTCATCTATTTGCAGTTCACATCACGCCAGGATTGCTTCCAAAGGGTCTTCACACTCTCAACTTGTCAAGAAACAAGATTAGTACCATTGAGGGACTCAGAGAATTAACACGTTTGCGGGTGCTTGACCTCAGTTACAATCGCATCTCAAGAATTGGACAGGGTTAGTTCCTTTTCCTGTTGAGGTTTATACTCGATGGAGACGGGTTTCTCATTTTATTTAACCTTACAACTGATTCACCTGTACATTACCAGGGTTGTCGAACTGTACACTCATCAAAGAGTTATACCTTGCGGGGAACAAGATAAGCGATTCTGAGGGTCTTCACAGGCTGCTAAAATTAACTGTTTTGGACCTGAGCTTCAACAAGATCACAACAACAAAATCGTTAGGCCAGCTTGTGGCTAACTTCAACTCACTGCAGGCTCTGAATCTTCTAGGAAATCCAATTCAGAGCAATATTAGCGAGGAGCAGCTGAGGAAAGCAGTGTGTGGTCTTCTTCCAAAGCTAGTTTACCTGAACAAGCAATCCATCAAACCTCAGAGGGCACGAGAAATACTCATAGACAGTGTGGCCAAAGCTGCACTTGCGAACAGCAGTAGAAGCTCTCACAGAAGAGCACTCAAGAGAGGTGGGCAAGGATCGCTTTCCTCCTCCAGAAGCAGTGCGAGTGTTGTTCATAGAAGTAAGAACAGGTCAAGGAGCCGAACTCCCAGTAATCAGGTGCCCGCCAAAGGAACAACTCGTTAGAATAAAAAATTCTTATCTTGGTTGTTTGTAATGTTTACTGGACTTGACCATGAAGTGGAGCCGCAACAATCTACCATGTTTAATTAAAACTTCTGGGATTGGGTCTGTAAGTTTTTTTTTTTCCCCAGATAGGATACTTGCTATCTAAGTGGGCGTTGAAAGTCTCCTTGTTGATAATTTGATGTGAAGTGGCCTTTGAAGTTTGAAGTCTCCAGCTTTCATTGGTGGAATTTTTTTTTTTCCCCGGAATTTCATCTGGGCTCTTCGCACAATCTACCAACTTTGCGTTATATATTAAACAATTTTAACAGTGCCAGACAATGATTGACCATGTCAATTTCTCTGTTCTGCAGTTATTTATTTAATAAACCCTTTGTGACGAGGTACCTTAGCTATTTTTGGAGGAGTTATGAATTTTAGCACATCCGGATTCTCTTCCTTTTCTTTTTCCTCCACTTTCTCGTCATTTCCCATTTCAGCTGTCAGATTATAATTTGAATAGTTTAAAATTAATATTTTATAAAATTGTTAATAAACTATTAAATTATTAAAAACTAAATAAATTCAAATTGCTAAAATTTGGTCAAGACAATTTATAATTGCAACACAAAAGTAATAAAAACTTATTTTATAAAATTTGAAATCTAGACTACTTAAATTTCAATCTAATAATTGAGATGAGAAGTGGGGGAAAATTAGAGAGGAAGAACCATGGAAAGAATTCAAGTTTGGGAAAAAAATGTCAAGTTATATGGAGGCTCTAGGCTCCATTCAGCTATGCATCAAATTCTCACAATAACTTAAAATGTAACCTAAGAAAATAGCACTACGGTATATATTGAGTCTCTGTTCATGGGAAAATTTATTTGTTGTGGTAGGTTAATATACGTGGGTTGGGAATGTTATTTATTGAAAGTAACCACAACCTTGTGTGTTGCACGGGTTAGTCAATTTAAAAGAAGCAAATTTAATTAATGATAGTTTAGTTTAGAAGATTATAACCATAATATGTGGCATGTGGTTAGGAAGGAAATGAAGTATTGCTTAACAAAAATTATTGTATTTGCAAAAAATGATTAACAATAATGTCATTCTTCAATAAATAGTCAATTCAAAAACAAATCTCATAAAAAAAATCACACACTTGTAGCTTGGAGGTTTTGGAAGATATCATGGAAAACCACATTAATAGTGGTTGTCTTGGGTTGTTTATCAATGTCATGAATCAGTGTTCTTAACTCATCCATGCTTCTGACTCTAGAAATTGCAATATAAAATTGGCCATGTGTAAGAATTGGCCTTAGCGGATAAAGACCAATGTTGTACAATTACTAGCCTTGACTTTTGTTTGTTATTATTGCAAAAGAAAGAATGATTGGGAATTGTCTTCTCTGCATGCGAAAAGATCATCTACTTTCTGAAGGATTTATATTCATTCTATGTATGAGAACCTTTTGATTCGGGCAAGAACCATTTAGTGTTGTTGCTTTGATCACACATTTTTAAAGCTGCATGATATGCAATCTTATACTGTTACATAATCCTAAAGCTTGATCAACGTTCTTGAAAAGCATTATAGGTACACCAATCTTTAGTTTAAGTTTATACAAAGGTAACCAAAACTATTAATCATGTTGAGAAACTTAGTTGTATAAAGATCTTTAAAATAAGTCACTGTCCTGTGATGATATGCAAACATAGTCATAATTGAAATATTCTACCAGTTTCCAAGGTAAGATTCCACGTATGAAATCATTTATCTAGTTAACACACTTAATAGTTGGTATAAGGATAGCCCTATCATTAAATTATGCCATGTTGGATAAATTATCCAATAAGTTTGGATATGTAGATGAGACAATCGCAACCAAAGGATACTTATATAAAGTAATCAATAACTCTAAGGGAATTTCAATATTTGTAATGCCATCATCTGATTCTCGAACTTTGCCATCTCTCACTTCTTATAGCTATTGTGAGAATTTCTTTACTTTTTCACTATTAGAGGAGGATGAAGATGAGTTTAGCTACATGTTCTTTGTCAGCTTGTATATCTTGCAATGACTCCATAAGTATGAAGAACTAATTGATGCATTGACTATATTTGTCCTACTGCCTTTCGAAACTACGAGAAGAATTTGACGAAAATCACCTCCCATAACTATAGACTTACCCTCAAATGGCAGATCACAATACATGATATCTTTGAATGAGTGATCAAATGCTTCTATGCAGTGGCGACATATCATTAAAGCTTCATCCCAAATGATTAATTCTGTTTATTGCAACAAGTGTGATAATGGGGGCCTTTGGCTAATGTTACAAACTGAATCTTCAATTATGTCAATTGGGATAGAAAATCTTAAGTGTGCAATTCTCCTTAGTGGTGACAAAGTAGCTGTAATTGCACTCAATGCAACGACTAGAACTATCTTCCCTTTAAAATGCAAAGTAGTAGTTAGAGCATTCCATAAAAATGTTTTACCAGTGCCTTCATAGCCATATACAAAGAAAAAGTTACTAATATGTGAAGATGTAGAGGCAATGATGCTTTAGAAGATCTCTCTTTGTTCCTTGGTTAATGATTGTATTATCCTTGCAAATTGAGCTTATAAAGCAACTTAAATGATTTGCAATATCTATAATTAAGGAACTCTTAGGCTTAGGGAGAGAAAGATAGTAAGAAAGGCTTTTTCCAGTACTTTGTAAAAGTGATTCAATCTTTTTGAAGGCAGCTTCTTCTTTTTCTTCTTACGAAATTTGCAAATCTATATTAAAATAATAATAAAAATAGTAGTTACTAAAATATGTATGATATAACAATCAATTAAATACAATCAAACAATTCAAACTAATACTTACTTGAATATGTTTCATTTCTATGTGGTATGTAAAAAAAATCCTTTAAAAGTACATTTAAACTCTCTTACCACACAATCTCAGGCCAACTAAGGCAACAACAAAGCAGCATACTAACAAACATTTTTTTCAACATTGTACTTGTTGCCTGAATAGATGCTTCTTTAATTGCATCTTTATATTGCTTATCATCATGTAGAAGTCCATGTGTGTAACATGCTTGTCTAAAAGCAGGGTACATAACATTATTAACAGTTTTGATCTCATCATATGAACGAGATCCCCTGACCTTAGTCAACAAAATCTTAAAGTAGTATCTTCTTGAGAAGCTGGTAATGCATGACTTATTTGATTGACTGCAAAACCCTTCTCCCTTTTTTTCCACAATCTATTATTCCATTGTCATACATAATATTGAAGGAATTCACCATACGTGAGTGTTCTTGCAAATTTATCTTTCTCATCATAATTACGTTTCATCCAAGTAAAAAACATAAACTCACATACCCTTAGTCTATTAAATAATAAAGAAATGTCTTGATCATTAGAGTAGACAATGTATTGCTCATTAGAAAGGTGGAAACTTAACCCCTTGACAAATAGGCACCAATGGTGGATATCAAGTTCAAATATGCGCCAAGACCCTTCACAGGAGGAGACATATCTACAATCATAGTATTGCTTGATCCTATCAATGAAGGATTGGCCTCCTTCACCGGAACTTGAATCAAGTGAAACAATAACTCTATCACTTCCTTTCTTTATATACTTGAACAAATATTTGATAGAAGTAGATTGATTTGTTTTTTCAATATCGATGTGAGCCTGGAACTTGCAAAGAAGATAAGAATTGTATGGCATAACAAAATGATTATCTAAAAGGACACCATTTTTTCAATGCATATGGTTCTACTATCATCTCTTCTTCTATACACAGGGTACCCGTCTTCATTGACTATTGCTTTGTCATTAATTTTTTTTAGAAAGTATTTGCTACATTTTTCATCCTTCATGCAGGGTGACTAGTTATTGCTATAACCACATGGTCCATGCATCATGTATGTTTTAACTAATTCATAGAGCAAAGGAGAGGAATCCTTATTTGGTATCTCACCAGAAATTATGTTGTCAATTTCCTCAAGACACTTGATTTTGTCATTTTGTTGTAAGAATAAAATGATACGAGCATGCGAAAAGCCTCTCTTTTAAAACTCAATTATATAGATTTTTGTCAAAATGAACAAATATCTAAATAGATAAGTTTAACAATGTGAAATACAACTTTAATTGATATATTTTCCCTCTTTAAGATTACAATTGTCACCCAAAAAAATTAATTATCTCACTCTCTTTAAAATTATCAAGTGTACCCATTTAAAAACATTGTTTACTCTTATATTTATCATAAAAATAAATTTATGATACAAATGACATTCGTATATTTTTAAACTTCTTATATAATTTATTTATATTTTATTTTAATTGTCTATAATTATCTTTTTTTAAAAAATATTTATATTTTTAATTAATATAAATTTTATCCCCTCTAATAATGTTTTCTAGGCTGTGACTGGTAATAATGTGTAAGAAAACAGCACTGTGGCAAATACTAAGTCTTTGTTCATGGAAAAATTTATTTGTTGTGGCAAGTTAATATACACAAGGTGGGAATGTTGTTTACTGAAGTTATAATAGCAAGCCCACATGATGATAAAACTGTCAATTAGAACTTGAGGGTGGGCTCTTGAAGGGCCAAGTTTAAATGGGCCAATTTTGTTAAGCCCAATTATATTTTAAAGTTGTATTTTGCAAAATCCGATCTTAGCTCTCAAGGATGAAGGGCCAACCCTGTGAGTCTTGACTCTATTTTTTTAATTTAAAAATTTTAAAAATATATTTATAACTTCAAAAATTGCTAT
Organism: Prosopis cineraria; assembly: GCF_029017545.1. Lineage (NCBI taxonomy): Eukaryota > Viridiplantae > Streptophyta > Magnoliopsida > Fabales > Fabaceae > Prosopis > Prosopis cineraria. The sequence goes on from NW_026555346.1 coordinate 3,927,188, forward strand.
TACACATAAGATTAAGTAAAAAAATAAATTTAAGTCAATCCACATCATAACAAATTTAAATCTAATAAAAATAGCAGCACAGTAAATTAAAATCCTCATTATCCACAAAAAAAAAAAAAACACGCAGCCCTAACTATATGCAAACTTAAAAAGGCTGGCCTCACAAGTTTGATCCTAATTGATTGATGACTGCTTTTGTACAAGGGATCTTTCAACAAAACACACAACTTAGATATTGCAAAACACATATCCGACCTGCCGGATTCGAACCGGCGACCTAAGGATGCCAATACGGCGCTTCACCTACTACAGTCCTCCGCTCTGCCAACTGAGCTAAGGTCGGATTGTTGAGTGGTGATGCCAAAAATTATTTAATTATATATAAGAGGAATGTTTTCCTCTATGCACAGATCCATGCGGAGGCAGTCAGATTGTGAATCTTTTGGAATCGGGTCAGTCTTGCTTCATCTTCATCCTTGGCCTCAATCAAATGCGGGTTCTGCTATAATCATCTGATAATCGTTTTATTAATATATCATTGCATTCAGTGAGTTTCTGAAATTAATCTTTGCAGTTCCAGAGTTAAATCGTAAAGGATAGCGTTTTTTTATTTTTTTGAAGGAAAATGAATAAAGCATATTCGGAAAAAAAATTTGGGCCAATAAGCATACTCGATTAATCGTGTTTTGAGCGGATCTTTTATTTTGGACAATGCTTTTAGTGAGAGTATACTTGTCTTGAAAAGGTATTTTCTTCGCTTTTGCTCTGACTACCTGGGAGAGGTTTCACGTTTCCTTCATCCTCATAGTAGAGAGGTTACTTGCTACCCCTCAAAATAATTTTGCTTTTCTACAAAATTCAAACAAAATGAATTATTGAATTAAAATAAATGATTTACAATTTCAAATAATTTTCTGAAAACATGAATTAATAAATCTTAATTATCAGGAAAAAATTACGCTTAAAAAAATTTAACTGTTTAGAAGAATTGAAATTTTGGATGTTGTTTTTTTTTAGAATTAAGATGTTTGATTCTCGCAGCCATATTTATCATTATTAATATATTTAATTTTTATACACTCCCTATGCTTAAAATGGTGATTGCAAGGTATCCAGCTTCCATCGTCTTCCTGCAATTTAACTTTTCCCCGCATAAAGATAAAGCTACTATGCTTTTAAAGCATGAATGGAGAGCTACTACAACATTCTTCTTGTACAGCAAGACTTCAATTTTAAACATCAAAAATCATTCAACCCCTTCGCTAATCATACATAACCCTTATTTGCGAATTAGACGAACGATAAACATAAATGTTGCTCAAAATGAAACTCAGTCAACCTGTAATTGACGTAAAATGCCACACTAGCATTATATAAATGAGTAAAAAATACAACTCGCTCCATTTTAGAGCAGTTGTTGAATCCAATTTTCAGCGTGAATATCTCCAGCCGGTGAAGCATTGCAGAATTGCAGTGAAATACTATAATTTTGCATTATAATTTATTAACACTGACAAAAAAATATCAAGTACAGCTTTGTCTAGCTTTTACATGAGACAGCAAAAAGCCTGTAAGATAAGAGCAGGAAAGACAACTCAAATCACATAGCGGGAATTGATTGGCTCAGCATTTTATACACTACAACAAACATCAATAACTTATTCTATCACATTCACAATCTTAATGATGTGGCTGTGTGAACTGTAATCAGACATCACTTGAAAAAATAGAGATACCAGTATACTTCCTCATCTCCTCTGGGACCTTGCTTGGTAATTACATGGCCCTAACCAAATTTTAGGGCGGCATTGGACTTGTGATTGTATAATTGACCAAGATCCACTTTTCCTCTATCCTGTTCTACTACTTTCTGTTCAAAATTTTCAACCCCCCACTTTTTGTGGCGGAGCTTTATGACAATAACTGAACATGATGGAAATGAATACGAATAGAATCAATTAATTAGCTTGACTGTCTCTTAAAAAAAGGTTTCTGACAGATTAGGAGTCTATGATCGTGGTCACTCTCAAGTTCAACAACTCGGGCATCCCACTTCAGCCGTGTCGCTAGAGCTCTCGCTGACTCTATCAAAGGAACTGTGTCCCGAATTATAATCCAACCCTGCACACACAATCAAGTCAGCAAATTAAAAAAGGCTTCACCGAGGCAACTTAAACAAATAGGCAATTAGCAGATTTTCAGCATGTGAATACAAATCAAATTCAGCAACTCAGACAACACTGAACGGCTGGCCGCCAATGTATAACATGATTCTATTCGAAAAGGCATTAAAGGATACTTTAGTGGACTGCTTGATGAGCAATTACATATCTAACGTAATCTTAATAGTTTGGAAAACAAACTGCTAAGGATATCAAAGGAGACTAAATCATTAAATTGATTAATGATAAAAGTGTCCTATCCAATTTGTTATGCTACTCACAGATTAGTGCATTTCCAGTGTCACAAGTTAATACAAACAATCAGAACCATGCTGATAGCCCTATAGTGGACCGTCAACAATAATCATTAGATTTCCGTAAAAATTGTAGAAAGCTGCTGCACTTTCCATCATCCATGAACAATGGAGCTCAAACAACGTAGCTCTTTTTGAGCTCCCTACAGATGTACAAGTCCACTCTAATTTCAGAAATAGTACCAATGCATAGGAAAAAGGAAAATCTTAACCAGCATTAGTTAATCAGGACGAAGTGGAAGCTGAACAAGTCTGATTCAAAAAACAAAGAATTATGCTAATGGAGGTGAATCCAGACTTACAACAGTGTGTGCTCTACCATATAGTAAATATGCAGCAGCTAGAAATAATACAAGATTTTCTGCTCAAATCCAGGCCATTATGCTTAGTTACCAATAAAAGGAACATTACAGATTACATTACTACCCTAAGTTCCACTAGGAGGTGGACAGTGAAATTCAGGGGACTGCTTTCATTATGGGCTTGAGGCAAGTACCAGTTTTTCAAGAAAAAAACACAATTTAAGTGCTTACCACAAGGCAAATATTAAATACCAACACTAGTGTAGGGTAAATTTTGTGCTACATAGATAAAGAAAGAAAATCCGAAGCATTGTAATTCCTCTGGACAGAGTACTCAATTTGGATAGAAAGGAAAAGCTCAGAGTATTCAATTTACATACCTCTGGACGGAGTAACCTATCAGTTTCAGTGAACAGATCAAGCATGTTGCATCTACCCAGATGAGAATTTTGAAGTGACAGAAGCCCTGCTGCATGCACCAAGTCATAGGTTCTAGGATATGTTGGAAAAGCCTCACACCTAGAAGCCAAAATGGAACATAATTGTAAGAAGATAAAAATGGACACGACATAATGATAATAGTAACTGAAAAATAAAGTAATGGATTTGGGGCAATAAATTCATATTTAACCGCAAGAAATTTATTGATGGAAACTGTGGACCATAACATTACATAATACAAGATTTACAAAGGAGAACAGAATACCAATCATGCAAAACACCAACAAAACCCCTGTCCTGGATCAAGGGAAGGTAGTTTGGTCCACTGGTTGGGACCACATTCATGACCCATACAGACTTTCCAGCTTGCAGCAGTGCTGAATTAAAACCACCAAAACGAGCATTCATGTCTAATACATTTCTGAGCATGTTGTAAGGTGGTGAAGGATCCTCTTCACCTGGCCTCTTTGGATGATCAGAGAATATTAAAGGCGAAAGGAGAGACCAATAATTACGGACTAATGTTTTCCAGCTTTCAGATTCCTCAGCAAATTCTTCAGGATGCAGCCCTAACACATAAATATAAGCTTGATAAGATAACAAGTGGCCAGGAAATTCAATTCAGTGAAACAGATAAAAGCAAATCCCTCCATCAAAGATCTATAGCTTTTGAAAAACATTAGTACATAGTAATTACCATAGGTAACAAGCTCATTATTGTTCAAGTTAGCCCGAGAAGGCCAGGTTGCCCTCTCATCAATAGAAATCCAACGACTGCTATGTGTTCCTCCGATGCAGTTTTGCAGTTCTCGATAATGTGGAGACTCCACATCGTAACCCTTACCACACAAAGGAGGGCCAGCACCAGAACTTCTGAAAGCACCAGAAAAGTGATGCGAAGATTAAGAACCCGAGCCACTTCTTAATTCTTAATGCACCATGATTGCATTACTGGTACAGATTCCAATTTTTAGAAATCTGTCTCCCAAAAATGTACAATGTGAAAGTAATTTTCACCAACATGTCACAAGTTCACAACAGCTTTACCTTGAATTGTGGCAATTCCTTTTACTAGTTTTCTTCCATATGACAGTATCATCTTGTTGAGACAACATTTCCCAGCAAATATTTTCTGTGAAATCATGGACAAACTTCCACCGCTTCTGATTCTCTTTGCTATGAGCATTTGAAAGTGGCGATGTCCAGACAAAGTAGCCACCCGGCTTTAGAAGTCTATCAGCTTCAATCAAGAGAATGCCATCTATGAAAAAGTAATAAGAATGTAGGATTAAAAATACTGATTGAAGTCCATCAAGCACGTTAGAAATTATAAGGAACAAGGATACCAATTAAAGGATGTTAGAAAGTAGCCTTCACACATATCTCAAAGGAAGACATCAAAAAGTTAAAAACGGTTTGGAAGATGTAATAAACCATGTTAACCTCAGTAATTTTAACAAAATGAACTGGCTACTCAGGACACGGAGAGGAAAATAGAAACTAAAAATTTTCATTGTTTAGCTTGTCACTGGTAGCAACAGCATTGCCAAGCTCCTTGAAATTCAAAGTCTGCTGTAAAGAGGGGAAAAAAAATTAATGTGTTTAACTTTGGGAAACTTCCTGTAATTAAGTACTAAATTTGGAGATTTTCTCAAAGGTATACATCATATTGTTTTTTTAATTCTTTATTTGGGGATGTAGGTTACATCAGAAACAAATGAGGGATTCATGATGTCACTGAATAATAAATAAGCATCCCTGATAAAGGAAGTAATCTACAAATGATATAGCCTTTATTGGCCCAAAAGTGAGGTAAATGGGTTGAATGACACTTCCAATTAAACTCAGAAAGGTCCTGGCATTGGAAAAAAGACAGTACAACCAGAGAGATAAGCAACAGTCAATACTTTTTCAAGTAGACAGTTTAAAGGTCTAAGCTCAAGTGCTCAACCATTAAAAAAATACAACAGCACGATCAGAGAGATAAACAGCCCTGAATTCAGCATATAAGGTAAATGATTATCAAATACGGAAAAGTATCCTCAAAAAACATAAAATAAAATAATACTTAGAATTGGCGTTTGCAATAATTAATATTTCAGTACAACTAATTTTTGAATACACCTATCCTAGACCCTCTCTGTAGAGAAGGGAGACTCACACGCACACCGTTGCACTGCTTGAGTTTGAATAGGTAACCTCCCCTTTTATGTGGGGAAGGCCTAATGCCACTATGCCATATAGGCACTGGCACATTCTAGAAGGTTTCTACGCCCCTAAATAAAAGTAATTTATAATAGAGACCAGACTGAGTATGAGTTTTTTCTGAATAAATGCAAAATACAATCCACACATGCTAATTCTACAAATTGTAGCATGAGATTGAATTTTGAAAGGTACCTTTCTGGTCCCAATCAATCCCACATCTTGCACAATGCAACATATCAAATGAGAGAGATGGATATGGCAACTGTTTTGAAGTGAAAGAAGCAATCATAGCTGGCAGACCCCTCTCAAGCGTGAGCTGAACTTGGCTACCAGAAGGCTCATAGTCAGCAATGCACATAGTCAACAGATTACTGTTAAAGAGGTGTGCTCCAAAGCTCCCATAGCCACAACCAATGTCCAGTATGGTTCGAACCTGTGAATTTCAGGATGCGATGTTCCATTAAAGTTGAACTGTAAAGACTCAGTTAAGCTTCAGAGCTGCCTATTACGAAATACATTACGAATCCATGCAAATTGAAGCTACATGAAATTTTATGCACAAAAGAATTACCAATTAGATTTTCGACAGTCAAAAAACTTGGGTACAACATACCAACAGATTCTAAAAAGCCCAATCGTGTCAAAAAACTAATATACCATTTGCAGCTTTGAAATGTATCCACCATGTTGAAACAATCCACAAGTTTGGAATGGTTTATATTATAGGTATACAAGCCAATACATGCTTGTAATCATTCGGTACCCTTCATATATAATTTGCTGAAATCACCAATTAGATGATTAATATTTATTTTTGTGAAACCTATACCAAATAAGGAAAGCTTAAACTCACCCGCATACTTCGACAAAGAAAATAGAAGTAAGTAACATGCAGTAAATTTGTAAAATATAAGCATAACAGATTAGGAGACCAAAAGAAATGAGGCAAAAACAAAAATTATATGCCATTTTTAGTAGACAATACATTATATATCTATTTACCCCTGCTTGTAGGAAGTTAGACTCATTTCTAAGTCCAATCATTTCTGCAATCTGATGTGAATAGTCTTCAACACCATCAAACATAAGGGAGGCTGAACGAAAGGAAATTTGTTCCTCATCCAGTATTATCATTCTAGAACCATGTGAAAGAAAAGGCAACATTAGGATAAAAAGATGACTGAAAGTAAAGCTATTAATGAGATGTATCAAAATTACCTCTTGGTCAAGCTTCCAGAAGAAAGAACCTCCTGGGCTGTGATTTTGACATTTGCAACCCAGATAACATCTCTTCCAGTTGGCCACCGAAGAGGAATTTTGTACTTCACAGGAGGAAGTATTAAACAGTTTTGCCTGAGCTCATGATCGCATTGCCTATCAAGCTCATTGCCATCAGAATAACTGAAAGCTAGATTCTTAGAAACATTAAAGCAAGGAACATGGTTTTCAAATTCTTGAGAGCAAAATTCCATTTCTTTCAGTCTCGAGGTGCCGCTGGAAAACCCCCCAATATCCAAAAGGTCTGCCACAAGTTTCTCTTGGAGTCTTCTATAACCATGGTATATGTGACCTCTTGATGAGCTTGAAATCAAGATCGTCCACCAAAAAGATCCAGTAAGAGCAAGAACAACAATAAATAGTAGGCTTGATTTCAAGAGAAGCATTATCAAATTATGTCGACTCCTTGGAGTGCCAGCAATGAAGCTATCGGTGAAACCATTCTCGGAGTTACCATATTTTGATTGAGAATTATCTACCAAAAATAATCGTAAAGGAAACCTCAGGGCTAAAGGGCTGTGATCTGATGAAGCTCTTCTATCCAAATCTTCCTTTTCTGCTTTATCTTTGGACTGAGAATCCCGCAACTCATGACTGCTGTAAGAGATCCGAACACCAGATACACCTCGATGCAGAGGCCTGGACATTCTCCGGCCTGGAATGTTATACTTGCACGAAGAAGTTGATGCGTAACTGAGAGTAGTTTATGAATATACTGAGAAACCAATAAAGGTTTGTTATTTTAGCGTCATCCGGATTTGAGGGGATAATTCACTGGGAGACACCTCCTCCAGTTAAGCAATTGGAAACCTACACAAATAAAGATACCCGGTAAAGTATGAGTGAAGAGAAGTTTAAAGACAAAGAAGAGGCAAAGCGATGGTTCTGCCATAGCACCAACTACATGAGAATGATGAAAACTTAGAGCATTTATTCAGCGTATCAGATCCATCTCAATCCCAATCTTGAAATGGATAATATGAAGTTAAGTAGATTGATTGGTGGGCGGCAGGGCAGTAAAATTTCTGACTTGAGAATTAAAAAGCGCGTTCCATTGAAAACTAAAATGTTAAGAAAACCGAAAAGGAAAAAGAAACAGCATTTAGATCAATCCGCCAGCTGACACAATATAGCAAAGCATTATTTGAAGACATCAGATCAAATCCAGTGAAACAGGAGACAAGCAGAGACGAAGCAGCGGAACAAGCAAGGACCAGTACCTCCTCCTCCTTGAAGAAGCAGAAGACTGAAACTAATGCCGAAAAATTAGCAGAAATTAACGAGTGAATTGGCAATGCTCGCTGGAGCACGACCACGCTACGAATTATAAAACGTCTCAGCGTTCCTTCGCTTGGTTTGGTTTGAATATCCCTCCCTCCCGACCACTCTCTTCCTCTCCCCACTCACCCTCGCACCGTCTGATGCTTTCTGCTCTGCAAAGAAAAATGGAGAGAGAGAGCGCACGGTCTCGACGAGCACCATGAAATTTTGTACTGATCCGATCGGGAAAATAGCACTGCTCAGATGCCCAAAAATATATTGTTTTGGAAAAAAGAGAAGAGCCCGGGGCGGGGGACAAAGCTCGTGAAACGAATTTGCTTTTAAATATAGAATTAATATGTAATTTAAATTTTGAATTATTAATTTAAAGATATTTTAAATTTTAAATTTTTAAAAATATATTTTAAACTCTAAATAATTAAAATTAAGATAATTTTATTTTATGATTAAATTTTAACAAATATTTATTAGCTTTTAAAAAATTGAGGCTTAATGTATAATTTTTATCAAATTTCACACCACTTTCTTACCCTCATTTGATGAATAACACAAACTAGGCTTCATTTTGATGGATGTTCATTGAAATTTAATGGTAAGATGAAATTGCCTTAATTTTAATTATTTATGATTTAAAATATAATTTTTAAAAGTTTAGAGTTTAAATCGCCCTTAAGTCTATAGTTAAAAATTTAAATTATATATTAACCCTTAAATCCATGATAAAGTCCATTGATAAATTACCCTGACACTTTAAACATGCTCCTTCCTTGTTTCTAGTCATTATATTTTCAAATAATTAAATAATTTTATTTTTTATTTTATGAAAAAAAGATATTAATTGTGTAATTTATCTATTACCATCATGATATTAATTGATATTATTAAAGATAAAATTAAAAAATTATTATTATCATTTAACATGATTTTAACTAAATAATAAATTTTTATTGATATGTGAAATTTGATTAAAAATATTTTATACTCCCTCTATTAAAAAATATAAGACATTTTTAATCGAATTTCACTCCCAATAAAATAGTTACTTACTTTTCAACTAACCCCATTTTTTTATATTTACACCTATTAAACACCCTGCAATAACTATAAAGTCATTACTAATAGGAACGCTTTTAAAAAAAAGATAATAATTACACATCGAAGGATTAAAAATCTCTTATATTTTTAAACATAGGGAGTATATAATATTAGAGGGAGTATTTCAATAATAACTTTACATAAATTTTTTTAATACTTTTGAATATTAATAATAATTTATCCTGCAGATTTTTAAACTGATTTTTTTTTTTTACCTAGTAGGAATAATAAGTAGCAAAAGCCTCGTAAATTTATTAAATGAAACGACTACTAAAAAAGACCCGTCGGTAGGAGCATATATATACTATAATAAGTAAACGCGCTTAACTCCACTGACAGTTCGAACCCAACTGTAACAAATTAATATTATCACTTTTCCCCTGTCTATTAATTCCATGCAGACAATGACAAACGAACACACTCGGGATTAAGAATCTCCCTAAGAAGCACCCTGTTATAGTCAGCCAGGGGCTGGGGAGGGGGACCAGCAGGCTTCGTCCCAATTTTTTAATTATCCTGGTATTGTATAGTACTATAATACTTTTGAGCTTTTTAAGCTTTACAAAAAATTTTTAATATATACTCCCTCCCTCCAGTTTTAAATATAAAAAAACAATTCATTCATATAATTTTAAAAATTTAGGTAAGTATAATAATTATGCTTAAAAGTAAAATATTTGGACTTAATAAAACAATTTTGTCTAGCAAAATTATACACTGACTTGATGAGGGACAATTTTAAAAATATGTGGTAAATGTTTTTTGAAATTTATAGCTTTGCTTGTGAGTAAAAACATACATGATTGTTTGTCTTATGTTAAAAAAATAGAGTAAGTATGTTTTTTCAATTTTATATCTCTTAGTTAAATCCTGGATTTGCCTTCCTCCTTTTCTAAATATAAGAAAAAATAACCAACTCACACAATTTAATAAAGTTGATTAAGTATAATAATTATGTCTATAAATTTAAAATTTTTGAACCAAATTGTCCCTGTAATTAATTAAATAAATGTGTCTAGTGAAAACAAGTATTGATTTTATGAGTGACAATTTTAAAAAAATATAATAAATGCTTTTTAAAATTTGTAATCTTGCAACTGAGAGAAGCATGATAACTTTTCTTATAATCGACAAAAGAGTAGTAGCTCAGAAGCGACACTTCAATTCATCTTCAACAGGAGAAGCTGTCCACACTAATCATCCCACGACATCCTTGGGAAATATTTGTGTCCCGGAAAAAATGCCACTTGCCCCGTGATATTATAATAAAAAAAAATAATAAAGTACCCTCAAATTATATAAATAATAATTTAATTTTTTTAAAATGTCATAATTTTATTGAAATTATTAAAGACTTTTATGTCAATAAATTTTAAATTAAAAAAATTATTTTATCCTAATTCACAAGTTATGATAATTGTTTGATCCTTACAGTTATTTGAATACAAATTGTTATTTTTTGAATGAAAATTGTGATTAAGGTTTATTATTTTAATAACTTATTTTTCAATAGTAAAAACTATATTTGATAAGCTGTAATTTTTTGTTTAACTCTTACGATTCATAATATAAAATTTATTTTTTTAAAATAAAAGCTATGATTGAAACTTATTATTTGAATAACTTGTTTTTTAAAATCATAAATTAAACTTAAAAATTATTATTTTTTATTTAATTCTTGCAATTTATAAGAATAAAAAATTTTATTCATTTAGCAAAAATTATGATAAAGGCTTGTGATTTTTAATAAAAGTAAAATTAATTTTTTACTTTAAAATTTATTAATACAGAAAAAATTTAATAAAATTATAATTTAAAAAATTAAATTATTAGTTATATAATTCGAGGTGATTTACTTGTCATTTTTCCCCATTATAATTATTTGGCTCTCTTTCTTCTATATATGAAGCATCGTGAGTACACTCCATGCTCATCACTTTAGGGAATCATTTGAGCTCGTGACTTTATTCTCAATTAATCTATGTCACTCGTTTTAAATTTATTATTCAACACTTTTAATAATGTATTGTTAAGATAAAAATATATATAAAAAAAGAATGTTAATGTTAAAGCCGTACATTCTTATAATACATTTAAATAGTTAGTTTATAAAAATATTTAATATTAAATTAGACTGTTTAGGTTATATCTTTCTTATCCAAATAATATCTGAACAGTCAATTTATAAAAGTATAAAAATTTAATATTAAATTAAATAGTCTATATTAAATCTACAGTTTCCTAATTGAATATAAATAAATTTATTAAAAACTTTTATAATTTTATTTTGATAAGTATAAAATAAAAATAAAAAATTTTAAATTCACAAAATTTAGATTTCATCAGCTAAAAATGAATAACATAATACTAATCTCTTGCTGAGCCCAGAAGACAAACCATATTTAGTATTAAGATTTTCATATTTTTATTATTTTTTATTTTAATAATATAATATTAAAAATATAAAATAAAATAAAATAGACTATAGAGATTAAAAGTTCAAATGAGTTATTGAGACAACAAGCATGGTGTGATAAGCACAAAATGCGGACACATGAAGCATTGGGTATAAAGTCCAACATGGCCAGCCAAGAAGCATTAAAAATTTAATAAAAATTGGTTTAGTAAAAATTGATTGTTACAATAAAATTTATATTTAAATATATTTTTAATAATTAATTTAATAAATTAAAAGTTATTTGAATTAGTACGGTGAAGTATGTTTTCAAATGTATAATTATAAAAAAATGACATTGATTTATAATCATTTATAATTTTTATTATATAAATAAAATTTATTATAAATGTTTAAAAATGTGAAAAAGAATTTAAATAACATAAAATATGATGTTAAATGATAATAAAAATATAAGGACATGTTAATTGTATGAAATGATGATTACTGGTCCCATTTATTTTCTTTCCATTTTATTATAAACTAATAATGCTTATAATACCGTCAGCCAACAAAATAACAGAGTAAATTATACCTAGATCCACAAAAGATATTTAATTACCACGAGATTATATAAAAATATATAAAATATTTTTAAATTTTAAATCTTATGCATTTATAATTTAAAAAAGAGATTTACAACTAGGCAATTTAAATTCATAACTTGTAAAAAAATGACAATTTATAATAATAAGTTGTAAATATTTATTATTTAATCATAAATATTCTTTGCTAAGTTATAAATATACAGAATTTAAAATTTAAAAATATTTTATATATTTTATGAAATTTTTTAATAATTAATTTTTTTTGTGAAATTTAAGTGTAATTTTTTTAAAATAATAGTCTCGCTGCTAAGCCTAAGGTGCGTTCTTTTTCTTTCTTTCTTTTCTTTTCTTTTCTTTTTTTTTTGGCCGTCACAGTCTCATTGCTCCATGATTTGCCACTGTTCAAGAGCCTCGAGACCATTTTGGCGTGAGGGCTTGGGAGTGAGTGCACATCCAATATTTAAAATATAAGTTTGAAAAGCTGACAAGAGTTGCTTTAAACAAGTTTACTTTTAATAACATTTCATACAAGAGTGGGGACGGGAGACTCAGAGGAGCCATAATCTCTTTGACTTTTTAATTTTTTTAATAAATTATACAAGTTATATATTTTCAACTCATTGAGTTGGTTCATCGTAAAGATATTGAGATACTAAATAAAATTTTTATTTTAATTTTATAATTGTCTTTTATACATATATAATTTAATTATTTTAATAACTTAAATATACAGTTGTCATATGATTTATTTATCTTTAACAAAATAATATTATAGTTTTTCTTAAAGTATTAATGTCATTAAATTTTACTTTCATTTTATATTTGATAAAACAAATTATAAGAATGATTACTAACAAACATTATCAAGCACTACAACAAAAATTGTAATATATACATTGAATGTTATATATGCGCTTAATATTTAGCTACTATAAAATCATGTATCCAAGAGCTAAAAAAAATCATGGTTAATATATGTTTTTCTAAAAAAAATTACATTTTTTTATAATAACTAAGTTATTAAAATTTATTATATTAATAATTTTTACTACAATATCTTATATCTCATCGACATAAAGAACTTGTAATAATTAAGTATTATTACTGCATTGATATATCTATTTACTATAATTATTAATTAAAATAATTAAATAGTAAATTTAGTAAGCAAGTAATAAAATTTTTTTAAATTAAAAAGAACTCCAAACTATAGTTTATATTGAAAATAAAATTGCTAAAAATTTTATAATAGAAATGATAATTAACTATTCTTTTACAATAAAAATTGACAAGCAAAACTTAAAAAATGAAGATATATATTTATTTTTGTTGCATTTATGTAAAATTAAATATAAATGTGTACATTAAAATATTTATGTTATATTAGTAATATATATTTATTTTTTTTAATTATCATATATATTTTATCATGGCATTCTCTAATAAATTTTTCTGGCTTTATCTGGATTCTCAAAGAACTTTGACAGTGTATTTTTATGTCATACCTTTTTATAAAACAACTCTAAACTAAAAATACTTTTTAAAGAGTTAAAAGTTAGTTATCCATACCACCGTAAGTCATGTATAAAAATTGCTTTGAGAAGAATCATGGTGGAAGGTTGAGGGAGGAATGGTAGATCCAACAAAGGAACGCCGAGACTGAAAAAAATAAGCGACTCTTTGGGTATTAATTATTTTTTATCGACAGAGTTTTACTGAAATTTGAGGTTTCATTTGGTTATTAGAAATAAATAAAATAAATTTGATTAAAAAAATGAATGTAAAGAGATAAGTAATCACATTTATAAAAGAGAATGATAATTTAATTAATGGTATTGAGAATTTTAATTTATGAGATCTTTGATGATTGATAATTTTTACATTTATAATATATATATAAAATTTTATCATGCTTGCCGTGATAAGAAAATATAATTTAGTTTTTTTTTTAAATTTTTTTAATCTATTTATATTCTGTTCCTTTACGATAATCAAGCGGTGTCTAGATGAAAATGAAGGTCTCGCACTCACACGTCTGTTAAATTGGAATTTGCCTCCCTTAACTCAGATTCTATTTCTGGATAAACAAGAATAAAGATGCTGTCTCAGGAAGTATTAACCGTTCAAGGGTTTGAAGGATCGAGTTAATTCAACAATAAATAGGTTTAAACGTGCCGGAAATAAGTAGGAGCATGTTAAGAACTTCAACTGCATTAATGGAGCACCCGTACGGTAAAATTAAGGAGGCTACTCATATATCATTGATCTATTTTGGTCGGCAAGAAAAATAAAAGAACCATTTTGTTCGCCTTCCTTTTTGAAAGATGTTTAAATACCCATTCTCTATGTTAAAAACTGAAAGATATTTTTAATTAAATTTTATTTTTAATAAAATAATTAATTATTGTTAAATTAATATTATTTTTTATATTTATTTTTTTAATAAAATTTTTTACTTTAAAATAAATATAAAATAATTTTTTCATCATGAAAACTTAAAAAAAACAAAAATGCTTTTTTAATATCAAACTTGCTAAAAAAATACTGTATTTTATATTTTTTAACTAAGTAGCTGGAGTGATGTCATCCAGAACCCACGTCTTTGCCGAAGTACAAAAGGAAGTTTGCTGGTAAAAAAGGTGGGAATACATTGGACGGAGTGGAGACATAAAATAGAACCATGCTGTTATTTATTTATTTAAAAAAAAAATACATGCAATTCTGAATACGATGTCCAGAATTTGGAGAGTATATTTATTATTATTCGTGATTGTTTTATATGGCTGTGTTAATTCCTAGCATATTAATTAAAATTAAAATTGATAGAGAATTCACGTACTGATATATATATATATATATTCCCTTTCAGTTTGATAAAAGCGGCCGTGCAACTTAGGTGACCCAACCAATCTGGCCTAGGGAAAAACTTCCGCGATTAAGAAACAAACCGGGGGCAAAAATTGGTTAATCTTCTTTTTCTCGTGGGGCCCAGCTAGAGCAGCGTTTTGCAGTGTCGGTGGACAAAAACAGGGACGTGTCGAGCATGCATTGGGCATTAGTGTTGTATTATGGTGTCGCGAAGGATCGGATTACCCTGGTCGCCTTTTGGGGACGATCGTCTAAACGCGGAGTTCGAATTGTCGTTTCCTGGATGAGATTCTCATGCGGCTGCTGATGTGACCTTTTTCATTTTCTTTCTTTCCTAGTGTTAACCCGGGGTCAGTTTTACCCGTGAAGGACGGGTGAAGGTGAAGTAACGTCCCCTGTTTCTTCTTCTACTCATAATTTGCATGCAATGATTTCTTAGAGAAATGTCAAAATGACAAACTACCAACCCCTCCTTTTTGTCGTTTTCTTTGAGCGATTGTCCATCCAAATGTTCACATTGGATATGACCGAGAAAACGAAAATTGCTGGACCAGGAAAAAACAAACAGTGAAACAGACGTGCTATTATGTCTATCCCATGTCCCTTGGAGTTTGATGTCACCCTTGATCGTATGAATAGTGTCGTTTTGAAACATGAGGAGGGTATATTAACATGAAGAGGTGGACATTGACATGAGAATCAGCTACTTCATTGCAACTAGGCTTTTGCTTGACGATTAACCAACATGAAGCCTGCGTTTGCGCAGTTTATGGGGAAAAGACTGCAATTAAATAAAAGCTGCAGTGTTAGTTCTGAAAAGAAAACCAAGTGGGCAGTGGCTATCCTGTCGGTGCAAAAGGGCACTGGCATCGCAAAAATGTACAAAAGGCAAAGGGTGGGCGGATCTTGTTCCAATCTCACTGCTACAGAGTCGCGCATTCATCAATTCATTAGTGTAATCATTTGGCAAAGTGACGAGATGAATAACGGAGCAATGGAACGCGTTTTAAATTTGACATGTCTTGATCAAAAAAAGGAGGGAAGGTCAGAAGTCAAAACTCTCTTGCACTGCCTAAAAAAAAAAAAGAAAAACTTTTGATGATCGTGTCACCACTAAAAATAGTTTTTTAAGCAATGAGAAATCAAAATCGTTATCAAGAATTTAATTTTAATGATGACAAATTATTTCCACTAAAAATATATTTTTAGCAGCGATCTTGATATATCATAATTGAAAGTTTACTTTTGACAATGACGTTAATATATCAGCTAAAAGTTTATTTTTGGCGGTAATATTTATCACCACAAAAAACATTTTTTTAAAATTTAAAATAATTTATACAATTCACCTTTGGTGGTGACATTTGTAGCCCCCAAAAATATTTTTAAAAAATTATATATAATTTTAAATTATAATAAATAATTTGTAAAATTATAATTTAAATTTTTTTAAAAAATTTATGAATTGTTTTAAAATTTTGAAATTAAATGAAATCATTCAAAATATATTTATGAAATTAAATTTCTTATTTTATGTATAGAATTATAAATAAATGATATAAAGGATCATAAAACAAAAGAAATAATAAACAAGATGTGCTAAGTTTAATTATTAAATTATTTTTAATTTTTTATTATTTATAATATTTTTTAGACATATATAGCTCATATTTTTTATGAATTATGTTATTAAGCTAGTATTTTAATATGATAAACTAAAATATTGATAGTTTATTACTTTCAATTATAATTAGGTTAGGTCATACATAAATTATTACTTATATACAAATACATAAACAATATTGAAATATTAGAGTTGTACAAATGTCATGGGATACAAATGATATTTTAGACTGCTTGGCATATTGTGCACTTAATGTTTAGCTTGATATACATATGATGTCTATTCTTTTACTAAGCTTTAATGGCTTTTAGACAAGAATTCTATGTAATTCTTCATAGTATATTTAGGTTTCTATTATTATAAAAAATAAGTTACTAATAACATTTTTATAACTAATTATTACTGAGAATAATATAAATAATTATTCAAATTTACCTTATTATGAGGTTGAGGATGATTAGATATTAACTAAATTGATCACATGTGAGATTCTTGTAATTATCATATATTGTAAAAAGTTATTAGTATTTATTTTTAAAATTATTCAAAATGACTATTAAAAAAATTTATGTGGTTAAAATTAATTTTTTATTAAAATAATTTTTAAGATATTTAAAAATTATAGATAAAATATATTTTTAATAAAAGAGGGAAAAAAAATTAGCTATTATGAGAATAGATAAAAATTAATCATGTAGTTTATCAATTTTTGAGAAAATTATGGAGAAAAAAGTAAAATATATTTAAAATAAAATAATATAATACATGTTTATAAATAAATTATATACTTAATAATTTATATTTAAAAATTGGTTGTATTGTATATAAGAATATTATAAAAATTGGTTGCAATGTACATAAGAATATTATTTAATATTTAAAAATTATTTATTTTAAGTTTATTTTCCTAACAAAAATAATATTGACTGTTAAAAAAATATTTTATTAAAAATATAATTTAAGTATCCACATAAATCATTTTTTCATGTTAATGATTAAAAATAAAATATAATATATGCATATTTTTTAATAATATATTATTTGATATATGTGCATGCAATTATATAACATATATTTAATTTTGTATATAATAACTGTAAAATACATTTTAGTTTAACTAGTAAAGAAGGGAGGCTTGAGACTTAAAAAGTGGGAGAGGTCAAAGATTCAAACTTTGACTCTGTCATATTTTGTGACAAAAATGTGACATGGTGCATGGTGGTAATGTGGTGTATGAGGTAGCTTGAGGAAGCACGTACCTGGCGGATGATGTGGTACAATATGGTATGGTGTAGCACATGAGGTGGCTTGATGAGGCACACATGTGGCATGTGATATGGCATGAGGTGGCAAGGTGATATGGCATCACATGGCAAACATGTGGCCTATGACGTGGCACAGGATAGCAAGTGACGTGGCATCACATGATGCACATATGGCCTATGACGTGGCACAAGATAACAGGTGATGTGATATCACATGATGCACATGTGGCAGAGTGATGTGACATAAAATAAATTATTATTTCTTAAAAAAAGTATTGGCAACTACAAATGTCATCACTAAGTGTCTTTTTAGTAGCGACATATGTTATCACAAAAAATACTCTTGCAAAAAAATATCAGCAATAATTGTTATAGCAACAACTTTTTAGTAGTGGAAAGTCATTGCTAAACACTTTTAATGACAACTTTTAAACTTTTGATGATGACTTTTTGTTGTCACCAAAAGTCTATTTTTTGGCAATGTTATGAGTTCAGCATCCTCCATCTTACCATGTGTTTGGTTTTTAGTTTACCAAAAGTCCATTTGATTAAAGTTCATTTGATAAAAGTCAGTTTCATAACAATCAGTTATTGTAATAAAATTTATATTTTGATACATTTTTTAAAAGCCAGTTTGGTACATTGAAAGGTATTTAAATTATGATAGTGAAATGTACTTTTAAATGTACAATTATTAAAAGGACATTGATTTATGATGATTTATGATTTTTATATTATACAAATGTAATATGTCTGAAATATTTTTAAATTGTGATGATGATTTTAAGTAATATAAAATTTAATCTATAACGCTAAAAACTTGATCTCTAATTATTTATACTTTTTTTCGTTTGTAATTTTAAAGAATGTGATAAAAATTTGTAATTTTTATTATACATTAACTCTAAAAATTAACACAATTAATAATTTAATTTATAATGCTAAAAAATTAATGCTTAATTGTTATTATTGAAATAATAATTATATTTTTAATGAATTAATTATTTTTTAAATAAAAGAATAAGAAATTAAATTTGGGATAGTATGGTTAAATAATATCTTATTTTTTAAATTTACTTTTTAAAAATTTTATTATTTTAAGTTGGCCAAAAACACGTTCAATAATATTTAAAAATAATTTTTTAGTAAAGTTTTTGAAAAAAAATTAAAAATTAATAACATTTAACTTTTAAAAAGTAAAAAAGTATTTTTTTAATGTTAAAAGCTACAAAACTAAACGACCCTTAACCTTGCTTTTTACTTTTTTCAAATCGTCCTTGTTTAGCTTTGTTGATCCACCTCGTCTCCGCGTCCCATGCCCTGCCCACTTATTCTCCTGTTGTTTTTAATGAAGTGAACGATGTTAAGGGGCAAATGATAAGTGGGACTCCTGTCGAATAACGAGCCACAGCGAGATGAAAAGTGGATGGGAAAAGATAGCCACAACGAGGAAAACAATTAACGAAGTGCTCGACAAAAATAGCGCAAATTTAGCTTAATATATTCAAATATTATTTACTCGTTGACCTGTATTATTTTTTCGACCGATTCAGTAAATCTTGTATCCGGTCCATATGATGATCGGTTCTCAAGGGTTAATTGTTAAACAAAACAGGACGGGTTCTCTCGGGATTAATTAGCTTCAGGATATAAAATAATTATTTTATATTTTGTAGTCAGCAAGATTGATCATTGCATGGCGATATAATACTTACACAAGCAAGGAACATGGGAGCCCACCAGGCTACCACTCCATGTAGGAATGGTCATTCCTTTAGTGATTAGTGGAATTCTCAACTGTGAAACTCGCAGGATCGATGTGGGTAGTTTGTTAACGCACATTATCATATGTAAAGGATGTGACCGACAAAGTTTGAGATAGGCAACGTAGAACAAGACCCTCCCAAGTCACGATAATTTTGGGCCAAGGGGGCTGTCTCTGGGGGATGTGATGGGTGTGACAGTGAAGAATGTACTCTTTGATTAAAACGTAATCAATCAGAAACCGTATGAACAGGGAATACGCATCTGCAGCATCACATGATAACACGATACAAGAATGGGTGTTAATAAATGCAGCTTCATCCACAAGCTTGGTGGAATCTAACTAGTAGCTCCAATTCTATCACTCTCCTTAACGCTCTGCCCCTGCTTCTCTTCACTTTACTCTGTCCTTCAAAAGCCAGGTATCCATGAAATTCAGCCTTTAAACAGGGGTTAAACTCCAAAATGCCTCCATGATGGATCCTTTGTTATGGAGACATGTTTCTAAGGATCATTAAATAACCCAACTACCGATTTCAATTCATTAAATTTCTTTCCCTGTTTCGGTACAATTAAATTTCTTTCCGTTTAAGAAGGAAAACGGCCTATCTTCATGACATGGTCTGATGCCCCAGTCAATGCAAATGATGTTGCTTAAATTTTTTTCTTACAGGAGGGGAAATGGCCCATCAAAATTAAATAACTGGTGTTCATGAATGCCAATCATTTTCCTCAATTTAATGGGGTAGGTCTGCCACGAACAAGCGTACATGCATGGAAAAAATTAACGAGCAATCCAAATCTTAACGCCCCCCCCCCAAAAAAAAAAAAAGAAAACGAACTGTTGGGCCTAAATCCTCCTTTTGGTTTTAACTACTACAATAAACATGGAAAAAAAGATCCTAAAATGATATAATGGGGTGAGAGAGGCTCGAACTCTCGACCTCAGGATCACTCAGAAGCTATGAGACCTACGCGCTAGCCAACTGCGCCACCACCCCGTGGTAATCATGGCATCTTTTAAAAGGTTTTTAGATATAAACATTGTAAACAATGGGATGAAATCACGAATTCGACTCGCTGAAAGAGTCAACCCTTTTTCTTTTCACATCAAAGAAGCCAAAAGTAGTAAATAGCCATAAAAGTACACTGTAGACATACATGACGAATTCAGAGCCCGAACGACAAAAAAGGTCTGCAGAATCGGGAGTGGTGAGTTTGTGGGCCTAAAAGCCCAGATAGAGTCGTACTGGCACAATCGGATCGATCTTGCAAGAGAACTGCTAGATTGCTTGTTCTCCAACCTCCTGGGACGCATTTTGAAACTTTTGGCAATCTGTCATCTGAAACTGCTTCTTCAGTGCCGGTATGCAATTTTGGAGGGCCAGTCGTTTAAACTTTAAACAGTGTATGCTAATAGAGCGTCATCTGTGAGGAGTCCCCCCTGAAAGTTGAAAGAAACTAATCTCTGTTTTCCTTTTTGAGCCACCGCACGAAGCCAGACGGAAAAAAATGCTCTCTTTGAATGTTATTCCCTCACCTCCTGTCACTCTTGTCAAATCCAACCACCAATCTTCCGTAAATGCGTTTTCGCTTTCCCATCCAAATCTTCTCCCTAGGGTTCACGGCCATAAGAATTCCCAGTGCTGCAGAACCACTTCTCGGCTTCATGAAGCTAGTTCCAGGAGTTCCATCTCAACCGAGTTCCTTGGCTTCCCAGGGGGGATTCCTCTGCTCCCGACATCTCAGATCCATGATTCAATCACTAATCTAAGCCTGGCGAATAAGGCCTTCGCTAAGCCATCGGGTTTTCCCGCAAAATCTAGATTCCAAATCATTAAAGCAGCATCTGAATTCAACCCTGAAGGAGAAAGTTCAGCTCGGAATCCTAAGGCCAAGTCCTTAAAACTTGCTCTTGTTTTTAAGTTTTGGTACTTCCAAAACATTGTCTTCAATATTTACAACAAGAAAGCGTTAAACATTTTCCCATTCCCATGGCTTCTTGCCTCCTTCCAACTCTTTGTCGGGTCCGTTTGGATGCTCGTGCTTTGGTCCTTGAAGCTCCAACAATGCCCGAAAATCTCAAAATCTTTCATTGTTGCTCTCCTTGGACCAGCTTTGTTCCACACCGTAGGCCACATCTCAGCTTGTGTTTCATTTTCTAAGGTGGCTGTTTCCTTCACCCATGTCATCAAATCTGCAGAACCGGTTTTTTCTGTGGCATTCTCTTCATTCCTTGGTGATAAATACCCTATGCAAGTTTGGCTGTCGATTCTCCCTATTGTGCTTGGTTGTTCTCTGGCTGCTGTTACGGAGGTGTCTTTCAATGTACAAGGATTATGGGGGGCCATGATAAGCAATGTGGGTTTCGTATTGAGGAACATATATTCTAAACGAAGTTTGCAGAATTTCAGGGAAGTCGATGGGTTGAATTTATATGGCTGGATCAGCATTGTTTCATTGCTTTACCTGTTTCCGGTGGCTATAGTGGTTGAAGGATCTCAGTGGATTCCAGGGTATTATCGGGCAATACAAGCTATAGGGAAACCATCCACATTTTATATATGGGTTTTGCTTTCTGGGTTGTTCTACCATCTTTATAATCAATCGTCTTATCAGGCCCTGGATGAAATTAGCCCGTTGACTTTCTCAGTGGGTAACACAATGAAGAGAGTGGTGGTGATTGTGTCTTCCGTTCTGGTGTTCAGGAATCCAGTTAGGCCTCTTAATGCCCTCGGGTCTGCCATTGCTATACTTGGAACTTTCCTATATTCGCAGGCAACAGCAGCCAAGAAAGCTAAGAAAGCCGATGGTGAAAAGAGTAGCTAGAGCCTAGAGGAAAAGGGGACAATGAAAGAGTGAAATGTAGAGAAGCTGGTTGAATATTCTTGGCAATATTGAATATTTTCCCTTTAGATTTAGAAATTGATTAACTAATGTCTACCTTGTTATTTCACTGTGGACAACGGTGATGGTTTCCTCTGTTCAGATTATAAAGCTGTTTATCATGATACTGATCTATTTTTTCTTGCTGGGTTTTATGTTAGAATATATCAGGGGTTAGCTCTAACCTAACAAAGATAACTAATAAACTGAGATGAAATAGTGATTCATGGCAATGCTGATTTACTGCTGTATGGTTCACTTCATTACTGATTTCTGGTTACTTATAGTATTACATGCATGTGTCAAAATCCTATTCTTGTCCTGTTTGCTGTTATTCATTGCATCTCATCCTTGCTATTTTTGTGCTTGCATTTATTTTCTAACATGGTAGGCGTCATTTTTTTTCGTCTATATGAATCACTAACCTCAATGATCTCTTTCCTTTGTCAGCCAGTCCCAAAGTCTACACCCCGTTGCGTTGTTTTAAGTTGTCTTTTCAACAATCTAGCATTCATTTGACTTGTTGCTGGGAAGAGTTCTTTAGTTAGTAGTGCCTTTTAATTTTTACCCTTTTCACCCTATGTTTTGGTCTGTTAGATCATGTAACTTGCTACTATCAACAGTTAGCGTTCGGTTCTAACCTGTCAAGGATGTTTGAAGTTGTATGCTCTGTCTTATGCATTCTAGATCCTGCATATATTTATAAAATTACATGCATGTAGTATATTTGGAAAAAAAATAAAAATATAATGAATATAATTAAAAAAACGGTGTGTCAATTAAACAGTTATTAATTTGAGTCAAAATTATACCATTATTTTATGTCATTCTTTCTTCAAATGGGACAGCATGGAAGATCAAATTTTTCTCGTGTGTTTCAAGTAGTCTAGTGGCGTTTGGGATGCTGTCTTGATTTGTCTCCTTTCCATCTTAATTCTAGACTTTTTAGCACAGCCTCAGCATATCGTTTTTTGCCAAGTGTCTATGGGCTTTGAAGTGAGTTGCTTCTAACGTTAATTTGATCAGAGACAATCATCAAATGCCTCAGAACACAGAATTACATGTCTCACTTCATTCTTCCTTTTTTTTTTGGGCCACTTCTTATTAAAAAATTTCGAGTCACGTTCTTTCATCACGAGCACAGCGGATAGTCAAAATTTCTCTTAAAGATTCTGAGGGAGATCTATTTTTCTTGGTGAAATGATCGCGATTCGCTAACCTTATTAATTGCAAATATATGACATAATCGAAACCAATAGTGGGATTCAGAAGCTGACATAATTTCTTTAATTTTTTTTGGGAATATGACATTACAATCAGGAACTAGGCTGTGGAAGTATAGTCACAACAGTTGGACAAAAATATTGATACGGGGTCTCTGAATTTCAAGTACAGTCCATCCTTGCTGGCGCCCAATGGACTTTCTGAGCTAAGGTCCATAATTCCTATTCCTCCCTTCGGTTCAGCGAGAGAGCAAAGACGTTCATTGAGCCGATTTACGCGGTGATTGAATCAAGAAATGGGCTTTCCCTCTGCGCAAGACACGGGTCCGTACAAATTGATGCTACAGTTGTGGGTTTATCGATGCGGCAAGCTCCGATTGACATCGATACCCTGAGAGACTCCAGCGTGCGGAGACAGCGAGCCTTTTACCAATTATTGAGTTCAATATTGTGGCAACAGAGTTACGATGTAGTGATTTCCCTTGATTATAATAAAGGTTCAAAGACATGGAGGTCGGATTTTGAGCTTATACTCCCCGTCCCATCTGGTAGGTCCTCCACTGTTTCAAGGCAAATCAAGTAGATGTAGGCTATTCAGTATTCACACGCCCTTTGTGCTGTTACAGAGCCAAGGAAGTCTCAATAAATGGACCTGCTCTGGATTGTTATGTTGATTTTGGCTGTTCGCCAAACCTCCCTACAGCAGTCCTCTCTAATTTAGTTAGTCTTTCTTGCAATCATGGATTGCACAGCCTTTCATTTGCCTAGCGCTAGGCCAATTAATTTTCCACATGCAATAAACTTGAATGCTACCGATCCCAACAAAATTAGTTGTCTTCTCTTGCTGAAAATCTGTCAGCAAATTCTTCATCAGTAATCAATGCTTGAACATTATTATCAAGATTCTTTCCACTCATTCTCGCTCTAGCTGATTGCATCGCCAGAGGCCCTCACTTGTTTGGTGTGTGCAGCCACCCAGAAAAGAAATGACGTCAATGACAGGATTGTGAAGGTTAAATCTATTATGGTTCCTTTATCTGTGAATACGAAAGAAGATTACTTTTTCCCCCGGTCTTCCCCTTGCAAAGTTTGTCATGGTGTCACTATCTAAAAGACGAAACACGTTTTGGGGTGTTGGAGGAAGGAAAGATGAAGCCCAGAATAGGAAAGTCTACAAGGAAGATCGCGAAGGAGAGGTTCATAACTTTATATGGTGTTAGTTGTAAATGGAATGGGTATGCAGGGGTGGGTGTACGCTGATGAGAGCAAGGATGGAACTCGAGACAAGGGGTCATTTATAATGTCTCAGTGCGTCGTAGAATGGCTTCAAGCATAAAAGGAAGTGGATGGAAAGCCAGCTCATAGTTCTCCAACACTCAAATAGGACCCCACGTGGAGAGGACTGCCAGTTCACGGACTACCTAGCTTATGTTTTATAATCCAGTTTTCTTTTCTTTTCCTTTTTTTTTTAACATCGACCTAGGAGGTTCTTCTAGCTGTCTCCTCGTCCCTAACGCTGGCAACAAGCTAGATGTTGATTATTGATTGTTTCTTCCCTTCTCTCTCTCTCTCTCTCTCTCTCTCTGTGAATGTGTTACCCTGTTTTCTGGGTCGCTTGCAAAAAAGCCAGAGAAGGCTATTTAGCTATAGACCATGAAGGCCAAGCTCCATAACATGGGAGCGACCACGGGCAGTGGATAGATCGTCATTGAAAAGTCGGGATACTTATGGTTCTGGTTCTCACTCTCGCGGGCTTGTGGACAAGATAATGGTCTGCCATTCATAATTAAAAGTGGAATATTAGCTTGATTTTTAACAATTCTCAATGTGACCATTGACCGGTGAATGATAGGATGGTGATGGATATACCTCATTAACAGCTTTGTTCTCATCGCAGCCGCCCAATGGTTTCCTCGCACATGATTTTCTATCTTCACCCCTTAATTAACAGCTCAATTTATATTCCGTTTTGGTTTTGCTTGACTTTGGAGCTTTTCATGTAACAGTCTTTGATTAGCAGATCCAGGTTTATGAACATGGGGTCCTGTGGAAATATATAATATATTTGGTCCCAACAGAACAAGGAACTCGGGGAAACAGTCGACGGTCCAACGCATCGCCTAAGAAAAAAAAAAAAAAACCACACACACACACACACACACCCGCGATCAAACATTAGCTAACAAATGCAACGGTTTTGGAGATTGAAGAGGTCAAACGAAAAGGAAACCTGTTTTAACATTATGCTGACAGATTTTAAGTTTAACCAACAAGTGGAAAGAAGTGACAGTATCTAGAAACCAAAGCTGCCAACTCTACCATGCAACCATGGCATCTGTATTATATAATGTGTGTGCGCGGGCGCGGGCGCAATTTCTTCTTGTCGACAGAAAATGGGCCTTCATTAGAATTTGTTCTGTACTTGAAGCTTTAACTATTAAGGCTGGGTTCCAGAAGGAAGAAGCCATGATGGAGGTGTGGTGAAAGGGTGAGGGAAGGAAATGGAGAAAAAGAAAGGGGAAATTGATCGGAGGGTGGGAGAGTATATTAATGCAGAGACAGAGAGGACACACTTCAAGTGAGATAGTAACGCAGCTGTCACTCCATGCTACAAAGCCCACTTTCTCTTCCTTCCCTCTTGGCCAGCAAATTAGCGTTTGCAGCTGTCAGATCTCTCTCTCTCTCTCCTCCACTTCCCCTGTTCCTTTTTTATATTTTTCATTTCCTTTTTCCTGCTCTAAACAAATCCTTAATATATGTATCTCCTTTGTTTTTATAATTAACCAGCTTCTCTGTTCCAACTTCCAATCAACCATCGAATAATCACAATATACAACACAACACATCATCATAAATCAAACCCACCTCTTTTTCTGTGGCTCCTCAACGATTCTTGGGCTGTCAAAAAAGAAAGAGGCTGAGGGGTGGAGGCACATATAGAGCTGCGGGCAGATGCTACTGTGAGGGAATGGCAGAGAGAAGTGGAAGATAAAAGGCTTAGGTCAGGGGAGCGATAGGCCCAAGTCTTGATGCATAAACAAGTACACTCTTTTGTGATTTTGATGCCATGGCTTACCCGCATTACCGATCACAGTTCGGCGACACAACATTCACCAAAGTGTTTGTCGGAGGACTCGCTTGGGAGACTCCCACTGAAGAAATGCGTAAATATTTCGAGCAGTTCGGAGACATTCTTGAGGCTGTCATAATCACCGATAAGAACACAGGAAAGTCTAAAGGCTACGGATTCGTATGTCCCTCTGCTTTCCTTCTCTGCCTTGAACACCAAGTTTTTTGCCCCCACCCGTGACTGCGTATATACAGTCAGATTTTATAGTTGTA
Organism: Prosopis cineraria; assembly: GCF_029017545.1. Taxonomy (NCBI): domain Eukaryota; kingdom Viridiplantae; phylum Streptophyta; class Magnoliopsida; order Fabales; family Fabaceae; genus Prosopis; species Prosopis cineraria. The sequence continues at coordinate 3,954,244 of NW_026555346.1, forward strand.
TTCATCTTTTCATGAGCAGGTAACATTCCGTGATCCGGAATCAGCTAGAAGGGCTTGTGCTGATCCAAACCCAATAATAGATGGAAGAAGAGCTAATTGCAATATTGCTTCTCTGGGAAGACCTCGACCTTCCCCACCCCGAGGTCGTCAATTCCATATCTTTCTCTATGTCATAATGCTTGAACTATAACTTTTGATTCGAGCGCTAATATTGAAGCTGAGACTACACTAGAGTGATTGGAATGACGATGCTTGGTGGTAATGCAGGAAGGAACGTATTCCAAGGCGGAAGCACATCACAGAGTGCAGCATCGTATGGTGGCGCCCCGGCAGCAGTTCCGCCGCCTCCTTTGCCGCCGCCTCCGCCTCCGCCGGGGCCTGGCCTCATGTACCCGCCGTATGGGTGAGTACAGTTAGCTTTATTCATTTAGTGGAGGCATTAATTATCCATAACACTCGCAGTCAAAGGAAGTGGTCCAGAGTATTAATTGAGAACTGCATGTAGACGCGCGCGCGTTACTGTGTACCTATGATGCTTGACTCCTTCCCGCCCCCCCGCCCCCTCCTCCAATTACAGTAGGTATCAGTGTCAGCCTTAATATCGTAATACCAAGTACATAATTGATTGAAGCTCCCTCTCCCTTCAACGCGCTCACCTTTAATCCTCCCTTGCTCTTGCATTCCTTGGTTTCTAGTTCCTATCACCTTGCATTATTTTCTCCTTTATCTTCTTTCCTTGTTAATTAATCTCTCTCCCTTACTTTCAATTTCAAGCATGCCTTCCTTTTCTGCTCAAATCTGATTGATTATTGATGGACGAGATCAATGGTGTCTACTTTCTGTCACGTTATTTTTCAACTTTAACATAAGTTTTTTAATTTTTTTTAAGGGTGGAAGAACATGAAACATGTTCTTCCTCCGTTCTTTTTACAAGTTATTTCTATCAATCTCATGAATACCAATATAAAAAATGTATAAAAAAATGAAAGAGTGTAAAATTTTAAATATACCTCTATATAACAAATTCAAAAAATAATGTCATATTACTTTTTTTCTTAGATAATAATTTTAAAAATACCTTTTACATATTATTTAAAAAGTCACATTGTAACTTATAAATAAGATTAAATAAATTTTTTTGAATGTGACTTATAAATAAAATCGAGGGAATACTTGTTAAAACAAAATAATTATCTGATTTTGTAGTATATAAAAATATTGATATTTCATATATATGGTAAATGGTAAAAACGCAGGTTATACTGATAGCAACTACAGATCAAATAATGAGCATGTTATCCGTGGTATGAGTTGTATGGTGGTCCAGCAGTAATTCATTTTATTTATATTTTTCTCTTTCCCCTCGGCTCTCTCAGTCCTGTTCTGTACCTTCAAGTCATTTTCTCACCAGCGGTGTCATTGTTTTTTAATGAATATATATTGAGTTGGTAAAATGAAACACACACTTAAAAGCAAGAAGACAAGCTAACAAATTCTGGGACACACACCAGTGGAATTAGATCAACAATTTTTAATGCCCTCAAACTGCTTATTATTGCTCTTAAAAGCATAAATAATATAACTGAAGTAATTCTCATCTAATTTGAGCCCAGTGATGGGTTCCAAAATAAGAAGGCAACAGAACTGAGAGACTGAGGATGCATTCAATTATAGGGAAGCTCCACCAAAACCAAGGTTACCGATATTAATACCCACCACTGCACTCACTGGACTGGATTTCCAGCCGAAAGGACTTACACTTTGATACCATTCCATTAGGAGATAGAAGCATGCCATATTTGAGTCCTTGCTCCTTCATGCACCATAACCTCACGTCCTATTTTCTCACTGGATTCTTTTCAATGTTCCTTCTGCAGATACCCTCCCTACTCTCCTGATTACGGGTACCACCAAGTAAGCATCTCTCTCTTATTACTCTCCCCGTAAAATAAGAAACTTTGTAGCGGTTTTTGATGATGTGAAAGAAGTAACAGTATTAACATATGATTGGTGTTATATATGAGCACAGGCCGCATTGTACAACTCACAGATTCAGCAGCCACAATACTACCAGCAAGTGTATGGAGCTTCGTCGTCGGGCGTGAGCTCCCAGTATTACTATGGCTATTCTATGCAGCCGCCTAGGGCCTCATATTCTACGCCCCAGCCTCATCGCCTGCCACCTGGATCCTCCTATCTGTACTACCCTTACCCTTCACCCCCACCCCCACCTATGGATCTCTCCTTCTCCGCTTATCGTCCCCCTAGACAACCAACACTGTTAAGGCACCCCTTCCCCTCCCCTACTGGTACGTATCTTTCTCTTCCTTTTTAATTGTCCATTATTACATATAATAAGCAGATAGATGTATGCATACACCTTAATCAATGAGCGCAATGAAGTAGCGAGTGAGAGGGTGGGTCATTGATGGACTCACTGACACAAAATATATATTGTGGTTTGGGTTTTACATGTGGGGAATGTGGGGTCCACATGGGCAAACCCAACCCCATGTGAATGAGCTGTCTTGGTTGTGGCATCAAACTTATAATGTAAAGTGGGTCAATGCCAGAGGAAGAGGGGTCATAGCTAATGTGTAAAGTAGCAGTGAATGCATGTGGTTTATATCAGTACCCCAATGGAGTGGTTATTTCTTTTTAGATGCAGTCAAGTATGGTCTTGCCACTCATTGGCCCACAATGCATGTTACTTCTGATGGCTGTAAGTTTTTTTTAAAAAAAAAAAATGAAAGTTTTATATACATATAATTTTAGTCTGCAAGGTGGTTCATCTGTAAGCATATATTGGTTTCGAGATCAAACACTTTTTCCGTTATTTCTACATCCTGAACCTGGACTTGTTTATATACCCAACTCTAACTTTGTTACTATTTATTGTGATGCTTGGTCTCAGATTCACAATCACAGACTCAACAGCGCCCCTCCTCCGAGACCGCAGCTGGAGTAGTTACGGCAGCCTCGGAAAGTCCGAATACCCAAGGGAAAAACTAATAAATATAGACACCTGCTGAAAGTTAAGTTTCAACTGTATAATCCTCACAATTTCATCACATTAATTCTTCATTATCTTTTCCCATAATATATCAATTTATTTGTTTTTGTCCAAAGCTGTAGCTTTAGGCAATAATGGTTTGGCAGATCACATGTGCTCTCCACAGATATCGCACTCAAAAGATGGACTAATCAACAACTCCATGCAGACCTCCTAATTTGTCCCCTTACCTTTCTTTTTCAAGGACTTTTCAATTATATATTTTTACTAATTATTCAATTCCTTTTTTAAGTTACACTATTATCCCATTATAAGAGCTTATAACATCTTGCATCGACATTGTATCGTCAACAAATGAATAAGAAAGGCGTTGTCCTCGACAAGAAGCTTTGCTAAAAGCATTCATCAAAAGTCCTAGCTCGACATGATACATTGTCAGCCAATTCTATAGAGCAGATTATTGGAGTTTATGAGCTTCGGCTCCTAATTATATACTTTCTTGAGGGGACTCATTAACCCCCTTTTGATCTTTTTTCTTTTTAACTGAATCCCCTTGTGATATAAATCAATTGTTTTCTCTTTTTTATTAGGCCATTTGAAAGGTTTTAAAGAGTTGTCCATTCAGGTCAAAAACAAAAAAATAAAAAGAGTTGTCTATTCGAAATTCATACGTTTAAGCTTAAATTGGGCCCAGTGAGAGTTCAACTTTTAAAATCAAACCCTAAAACCCAATGATATACACTGAGCTACTCTAGTAATCTTCTCAGCTTTCACTGTCAAGTGTCCACTTGAGGTTAGCGGAAAGGTCACCTGAGGAAGTTAACGTGACCATGTAAGCAAACGTATCTTCACAGTTGTAGAAATATTATTTATTATTATGTATTGATGATCGAGTAACGTACCTCGACTTACCTATACAAATTATACTTTATTTATCGAACGTATAATACGCATGCAAGAGGATAAAAGCATGCACTTCATTTACACTGTTGAGTAATTAATAATGATATTTCTTTCATAACAAGAAGTAAGGATTGTCAAACATGCAAACTTAAATTTTCATAGAAGACTCATGGGTGGAATAACGATGGGTACAATGTTGGAAATACTAGACATTAATGAAAGAATCTATACATATGTTGCAAAACCTGAAATGGAAATGAAATTGAACATGCTCCCAAATGAAAGAGAATGTTGAGTGTTGGGAGCTAACTAGAAATAAAAGTAAGTTGCCCTTGATTTGAAATCCACTGCTCTGGAACTGATGCCAAGTTTGGGAGAGGCGGGCCACAGAATTTAAGGCATATCCCATCCAAGCCTAAAAACTGAAAAAGAGGACATACAGGAGAAAATAATGAGCCTCTCAATAAAAAGGCTCTTTTCATTCAACTGTAATATTCTCCAGCCACCTATCATTGCCCTATTTTCCCTCTTACTTCTCCCCCATTCCAAACTCTCATTAGCTTCCAATCTATCCAGTGTGGGGTGCATTCGCTATAAAAGCCCCGAATTCTGATAAGCTCCAACATGCATCGCTCTGATAAAATCAAAGAGGATAATTTAGGTAGGAGATGAAGCCCTCGGATACGATATGTAGCTCTCGTTACCTCCCTTCTTCACGTGACGATCCTACTGATTCCAATCTCTTGCCTGCCATGAACCGTAGCTTTCATCAGCTTCAGCCTCTTCCTCTACTGAGCAGCCTCCTCGGTTCAACTCCATTTAGCTCAAAACCTTACCCTACGACTGACCATGATGTTGGCGAGGAGGATGTCACAGTAGCCTTACACATAGGACTCCCCCACAATTCCAATGCTGCTTCTTCGGGTCCAAATGGAATCATCAGTGAAGCCCAGGCACCCAGGAACTACTGGATACCAACCCAAGAACAAATACTCATCGGATTCAGTCATTTCTCTTGTCCTGTCTGCCTCAAAACCTTCAACCGCTACAATAATCTCCAGGTACAGTACTTTTGTTGAACAATGCATGTAACTTGAAACGGGACTGGAACGAGTGAAATGACACATTCCTTATATAGTAGCACCATTATTCTAGCTAGTTCACTTATATTGCTGACTGATGAAAATGGTGGGGATTGAAGATGCATATGTGGGGACATGGATCACAGTACAGAAGAGGGCCAGAGTCGCTGAAACGAACACATCCGAGGCCGTTGTTGGACGTTCCATGCTACTGTTGCGCAAGAGGATGCAGGAACAACATAGAGCACCCGAGGGCAAAGCCTCTGAAGGATTTTAGGACGCTGCAGACACACTTCAAGAGGAAGCACGGAAGCAAGCCCTTCATGTGTCGCAAGTGTGGGAAGCCTCTGGCTGTGAAAGGAGACTGGCGAACTCACGAGAAGAATTGTGGCAAGCGATGGCTTTGCGTCTGTGGCTCTGACTTTAAACACAAGAGGTCGCTTAAGGACCATATCAAAGCATTTGGCTCTGCTCATTACCCTCTCTCTTCTTCCTCCGATGCCATCTGATGATTCATTAACCACTTAATTTTCCATGCATTTTATTTTCGTCTTCCTCGACATTGACCACTTTGTTTCGAGGTATGCACCCTTGTGTTACCTTCATCAGTTTTCAAGGTCATGAAAGCGGAAGACCTTATCAGATTCGTGCTTTTGCCAGCAATTAATCATCATTTTCTTTCTTGGCTTTTAACATAGAGCATATTTTAATATTTAATTTATAGATCATTAAATAACTGAATCACCTGATATGGTTAAAAACTAATGGAATGAACGTATCGATCCAATGTATATGCGAGGGTTTGGATAGCCTGCTCTCGACACAAAAACTAGTTCGCCAGACAAGTATAGGCTCATGATGTAAATGAAGTTCAACTACCAATCGCTAATCAAGGGCCGGAGAGAGTTTGATTTGGATGCTCATCAATGTCATAAGATCTGAACCATTCAGATTTTGATTTGGATGGTCTAGATTTAACCCATTACTATATACTATATTTTAAAAGAAAAATTATAAAAATTATAAAATAATTTTAATAAATTTTTTATTTGTAATATGATATAGATTTAATTTACAGAGTTCAATTTAATATTAAAATTTTTATAATTAATGTATATTGACTATCCAAATATACTTTACACAGTCTAGATTAATATCAAATTAAATTAGACTGTGTAAAATATATCTGGATAATCAATATATATTAATTATAAAATTATAATATTAAATTGCACCCTCCAAATTAAATATAGACCATATTAAAAATAAAAAATTTATTAAATTATTTTATAATTTTTATTTTAAAAAACATAATATATAATATGGGTTAAATTTAAACTATCCAAATTAAAATCTAAACAGATCAAATCTAATCACTATGATGAGCACCCAAATCGGGTCGGGCTAAAGATCTGGGTTAAAAAAATAATTATAAAATGTCTATTTTTTTAAAAAAAAACATTATAAGAATGATCAGACATCTATTGTACTGTGCAAAAAATTTCAGCAATAAAACTTAACAACTTTATTTTATTTTATTTTTCGTTTTGAAATTATTTATTTTTGCTGCAATTCTCACAATAACAGTGCATAACACATTGGTTCTTTTTACCAATTTCCCCTCATTTTATTAAGACAAGTTTTAGTCCAGGCCCAGCCTCACAAAACAAGAGAAAAACAGCCTGTAGGCCCGTCTCCGTAGACGCCAGCCTGGTTTGTAAAAGTGTTTTTGCTCTGCAGGGTAAAAAAAGCTTGAGTAAATAGAGATCTAAAAACTCACAATAAAAATATAAAAAATAAAAAAGGTCCTATGTTAAGCGGAGTTTGAGGAGAGAGTTGGGTGAGTGTGTAGAGATGAGAGGCCCTTTGTTTTCTTTTGTAGATGCGCTGGGTGAAAAATTGATCCTGAGCATGAAGACGATAGAATTAAACAAAATTTTTTCTTTCTTTCTTTCTTGGAATCAAATGGAAAGCTCATTCAATTGAATGCAAACCAACAAAAAACAACGAAGAGTAGAAATAGCTCAACAGGAGAGAGAAAAACCCAACCTACCAAAAAGAAAACAAAAACCTAAGCCGGAGGGAATACATCATAAAAGTTAAAACTATTGGAAAGATTGTGACACAACTTAATAAGATAGTCAATCTCCCTATTATCTTCTCCCTACACAAAAATAAAACTGTGCGTGCGTGCGTGCGTGCGAACCTTTCACTGAGTGGATGGATTATGTAAGCCAAGCCCATTAAAATTGCACTGTTTTGAACGATTAATTAATCAAACTGGAGCAGGTGCTAGGTGTTAATGATTTCATTTGGACAATCCAAATTTAAATTTTTTTTGTTTCTGTTAAAATAAAAAGTTGTAAAAAAATGATAAGTTCAATAAATTTGTTTATTACCAACTGTACAATCTTAATTTAATTTAGATTGTCCAATTTTCATATTAAATTTTTTTATAATTTTATAAATTCACTATTTAGATTTATTATCAACAATTCAAATTTAAAATTTTAGTTTGCAATTTTTTTTTAAAAAATATATTTTTTAAAAGTATCAATTAGGATATTATCTTTATTTTTATTACTATAGTTATTAAAATAAAAATTTACAAAAGTTTAATATTAAATATAGACTGTTCATATTACATTTAGATAATTAATTTATAAAAAATTTAATATTAAATTAAATTACTTAAATTAGATGATATATTGGCCCATTGGCTGAAAAAATCTTATACCTAAAAAACATAGATCAAATTTTTAAAAATTTGAAACTGTGGTCAATTGACACTGATATACTAAGAATTTATTATTAAAAATTTAAAAATTTATAAAAAAATTTATTATTGATATATAATGATATATTATTGACAAATATAATAAACTAATCATAATGTAAAATATAATAAACAGTGAGTTATTTACTTAGTTTATTTATATAATATAGATTATATTTGTAAAAGCCTCTAAATTTAATCTACGCTATCTTGATTGATAATAAATTATTTATTAAAAAAATATACATTTTTTAATAAATATAAAATAAAGAATAAAATTAAAAAAAATAAATTTACATCATCCCAATTAAAATTTAAATAGTCTGAATCTACTCATCATCAAGATCGGAACATGTATGTTGTAAAATATCCTCCACTTTTTCTTCAAAGTATGAGTCTTCGGGTTACCCGGTGTCACATTATTTTTATTCCCCCACACACACACACATATATATTTATAGGCAACATTAAATGAGTCTAAACTTTAAATTATATCCATGCTCAATGCACCCTTGCTCGTGACACATCCTAAAGACTTAAGGTGTGTTTGGTTATAAAAAAGTGGAGATGTTTTAAAGGAAGAAAGGGAAGAGATTTGATGTTACTTGTTTGGTGCAGGAGCAAAGGAAAGAAAAAATAATTATATACAAATAAATTTATCCTCATTTTATTAGTATTGAGATATTAAAGAAGTGTATTTGTAATTTTAAACTTATCACAGAGAGCATATTAATTAGAATATAAAAAATTTTATCACTCCTCTCCAAACTCAAGGAACGGATATTTTATAAAATTTTCTCCTTTTTTTCCAATTTTTCAAACTAAATAAGAAAAGAAAGCAAAATCTCTCCCTTCTGCTTCAACCAAACGCTCCTTACTTACTGCACTGATTTCCTTCATATAAAAAAACTAATCTTATGGTTAAACCGGATGTTCGGGTCGGATTTTGATATCCACAGTTTATTTAACGCGGCAGCGAGGAGGCGTCCCAAGTCCTGGCATTTTGATTATTTTCCTTCCTGACCTCTCTTCATCACCAGCAACATGGAAGCCCTCGATCACCAACACTGTCCAAAATCGCCTCAATCTCCCTCCTCTCCAACATCTACCGTCTCTACCGGCACTTGTTGCAAATGCGGCGGCCCCACGACCTTCCCGCCGCCGCCGCCGTCGTGGTCTGAAAGTTCCCCACCTCCCACCTATCGACCCATCAGAGCCCCTGCTATTCCTCCCGATACTAACACACAACGTGCCATCATTCTGGCTCCAGTCCCACAAGCCCAGAAAGTCCCTGTCGTTTCCCCTCCCTATTCTTTTCAAAACCCATCCAAGAAAATTCAATCCCTGCATGATATTCGCCGCTTCCAGGACTCCGATTCCGGCAAGAATTTCCTTGGCTTCGTCGTTGCTCTCTCCGAATCTATTCGCGGCCACAAAATATCGGACCCCTGCCATCAATCTGACACCGTCAATTGCATCGTCGGAATTCTTGATTCCCTGATTCAATGGGTCGAAGAAATCCCTCCTGTCCAGCAAGCCGCCCGTTATGGTAACATCGCGTACAGAACTTGGCACAGTCGATTGGAGAGCAACTGTGACTCCTTGATGCTTCGCTTTCTTCCGGAGCAACTTCATTCGGCAGCTATCGAGATCGGTCCTTATTTCAACGATAGTTTTGGTAATTCTAGCCGAATCGATTACGGCACTGGTCACGAAACAAATTTTGCGGCCTGGCTGTATTGCCTTGCGAGGTTGGGGCTAATCAAAGAGGACGATTACCATGCTGTGGTTGCTAGGGTTTTCGTGGGGTATCTGGAATTGATGAGGAAATTGCAATTGATTTATAATTTGGAACCTGCTGGATCCCATGGAGTTTGGGGTCTTGATGATTACCATTTTCTGCCTTTCATATTCGGGTCGTCCCAGTTGATCGACCATAAGTATATGAAGCCGAAGTCGATTCATAACCAAGATATATTGGATAATTTTTCGAATGAGTATCTCTACCTTGCCTGCATTGCTTTCATAAAGAAGGTGAAGAAGGGTTTATTTGCGGAGCACTCTCCAATGTTAGACGATATCAGTGGGGTGCCTAATTGGAACAAAGTAAATAGTGGGTTATTGAAGATGTACAAGGTAGAAGTGTTGGAAAAGGTTCCTATAATGCAGCATTTTCTTTTCGGCTGGCTTATTAAGTGGTAAGTCCTTTATATCATTGGTTCAAAAAATTTTGTAGTTTTTTTGGGCCCAAGTTTGTTGTAGTTCTATCATCACTGCCTATTATTATCGTTACTGAAATATATTACTTTCGAATTTGTGGAGGTTGAGCCGTTGAGATCTCTTAAACATAGTTGTTATTGGAGTTAGTATCGACTAGACACTGGGCATATGAATTTAGCTTAAATCACCAATAAGGAAAATCCCGTGATCATTATTATTAAGAAATAGTTGTTACAGAGTCAGTTTGCCTGTTCTTTGAATTAAAAGCAAACACAGACACTAGTTGTATTTGATAAAGTAACATCTAGATGAAGTATTTTTGCTCGTTTTTCTCTTAGCTGATTGTCTTCGTACCTCTGAAAAAAATGTAATGAGAAATGACGGATACTTTTAAATGATTATAATAAGAATATAGTAAACATTTTATATTAAATTAGTGCCTCATTTTTCCATGATACCCATTCCCTCCGACTTTGCCTTGTGTTACCAAACATGCTCTAGAGGGGAGGCACAGAAAAGTGAGAGTTTGGGCGGACTTAACTAGGATGGCTTTTACATGACACCTATGGATGTTATACATGAAAACCTGATCGTTATTGCTTCTGGGCTCTGATTTGCTTCGTTTTTGCTTTTCATGTGGAAGACCTTTCATCAGCCTAGTGTAAAACTGATCAAAGACACTGGGATTATGCCTTTTCTTTGGAAATAACCCAGCTTTAGGTTTTTTTCTGCCAAAAATAATGACCTCCGGATCCTTCCTCTATTTTGTTTTCAAAGCTTGTTTTGTTTCCACTGGAGCTTGAAAAGAGTGTGATTGTGTTTTCGAATGAATTGATAGGCAACATTTGTGACCTTTCAGACTTATATATGATGATGTGGTGTCGCTCAGGCCTTTCGTAATTTAATAAAGCTGCTGGAATTTTTATATTTGGGCCCTGCTGTTGCTGGGGCCTGAGCATTAAATTGATGTTTATAACCTTTTTCCTGCTGTCATAAACATCTTTTTCTTGGTACCGACGTTACAATATTTGTGGAATCGGCTGGATAATTAGACATGGTATTTATTTTTCCCTCCCTTGGTCTAACTGTATATCAAGAGTTGAGTCAAGTCGTGTGTGCACAGCTTAACATTTCTTACCTTTTTCTTGGGATGATTAAGGTGTGCTGTGCATCATGGTCTTTTAATTTTCAACCTTCATGTTTGATAATATGTTTTTGTGTGACTGGCTGAGATTTTCTGTGCCTGTTTCTTGCTTCTGATATTATCTCCCCCCCCCCTTCTCTTGCCAGGGAGTAGTTCATGGATGCACTTAACTGGGTTGTTTCTGTTGGATCGAGGTGAAAGTCAGGTTGCGTGGTGAAATTCAGGTTTAATGAATTTATGAATTAGGAAATTAGAAGGGGTCATATTCGTAGAAGGCTGCTTTCGTGAATCCTCTTTTGCACCTTTTTTTTTTTTTTTGTGATTCCCTAGATGCTCTATACCCCGTAACCAGAGTGCCAGTTTAGTGTTTACTGGCAACCAGCTATTCTAGATATAACTTGTACTGGTGGGAGTGAATAATAATTGGATGGAGTTTGTTTATTTTGATGCATGAGAGATGATTGTTTGAGGCTTAGTAATGCTTCACGTCGATGGATACTTACACTCTGACGACAGATTATTTAGCCAACTACCACGCTGTTTATCTTGCAATGGAGCTTAGACCTCTTTCTCAAACTTTGGAATGAACAACTGAGGATTAATAATGTACTTTATTGTTATTACGTATCAATTCAGAATGTTGTAATAACAAATATCAAATTTATCGCAATGCATGAAATATGATATTTGTCTACAGAAATTTTATTATGATTTGTGCATTTATTTTTGTTGGAAATATGCTTGTGCATTTAGGTTTTGCAGACATTATAGATAGCTAGATACCCAAGCCTCATGCGTCGCCCGGATTGAGGCTAGAAGCTGCATTGTTCGTGATTAGCTTTTGCGCACACACTATTCTATATAGGAATCAGTGGGAATCGATAGCCGGTCGATGCTTCTCGTGAACGGTGGCGACATTCATTTTCTTGCTTTTTCCTTTTTGAATGTGCACTGGAAGCTTCATTCAAAAAAGAACAACCAAAGAGTACAAATCACTTATCAAAAAAAAAAAAAAACAGAAACAAAACCAACTCAAACAGTGCTCAAGTGTTGTGTCAGTGGTCCACCTCATATGATGGTTGTGCCAATTGTTCCAAATAGAGGTTTTATGCTTATAGAGCCAGTTTATTTCAGTTTATTTTATAAAAACAAATCACTCATTAATTTAAAAAAAATTATTTTATGAATTTTTATGTTGTTTGTTTGAACTTTTAAAAATAATTAAAATAAAATTTGATAAAAATATATTTATAATTATTTTAAAAAATTATTGAGTACTTTTTGTGAATAATTTGATATGATAGAACAAAGAAAATGTTTTAAAAATGTAGGATAGATGAAAATATCATTAAACTTTAAAATAATTAAATAATAAATTATTTTAGAAATTAAAAATTAATGAAAATATTATAAAATTTAAAAGTGGCTATCACACCCGTAATATATGGTGCAAACGGTACTAGCTTGGGAGTGTCTTTTATACAAAATATTTCAAATTCACTGGGCGATAATGGGGCGTGCACATTTTGCATGTTATATGGGAGTGTATCTTTGCACTCCTAACTTCTCTACCTCAGGGGATTATCTTCTTCTTCCTTTTTAATCGAAATCAATGCTGAGCTTGTGACATCATTCAAAATGAGTTAACTAATGTTGAAGATTCAAATGGGTAACTAATTATTTTCAGAACCTGTGAACACTTAAATCGCATGCGAATTTTCAATTATGACTATGCTTTGTTTACACCTTTAAATACAGAGATTGGAAATTTACAAAATATGTTTTAATTATAATTCAGGACGTCGAGGGATGTTGATAAAATATTGTTTTAATCCAAATATTAACAACTATAGCTAAACATTTATATGATTCAATTAAAGATGCAAGGATGCTGTCTATTTTCGGTAATATTATGATATTTCTAATGTAATGTGTGAAATATTATAGAAAGATATAAAATAATAATATTCTATAAACTAATGTACAATCATGTCCTAGACGGCTAAATCCCCTCAAATACTGGGATTAAATCCCAAATGAGTTGGCTAATAAATCATACACAGTTTACTATAAATTATTATATATACTCTGAGAGATTGCAGTATATAATTTTTAGTAAATAATATTACTTGTAAATCTATAAATTATAAATAGCGTGGGTTAATTTGTTGTTAAAAGTGTGGTTTATATGTCTCTCTCTCTCTCTCTCTCTCTCACACACACGTCTTCTCATATTAATGTCAGTATGAATTTTTTTTTTCCCGGCCTGACAGTATGAAAATATAAGAAACATATAAGAAGCTGATTGTGTGTATATATATGTATAAAAGAAATTAATAATATGTCATTCATAAGTGTAAAAAAAAGTATTAGTTCTTTCTACAAAGTAATGTACTACTAGTCTCCAGTCTCCACTGAACAGTAAACTAGAGCTGTAAATTCAAGCTGGCCAAACCCTCCTCTTGACTCTTTAGAAAGTTTGAATAGTAAAATTTGTTTTGAATTTTTTCAGACAGTCTAAATACTCAAATTTTATTTTTAAAATTATTTTTAATTAATCTATTATTTTAAAATTAATTATTTATTTTATTAAAAATATAAAATATATGTTCTTGATACTTAAACGAGATTCAAATATATAATATTTTAATATAAAATAATATAAAATTTAAACAATTAATTAATATTTATTATATTTTATATATTTTTTAAAAATAAAAATTTTTATCCGAGTATTTAAGCTAAGCTTAAATTTGATCAGGGTTAACCCAAATTTTTTCAAACTTATTCAGACAAATTCAAATATAAAAAATTATTTTTTTAAGTTTGATTTTAAATTTTTTCGCGCTAGCTTAGGTCGAGTAACATACTCTATGGCCCCGTTTGGTATGATTGAATAGTTTTTGATGAAATTGAAATTGGAATTAGAATCAAAATTGGAATTAGAATTAGAATAGAATTGAATTATAAAAGTATGTTTGGTATGTCAGAAAAATTAAATGGAATCCTTGCATTACTTTTGTTTGGTATGCAAGACATGGAAATGGAATTATACTTAAAAAACAAAAATACCTCTATATAAAAATTAAAATAAAACATAATAAAAACTTAATTGTGTACTAATTTTCTTATGTATTTTATATATTAATAAAATATTATATAAATTATAGATTATATCGGTAATTATTATTCACTAGCTTGGGCCAAATAAAAAGTTTTATCATTAAAGGAAACGTTTTCTTGAAAATAAAATTGACAATGGTTCCACCCCTTCTACTTTAAAATAAATACACTAAATGGAGATGAATTTTCTTTCCTTAATTTATGTTACACGAAATGACGCAAGTTTGTGCAGTACTCCCGCTTGCTCTAAATATTCACGCAGGGCCCTTTTGAGTAATTTGCCTTGATTTTTTTATATAAGATCCACCAGTATTAAATGGTTTTTAAACTGAAATACCCCTAATAATTACCGTCAAGCTTAATTTCTCTAAAAAGTCATTATTGGTCAAGACATTTTGAGGGCAAAATTATCTTTCTGAAATTTATATGAGAATAAAATTATCTTTCTTGATTCCATAGCTTTAAAGAAGGAATTCAATTTTGTCTATTTTTATGGAAATAGGATTCTTAAGAATTATAATTTATATCTATCAAATATCACTTTATTCAAATTTTTATTCCAATTCTATTTCTATCTTCACAATTTAAACCGATCAAACATGGCCTTTAGTAGACAGACTCGTCTCTTTGGATTGGGAATCGCCTGGTCGCCCTTCCTATGAATTACCGAGTAGCGACTCGTGTCGGTGCCTCTCTTCATCAAAACCCTTTTCCCATTTCTATCCCTCCTCCCCCGTTTGCCCTCTGCAGTTTTACTGCGCATGCCTGCTTGGAATTTACCCCTGGCCACGTCATTGACATCCCCGCTCCTTTTTCTTGTCAAAGTCCTCCTTTTTCATGACAGATCTGTACTTTTGCATAGAAGTTCATTTTACATTTAATTTTTATTAATTAATAGTTAATCAGTGTTTTCTTTTTGTTTGTTTTTGGCCCTGTCAAATGTCAATCTGTGTTTACGGAGTTCTCAGTCTTGAGTGTTGCAGTAAAGCTTGGATCTTTTCTGGTTCCGCTGTCATTTCATTTCCCTCTGGGAACAATTAATCTTTTTTTTTTGCTTAAATTCAAAAGCGCCACTCTACTCTCCCATCTTGTTTTTTTTTTTTTTTAACCTTGATCCTGTGTCTACTCTACACGTATTTCGGGTTTGCACTGTGTCTTTACTCTCCTCTGGTTGGGAGTGGTTGCATTCAAGCTTTGGGTAGTTGGGTGGATGGCTCTTGTTTTTTAGTTTTTCCCTTTCCCTCTTATCTTCTTCTCCCTCTCCTTTTCCCGGCGCATGTGCCGGATGTTGCTTACTCTGCGTAATTCAGATTCTAGAAGAGTTTTCTCATTGCCCAAACATTACGCCTGGTAAACCCTTTTTCCTCCTTGGCGCATGTGACTTTTATTCTCTCTCCGGGCTTCTTTCTTCTCTGTTCTTTAGTACTTCCATGCTCTGAAAATGAGTCCAGAGAGGAAGTAGAGACTTCAAATCTGAGAACCCCGGCGTTTTTTGTTTGGTTTTTCTTGCACGGTTCGGTTTTACTCATAGCTCTGAAAGGAGTTCAATTTCCCCCTCTATTCCAAGTCTTGTGAGCAATTTACTGGGGTTTTCGCGCTGTTGGCCACCGACTTGGATTGTATAACGTTGCTCTGTTGAAAAGGGGGCAAAAAGTCGCTCGCGCTTCAATGTTCTAGTCGATACCAAGATTTCTTATTTTGTTGAAAAGAAATACTTCGATCTTCTTGCCAATCACTTAAGGGGGGTAAATGCGCAAAGCTGCGAATCTTTATTCGCCTCCTATCTGCCCTGCTTATTTTGGGCTCTACAAAATTCGGTTTTCTTCTTGCCCTCTTCCAATTTTCAATCTGGTCTAACCCTTCCGGGAAACCACTTGCTTTACCGGTTATCGAAGTCACGTGTTTGAGCAAATCAATTGCTTCCCTGTGACATATCTTTGAATGCATTTGTGTGTCCGTATGTTTATTTCACTTCCTATTTGCCTATACGGTGTTTCTTGTTTTGCAGGAGTCGCTTCGTTTCTTGTTAATGCGGACGAGTTCTTCGAACTGAATTAGAAATCTAACAAGACACCGTTTTCTTTGCTGTTACGGGCAGATTGGATGGCAGTGGTAACTGAGTTTCGAAGTTGGGATGAACTGATTCCAGATGCACTGGGGCTAATCTTCATTAATCTGCCGCTGCTGGAAAAAATGACGGTAATCCCCAGGGTTTGTAAATCGTGGGCTAAAGCTGTCACCGGACCTTACTGCTGGCAGGAGATAGACATTGAGGAGTGGAGCAACCGTTGCCAGCCCCACCAACTCGACCGCCTGCTTCGCCTGCTCGTTACCAGAAGTTCTGGATCTCTTCGCAAGCTCTCTGTTTCTGGTCTACAAACCCATTCCATTTTCACTTTCGTTGCTCAAAAGTAAGACATTTTGTTTCCAAATTTTTATGTGGTTACTATATATTCTCACTCTTATATTGCCGCTGGCTACAGTCCTTATTGGGTTATACTGATATCCTCCTTACTGGTACACTGTTTCATGTCTCTTGGACTAGAAGAACTTCGAATTAATGTCGTAGTAATTGGATTGGTGTCACCGTCCAATTAGCATATCTTCTTACATTTTTTCGATCATTGTTTTGCAAGTGCCGGGTCTCTCCAGACTTTGCGAGTGCCGAGGAGTAATATGAGTGATTCCATAGTTGAAGATATTGCTGGAAGGCTTTGTATGATTTCTTTCTTGGATGTGAGCTATTGCATTAAAATGGGTGCACATGCTCTGGAGATAATTGGGAAGAACTGTAAGCTACTGGAAGGGCTGTGTCGCAACATGCATCCATTGGACACAGCAGGAAAGCCCTTCCAAGATGATGAAGCCTTGGCAATTGCCTCCACCATGCCTAAGCTCAAGCATCTTGAGATGGCTTACCATCTCATCAGCACTGAGGGTGTCCTTCGAATACTCTCGGTTTGTCCTAATCTTGAATTTCTGGATCTGAGGGGCTGTTGGGGAGTCAAACTCGATAATGTGTTCCTGAAGCAGAGTTTTCCAAAACTCAAGGTCTTGGGTCCTCTTGTTCTGGGCTATTATGAGAGGGAAGACTGGGACGATTGCTCTGATTTCTCGGATGCTTCTGAGTATTTGTCCTGGGAGTTTGTTGCTGGCGATGTGGGTGGCTATGATGATGAAAGTGAGAGTTATGATGGGATGTGGGACGATGAAGGAAGGCTGGAGGAGCTTGAGTTGAGGTTCTATGAAGGAATTGATGATGCAAGAATGTATTGGCCTCCATCTCCTTAACGTGTATTTCTATCTCTCGTATATTGCATCTTCTCCTACTTTCTAGGATTGATGCTTCTTTTTTTTTTTTTTTTTGGTTGACTTTTTTTATGCCCCATCAATATGTATTGCCATGACAACGAAGCAGTTTCTATTGACCTTCTTCCCTGTCAGGACTTAGTATTTCTTTCTTCATAAACCTAACTAAAATGTATTTAGCATCTGGGCTGCCAGGCAAGGAAAAGAAAGGTCTCAAATTGATATGATTCTCGGTGGTTCGGGGCCACGGGAGTCACTGGAAGAATACGCTGCCCTGTGAAAATTAGTGCTTCATACGGCACTTGAGTAATGACAGTCTTCTGGAGTTATGAGGGTACCTTGAAAATATCCGAAGGATGGAAACTGTTGGGTTTGAAATTGGAGGGGATAGCTACCCCACTCGGTACTATTGTGTGCTCACCTTGAAAGATATGTGGGGTTATCACTTTCGGGGAACAAAAATATCGACTTGTTTTTATTAGATCGAAAGGGGAAGCAGTGGTTTGAGGAATGTGAGGTTTGGTTAGGTCGTGTTACGGCTGATTTAACCCCCGTGTTCAGCAAGTTGATCCATGACTTCATTTCAAGCATGCCCGTGATTTTTTTCTTGAATGCTTAAAAATGAACGCCATCTTTTCAGCCTTGGGTTGCCACTGGGTTAGTGAATAGCCCCATAACGGTCAACATTGCATGACATTGTGGCCTGTAAACAATCTACTCTTTTCATTCCTGTATATCTTTTCATTCCTGTATATAAGAAATTTTTTAAAATTTTATATTGTCTCTATCTATAAAATGTTGTTAATATATTTTTTTAATGAATGAACTATTATATTTTTATTAAATTGAAAAGATAAAAAGATAAATACTTTCATTAATTTATTTTAAAAAATTCACTTTTTACTTACTGTAATTAAGAGTAAGATTGAAACATTATTGTGTTTTTAGTTAGATAATTAATTTTTATTAATTTATATAATTTAATTAAAAATATTTTATATATAAAAATAGAAAAAGTATTTATTGAAGGAAGAATATGTCCTGGTCAAGACAAAAAAACAAAAAATGTGGCGCTGGCCTTGCGTGCCTTTGTTTTTGTTGCTTCCACTAAGAATTTGGCGCTCTGGTGAAAAGGGTTCTGTTTTTAACCTCTACTGGTACCGTAAAACTGACCAGTTTGTGTAAGCAGTAGTACTAATACTCAGTCACCGTACTTTATTCCCTGGGCCCGTCGAATTCATTGCTGGATGAATCCACCATTTTAATTTTTAAATTTTAAAAGAACAGAGAAAGGACAGGTAAATATATATATTAAGTATCAACCAAAAAAACATTTTGCAAAAGAAGGTGAAAAAGGTCCCATTCGCAGTTGAACTCCAATAATCTCAGGGAATCATCCTAGTTTCTGACAACTCTCATGACAACAGCCTTTGATGCCTTGAAAGGTGCAAAAAGTTACCGCACAACTGCTCCTTATTCCTGTTCCGTTACTGATTAGAACTGTTAAAACAAAAAAAATCAATTATCAGTGATGCAAACTAATGAATGAAATGGCATAGAACACGAATTCTCCCGAGGGTTTTGCTGCCCCTTGGCTTACCGCCAAGTATGATTTGACAAGATCTAGAAGCGGGGAATATAAATGGTTGATGCCATTGTTATGCTGGGTTTTGATGTTCCCAGAAATGTGTCCAGTGAATGTTTGTTCATGTTGATTTCTGATCTCAATTTTGTTCACAAGTATCCAACGTTTCACCCTAGGTCTAACTTTCCGATTACACCATAGTTAGCAGTCACATGATTACATGTGCTCAACGTTTTTAGATCTTGCAGCCTATTGCGATTTGGACCCATCCTTTGAAAATTGTGTCCGACCATTCTCTCGAAAAGCCTCAGTTAATGGCATTAAAAATGGTGGGGCACGTGTCCCTTCCTTTGCTTTAAAAAATTACGCACTCATCGTTGATTATCAGTGACTTGGAGATTTGGATTGTAGTAGGGTGTTGGGTTGCTTCAAGAAGAGGCAAGTCAATATTTCTTAAAGCATGTAATCATGAATTGGGAGGGTTTGTAGTTTGCATGAGGAGCTTGCGTTGTGTGTGAAGCGAAGAGCAGAGGACCACCAGAAGGCACAGAAGGGGGGGGTCTCTTAACTGTGTTTCATGCATATGGAGATGTCTGCTTCCTGTGAACAGATTCGAGGGGCAGGAATATACATATTTGTCCTCTGCCCTTATTCATGGTGCATCAACCTGTGGTCCCGTCAGGCAAACGACCCAACCCATTATTTACTCATTTACAGTCGCAGTCACTCGCATTGTCACTCCTCTTCTTTCTGCCATTCTCTTCCTTCACAACATTGCTTCCCATCGTCAAGTTTACCCCCCCAAACTAAACCAGCGCATTGAGGCTCTTCTTTTGAGACACCGTGAAACGATGCTTTCAAAATTCAATTTTGTGAAACCATTGTCCATCTCCGATGTGTGAGATTCTTAACTTCCTCACAAGTCACAAACCTGTATGCGGAAAGATTAACAATATATTTTCTTCCTTCTTTGATAGGAAAATATCGATAATACATTTCATTAGATTGTATTTGTTAAAAAAAGATGCATTTTGTCCACGATTAGTTATTCTAACAACAATACCACCTCCTTTATTTAGAAGAGGTCCTAGATTTGAACTCAATGTTAGAATGCATGTGTCTCTCTTTCCCATGTGAAAGGATTGGGTTAAGGATAAAATTTTAAAAAAGATACATTTTTTCTAAAAAAAAACGGAGAAATTTGAATAGTAAGATATGATTAAAAATGAAGCCATTAGGAAAGTTTGTTGAGAGAAAAACTTTGAGGTAAACCAAATGTATCACATTATTTGTAATCTTTTCAATAAAAATATAATGTTCAAGTGACATTAAATACAAATTGAGTCACATTAATGATAGCATGGTGAAAAAATGTAAAACATTAAATATGCCTTCTATTATAAAAATAAAGTCAATTAAAATATTATCACATAATTTTTTTTAAATGACTCAGGAGTTAAAATATTTTAATTAAATAAATTATAAATAATATGTTCCACCGTTTACCCAAACTATTTAAAAATTTCTTCTGTTGAGATTAGCTAGTGTTAAATTTCTTTAATTAGGCCCAGCCTAAAAGGCCAAAAAACTCATAAATTTTTAATGTAATATTTTTTTATTTTTGTTTTTTGCTATTTACATATTCCAAATAGATGACCATCAAATAGTTTTAAAAGTCAAACAAGAGATTTGGTCACAGTGAACGTTAACTAAGGAATAAAGATACATTATAGGCATGATGTTTGATACAGGCTAAAATTCAGGTTTTAAAAATCAGATTGGGTTGGATAAGATAATAGTTTAAAGAATAATGATTTGACCGTAGTCAAATTGCTTATGATTTATTTAATATTTTTAAATTTTAAATTTTTAAATTATATATATATAAACCATAAAATAAATTAATTTATAATCATAAAAACTAGTATTTGAATAAAAATATTCATTAAAAAGATAAAGAAAATTTATAAGCATAAATATTAATAGTATTAATTAATAAGATTGTTTTTTTAAATAACATTTAATAATATTAAATAAATGTTTCCCCATTCGTCTTCCCCCCTTACTGATTCCGTGTTTAATTACGTTATTAATATAAATAATAATATAATATAATAACAAAATCATTATGATGCTTTCACGTGGAGAGAGGAACATTCCTTAATCTTTAATATCCATTGTACTGGATCGTTAGGCAAAAAGGAAACCCCCCCAATTCCCATCGTCTTTATCTTTCCTCCTCTTCTCTCTCTATCGTCGCCCTGAAAACTGTTTGGAATGCCACAAATCGCCATTCATTCCATCTGAAAGCTTCGGCCTTTAGGGTAGTTCTAGTTTCTAGTAGTTTTGTTAGGAGAAAATGCGTATAGGGTAGTGATCTGCTGAAAAGTGCCTTCGTTTCATAATTTTTTTTTTTGTGAATCTTTTTCTATCTTCTTGTCTTCGTCTCTCCCTTCGTTCTTTCGTCGATTTTTCTTTTTTGTTTTCTGTTATCTGGCCACCCTAACCAGTCAATCAGTCAACCGTTTTCTTTTCACGGTTTTCCCAATTCATTCACCGGTTCATACTCTCCGCTTTTCTTGTTTCAACCGGACCGGACTAGTATCCAATTTTCTGTCCAATTGATTGAATCAAGGTACGTAAAACCGAACCAGTCATTGAATCAATCATGGCACTGAGTCACAGGATTGTGGTTCAATCGAGGTTAAACAGGTAGCAAACAGATCATGATTAAAATAATACAATTTAAATAAAAAGACATTAATTATTAAAACATTCAACTAAATCCAACCACTCAAAAGTCTAACAATAATAAAATATAACACTTTAAATATCTATCCTTACAATTACAACCCTTCAATCTCAAAAGTCTGGAAAAGAGATGAAGATAGAATTGGAAAAGAGACGAAGATTGAGCTAGAGAAGAGACAGTAGAGACGAAGATTGAGCTGGAGAAGAGACAGAAAATTAGAGACTGAGCTGAAGAAGAGATGGAGACAGCAGAGAGGGAGATAGAGCTGAAGTTTGGAGAAGACACAGAGACTGAGCTAAAGAAGAGACATCGATTAGGTTAGGGCGAGAGAGGAGAGACACAGACGAAAGGCCGAACTGAATGCTGTTTGAAAATCTAAATTGGACTTAGCGTGCTTTACCTTTAATTTTTTATTTTTTTATTTCAGTTTCACTTTTTTTTATTATCTTATTTCTGAACTCAGCGCTCTAAAAAATTAAAAATAAAAAAATCCCCCAAAACAACATCATTTTGAGGGTTTTGTCTGAAAAAATAATAACGCAGTCAACCCATCGAGTTATCCGAGTTATACTGGGTTGACTGGGTTACACTGATTCATTCCCTCATTGGTTTAGGAGTAAACTCAGACCAAACAAAGGACCGTGTCATTGGTTTTTGGGTTAACCTGCCCGGTCTGATCCGGGTTTTAATACCATTGATTGAATTCACCAATTCGATTTTTAAAACTCTGATTAAAATTCAAGACATTTTATCTGTAGGGTGAAGTACCAGATAACTTGTGCCGTTTCTTTTTCAACTATTTGAAAAAGCATCATACTAAAGAATTTTTTTTTTTTGCAAAGTTTATTTTTAAATCTCTAAACAATAGAAATTGAGATTGAAATGAAATTTTAAAAGTATACAGTTTTTAACATTTATTTTTATAAGTAATTTACATAGGTTATATTTGTGCAACATACAAGATTAGAGACTAGTTTTTTTTTTTAATCACAAATGGGGCAAATCCTAAACCTTTATTTAACAAACAATAGTCACATAGCCACTATGACCCATGTTATCTCAATACAACCAATATATGAGACCTTTAGGAAGTTTATTAAGGATCACTTATCATACACTTAATACATTAATTCAAACCAAACTTTGCAATCCCGTCGGTGCACATATTTTTTTTCTTAAAACACATGTTGCACCATAATTTGCCAATCCTTACTAATGAATCTAGCAGCATGATGTATTTGCCACTGCTGTGAATTATTGTTATCAAGTGCTACTTGGGACTCATGCACAACAAGGAGGATTCACTCTCCACAATAAGTTTTGTGAAATTAAGACTGCAAGCCACCCTTAAGCCACATAAATAGAAACTTTAAAATTATAGCTTCTTTTACAGTACACTGCCAAGATTACACACAAACCCTCTCAACTATTTCCCTTTTGTGTCGCAAAAGATACCACCACAACTGGCTTATTGTGGGTGCCCTTTGGCAGCACCATCAATGTTAAGCTTTATATAAAACTTCATACATGAAAGAAATTATGAAATTCTTATCAGCCTTACCCCCACCTAACTCTATCCATATCATCTACCTAAGAGGATGATATCCCACAATTAAATTGAGAACACCAAAATTAGAAAGTAAAGGTAAGTTCCATTCTCCTCATTATTCACAACATCTGAAACCTCCCCGTCTGCCATTTCCACGAGAACTAGCATAATGCAGTAGTCAATCAAGGTGTCTCTATTATTAAGCCACTTGTCTTTACAGCAGCAAACCTTATTACAATCCTGAATATCTTACTGAAGGCACTTGACAACACCAGGCCATAATTCAACAATACTCCTCTAAAATTCAGAGTCATTAAATTTGGCAATAGCCTCCTTGGTAAAGTGTACTTTTCTCGCATATTCACCTCTCATTAAAGAACACAAGGATTTAGGCTTTTGTAATGATGTTCCAAATTGATTTGCAGAGCAGAGCTTCATTCATAACTCCCGTCCTACGTAATCTATAACGCTCATTTTTCTCGGGGTCATAGAGAGTCTTCCATTTAAGAGTATGGGTTCTTCTCTTTCTTGGGCTTGAGTTCCAAATAAAGCTTCGCTAGACTTTTTCAATCCAACACCTTACTATGTATCATGTGATGATCCTATATCTAGAATGTCATGGATTGAACAAGTGTAAATCTTTCTACAAGGGAAAAAGTTTACACCTTCTACCTACTTAGTCTCCGTTGAACCTTCTCAATCAAGAAGTTGAAACCTTGCTTTTTGTTCCTCCCTCATGTGTCTCTTGAACCACGAAACTTGCTAAGGGCTTTACTCCTCGCAAATCTGCTTTGTTTAATAATTTCCTCCCATACATTAGGAAGCACATTCTTGAAAAAAAATGCTTGTTTATATATTTACCTTTTGACTAGAGCTATTGTTAAATATTTTGAGTGTCTTCATGACAACATCCATCTGATCAATGCTAGCTTTGCAAAAAAGAAGTAAATCATTTGCAAATAAGAGATGTGAAATTGGGGTTCTACATTTACCCATCATAATCAACTTCCATCTATTATCATTCATTGCATTCATAATAGTATGTGAAAGTTTATTAATATAAATAAGAAAAAAGATAGGATAAAAGAGGGTTTCCTTGTCTAAGCCTTCTAGAAGGGTAAAATTCTTTAGTCTTAGAGTCATTCCATGAAATTGAAGTATTGGTAATGGTCACACACTAATGCACAAGTTCCCTAAACCATTAAGGAAGGCTTATCTCTTCGAGCATCTTTTAAGAAAAGTTTCAATTAATTCTATCATAAGCTTTCTTAAAATAAATTTTGATGGCCATAAAAACCCTTCTTACTAGTCATATTTTTCATGGAATGTTCAACCTCACAAGTAATAATGGTGTTATCTTGAATATTCTCCTAAGTATAAAATGTGAATTGGAAAGGAGAGACTAGTCTTATTTACTGGGTGAAGCATCAAATAACTCGTGTCCTTCCCCTACAACATGACACTCCGTGATTCTCATGTAGGCCGTAGTAATATATATAATACTACTTTTTCGATCCCAATATATATAATATTGTTTCATTAATATTTTAGTAATTGACTAATTTCTTGCCATGCTTCTATCCACATTTAAAGGTGGATCTACTTGCTATGATGGGGGTAAATGCTCTACTAACTACTGCAAAAATTACATGTTTGGTTTTTGAATTTTGATTTATTTATTTTTTATCCAACTGACTTTAATGTACTGACCACATTAAAACTCAGACTAAAATATACTTAGGCGATACCCCCACTGCTAGAGCCGGTAATTTAGGCAAGTTCGATGGGTCAATCCGAACCCGCACGAAAAATTTAGGCTCGAGCTCAAAAAATAATAATTTTTTATTGTTCAGGCCTATTTGGGCCGCCCGAATATGCCTAAGAAAATTCAGGCCAAGCCCAATCGAGTTCGGGCTTGGCCTGAATATCTAAATAGAAAAAAATATATTTTTAAAAATATATATAATATAATAAATGTTAATTATTTTTAAAATTTTATATCATTTTATTCTAAAATACCATATATTTAAGTGTATTACTATAGTTATTTAAAAAAAATAAAAATATTTATATTTTCTTATTTTTATTATTTTTAATCAAATAAAATATCTCAAAATAATAATTAAAATATATTTTAATATTTATTTTTATATTTTAAGACTCACTTTTTTTAAAAAAAAAGTTGAGTCATATACACCATTTTCTTGTCCAAAAAATTATATTTTATATTTTTTATAAAATAAAATAATTAATTTTAAATTAAAAATAATTTTAAAAATAAAATTTGGGCATGTACGAATTCCTAGCTCTATTACTAAACAAACATAATAAATAAAATAATATTTTTAAATAATTATTTAATTATCATTCATGCCAGACTTGATTAAAAATTAAAAATAAACTAAAGTAAATATCCTTTATATATAAGGCTTAAACAATATAAAAGGTTAAAGAAAAAAATTAAAAAAATAGTGTTTTACCCATAATTAAATTATTTTTTATATAATATAATGATGACTATTTTTTTCATATTCTTAAAAACAATAAGTATAATTTATCCAATAGTTATTAAAAACTTTAAGCTAATCAGGGTAATGATTTTAAATTAGTGATTTAACCATAGTTGAATTAAAATTAATTTGATCATAATTAAAATAGTATAATTTAATTAAAATTTATAAATATTTTTATATAACCATGATAAGGGTAATATTTAAACAAATAAGACATTAATTTACAAGTAAAGGAAACATTCATGAATAAATTGCATATAATACAACAAAATAGTAACAGAGCTACTTAACTATAAAATTAATAATTTATTATTTTTTTATTTCTTTCAAATTAAAATAATATTTTATCCTTAATAAAATTATTT
This sequence comes from Prosopis cineraria, assembly GCF_029017545.1. NCBI lineage: Eukaryota > Viridiplantae > Streptophyta > Magnoliopsida > Fabales > Fabaceae > Prosopis > Prosopis cineraria. The sequence goes on from NW_026555346.1 coordinate 3,980,578, forward strand.
AAAAATTAAAATTGACTAAAAAATAAAGAAAAAAATATTTTTAAAAAATTTTTTGAGTATTCGGGCCAACTCAAATAAGCCTAAAGCCTGAATACGTTAGGGTCGGGTTTGACAATATAAATTTTTTAAAATGAGTAAGATTTTTTAAGCTTGACTCGAATAAGTCTAACACAACTAAATTATCGGCTCTACCCAATGTATGGAAGTCATAGGTTTGCTGCTGCCCGTACCTAATCCAAATATGTTTAATGGCCAAGGATTGATGGCTGTAACATTAAATTAAATACATTACTAATTACCAATTTAATCGCCATTATTTTAACAAGGCAAAAGTTGACTAAGAGAGGACTGGGAATTAAAATTGCAAAATATTGAAGGACTTAAATATTCTATGAAGTTACAAATAAAATTAACAAAAATGGGAGGAAAAAAGGCACTGAAAGAGACACAGATTCACCGAATTCAAAAACTATTTTCTCAGCCACTGGATCACAACAATCAATTCATTCGTTCGTGAACTCTTTCTCAGACGCTAGATCATAAAATTAACGAAAAAGAAAGTATAGATGTAAATAATTGCAATAAAGAGTAACGCATTTCTTCCATTTTCTCCAAGCAAGCGACTTCGACGGATATTTAGGCACTGTTATCTTCAATGCTATGCCACTGCACAAATAGGACCGAGTAGAGAATACAGAGCGCTTTCAATGGCAGGTGCTCATCACTTGGAAGAAAATGAGATGATTATAATCCATACAAGTGGAAAATGTAATTATTTATTGAGGTCGTCACAAATTGAGAGCGCGACCAGCAAAATAAAAAAATCTCAATTAATTGTCAGCATCACAACTCTTTCTTCACGACAACTCTACCTTATTTTTCATTTATTTTCTAAGAGTTTCTTATTCTTAACTTATTTCAATTTAAAATTTACACATTTTTTCAGTTTGGCAGCACCATTTTTTAAAAGGCCAGAGAAGAATTAAAGTGCAACGTAAATGTATCACATTAAGTTGGCAAATGGTAAATATAGGACCTGTTTATTTGTTTTCCCTTTTTTTTTTTGTTTCAAAGGACTGATCTGCTAAACAATTTTTATAATTGTTTATCAAAACAAAAAAAAAATGTTTGACTGTATTGATTTAAAAATAGTTTCAGAATTAAAAAACTAGTTGATGATAGTTGCTAGTGATTAATAATGGTGTTTTATAATAGCCACTGGTTAAATTGACTCTAATTTTCAATAACCAAATGTATAATATATTTTGAAAACATAAAAATAAAATGAAAACAACTCTAAAATATTTCTATTATTTTTAAAAATAAGAAATGAAACGATTTTGAAAATAATTAAAATCCAAACACTTATCCAACTGAGTTTTTTTATTTTTAAAATCAAAATATTATTTTTGAAAACAGAAACTAAACAGATTTATAACCCATCTGTTTAATATTATAAGACATTTTTGATTGAAGTGCACCTCTAATGAGTTAATTAATTGTTCTTAAATTACACCATATTTGTCCTCATTTAATAAGGTATTTTAATTAGAAATTTTTTTTCATTACACCCCTAATCAAGGGTATTTTGGAAAAAAAATATCATTAACTACCCCTTGAAATATCAAAATACCTTGCATTTTTTATTTTTAATAGAGGGAGTATATTGTTAGATACTTAGGTCTCGTTTAGTTGTTATAAAGTAATGAATTGATTTGATTAAAAGGATAAATATAAAAATAAAATGATAAGAATGAAATGGATTGAAAAAATTAAAATAAAAATAAATTGAATCACCCTTATCTTTCATGATACGTATGATAAAACTCAATATCATATACTATAAATGTGACAACCATCACATTTTCTAGAAACCCCATGAATCACAACTTATAATTCTATGAATTAAATTACCTTTATATTTTATGAATATAGTTCACCTATACTCCTACATCTTCCAAAGGAAAAAATCAGGTTTACTCAACTTGGTTACATATACAATAAAGAGAAAATCGCAATCAAGGATCATTGAACAATATTTATTATTGTGCAAGACTAAATAATTTCGATATTGCTCTACAATATTTATTAAAGATCTTATTTATATTTATTTAGTTAAAATAAGTATTGTCACATTAAAAAAAACATTTAAGTCATAATAAGAAATGCATCACTGTAAAATAAAATGCGCAACACAATGGGATGGTGTATAGGGAAACGAAATAAAGTGTGGAAAAGGAAATCTGGGCGTATGACGAAAATTAAATAGTTTGATTTCATGATCAATTGTCAATAGAAAGTTGTAATATTTGGATATATTTAATAGCAGGAATGACACTAAAGACATTAAAAACATGCATAATTGTAGTTTGATCTTGAAAAAGTTTGATATTGTGCTACAGGCTTTGAGGCTCTTATTACAACTTTTATTGAGATTAAAAGTATATTTTTACCCTTTGTTTGATTTGAATATAGAAAACTTGTGCAAAACCATATATAGCATAACATCTACTATATACAAGATAATGCTCATATATGCTCAATTAAAAGTTTATACATTTTAAGTATTTCAGTAGCCTAGACTCAATAAAATGGATAACTTAGACAGATTATGCACAATACAATATTCACTATGCATAAGACAATACTCGTGTATGCTCAACTCAAAGTCGATACTTTTTTAGTATTTCAATAGCCTAAGCTCAACAAAAGGACAACTTAAGCATATCATGTACAACACAACATTTATTATGCACAAGACAATGCTCTTGCATACTTAACTCAAAGTCCATGCCTTTTCAGTATTTTAGTGGTCTACACTCAACAAAATGGATAATTTAGGCAGACTATGCACAATACAATATCCATTATGCATAAGACAATGCTTATGTATGCTCAACTCAAAATCTATGTTTTTCTAGTATTGAAAAAATATAATTATATCATATATGCATTATCTCATGTTGATATTAGCCTAGCTACTAAAACAAGTGTCAACATGAAATTTGACATGATATTTCAAGCCTAATATATACAAAAAATTAGCAACTATATCCAAAACATCTAACAATTATTTTTCTATATAAAAAAATCTGGATTCTCAATTATTCAAAAAATATTACTTGAGAATGCTTTCATATACGTAATTATAGTTGCTTATGTACACAAAAAAAGTACAATGCGATTACTTCTCATACTGGGTTAGGATTTTTACATGTCTTGCGCTCCTACGTCTTAAATAATGATAAATCTTTTTATCTTAAAATAGAGACTATATCCTCCTTCTTCGTGGCCTTCCAAGAGGAAGGTTGGTTAAAGAAGGTTGCAAAAAAGTTTGTGATGAGTTATCTATCAATGTTGCTGTATCAATAGGCTAAATTTAACAAAATGCACAAGTACGCAAATAATGTATAATACAATATTAATTATGCACAACACAAGGTTTTTATATTTTCAACTAAAAATCCATACAATTATAATTTATCAGCAGGCTAGGCTTAATAAAATGGTCAAGTTAGGCAAACAATATACAACATAAAATTCACTATTCACAACATAAGGTTCATATATTCTCAACTGAAAGTCCATGTGATTTCAGTTTATTAGTAGGTCATGCTTAACAAAATTCTCAATTTAGACAAATAATGTACAATACAATATTTACTATGCACAGCACAAGGTTCATTTTCAATTGAAAGTATACGATTCTAGTTTATTAATATGTTAGACTTAATAAAATACTCAATTTAGGCAAATAATATATAACATAATATCTACTATGTATAACACAAGGTTTATGTATTTTTAATTGAAATTTCATGCGATTCCAGTTTATCATTAGGTTAGGTTTAATAAAATGCACAATTCAAAGTTAATTTTTGAACAACAGATATTTTAAAATTTCTAATAGCATATATTTTCATATTAGGTTATATTTTATTCAATTCACACGTTAAAGTCTAATATAGACAAGCCAACCATCATTATTGTACAACAACCAATTTAATTTAAAACTTTCATTGCTAACTTAATGATTCAGTAACCTTTAGCATATATCAGCAGTAAAATCATAACTAAAATTCCAACTCAAGGTTTTTCCATTTAATTGAATATTTGGTTGAAATTCAACTATTTTGAATAATCCTCTCATCAATTGATATGGGGCTAAAAAACCAACAACCCCATTCTATCATTATTTTCTTGTGGTTCAATGAAGAAAACATGGCCAAGTAAGAAGCAGTCAATAGCAATAGATACTGAAAGCTAAGAAAATGTTACATCACTCTCTGCTTATGGTTCAACTATCAGCTCTTTCCTGTCTCAGCATGAAAAGGGTGGATAGCATCCTTAATCAAAGCTCAATAGACAAATTTTTCACTCAAGCATTACTTGAGATGGAGAAATTTTAAAATCTACGTACTTTGAAAGCTACTCCTTGCCACTAGAGTTGAGAAACCTTAACATCTTTTAACTGAGTAGCCTTTTCGCGTTTGTCATCAGTTTCACTGCTTTCTGTTCGTTCATTTTTGTTTCCTTTCATAAAAGGTAAAATTATATTTTTGGTGTGAAGAAAAATTATAATAAAGGCCCCAAAACCTGCAATGCAATATCAGACTTTTTTAAACTCAACTATAATTATTTGTATTTTTAAGGCCTGTAGTGTCCATTTCCCTATTTAGTATCCCTTATTTGGATAAAATATTTCAAATTCAAATACAATATAAAAAGAAGAAGATGGAAAATGAAAACATGAAGAAAGGAACAAGAGGAATTATTTGACTAATTAAATTTCAATAACAAGTTTTTGTTTGGAAAAAAAAAGTAAGTTTTATTTTTATTTTATCAACAATCAATTTCTTCGTTAATAGCTCTAAGATATTAACTTGATAGTAGAAAAAAAAACATAATCTAATGAACAAGCCTCTACTTAAAAAAATAACTCATATTTTTATTTTAACAACAATTAATTATCCAATCATAACAAATATACGTGAGGGATAATGTTGTTTTTCACAATAAATTTTAATATTCCCTCGTCCCAAATTATATAGCATTTTTAAATAAGTTTTTTCGTTTCAAAATATAAAACACTTTTAATAAATTAAGGTTTCATTAAATACAATAATTTTAATATTATCTTTTCTCTCTATATGACTAATTTCTATTCCTTCTCTTTTTAATATATTAAATGATGAGTATTTTTAAAAATTTATATTTTTATTTTAAAAAGATAAAGTTATTAAGTGTATTTAGTGATTAGTATGTGAGGTTTTGTTTAAAAATATTTTATAATTTAAAATAGAGGAAGTAATATTTAATTTCTTTATTCTTACATAACAAAACTAGAATTATTTGATCCAGCATACTAATCAATGCTGTCTTGTGGTTTTCGGTTGTGATTTTTTTTTTTTTCAATAAATGCTGAACTTGTCCATTCCTGGCCGCTATTTCCTTGTTCTTGTTCTTGTTTTTTTTTTTCCGCTGCTGCATCGGAAATAAATAAATAAGTAAGTAAATAAAAAGGCAAAGAAGGCCTCTATTTCCTAGTACAAGAGATTCAGTATTTTACTATCAGATCAACGAGATCGCCTTTGTCACGCTAGTGAGAGGAGCACATTAAATGCTGAAATGACCGTTTAGATTCACTTTAGATTATTCATATTAATAATTTTCTTTTTTTCAAATAAAAAAATTATAAAATTTAATAAATTTATTAATTATTAATATGTACAATTCATATTTAATCAAATTAGTTTAAATTTAATATTTTTTTTTATAATTTTTATAAATTGATCATATAAATTTACTTTGAATTATTTTAAATCTGATAATATAATAAATTAAAAATTTTGAATATGAACAAAACAAAGTAAATTTATATGATTAATTTATAAAAATTATAAAATAAATTAATATTAAATTTGAACCAGTCTATTAAAATATAAACGGTACTTATTGATAATTAATATATTTACTTAATATTTTATAAATTTTTATTTAAAAAATAAAAAATTTAAATTTAAATCATTCAAATCAGGATTGTAAAGATGGGCTGCCCATCGCCCGGTGGTATGGAGCTCCATAGTAAGATTGCTTGTTTGGGCTTTTTTTTTTTTTTTTCCAGATCCCTCAGTTTTGACTTAGCCGTGAAACACCTCAGTTCAAGTTTCAATGAGGTGGCTTTGGAATCTAAATTCCCTGGGACCGAGTGTTTTTAATTCTGGGTTATGCCTCTCTTGTACAAAAAATAAAAGGATGAAACTCATGCAAGCGGTTTGATTGCTGGCCAAACAAATTATTTTAACTAAAAAATTAGTTGAGTTTATAAAAATTTGATCTGCAATTTATAAAATCGGGATTAAATCTTAATACCAATATATGTAAATACATATATAAGCAATCTTTGAGGGTGAAGATATGTCTGGTCCATAGTAGTTTTTTGAAATTCGACTTGCCTAAATTTTATTTTTTTAATATTTTAACAAAAAAATGCCAAAGCCTGTAACCTTGAACGGCTTAAAAGTGTTTAAATAAAAAACTTGACACAGTCGATTTGAAAAAAATCCGTGGAAAGGTTGCCAAGTGTTGAATTTCATATATTCAACTTTCTCAGTGATTGAATTGGATAGAGAAAAACAAAATCACTCGCGTTATTTGAATAGGCATGTAAAATATTGCACGCAATCTTGACCGGATTACACGACCGTGCCTCTTCAGATGCTGAAGCTGAATTTAGATTAGGCATCAATTAGCATTACACTGAATTCTTCTATACCCGAGTCTTGTTAAGCCTACCTACTGCTTTTATGCTTTAAAGGTAGAATTTTTTAATTAAAAACCATAGATGAGAATTAACTATTAGTGAGTCTTAAAAAAATTTAAATTTCAGTTCAATGCAAAAAAATAAAAATAAAAATAATTTTAACTATTAAAAGATTAAATTATCTTTTTTTTAGCTTACTTGATAAATTTATTAATATGAGTTATAAATTATTCCTCCAATCTTATATATTAATTGCATTTTAAAATTATAATTTGATTCACTTTATAAGTTACCGATAATGAGACTGTTTTATTTTAAATTAAAATTTTTAAATTATTTTTAAAAAATAAAAAAAAAACAAAAAGATAATATTATATTATTTATCTATTTTTTATTTTGTATTTAAGAATTATATTTAAAATTTTATTTATTTTTATTTTTTATATTTTTATTATATTTATATTGATAAAATTGATAGAAATAATTTAAAAATAAAATTTGAGAGGTGATATGAATTTACATGTCAGTCTGGGCCTAAATGTCTAATGCGTGAAAGCAATCTCAACTGTCGATCATCTTTGTTGCCGAAGTTTGTAATTTGCGCAAGGGTTGTTTGTAAAGCGCAGCCCACGCGCCACATGTCCCATGGGGTTTGAGCGGATGGAGCTGAGCTGAAACGTCGGTTTAACAGAGAATAGGGGCAAACCGAGGAGATGGGGGGTTTGGTAAGCAAACGGCGTTTAAACGGAGTTTGTTATTTCCATTTGGATATATGATGACGAGAGGGTTGTTGGAGGCGAACCAGAACGGAGGTTCGGAGCGAGCCTGCGGGTGCGGGGGTAGGTGGATGCGGATGACTCGGACTTTAAGGCAGGGGCATTTCAGTCAATCAGAATCATTCTACCCTCCCTTTTGTTCCACGTGACATTGCCGTCTGCCCCAACTTCTGATCATGGGTAGGTGTATCATTTATCCATCCCCCACGATAGAAAACATCTTTTAAAAATTTTATTTTATTCAAAATATAAAATATTAAATAATTTTTATAATGATTTTTTAATTATACCTTAACTTTATTTATTATTATTTTTTTTAAAAAAATTATATATTAAGATTTCAATTGTGATTATTAAAATATAAAATTTTAAAAAGAATATAATTAAAAAGATTGAAATTTTTTTTAAAAAATTTCAATTAATTTTTTAAATTTTAAAATAGCTATCGATATTTTATATTATATATATATAATATCACTTCTTTGTGTGCATACTCGAGCAGTTGAGTTCCTCCTCTATTCTCACCTTGCTGTGTCAAAACCCAAGATACCATACTTTGCATCCCCCTCTTCCCCCCCCCCCCCCAAAAAAAAGATTGCGTTTATATATTATTATTATTATTATTATTTTTTAATCATGGCGTGCTGCGCGTCCAGACATGAAACATCCAACAGACCAAAATATTCAGATCTCGGACCCAGTGAGGGGTTATTGAACCGGAAATATTGAAATATCGAACAATTAATTGAAGCACGAAAATGTTAATAAATTACAACTGTAATGAACGATTGAACGCTCCAAATAAAATCACAGCACAACAAATATAGCTGGGCAACCCACCAATGTCCTTATCGAATCCTCTGAACCCCTGTGCTGATAAAATTTTATCTATTTCTTGCAGCCGTGAAAATTCGAGCTCACTTCCTCCTTTTCTAGGTTTTTTCCCCTTTTCCCTTAAAGCCAAACTTTTCTGGTCCATTTCTTACTCGATACTAAGTACTGATAAAATTTCGCCACGTCACCCCTGCCCACTTTTTCTTTTAAAAAATTATTTTTCACTCACTTGTCTAATTCTCACCAACTTTATGGTTCTTCTAATTTAAAATTAATTATAATTTAATTCTTAAATTTTAATTTATTATAATTTAATTTTTATAATTTTAACTCTATTGTAATTTAATTTTTAAATTTTAATTTAGCATAACTCAATTTCAATACTCTTGATAATTTAAAATATTAGTTTTTATATTTTAAAAAATAAAATAAATATTAGAATTATTAATGAACAAGTCTGTTTGAGAAAAATAATTTGATGAATAGAATTTAATTTATAGTAAATAAAAAGAATTGATCGATAAAATGTTTATTATGTGTTATTATTTTGCATATTAATTTATACAACGATTATTGTTTAAGAAAAGTATTAAATCATAAACATTCCATTTGACATGAGGCCGCTGAATTTTATGCTTAGCATAATAGTACTTTTTTAAAAAGTTTATTTTCTATCCGCCTGATAACTCTGTTTATAAGTATTGGCAAAGCATGTTATATATGGTTAAAAATGATTACAAATTAATGTGTTACTTTCATAAAAAATGGTGAAATATTTTGAAATTTAGGGATTAATTATTAAAATATAGAGATTAAGTTGTACCAAGTTAAATTTAAAGAATTGAGTTATATCCGAATTAAAATTACAATGACTAAGATAAAATTAGTTAATGTTTAAAAATTAAGTTATAATTAAATTAAAATTGTAAAAATTAAATGATTAATTTTTTAATTTTTTTAACATATTTACTATCTAACAATTGATTTGAACAAATTCTCCTGTGTGTTACCGCACTGTACACCACGCAATGCACTACTTCATTTATTTAAAAATATAAATTATTTTTAATTGAATCTCACCCTCTAATAAAATAGTTATCTACTGTTTAACTAACTCTATTTTTTTATATTTATCCCTATAAACTATTCCACAATAAATATAAAGTCATTAATTAATAGGGGCACTTTTTAAAAAAGAGCAATAGTTACACCTTAAAAGACTTTAAAAATACATTTTTAAATATTTAATTTTTTTAAAAAATTTCTTATATTTTTAAATGAAGGGAGTATAAGATATCAATCCACGTGCAAAATTGTTGTCTAAAAATCACATATAAATTATTAAAATTTAGAGAGAATGACAATTAATGACCTTCTAAGAACATTAATCCCAATTACGAATCATAAAATTTAAAATTTCAATTAAGGACCATGATAAAAAAATGTAATTTATGAGGTGGGATTCACTAACGCGACTTGAGTATTCACTAACTCAACTTGAGAAAATTGCTAACGTATATTGTGAAAATATAAAACCCCACTTGAAAATGAATTATTTAACAAAAAGCTCTACTTAAAAATTCACTAACCCGACTTAAAAAAATTTATAATGTATATTGTGAGAATATAAAATTTCACTTGAGAATCGAATATTTAACGAAAAACGCCACTTGAAAACTCACTAACTCGACTTTAGAAAATTTCTAACGTATATTGTAAAAACATGAAACTCCACTTGAGAATCGATTGTTTAATTAAAAATAATTTGTCCAAATTGACATTTTTTATTAAACAATCGATTCTCAAGTGGAGTTTCATGTTTTTACAATATACGTTAAAAATTTTTTAAAGTTGAGTTAGTAAATTTTTAAGTGGCGCTTTTTGTTAAACAATTAATTTTTAAATGAAGTTTCATATTTTCATAATATACGTTACAAATTTTTTTAAGTTGGGTTAGTGAATTCTCAAGTGATAATAGTGAATGCCACTTCACATATTACATTTTTTTATTACAATTAAGGAGCATAATTCTTAATTAAGATTTTAAAATTTTATGATCCGTAATTGAGATTAATATTTTTAAAAGGTCTTTAATTTTCATTCCCCCTAAAATTTATGCGTCCGAAAACGGGTAGTCATCATTAGTTCATGCGTTTTATATATTGTGACCAAAAAGAAAAAAGGAGAAGAGTTTATGCGTTTTATATTAGACCGTTCATCGTTAAAATGAAAAACGAACAGAATAAAATAATTAGATTATTGATTTTAGAGTTGGATTTGACTTGAGAGATTGCAAGAAGATATTACCTTCAACTTGCGAAGTTCATTTTTACCAAAAAAAAAAAAACTTGCGAAGTTCATCATAAATATCACTTGTAGCGGGAAAAATCCAGGATCACTTAAACTATAACAGACTATAATTTTTTTTTTAATAAATGTGCTACCATTAACGATTTTAAAAGAGTTCCATTTGCGTGTATATTATATTCACCTCAAGAGCCTTTTCATTCGCAGGGACAAAAAAGAGAAAACAGTGTATTCGGTGCCAACGTCGCACTGACAGTTATTGCTACAAAGAGGGTAAAATTAATTCAAGGCGTTCTTTTTGGCCAAAATAAGATTTTCAGTTCCTAGAAATACATGCGTAGTGTCATATTAAATCCATTCAAAAAAAGGAGAAAAAACACTAACTAGTAGAGCCTGTTTGTTTATTATTCTTACAAACTGTTTTTTATTTTAATATTTTTAAAACAAAAAAAACTTGTTTGGTTGATGATTTTTAAATTTTTGTTTTCAAAATATTTTTAATTTCTTGTTTTTAAACACAAGAAAACAAAACAACTTTTAGCTATTTCTATTCCTATTTTTTTAGTTTTATAGAGAAAAAATGGGAAGCAAGAAATGAGAATTGTTCTCGTTAATGACAAACATTGTATTTTTGTCTCGATAAAAAAGAATCATCCATCTCATAAATTTATAAAACTGTTTTTGGATTACTATTATCAAACAAGTTTTTTTTTATTCTCAAAAATAATTTTTAAAATTATTTTATAAAACAACTTTTGAAAATAAAAAATGAAAAGAACGATCAAACAAGCCCTTAATGGCACACGGAAACAATCAAGAAGGGAGCATCCGCCCGTACGCGTGTATCGTAAACTGAAACGGAAACAGGATTGCACGCGAAGCTACAGTGCAGTGTAAACTGACATGAAGACAGGAGCAAGCTGCGCTATGATCTGTTGCAGCCCGTGCGTTATCAACCCGGGGGCGAGCCACCAAACTGCATGGTTGTTGGTTGACCTGGCAAGCGAGTAAGCTGCCACATCAATTTCGCCCTGCCATGACACGGAATAAACTTACACAAAACCCGTCAACGCAGCATCTTCATAACGCGTATTTATAAAAAAAAAAAACAATTTATGCTTTTTTCTCGATTTAACTCTATCATTTTTAAACATTACCTTCATTTAAAAATATAAAATATTTTTAATTAAATTTTATTTTTAATAAAATAATTATTTAATTTTAAATTAATTTTATCTTTTTATATTTATTCTTATTAAACACTCTATGATAAATATAAAGTTATTATCAATATGAATACTTTTGAAAAAAAAAGATAATAATTACATCTTAAAAGATAAAATATCCTTACATTTTTTAGCATCTAACTCCTCAAAAAATATCTTATATTTTTAAATGGAGGAAGTAAAGTATATCATAAATACATGTTTTTCCCCAATTTTATCGAATGCCCCTTTATAGTTAAATTTGTCTATAACAACAAAATTCAGTACTTTTTCTATTAAAAAATATAAGGCATTTTTAACCGAATCTCACTGTTTAATAAAATATTTACTTACTTTCAAACTAACTCTATTTTTTATATTTACCCCTATTAAACACCCTATAATAAATATAATATTACTATCAACAGGACACTTTTAAAAAAATACAATAATTACACTTCGAAAGACTAAAAATATTTTATATTTTTTAACATTTATGTCTTAAAAAATTGCTTTATATTATTGAAGGGAGAGACTATTTTTCCCCTTTATTTGCATGCATTTAATAATTAAATCTATCATTTCACCGAACAAAATAATAAAATATATTATAATTTTAAATGTGTACGTACGAAAACAAAATAATATCTGCATGTTCAAGTTTATAAAAGAATTTCAGTCAAAACATGCAATTTAAAGAAAGAAAATAACTTGGAATAATCTTATAAAAATTTTAAAATGAATATTTATAGCGCGCGCCTTACGGAATGATCACAGTGTTACTTTGTTTGGTTGCCTAGGATATCTACCACCGGTAGTAGTCACTAATCCCTTTATTGCGGAGTCTCCTATAAGAAGGCAAACAACTGGCCATGAAATGCTCTCCATTTGCAAGAGTGAAGAATCAAACCTCCCACCACACGCTTGGATGAAGTGAGATAGTCACTACGCCACACTCACATGGTTAATCACAGTGTTACTTTATTATCCACATATTATTGATTGACGTAATTATCATTTTTGTTCACCACAAATAATTATTTTTAAAAAAATTAAGATGATTTTGAAGTAATTCCGAATCCTATCTCAATGGTTAAGACTACTGTTGGTAAAAAAAAATTCCAAACTTATTTTAGTCTTTATATATTTTATATTTTATAGAGTATATAAGATTATGTATTTTTTCAAATGTACAATCACGTTACTTCATCAAGAATTTTTTTCAATAGGGATTTGGTTGTGTTTGATATTACCAATGTTAATTTAATTTGTTGCTCCTATTTTTTCAAAGCTTATTAAAATGTTATATAATTTAATATGTTTTTTACCCATAGTTTTGTTGCCTCCCTTCAATCCTTCATCATGACATAATACTTGTTCGGGCTAACACTCAAACGATGTATATTTAAGAGGTCACAATAGTTATATCAAGAATTAGGTTAGGTGAATGAAGCGTCAGACTCAATAAATAATGATTCAATAATGATAAGTCCAGTCCACACTATAGTAAAATGAACTAACTGAGTAAGCACAAATTTTTAAATCCTTTAAAACTCAAAATTATCAGACTTTCACCTATGGATGTTTCGGAAACATGGGCTAGCAGTTGCAAGCGGCCAACATGATCAATGCACGTTATAAATAAAATAATAACAACAGAGAAAAGGGGACATGCAAAAGCACCTTGAAAATTCTGAGGAGTTCTATCAATAGTTAACTTTTTACCTCAATTTATCTACTCATTTAATTTACCTTGTCAATTTATTTATTGTAATTTCATGTTCATGCACATTATTTAATCAATTTTGTTTCATTTTATTTTAACTTATATCTCTATATCTAGGTGAATTAGGTAAGAGAATCCAAGAACTCATTTTATACGAGACTTAATATCCTTGACATGCTTGGTTTTTTTATCATTTGGTTGATTTGCTTCCCATAGGCGAAGTGTTCTTTGTATGAAAAAAAAACAAGATACTGCTGCAATAATTTTTTAAGAAAATCAGGTGCATTATTTTTCGTAAATGACATAATTTGTTATATTTTACTCCATCCATACTATAATAAACATAACAGAAAATGTCCTCTCCGTATTGTAAACGAGCACCATTTTTAATTTTCAATAAAATATTAAATGAATTGTTTCCTGTTTTTTATTTATTAATGCACTCACAAACAGGAAAAAAACTTAGCTAAAGAGCTCAAGTGATTTTTTAGAAAATAATTAAATTGATTTCAAAAAATTTAGATTATTTAATATTTTAATTATTTCCTTGAATTGTATAAAAAATATGTTTGTAAGTTGTAACACAAAAAAAATTGCAAGGGGAAAAGTGGGCAGGGCGCGAAAAGCGTCCTAGGAGGGTTGGAACTTGGAAGACCTGAAAAAGTAGCGGGGGCGAGCATTGATTAGGTGAGGTGAAGTGTAAAGAAACAAAGCAAGTTGAGTTGCTCGCCTTATTGGAAATAAAACTCCACATGGTGCCGTTCACCTGGATGAATTTACGAAGATGCCCTTTGTCTCTCCACCAACTCCGCCTGCGCCTAGTCGTCTCTGGCCGACATCAGACGCGCAACGAAACCGGGCCCTTCAGGCCAGAACCCTTCTTATAAAATCCTTGCCTTTCCATTCTCGTTCCTTTCCAGGTACCTCCCGCACCTCTCCTTTTGCAGATCCTGTCAGGGGTTACCACTGTTGCGTCAACTACAACCACGATGGCGGTTGCCACCACCAACTCTCTCATTCCCAACAAATCCTTTCTTCCTTCTCATTCCCCTCTTCCCTCCATTAAACTCAACCTGCCTTCCCTCCCCAATAAGCCCAGGTTTTCGCCTTCTATTGTAGCCGTTCACGCGGCCGAGCCCGCCAAGAATCCCGTTGTCTCCGACAAGCCGCAGGCGACATCCGGCACATCTGTGTCTTCATCTGCAACGACCACTGCACCCCCTAATGTGGGTAGGGGAAAATGGAGCCCGGACAGTTGGAAATCTAAGAAGGCTCTTCAGCTGCCTGAATACCCGAATAAAGAGGAGCTGGAATCGGTGCTTCGGACTATCGAAGCGTTCCCTCCTATCGTGTTTGCTGGAGAGGCCAGGAGCCTGGAGGAACGACTCGCTGAGGCTGCCATGGGAAATGCTTTTCTTCTGCAGGGTGGAGATTGTGCCGAGAGCTTCAAGGAATTCAATGCCAATAATATTCGTGACACCTTCAGAATTCTTCTTCAGATGAGCGTTGTCACGATGTTCGGAGGCCAAATGCCCGTCATTAAGGTCCCTGTTTTCCCCTTGATTTTCCCTTCTTATTTCTATTGTCTTATGATAAAATTAAGTGAAATTAATATCAATCAAGCTCTAAATCTGGCCTATCTTTCGATAGGTGGGAAGGATGGCGGGACAGTTTGCAAAACCCAGATCGGATCCGTTCGAGGAGAAAAACGGCGTGAAGCTTCCGAGTTACCGAGGGGATAACGTAAACGGAGATTCTTTTGATGAAAAGTCGAGAATCCCGGATCCACAAAGGATGATAAGAGCGTACTGTCAATCGGCAGCCACCCTGAACCTTCTTAGAGCTTTTGCAACCGGAGGGTATGCTGCGATGCAAAGGGTCACTCAGTGGAATTTGGACTTCACAGAGCATAGCGAGCAGGGAGACAGGTAAATATAAATTCAAACTTGACCTGGCTTCATCTTGATGCTACTTCTGTATCACGATTATTTTTTCTCGAGTCAGTATTTTTGTTACTTTCAACTTTTTGCGCGAGAGAACAGAGCATTTTTTGGATGAAAAGCGAAAACAATCCATTATTGTCAGGCTTCTGTCTTCGGGCCTACAAAGAGGACAAATTTGTGTTTTATTATCTTTTCCATCCACAGCACACCATCCTCGCTAACTCTCAACTTTTCTGGTGGCAAAATATCGAGATTGGCTTATTAATTAAACGAAACACTAAAAGGACATTTTGCCCCTTGAACGATGATTGCATTTAGTGACACGTTATATTCGATAAGTGGGCAAATGGCGGATGTTGACTCTAGCAATTTAACTTGCCCTTGAAAGTACAGAAGCGAAATTTTGCATTTATATAGCTTTATTACTTCTGTGAGTTTACAAATAGAATTAGAACAAAACCACGCTTTTGTGACACTGGGAGCTTGTTATTTATTAAGCCCAAAGATATAGGACTGCTTTTTCCTGCATTAGGAACGAAGGCGTTATTTGGGCACTTTTCAATATCGCTGGTTGCTGTTTTGGTTTATGGAATGTTCCAGATTGAAATCCTCGATGACAAATGATATAGCTAAATAGCTCGATAAACTTTATTTTTCGGCTACCAGCAATATACTCTATGCAGTCTAGCTTTGTTGATATATGATGAAACGGGAAACTTGAGGAAAGCTAACTCTGGTCTTGGCATGGCAGGTACCGAGAGCTTGCTCACCGAGTTGATGAGGCTCTTGGATTCATGGCTGCAGCTGGGCTGACTGTGGACCATCCTATAATGAAAACAACCGAATTCTGGACTTCTCATGAATGCTTGTTATTGCCATATGAACAAGCACTCACTAGGTTGGATTCCACTTCCGGATTCTACTACGACTGCTCCGCCCATATGCTTTGGGTTGGGGAACGGACCAGGCAGTTGGATGGTGCCCATGTTGAGTTTCTAAGAGGAGTTGCTAATCCTCTGGGGATTAAGGTTAGGACATGATTCTTCAAAAGCTTTCAACGAGCAAGTGGTGAAATAACTTTATTTCTTGCACTTCATTTTCATTTATCCACTTCAAGGCATGTAACTTTTGGAATTTGCTCAATTACTATTGAAATCAAGTATGACTTATTACTTGGCTATTGCAGGTAAGTGATAAGATGGATCCAAATGAGCTTGTTAAACTCATTGAGATTTTGAATCCCCAAAATAAAGCAGGAAGAATAACTGTGATCACGAGGATGGGAGCTGAAAATATGAGAGTGAAGCTTCCACACCTAATCAGGGCAGTTCGCAGAGCTGGGCAAATTGTCACATGGATCACCGATCCAATGCATGGGAACACCATTAAGGCTCCTTGTGGTCTAAAAACCCGCCCCTTTGATGCCATCAGGGTATAATTCTAATAACTTTTCTCTTGCTCTTTTGAGTGTATTTATGTGAGTTCAGATTATAATGGTTGGATTAGAATTAGATGCTGGTTTTGTCGTCTCCCTGAAATAAAATAGAATACGAGCATTTGCTGGCCATAACCTTTGGAGAAATAGTATGCTTTTGAAATTTTCTATATAAATAAATGAAGGAAAATCCATAGAGAAAGATTGGGATATGTGGCATGTGCAATGACTGTGATTGATGAAGTATTTGTGATGGAAATGGTTTTAAATGTTTGGCCATAGGTACGATTCGTAACAAGGATGCGGTCGGCTGAATAGTTTTTTAAGGTTATCTATTGGGAAAATTACATTCAGGGTCTCTGCATGCGATTATTAATTTTGCAAGGACTTACTTGCAACTCTGGGAAGACTTAGTTGTAACAGGATCCTTCGCTAAAAACTTTTCAACAGAGTTCCTTGGTTTTGATATTCACTTCTCTCCTTGATCACCTACCAATTGTGAAGGCTATATAATTTAGAAACCATGGTAGGTAGGAATTGGTCCTGTAATTTTAAGGAAGTGATGTAATCAACTCCATTAGCATGTTATTTTATCAACAAGAAATAAGGAATGTCATTGTTGGGGTCGGGTCGTGTTTCTTTGTCAAAGTTGGTGGGATTAGACATTTGTGACCTTTTTTAGTTGCGACTTGTGAATATGTCCAACTTGTAGAAAGAAACAAGATTAGTCTAGGCCGCTAAATTGTGACATGTCCAACGGGTATTCTGATAGCCTCAATTTGATTGGACAGGCGGAGGTGAGAGCATTCTTTGATGTGCACGAACAAGAAGGAAGCCACGCAGGAGGAGTTCATCTAGAGATGACTGGTCAGAATGTGACGGAGTGCATTGGTGGGTCGAGGACGGTCACCTTTGACGACCTCAATTCCCGTTATCACACACACTGCGACCCTAGGCTGAATGCTTCTCAGTCTCTTGAGCTTGCCTTCATCATCGCCGAACGGCTTAGAAAAAGCAGGATGAGATCGCAGAAGCCTATTGGTTCCCAGTAGGGTTGTTTGCCTCTGTTCTTTTTCCTTCCGTCATATTTAATTCAATTCAATGACGCTTGTAACAAGTATTGTTGAGGGACAGGGACATGTAACCTCCTGGCTAATTAGCTTCGGTTGTGTTTTGTATTTATGTGTATACTGCGAGTAATGCGCGAGCCGCCCTATGAAGACAGCACTCCTCTGTTCTGTCTATTATCCGTGGGTTGCTTGAGACATTTTACTGGTTTTGGATACTCGAGTTGGGAAGAATTCCCAGTTGCAAGAACAACAGGTTCTGAAATGTGATATGCACCATCAACTCAGAATTTCTTGTTTGTCTATTCTATTTTTATTAACTTCTGTTTTGACAACCCTCTTTGTCTTTTTCTTTCTTACTCCACCCTTGTGCTGGCGAGTAATGGATCCATCGTAATACTCCGGCTGGTTGGCTGGCTGGCAAGGCCATGTCCCCAAGTCACGTCATCCCGATTTCCTGCGAGAACACGAGTTCACTATAGTCTAGCATGCAATAACACTTTTTGTTCTCTGTGGGGGTGAAATGCCAAGGAGAACGATTAAAACTATATATGTATATATTTTATATTTATATTTGTTTGTGAGCAAACAAACAAGAATGTTTTTTTCTATTGGACTGCATATAAAAATACGTAGAGTATAATGTTTTTTTCCTAAAGAAATTTATGCTGGAAAAACTTTTAACTAGGAGTGCGGCCGAGAGAAAATGTTCGCCGCGTGGCAAATCAAAAAATGGGTCTAATTCGTGCAAAGTTTGGCCTATAGTTTTTTTTTTTTTTTAAAGGTGGGTTTAAATCTTGTTAGTTGTTATCAATGTGAGATTGCAACTTGAGCCAACAAACTTGACTGATTATAATGAGCTCCTAACTTGACATTATGTGAATATAGATGTCCGTCACTACACACGGCTCAAGCAAGAAAAAACTTCACCATGAATGAACCTGCTGCTATTTCTGTTACTGCAAGTATAGGGAAGGAATTCGAGTTCGTTGTCAGGGATTTATTGCATGAGTAATGCACTAAACAATACATTTTTTATGGTATTGTTTTCAGAATTATTTTTTAAAATAAAATAAAATAAATATTTGTTCGATTATATTAGTTTAAAAATAATTTTAGAATAAAAATAAATTAATAGTGATGGTTATTTATGATAAAAATTAATGAAGGTAACTGTAATTTCTAATAATCAAGTGTAGTGTATTTTGAAAACAAAAAATAAATATTTTTAAAAATAATTTTGAAAACAATCAAATCAAAACACTTATTTAAATAATTTTTAAATTTTTTTTATTTTCAAAAACTAAAAATAGTTTTTAAAAACTGAAAACAAACAAGCTCTAAAACCAGATTTGGCCCTCTACTTTTTGTAAATTACAAGAAATTGGTTTTGTGGTTATGTATTGTAATTACGTCTAAATAAGTTTATACAGTATTCAAAAAGCATTGCAATGCTCTTTTTAAAATTTAAATACCATGGCAGCTCAAATTCGGACATTATTTTTTTGTTTTTCATCTTCATCCTCCATAAGAGGGAATTAAAAGATGAGGTAAGAACTTTTATTTAAAAAAAAGATATTATTAAAAACAAGTCATTGTAATGTTTACAAATTTAAAAGGTGACAAATATTTAGAAAGAAAATAAAAAGCAAATAAGATAAATAAACAGTAATAAGGGAGTGGCTTCAATACACGAGGGCATTTCCTTTTTTTTCCCCCGGGCCTGAATACATGAGGGCATTTCCATTTGATATATCTTTCAGTTTTGTGCGCTGGAAAAAGAAACAGTGCACGGGAAGAGAAAAGAAGAAGAAGAAGATGTCCGAAGGGGTGCGAATGGCGCTAGCTGCAGATTATATTGCACGCTCAATTAATCAGGTGCCGCAAGCGTCAGGACCTTGCCAGTTTGTTGGCAAAGGACCGTCGCGCCCACAACTCTGCTGATGGCGTAGCTATCACTAGGGGTGTTCATAGGTTCGGTTTGGTTTGATTTTGGGCAGAAACCAAACCGAACTGAATCATTCGGTTTACTGATAATTGAGACCTGATCGGTTTTTATGAAGTTCGGTTTGGTTCGGTTTTATTTTCGGTTTGGTTAAGGTCTTGATCAAGTTTTAATGCACTTGTTTAATTTTTTTTCCTTTTCTCCATCTTCATAATGGTGCTATGTACTAAAATTAAATTTAATTCTTTGTGACTCCTTTTTTTCATAAATAGAGGTATAAAAATATAATAAAATTTCAATGTGATAACAATAATTAATCATAAAAATTGATATAAGTTTTTAAGATTAAAATTATTTAATATTATGTATTTTCATTAAAATCCTTTGAAAATGTTTATCTATGTATCTATATTTTAATAAATAATGAAAAACTTATTATACAAAATTCAAAACAAAATGTTTCTTGTAGATAAATTGAATGCTGAGGCTTTTAGGTTGTAAATAATTAAATGATGATCATAGTATGATTATTATAATCACTTAATATTATGCATTTTCATTCAAGTATTTTAAAAATATTTATTTATTACTATAAAAAATTCAAAACAAAATGCTTCTTATAGATAAATGGTTATATATTTTACAAATAAATAAATAGAATTTTTTTAATCAAATTTGGTTCGGTTTGGTTCGATTTCTTGTACTCAAAACCGAACTTGAACCGAACCAATCGTTTTTTATATCATAAAAACCGAAGCGGACCTGATTGTTGTTCGGTTTTGATCGGTTTTTGTCGGTTTGGATTGGTTTGGATCAGTCCTTTCGGTTTGGATCGGTTTTGAACACCCTTAGCTATCACACAGTCTTGGAATTCCTCTATTTTTAAGTTGTGTCAGTTTTAGCATGATCGATCTATTAATTTTGACCAAGTCAATCGGGCTATTAGAATGTAGATAAAGAAACTAAAAAGTTTGACACACAGAGGGAGAAGAGAGCTTGGGAGAGAGCTTAGCTTTATTAATTTGCTTGTTGATTACAAATGAAGGGTGATAAGGTATTTATAAATTTACTTCTTATTCTAGAGTTTTCTCGCTTCCTTAATGTACGGTGGAGATCAATCAAATCTTACAGTTTACATTTATTCTCTAAAGTGTTCTATAGAAAATTAGAAATATCTAAAACAAATATCTAATTATTTACAAAGATATTTTTAAAGACCAACTTCAAAATATATGTGAAATATTCTAAAATATTTTATGATATTTGAGATATCTCCATGTTTTTCCATAAGTTTTTAAAACTTTATAGAAACTTGGAGAACCTCCTAGATTTCTTTAGATATTTCTAAATACTTTTAGAATCTTTCAAAATATTTTAGATTCTTCTTGAACATTTTGAAATTCTCTTTATCATCTTAAAAGTCTCTAAAAATTTTTCAACCTTACAGGTTCTCTTTTTAAAGATCGGTTGAGACATTCTCCCCAACTAATCCAATGACACCCTCGTCACTGACTCGATTCGCATATTAAGGATTCCTCTTGCAATAATCCTCCTTCTTTTTAGTTTCCTCATGATCTATCTCCTTACAGGATGGGATCATTTATTATTTTCTTTCCATCTTATCTTCCTTTAATACTTACATTGTTGATAACCAAGCAAAACCATCCCTTGAAGAGGGTATCGTGCAAGTAACTTTTCCCTCGAGGATGTAGAATACATTATGACATGGCATGATAAAAGCTTTTATCTTACATAGGAGCTCCAAAGCAAGAACCATATTGTTGTCATCGATATGTGCAATTGAGAAATCTATCTTTCTATGCCAATCCTTAAGACATAACTTGACCCCTCAAGCAATACAAATTAAGAGCTGAAGAGGAGAATTGGCAACTTTTAATAAACCTCCCCTTCTTTCAACTTTGAGACCTCCCTCAGGCCTCTTATGGAGAAATAAAGTTGTGGTTTGTCTCAATATCCACTATGATGCTAACAGGCTTTCACTTAACTTGGCCCTTACACGTATCAACCCATTACCTCGTGAGGGTAGGGCTTTAAAAGTATTGAGAAGTTGAATTGGTCCTATCTTGGGATTTGTCTCCTCCTCCTGCACTTCTTGTCTTTACACCAAAGCAAACAATGACCCTACCTTTGGACAATCCTCCATTCTATGAGGGCCTTGACATACAAAGTAGCGTAGTTCCCTCTTCTCCTTCTACTTTGTCTGGGATCCTTTCCCTGTGTCTCCCTTGTTAATTGCTTTCCCTTCAAGGTTTGTCCTTTTACCATTTTCTCCCCCAGCATTCTCAAGATTAGGGTCAGGAAATTTATTCTCAAGAGACTTACCTCTTGCCCTCTAAAGCTTTGAGAGACCCTCAATTACTACTATGGCTTCATCGATGGTCTTAACACATCACCGCTACAATTTATGCTTGACCCAATTTTGAAAATCATCAATGAAGTGAAAGAAACCTTCTTTACTATCAAATTTGGAATTTAAAGAGTTAAATATGTGAATTCCTGCACATAGTCTGAAGTAGTGGTCTTATGTTTAAGCCCTCTCAACCTCTTACAAGCTACATAGACCATATTCTCCATATATAAGTACCTCTTTAACTTCTTCTTGAAATCCTCCCAAGTATTGATGGTACAAAACCGCTTGTCTATATCTGCATGCTTCCTTACCACCATAGCATGGCATCGTTGATAAGGAAGTAAGCAGTGGTACGTACTTTTATTTGATCATCTGTTGTCCCCAAGATGTCAGCATATTATTCCATCTATCATAAGAAGTTCTCTACTTCCTTGGCATCCCACAAACCTTTAAATGCCTTTGGTTTAGGAAGATTCCTCACTTTTATTATCCTACTATTTCCATCCAATAATGGATTCCTCCCTTTGCCTTCTAATGAGGTATTGAGAGTGTTGAGTTGTTGTTATATTGTGGTGATAGCATCTGTAACAGACCAGATTTTTTTTACCATAATTTTTTTTACTAAAGAAAACCTCCCCCTATTTATCCTTATAAATAAACATTTTTTAGAATGTACTTATCCAAACAAAGCGATATTAAGATTAACAATCACCACAGGACTTAGGGCACATGAGGCCCAATAAATAATTTGCAGCAAGTCCAGGGTTCAACAATAGTTTATAGATATAATTAACACTACTAAACACACATTTTTCTTATACCATTAAAATGCTTGGCCCAATAGAAAACCATGGTCCAAATTGATGTGTTTAAAAGTTATCCAGCTCAAACAAAAAGATTGAGTAGCTATAATCGAATAACCTATAACAATTATCTAAAATAAAATTTATAAAGGTCCCTAGGTCATGACAACTATAATTACAAAATAAACAGAAAATTACATGCCAAGCCGAGAGAAGGGAGCCTAAGCTCACTTTTTCGGTGCCTTCCTTGTAGCTTCACTTGACTGCTCACTTAAAAATAATAAGAAGTAACATGTGAGATTAAAATCTTAGTAACAATTGGTTATTTTAACATATACCAATATATTTCTTGAAATCAATTTGTAAACATATCCATAGATATACATATACATTTCACAATCAATACACAAAACAAGAAATGCAATATTCACAATTTTATAATAATTTCTAAATTAATGTCAAATTAAAACAACATTAATACATTTTTCAACCTCATCCTTATGGCTCCCAACTCCTTTATTACCGCTAGTTGGAGCCTAAATTGAGGTTATACCTAGCTAAAGGTACATTGTCATCAAAATAGGACTCTCCTCTTTAAAAAGAAGGTGCCCATTGTCCTAAAATGTCAAAGACATTAGGAACTACAAGAAAAATGCCAACCACTACGCACGTAGTAGAGGCAAACCATACGGCATAATATTCAATCATCAATCCCAAACAAATAATTATATTACTAGCCATCCTTATTACATCTTTTGCATCACATAAAACAAATGCACATTGCACAATAAGATCACACAAGTATTAATATATATATATATATATATACACATAATACTAAAAATCAGTATCTTAATATATAAAAGGATATTCCAATGTTACCTCTTTTCCAAGCTATAACTAACTTAGACGTATAGGAAACTTCTTAACCATAATAATAGATTAATCTACGACATCGAATGATATAAATACCATTATATATATATATATATGTTGTAATTTATCAATTAAATATAAAATTCAACTAAACTTCTCAAATTTACAATCATATCCTTCCAATCTAAATTCCTCCAATAAAAACTCAAAATTAAATTAAATTAACTTACTAAATCCTAAAAACATAATTTAATCAATATAAATATCTTATACATCAAAAATCACAAATTTTATAGTTAAAACTTAATTTTAAACTCTCAAATCATTTAATAGAACAAATCTAAATTGATATAATTTAAGTATTTATTTATCTTTACTAATTAATAATTTTCGTTGTTAAAAGTCAATACTTACTATAAGTTTAAACTTTAAAATTTGCTTTACTCATCAAAATTTTACTATTATTAGAAAGCTCTAGATGTGCAGGAAAATATTTATAAAAGAAGTTTTAGGAATTAAAATAATTTTAAGTATAAAATCTTACATCAAAATCTTTCAAGCCCTTGTCCTTCTCTTTTCTCTATATATCTCTCTCTTTCTCTCGTGTACAAGCGAGCAAGGGATAGCAAATCTAACAATTTATATGCTCCCCTCTTTCCACTGTCTCTCTTCTAATATTATTATTATAACACACACGCACACACACACACATATATATGTTTTTGTTCTCCTTATACCACCGCCCCTCCTTCTCATTTATTATTATTATTATTATTATTATTATTACTTAACACTTAAGTTAACAAGCCTTAAACCCTTTTTTAAATTTTATTTTTTAAAAAACACATTTTAACATAAAATTATATTCTATGTTAAACTAAAAAAAATCTTCTAATTAATTTTTTTATCTTCAAACATTCTTTCTATTTTTCATTAATTTTAATTAACTTTAAAAATTAAAATAAAATGTTACAATTTTTCTCTCCTTTAAAAAAATTTATCCCAAAATTTAATCTACCTATAAATATAGGTACATTACAAACGTTAGTCATAGGTCAACCTACCTATCTAAATAAGTAAGGATAGTCTTGTTTCATTTTTTCTTCTGTCTCTCAAGTTGCATCACCGAGTGTTATACCCTTTCACACCACCTTAACCAATTTGATGGTCTTGTTCATTAATTGTTTATCTTTAATATCCACTATTTGCTCCAGCTCTGCCCTATAGGTCATGTTCTCCCTTGACTCAACCTCCTCTGGTTCAATAATATAAGATGGGTTTGGGTAAATACTTCCTTAATTGAGACATATGAAAGATATCATGAACTCCATAAAGTTGTGGTGGCAAGGCTACATGGTGGGCAACCAGTCCAAATCGCTCCAATACTTCATAAGGACCCATGAATCGTGGTGTTAATTTCTTAGTTAAAATAATAAGAGTAAGTTTAAAAATAAAAAAATAAATAATAAATATGAGAGTTATAATAAAAAAACGTGAGGATTGATATGCAACAATGATAATAAATAGCAAGATAAAATACAAAACTAAACAAAAAAATTATATTTTTTATGAATATAGAAAAAAGTCATCTATGAGAGAGAAATTATCTTTTAAATATGATGCATTTAGTGAGGATAAATTAAAAAAAAAATTTAGACAAAACTAATGATTTAACTCTTCTTCTTTAGTATAGTGAGGTGATTAAATTAAAAGTGATTTATATATAAAACAAGAAAAAATACTATAATATTAGCTATGCTATTTGCTGAATTTAAATTTATTATTTAATATATACATAATTTTTATTTGTGCTATAATTATAATTTATAAATACAATGATGACATAAATTACTGTGCATTTAGGATGATGCATGGGTCAACAAATTCTAGATTCAGGAATTATTTTTTAATATACACAAGGCCTTTAAATAGTTACCCCCATGATAAGGATAACACATTGCACAAAACAGAAATTACTACTGAAATTTTAACGTACAGTGGACAATCAATGAATGAAATTTTTTTTGTGGGAAAATGTTTTTCTTTGATTAATTATGAGAAAAAACTTAGTAAAGAGTATATTTTTTTAACTTAATTTCAAAATTGTCCTACATATTAATTAGAAGAAGAAGTCAAATGTTTTAGGGGATTACATGCGTTAAGATAATTATTTTATCTTTGATATATATGAGCAAAAATATTTTTATATAAATATTTAAGTAGATCGGATGCACCACATCATTTGTGACTTGTCCAATAAAAACATGACGTATAAATGACATTAAATATAAATTGATTATAATATTAATAACAATAAAAAGAGAAAATGTAAAAAATCAAATATACATTCTGTATTAAAAATAAAATCAATTTAAAAGTGTCACACAAAATTTTGTTTAGATTATTCAGAGCATTTTAATTAAAAAAATTATAAATAATATGATGCATCCAATCTAATTAAATATTTTTTTATTTTTAATATAAAATAAATTATTATTTAAATTTTAATTTATTTAAATATACTAAATATGATATTTTGAGTACATAGCATAAATTTTTTTTTAATCAATATATTTTATTTTGTTTTATTTTTATTTTTTAATATTAAAATATTTTGAAATAAATCTAGTTTAAGTTAAAGATCATGGTTCTTTTTTTTTTTGAAAAAATTTCATAATTTTTTATTTTTAGCTGTAATTAATATTTGTAAAAAGCCCTTAAATATTATTTTCTCAAAAAAAAAAAAGGGAAATGCTAGAGGAGATTCGAAAACATCGAGGTTAGCTGCTTAGGCAGAGATGGCGTACGAATGCCGCGCACACGGTATTCTTCCGCGTATCCATGACCTTGTTCCTGCACCTTGCTCTTTCGCAGAGACTTTTGAATTATAGACAAGAGAGCGGGTGATTATGGATTAGACTTTTCATTTGCCTTTATTATTTGCAAACGACATTGATGGAACCTTCTACAGCGCAGATGGCGGGAGGACCCCGAGATCGCAGAGCTGATGCTCTTGGGGACCTTCGAGTCCTACCCGATGAAATCATCTGTTCAATTTTAGAGGAACTCACTCCTCGAGATGTTGCTCGCCTCGCTTGCGTTAGCAGGTATAGTATACGCAAGTCTCCCTCATCATTCAGTGTATAAGAAGTTCGGGTTCAGCTATCTCTACATTTGCTGTTTTCTTGCCGCAGCTGTCCGAATCTCTTGTTTTGTGTCGACTTAATTTGCATTAATGTTCATATTTCCTTACCAATGGCCAATCAGGTAATCACGGTTTGGGATTAAAGATCATGCTATGACTCCGTTGGCGATCTTCTCCCGTTTATATATTCTTTAGGATAATTTTAATAACATGCCTTTACTTATTATAAGTAATGCTCATGACTTGAGCGAAACATATTTAGGTGTAAAGCAAATGCTTTTGTATTTATACGACTTAACTTCGACAAGCTTTACCAACCGCAATTTGAACCATAAATAAATAAAATTTTATGTATCAGGGGAAATTTGGCGTTCCATCCATGTTGTCCCTATCATTTGTAGTCTATTTGGCTGCGTTCTAATTTTTGATGAGAATATTGATGGAAATAAGACAGAATTTTCTGTTGCATTTCTCATGACTTGATACAGCGTAATGTACTTACTGTGCAATGAAGAACCACTATGGATGATTTTATGCCTTAAGGGAGCTTCTGGTTTACTTCAGTACAAAAGCTCTTGGAAGAAAACTGCGCTGCATCAGTATGTATCCTATGAATCTGCGAGCTGTGATGCTTGATTTTACTTTCCGTTTCATGCAATTTGTAACACATATGGAATTGGGTATTTTGGTTGCAGCGAGAATTTGCCAGACAAATATATTGAGTGTAATAGAGGATTTCTTCATTTTGATGGTGATGGTTCTGATAGCTCTTGCTTATCTTCTATTTTCTAGGCATTTTTATATTATATGGCCTTGAAGCAATCTTAGATGAGAATTTTCTCTAGAACAGATATTGATACAATGCTTTACTTATCTTCCATTCTGCAGGATTTAACTCGTTATATTTGTATAGAAGATTATACAGGTGTCACACCAAGTTGGATACATTTTATGTGGATAATGGAAATGTAAGAAGAAAAGATGTCTCTCTAGAAGACTTCCGTGATGAATATGATGGGAAGAAACCGGTACAGTGCTAAAATAATTAGATAGTAAATAAATTTTAGAGTAAATTACAAAGATCACTAAGATTTGCTGAAGTCATGTCTTTTTTCTATTTTCAAAATGTACGTGTAATTTTGAAACGTAAGTTATTCTACATTCTAGTCCAATTTTAATTTTTTTATTATAACACATTCTATTTTTCCAAATATTTACATATATATTAACAATAATATTATCTAAAAGACTAAAACATCTTTATAGAGGATGTTTTAGTCCAAAAATATAAAACTGGACTAAAATTTATATCTTGAAAATAGAGAACATTTATGCAATTTCAATAAAATTAATGGGAGATCCGTGTAGTTTACTCTGTGTTTTATAATTTATTTTCTCCAAAATTTTCTGTGCCAGTGCCTATTGTTCATCTCTATCTTTCCTTGGCTTTATTTGTTTTCAATTTTTTTCATAAATTAAAAAAATTGCTTGCATATTTGCTGATTTTCTCAGAAGCAATAGGGTGTCCCCCCCCCTGAAAAAAAAAAAAAAAAACCCAACCCCCACCATCTAAAAGATAGGAAACAAGAATTATATATCGTTGTCTTCTATGAAGGGATGTTGGTATGGTTGATAGCTTAACTTTCCCTCCCTCCCTTTGTGTAATGGAATTTTGGATATCTCAGAACTCAAATTGTGATTTATCGATACTTAATGGCTCACTTTTTAATGATGTGTAATTTTGATTAATTGCTTCCCAGGTAATGCTTACTGGATTGGCTGATGCATGGCCTGCAAGGCATAAATGGACAACTGATCAGCTGTTGCTAAGCTATGGAGATGTAGCATTTAAGATTTCTCAAAGGAGTTCTCGGAAGATCTTGATGAAGTTTAAGGATTATGTTTCCTACATCAAACTTCAGCATGATGAAGATCCATTGTACATTTTTGATGAAAAGGCGTGTCTATGATTTATGTTTCTATATAGCTAGCACCCCTTCCCCAGCCAACCTGAATTCCTCTTTTCTAGTTTTCATTTGATAATTTTGGGGAGTTATTTTAACACTAATTTCTCTTACAGTTTGGTGAAACTGCACCGGGCTTGCTGAAGGATTACTGTGTGCCTCATTTGTTTCAAGAAGACTTCTTTGATATTTTAGATGAAGATAAACGGCCACCCTACAGGTGGCTCATAATTGGGCCAGAGAGATCTGGTGCCTCTTGGCATGTTGATCCTGCTCTCACTAGCGCATGGAACACTCTTCTTTCTGGTCGCAAAAGGTGAAAACATTGAGCTGCTTGACATGGAAGTTTTTTCTATCTTTTGGTTTCATGGCATAGATCATGACTTTGAGCATGGCAACCGGTGAAACTGTTTGCATTGCATGTTTTGAATTTATTATTTGAAATCAATGATTTGGAATTTTCATATTAATGCTATTAATATCTTGTGAACATTTACTTCATTGGGAATTCTTATTTGGTTGAGACCCCCTATGCTACTTAAGCACAATTGACTTTGAATATAAGCTATGGGGTAGAACCTCCTCTCTAGAATTCATAAAATATGTTAGCTTAATTTGTGGAAGCTGTAAATGAATGTAATTGGAGCCGTTTCAAACATGGTTATTATCCCTATGTAACCTAATATCTAGAACATGATGTGTTTTTTGAAGTTCACACGGACTGAAGATCTAGGAAAATCCTAATAACAATGACACCTGAATTCCTTATAAGCATTTGAGAGTTCTTTCAACCTTTTGGATTCTTATTGATGGCATGCCAAAATATTTTGGATATAAATAAATGAAATGAATCAAGTTCTTTTTCCCTTTTCTTTTTTCCTTTCTGTGTGCCGGGGGAAGAGGATATTTTTCAAAAGACACTTCCACACTTTCAAGCATTCTTATTGTACAGGAATGCTAACGTTACATCTAGACATCTTTCTTTGTCTGAATGTCAATGGATAACTAAGTCAACATCATAGAACAGTATGAAGATAGTGGGGGTGTATGAGTGAGAGTTAGAAGGGGGGGAAGTGTGTGTGTGTGTGAGAGAGAGAGAGAAGGCATCGCCACTTGGTTCAATCATCTACTGGATTTTTTCTTGATGATGCAACTACAAACATATGTTCAATGTTATTTATTGCTTAGATCTTCCCCATGTTAATGCTTGACTATGCTTCAAATAACTCATGCTGAAGGCCTAAGGGAATTTTTTCACTTGCGTGTGATAGGTGGGCATTATATCCTCCAGGAAAGGTGCCTTTGGGAGTCACAGTGCATGTCAATGAAGAGGATGGTGATGTTAACATCGAGACACCATCATCACTGCAGGTTCTCTAATGCTGCATTATAATCTACAAGCATTTTCTAGTTATCTTTAACTATCTTGCAGGCAGCATATAATTCATTGGTTGCTATGTTCACAGTGGTGGCTGGACTTCTATCCACTTCTTGCTGATGAAGACAAGCCAATTGAGTGTACACAACTACCTGGAGAGACAATTTATGTTCCCAGTGGATGGTGGCACTGTGTTCTAAACTTGGAAACAACTATCGCTGTCACGCAGAATTTTGTGAATTCCAGTAACTTTGAATTTGTATGTTTGGATATGGCCCCTGGTTATCGTCATAAAGGAGTTTGCCGTGCTGGATTGCTAGCTCTTGATGATGATAGTTACGAACATGTGAAAAAGAATGTTTTCTGTGATGAACAGAATTTGAGTTATTCCATTCCGCCAAAGAGAGAAAAAAGAGCCAGAAATCATGAAAATGGAGATGATTTGAATAATGAAAGAACAAAAAATGGTGTATCTAGGGCCTATAATGCATGGAAAGATGGATTTTCTTATGATATTAAGTTCTTATCCATGTTTTTGGATAAAGACAGGGACCACTACAGGTCCCCATGGAGTTCAGGCAACAGCATTGGCCAGCGAGAATTAAGAGAATGGTTATCCAAACTCTGGATTGGAAAACCAGAAATGAGAGCGCTAATATGGAAGGTATACTTTTGTTCTTTGGACACACTCTTTAGGCTCACAAAGTCAACTTATGAGATGGAATGACCTTTTTTTTATCTATGTTTAGGGAGCATGTATTTCACTAAATGCTGGCAAGTGGTCAGAATGCCTATCTGAAATTTGTTCCTTCCACAATATTCCCTCTCCCCTTGATGATGAAAGGCTTCCTGTTGGTACGGGTAGCAATCCTGTAAGTTATTGTTTAAGCATCTGTTAATTTTGACTATTTTGTTTTATAGAAGACTGGACTACTCCAATTTTTAGGCTTTGGTGAAAATGCTTAGTCTTTAACATCCCAACAATAGTGATTATGACTTGCTATTGCTTCAGAACTGTAACAAATCTTAGTGGAATTATTTAGTTATTTACCAAGACTTCTTGGTTCAGTCAAAGTGCCGGTGCTTGACTGTATGAGTCTTATCCTTGTAAGTATGAGCTCACATTCTGAAACTAGCATCCCTTGCTGTACACTATCAACATTTTGGGGCATTATCAAGGGAATGGCTTCTGTAATCTTGGGATCTAGGCCTACAGAACAGAATGGTGAAAGATGAGTGTACCTTGTAGAAAAATGCTTTGATGGAAACCTAATCAGTGTCTTCTTGTGCATTTTTATTATCTATGGACAAAGGAGTTTGCTGCATTTTGTGAATTTAAAGGTAAGTTGATATAACTGATCTTTAAATATTGAGAGTAACCCCACATTCTTCTAGTTACTGAAGTATGGTTTAATCTGTGTCTGTGTGTTCTGTACAGAAGAAATGACAGACTCCTGATTATAGTAGAAGTTAAATGTGAAATCCAAAATGAGTTATAGATTTCACTTTTATTTGCTGGAAAAGACTTTCCTTTAGGAACTTCATAACACGTAGAATTTGAACTTTCATTAGCTTCCTCTGGCAGAACCTCTTCTATTTTCCAAGACAATTCTCTTGTTGACTTCTAATTTTTTTTCTACAGATTTTAGGAAAATATATTTTCTCATGAGAAAAGTTTTGCTCCCTTCTATGACTATTATCTCTCCCTTTCTCAACAGGTTTTTCTCGTGGGAAACACAGTTGTCAAAATCTTTGTTGAAGGAGGGCTAGAAGTTGCACTTTATGGTTTAGGCACAGAGGTACTTCTTAAGCAATTTGTTTCTTAATTGCATCAGCTTCACAAATCTAACTTTCACATGTCCATGTTACAGCTCGAGTTTTACAATATATTGCATGAAGTTAACTCCCCTCTTAGGAATTGTATTCCCGAGGGCTTGGGCACTGGAATTCTTTATCTTGATAACGGAACTTACACCAATCTGCCTTGGGACGGAAAGGGAGTTCCAGATATTGTTATCAAGAATAATCTAACCGGGCAAAAAGGTGGAGTTGATGATTTCCTATTTGGTGTGTGGGGCAAGAAGCAGTTTGAATATAGGAATGCTGAGATGCCAAAACATGAATCAGTTAGTTCAGCTGGGCACTCAAATATATGGCCTTATATTATAACAAAACGTTGCGAGGGTAAAATATTTGCTGAGTTGTAAGTCTTAGCTATGTGCTTCATCAATAATATTGCAGCGTATCAATCTTATTTTCTGATTTCTTAAAGTAACATAGTTCTTTGGTCTTCATTTTGATTTGCTTGCAGAAGAGATATACTATCAAAGGAAGACGTAACAAACTTAGCTTCCTTCTTGGGAGAGCAGTTGCGGCATATTCACCTTTTACCACATCCACCATTGAATGTTTCAGCTTTCTCTGTCATTGAACAGGATTCAGGCTTGCCTGAGATTAATGGTTATGCTGCAAGTTTTAATAATAAATTAAACATGAGAGCAGAGTGGGAAATCTTTATCAGAACTTTAACGAGAAAGAGGAAGGATGTCTTGAGTCGCTTGGCTAAGTGGTATAATTTGTTCCTTTAGTCCCTTGGTGACATTTTTGTTGGAAAGAAAAGTTTGAAGATACATAGGAAACGCATCTATTTAACATTTTGCTGCTTACTCATTGTTTGTATACTATGTAATGATCTCGAGTACTTTGTATGTTGTTTTCGGTTTCATATCTAGTCTACTTGCTTAAAATGTACTTTTTCCATGCACGATAGTTGTGCTTAAGTATGATTGCTCTGCATTTGTGGTTCTGTGCAACTGAGTTTTTTTCAGATTCATTGTTATATAGAGCTGATATTTATCATAAAAATAGGCCATTGCCTCTTCTTTTTGAAAAATGGTTTCTGATGCTTGTTACTACAACTTTGTAGGGGGGACCCGATCCCTAGGAAACTGATAGAGAAGGTCAATAAATATCTTCCTCATCAATTCGAAAATTTGTTGAACATAACCGAGGTTTCTTCTTAACTTGCCTTTGTTTTACATTTTAAGACTAAATAGCTATAGCAGAGTATCATGGGATTTCTATAATTTTTTTTTTTTCTCATTTCACTTTGCAAGTCCCAGGACAATGCTCGTAAACCATGCTCCTGGATACACTCTGACATTATGGATGATAACATTTACATGGAACCATCATGTGTTTCTACCGCAAGTGAAACCTCTAGACAGGGTGCGCTGGCAGACAATAGATCTTTATGTGGTTCCAGTGTAAATAGAGATGTGAAGTCATGGCGCCCTAGCTACATCCTTGATTTCAGTGATCTTTCAATTGGTTGGCATCTCTCCTTGGCTAAGAATTATGTCATAATTTCAATATGGTCCCTAAGAAGAATTCACTCAATTCATTTTCTAGAGTGATAATTGACCTTCAGCTAGGTATTAATAGTTTATTTATTGTTGAAGATACGTGTTTTGAGCACCTCTGTTGTTAAATTATTTTTGGTTTCATTCTTTTGCAATTAAGTGAATTAATAAGTTGAGTCACTTGCCTTTTAGTATGCTGAGCTTTCCTTTGTGAATGTTGCGTTTCTCCACAATATGTAGCTTCATATTTAAATCGATAAATATGCTTTCCTGATTTTCCATATTTATATAAAAACTGGGATTTGAAATTTATAAATTTGAAGGAAAAAAAAAAAAAAACTTGACCATAAATGCATTTCAATGTCCCGCTCCTTGGGAATTCAAGTTGATCTTTTTCTCTTCTCTTTTCTATTGCAGGTGATCCTATTTTGGATTTGATACCAATTTATTTAGATGTATTTAGAGGTGATTCTTATCTCCTCAAGCTATTTTTAGAAAGCTACAAGCTTCCTCTTGCAATTAATATCTCAAAGCATGAATCAGCAGAGAATGATGATAAATGTTGCCGGCTTTCATATCTTGCCATGTGAGTACATGTCTCCAAAGTTCTGCTGTATATTGTCTACTATTTATCAACTCTCATGCTATATCTCCTGCCATTGATGAATTAATCACATTTTTCTTAATTTCTGTGTGTCAAGTTATCTGTACAATATTTTAAAATATGAATTCATGTACCAATAATAGCCACTTGCTCTCAGTTCAGGCACTCCTTAAAGGTTGCTAAGTAAAGCACTAAAAGATGTTTCCCCAGTCGTGACAACAACAGTTGTTGTTTATAGAGAGATCTTTCAAAATGTTGATTATACCCGCTGCTTGTGAGCTTTACCACAACAATCCTAAATCAACTAATTCTTTCAAATTCTTTTGCTATCAATATGTACCAGAATTCTTGTGAGTAACATTCATGAATATTAGTTATTTTCTTTCATCCACCCCCATTTTTTCTTCCCAACTAATTCAAGTTCTTTTCAAGGTCTCCTAAACACCTGCATCTTCTAAATGAAGCGTTTTTAAACGTGTTCATTTCATTCAATACTCCTAAACACGATCTTCCGACCTTTTTATGGATAAATATTCGCTCACATTTAGTCTAGATACTAATTGTAAGAATTAAAATATTATCATCGATGATGTTGCCAACCTCAACTTCCCGTGCAATGCACAGGGCATAAAGATCTAGTTTTTGAATACTTGATCAACACTTGCTTATTTTCCATCTTGGCTTTTGGCCTTTGCAATATCCAAGAAAAAATGTTTAGATAATTCAAACTCATGCATGTTGGTGAAGCATAATGTCCTATGGATAAATTGGTAGATGTGAAGTACCAAGTTGGCTATTTTGACGTGCAAATGCAAATAATCTTTGTGCGGAGAAGTTTGACTTTTTCTTTCATTCATTATTGCAGGTGCTACTGTATATTGCATGATGATAATGTCTTGGGAGCTATATTTAGTATATGGGATGAACTTAGATCAGCAAATTCATGGGAAGAGGTTGAATTGACGGTGTGGGGGGCGTTGAACAATTACAAAGGCTTTCCTTGACATTTGGGGAATGTAATAATGGTGCCTAAATAGACATTGGAGGAGCCCTCTTTATAAAAGCACATGTTTAATATTTCTGGCATCTCACGAGAGAGGTGTATGATTCACAGCTATTGTTGTCCATAGGATTTTATGTTCTTTGAATATTTTATTTGATAATTCATAATAAAGTGCCCCCCTGTTCATAGCTGGTGCAGTTTGAGTGTTATCATGATGTCCCTTTGCTGCTGGAGTGACATTATATTGATGAAGAACGGGACTTGCTTTCTACCGATAAACATTGAAAGTGAAGAGCTCAATCTTTCTTTTTGGGAAAAAAATATTGCAGGGAAAAAATGCACTTTGTGCATTGCCCCAGTAACAGTGATCTTGTATAGGGGAAGTGGTTGGTTCAATACTCTGCAGGATTAATTTAGTCTTCTTGCAATTCAAAAAAAAAAAGTAATTTTCAATAGAAGAAAATTACTGCAAATTAGGTATCCTTTTTGCTAGGATGTTTAGAAGCATGAGCGGATTTAAATTTACATAAGGAGCTTCACGTAAGATAAAATTAAATTTAACTAATATAAAACAAAAAAAATATAAAAAAATTGAGTCTTAAGATTTCTTTATGATGAATGAATCTTATGATTTTAAGTTAAGATATAATATGTTTTTTATTATTACTGCGCACTTGCTATCTCTCTCTCTTTGAGCAGTCACTCTTACCTAACAAATGGTATCAAATTTAAGTTTTTCTCGAAACTTGAGAGCCCATATTATGCAAACATTTCAAACCTAAAATGAAACTGGTCATAACTTTGGTGGCTGTCTTTCAACATAGAAAGATTTTCAAGACTTTGAATTAATATGAAAAGTCTCAATTGAAATAAAATTAAACTTAAGGATCAAAATAAAATATGAAGAAATGACACATTGTAAATACCTGAAAGCCTTCTTAAATTTACATGGTAACATTTTCCTATTTTCAAAATATTTATTTTATTTTATTTTTCGTTCACAATCACAAACCTACTACCTTAATATCATTTGATTTACAGAGATACATGCGCACGTGAGTGTTTGAGTAGAATGCATGTTTTAAGTAATACTGGCACGGGAAGTATCATCAGTCGCTGCTTGTTTGAAATGAGTTTTCCACTTGACCAGGCTGACCATCAAACATAGATGTCTTAGAAACAATTAGTATGGTTTGGCCAAACAGAAAAGGAAAGGAAAGCATGACATATTCACTCCTTCTGAGCAAAGAATCCGATTGTAAAACAATTTCAAGGGGGAAAAAAACAAAAACAAAAACAAAAATTCCATTTACAGGAAACAATAGCGCAGCATGTTATTTACATGCATGCTTAAATACGGCCTACAAATTCGCCACTTGTTTCTATATCATCAAGATCTGCATCAGCATCTAAGTCATCTAGGTCCACGCTGCTGCCTCCAGCCAGAAGGCCACCAACCATGGGGGCAATGGGAGGTGTTTTTGCCTCTTGTATTATGGACAAAACTTCCTCCACACTCTGTGATGGATTATTTACATCATTGCTCTGCCAACTTCCTCCTTCCGTCAGTTCAATAGGCAAGTTCCTCAGAAACCACGGGTGATTTTTTATCTCTATTATACTTATTCTCTGCCGAAAAAAAACAAAAGAGGCCAGAAATGACTCAATGCTTTTGAGGCAACGTCTTGGAGCCAGCAGAGTGATAAGTAACTAACCCTAGAACATGCATTTAGTTTATATGTAAGTGGTGTGCTCAGTACCTTTTCAGGAGTGGCCACAAATATTCGTGATAGAAGATGTTTACATTCCATGGAAACTCGTACATGATCTGGGATTGAGTATTGGACACTGAGTATCCTCTGTAAAATGCCGCATTATGCATAATTGAATAACCATTATACAGAAAGCATAACCAAACATAAATTCAATCTCATTTCTATGTAGCTGGAATTTATGAAAAGGATTTATGAAGTTTGCAATTTATCATTTATCACTCACCCCAATGGTTTTTCTAAAGTTTCTTGGATCCTCCGGGTCTTCAAAGGGATAAGCGCCAACTAACATCACATATAAGGTGACTCCACAGGACCAAACATCTGCTATCTGCAGTTGTCAATGATTACACTTATGGTTAGCTCAGAAAAGAAAGAACAGAATGCAGCTATATGGATCGCCCTAAAATTCCCTCGAAATAGGAAGAAGCAAAGATCAAGGATAAGCAATAAGAAAGAGAAGGACTTCACCTTTCCGTCATACTCTTTTTTTGATAGGACCTCAGGTGCAATGTAGGCTGGAGTGCCTACGGTAGACTTAGGTTGTGAATGGAATACAGATGACTGAAAGATAAGGTAAAAACACGTTAACACATCGTTTGATGAAGGTGGAAACATCTAAAGTTCGTAATCGTTCTTAACTTTTCTACCTTTGAGTATCCAAAGTCACAAATTTTGACACGCGGTGCAGTACTGCCATCTAAGAGAGTATTTTCAAGCTTAAGATCTCTATGACAGATTTGCTGCAGCAGTAATCATTCCTTTAACTAAATATTTATGCACTGAAAACTAACTTGACTCGTTATAAAGGAATGCTTTAGTTCTTACCATGGA
Organism: Prosopis cineraria; assembly: GCF_029017545.1. Taxonomy (NCBI): domain Eukaryota; kingdom Viridiplantae; phylum Streptophyta; class Magnoliopsida; order Fabales; family Fabaceae; genus Prosopis; species Prosopis cineraria. Next base: position 4,018,691 of record NW_026555346.1, read on the forward strand.
ATGACAATAACTGACTCCAGATATCAATTGCTGAAAGAAAAACCTTGCCTGATAAAAAGAAACAAGTCCACCTTAAGAATTAAAGCTATAATATTTGTCAATGTGCATGTATATATATATATATATAGGATTAACAGAAACAATTCAGCATAGAAGGGTTTTGTTCACCTACGTTGGAAATGGACACTTTTCATACAAGATAAAATCCAATTACGTAAATGTCCTCACAAGGTCCCACATAAAGTTATCAAATAATGTTGTTCCCTTTCACATTACCTCATCCTCGCTAAATCTACCAGCGCTACATATCCTCTCAAAGAGTTCCCCTCCGGCTGCATACTCCATCACTATGGCAAGATGAGTTGGCGTTAGGAGGACCTGCAAGAAGAGTAATCAAAGCTCAGATAAATGATCCTAGTTTTGAAATCAGAGGGAGTGAAACATTTAGGAGGCATGTTTGCACCATTACCCAAAGGGGAAAAAAACCAAGACGACGACTATGACCACGAAACAGAAGAAAGGGGAAATATAATTTTAACATCCGAATCGCGACTTTACCAATCGTTAGAATAAGGAAATAGGGAACTAAATAGGAAAGTAGCCTATGTATCTCATGCTCATATAGCACCAAAAAGAGTTCTGCTCAAGAAAAACTGGCATTGGATATGTTAAATGAAAGAGATAGGCAATGAAGATGAACTACAGCTAAAAAGGGTTAGGATAAGCAAATATTTCCAATTCCGAGGCTTTCGTTCCACAACTCTGAGGTCACTAACCTCTTTGAATCTAACAATATTGGGATGCTTCAATGATCTATGGTTCATGATTTCCCTTTGCACATTTTCATCAATCTGCGTCACCAAAAATGACATGATCCTACTAACCAGATATCAGAATCATAAACAAAGAGAAACACCCGGTGAGATGAAGATTGAAAAGTCTGGAAGATGAAAAATCCAGATAGAAATTAAACGGGTGAAGAAGAAGAAGAAACAGACCTTGTGACCTCTCTCAATAAACTTGACAGCAAAGTACTCCTTCGTCCCCTTATCCCTAACGAGCTTAGCTACAGCGAAATTCCCAGACCCAATATCTCTGACAATCTCGTAACGCTCCATGTTTCGCCTGAAACGCAAGCCAACAAAATCTTCCTTCGATCACTCCAATTCTGAAGACTTCCGTGTTCAACAGATAATATTAATTCTTTTCCACTTCCGATAATGAAGAGAAGAGACCAGAAATTAGACAAGGAGTTTTGGCATTTCTGCAGAGTCTTTTCGCAGTTCACATTGACTGAAGCCGGTCTTTGACACTTGCACTGCTGTGATCATATTGACACGTGTTAAATAAGCCACACGGTGGATAGAAATGTCGGGAGAACCAACCGTTCGCGGTTGGAGAGGGCGAGAGTGGACTTTATCGTTATTCTTATTCTTACTATTATTATTACGAGACCACGGCAAAATTGTACCCCAAAAAAAAAAAAAACTATGATTTAGCCATGTATAGAATTCGAGATTCCTACGGTTAAGTGAGAGAATATCAAACGCCGTAGGATTAAGGCCCTGACTTGAATTTAAAAGAATTGAAATTGAGATTGGCCTTGGAGTAAGATTGGGAGTAGAAGTGAGATTTTAAATTTATATTTAGTATAGTGTAATAGTTATAGGAAATATTTTTTATTTTATTTTATAATTAAACATAAATTATAAAAAGACCATTATACCCTTTATAATTAATAAAATATAATTTCCCTAAAACCCATCATTCATCCTCCCTAAATTTAATTTGAAGGTGTAACATCTTAGAAAATTTAACTTAAAGATTATTAAATAATTAAAAATAAATTAGATAATTGAGAGTTAGCTTGAACAAAAAAATAATAATAATAGTAATGTATGAATGGTTAATGGATATGTCAAATCCTAATTAGGGTTCATAATTGGACCCTATGTGATATTGGATCATATTTGGGTTCAATTAGATTGATAGTATTCAAAATCTAAAATTTCAGCTAAAGATTTATTGGACGCAGCCAAAATTTAATTATTATTATTGATTAAATTAGTTGAAATTATTATAAAAACTTTACCTTAAGGTTAATTTATATTTTAGTTATGTGTTTAAATGTTAGAGGTATTACAGAAGACGATCAAATTCAAAGGCAAGAAAGTAAGTAGACATAAGGAGATGTAGTGGTAGAGGATGATAGAGGTAGACGAAAGGAGAAGGGTGGAATACAAAGGGAGAAGACTCGGACAAACTACACTAGCACTTTGCCACTCTCTCCCCCACGTTAATCACTTCTCTTCTACAGTGTTCAATTTCTTTCCAAACCTTAATTCGAGTTCGACGATCAACTACTCAAGGATTCGTGAAGTTCTAGATATTTGGGAAGATAGCATCGTAATTTGGGTTTTTAATCGTGTTAGTTACTTTGATTTGTTTTACCTACATTTTTTGTTGCAATTTTCACCCAAATTTATGGTCTGGTATGAACTTTTGTCTTCAATGGTTCATTAGATTTCTATCAGTTTTGTGCATTTTAGATTTGATGGGTTCTGATATAAAGAGAATTGTGTTTGTACGGTGCAAAATTTATAATTTTTAACATTCTTAGGTATTTCTAAGAGGAGGATGGGATTCAGAGGATGAATGATGCTCATACTATGTGATCGAGTGTGCAAGGGCCAAGCAGTGGCAAAGAAACAAGAACAAGAGAGAGGCAGGCAACAATGGAACCTAAGGCCAAGAAATAATAGAAGTAGGTGGTGGTTGATAAGAATGGGGGTAATTTGGTCTAAAAGAAAATCAATCCTATAATTAATTTCCCAATATCAAGGGATGGCGGTATTGGATAATCTCATATAGATGGTATTGGAATTGAGATTAAATTTCCTAATGCTCCATGCTAAACACAAAAAATTGATATTGACCACTACTAAGCCTAGTCCCATCCTTTCAATCCTTCATACTAAACAAGCCTTACAAGTATCACATGGTGAGCAATAGTGAATTTTTGAAACAGACCTATCCAAAATACAAGTCACTCTCACATAAATAAAATTTTTAATATTGCTTTTTCAAAACTTTTCCCATTTCAATTATAAAATATTTTTAAATAAAATATTATATATCAATAAATTTAATTAAATATGCTTAACAAATTTATTTTTTAAAAATAAAGATATGAACTTATAAAAGTATCATTCATTTAACATATCAAAAAAGAGATAAACAAAAATTTAAATAAAAAGACAAATGGCAGTATTGAAGTAATTGTGTCTAATGAAATTTTTATTCTCTCAAAATATCTTGTATTTTGTTAAAAACATTCTCTCAAAATATCTTGTATTTTGTTAAAAATATTCTCTCAAATGTATCTTGTGGTTTGATATAGAAAGAGTATTACATGTCTCATTATATTTTATTTTTAATATTTTTTATAAATAAAATATTAAATGAAAGATATTTTTGTTTTGAAGAAATTAAAGTTGTAAAATGTATTTAATAAATTTTATTAATATATGTAAGTTTATCTAAAAGTTTCCCATGTTATAATTCGCAACGGATGTGGTAATTTTTTTTTTGGGACACTTGTTATCATTTTTTGAAAAAAAAAAACGGGACACTTGTTACCATTTAACTTCATTGCTCTCAGCATAAAAAATTTAAATAATTAAAATTTTTAAATTATAAATAATATGATTGATGTTAAATTAATTTCACAGACATTTTCTAAAAAAATTATAAATATCCTTTTGGTCCTATTTATAAGGCAGAGAAAGAAAAAAATTTATTTCTATTTATAGAGCATTTATCAATTTTTAATGTTTCTCTTTACGTTACTGTCCTTATTAAATGCTTTAAATAAAAATATTAATAATGATATTTAAGATATTTATTAAGAGTAAAGGTGAAAACTTATTAAATTTTATGATGAAGTTAATAAGATTTAAATTTTTTATTGATTTTAGTAAAAAAAATATTAAAAATAATTTATAAATAAAAATAGAAAAAATGGAGTCTACACATGATGGCCGTGAGATTATCTGTAGAAGTGGTGTTGTTGTTGGCCAGGCAAATTTATACTAACGTCGCAGACTCATTGTTAAATCTCATCACTCATGTACCCCTGTTGATAAGATTACCAGAGCGAGCACCATTTAATTTTATGCTTCGATAGACTTCAAAATTTAAGGTTCCTTCATTTTAGTTTATTTTATAAAAAATAACTTATTTTTTTAAAAAAAGGTCTGATTTTTTATTATGTTTATTTAAAATTTTAAAAATAATTAAAAATATAAAAAATAAATTTTTAATTATTTTAAGAAGCTACTTTAAATAATTTATAAACATAATTTGATATGGTAGATGGAAAAAATATTTTAAGAAGATGTGATATGTGAAGATATTATAAAATTTTAAAATAATTAAATAAGAAATTATTTTTAAGAATAAAAAATAAAAAATATATCCAATGTAAATATAATCAACTAGTTATCACTTTTTTATCATTAAAAGTTTGTAATCAAACATAAAATAATATCTTATTTTTATAAAATTTTTACAAAATAATTTTTTTATAAAGTCTTTAAATCATCTAAAAATTATTTATTTTTTTTAACACACTCTCCTTTTCAAATTATAAGATATTTTAGACAAAATCTCACATACTAATAAACTTTATTAAATGCACTTAACAATCTTATTTTTTTAAAATAAAAATATAAACTTTTAAAAATACTCATCATTTAATATATTGAAAAGAGAATGGATATAAATTAATTATAGAGAGAGAAAGGGTAATATTAAAATTAGTATATTTAATAAAACTTTAATCTATCCAAACTGTCCTATATTTTGAGACAGAAAAACTCTTTCAAAAGTAACTTATAATTTAAAATAAAGAAAGTATTAAACAAACGTCTCCACAATCAAGCTTGTTCAAAAAATGGATGAAATATAATTGGGGATTGTTGGATTGGGATTGAGTTGCTGTAAGATTAAAAACTTGCAAATGAAAAAAGATACTTTCTCGTTAAAAAGTGTAAAGCATTTTTAAAAGAGTGATGTATTAAAAATATGTAAGACATTTTTAATTTTTTAAAATATAATTATTATATTTTTTTTAAATGTCTCTACTGATAATGACTTTATGTTTATTACAAAATGTTTAATAAAAGTAAATATGAAAAGATATGATTAATTTAAAAATAAATAATTATTTTATTAAAAGATAATATTTGATTAAAATATTTTATATTTTTATATTTTTTAATAGGTAGGGTAGATGAAAATTAATTAAAGAAGATAACTTTCCTCTGATCGAATAGACAGAGCATATAAATAGTGGACCAATCCCATGAAGGATTCAAATAGAAAAGATTCTCAAATATAACTCCCGTTGGATGATGAACGCGTGGCAGTGGTGCGACCGATCTTAGCGTTTTACGCACAAGAATTGCGTTGTATTTGAAATATACTTTTTTTCAAATTTAACAAATAGTTAAATTTTTAAATAAATTTTTGTTAAATGTAAATTAAAAATTAAACACATACTTCATTTGCTTCAAAATATTTATCTTTTATAATTTTCACATGCATTTAAAAAAATAAAATTAATGCATAGAAATGTAAATATTAGCTACATTATGAAATTATCGAAGTAAATAAGAGAATATTATAAAAAAATATTATTAGATACCATTTTAAAAGTCTATAATTGCATGCAATATGTTCATTTAAAATGACAAATATAATGAGATAGGAGGCGTAGAACATTAGCAGTGAACGAAAAAAGTGAAGAGCTGGGACCAGCAGATAATGACATTATATCTAAGTGTTGTATAAATTCTCTTATAAGTGAAGAGTTATGGATTCAATTCTACTTATAACCTCGAACCAATATACTTATCTATCTAATTCCCAAAAAAAAAAAAACATTTACACGTTGGAGTTGGAAATGTTAGTATATAATACAAAGTTTTAAAGCGGGGGTACAAGAAATCCTAAGGCGGCAGGCAGCAGCTATATTTGAATAATCTTTACCGTGGTAGGAGCCCCTTGATTAAGATGTAAAGCTTCTCAGTGAGCAGAGACAGCAAAACACTAAACATTGCCTTGCTCTGGAGGTGAAACTTTTGGGCTCCGTCATTACTAGGGTCAAACGCACAGACAGACAGTAGCTATTGACCAAATCACCTATCTGGTGGTGTTGGGCTTCTGCACTTGGGATCTACACATGCCTGAGCCTGAGAAGACTAACTAAACAAGTCACACCTAATTTGTGAAACCGCAGAGACAAATATCGCATTCGGCTGCAACGGGAGGTCCCAGATATGGCGCTCCTTTCACAATGAGGTCATCCGGCAGTGGCTTTTCCTCCAGCCAAGCATAACCTGTATGTACATATGCATATCACATATATGGCAGAAATTGGTTTTCGTTTAAAGAAATGATGAATAAGAGTAGAAGAGGTAGTACCAGGGAGGGAAGGGATGGGGAAGTCTGAGAAGTAAGTGGAAGGCCTTCCCAGGTCCTGAGAGTACGGGGGAGACAGCACGTCCAGGATGGCACAAGGCGTCAACGCTGTGAAACAGTGAATGTTGCCTCCACTTCTCGGAAACAGTACGGATGGCTCTTCTGCTGCTTCCATTATTCCGTCCACCACCTTGCTTGCCAATCCCCCTGCACCCACCCAGCTCTATTCCTCAGTCACATTCTTCAAATGTCACGCTTTCATACTAATTTTCGAACAAACACCCCGCTTCATTCTTCTTATCTTCAAATTTTTTACTCATCACTACAACTTGGCCACTCTTATTGCATTTTTTTCTGTTTTTCTTAAATCCCTGATTAATGATTGCAATTCATGACACGTGTTGTCATTAATGGATTATGTTTACTTACTGGACGGCCTATATGAACCACACAAGGGACAGGGGAAACGTCATGAAGTTGACAAATGAGATGAGACGCAAAGCTTGCTTGAGTAGAGAACAAGCTGGTTCATTAGGATCCGTCAGGACCCACAGAATTCAGAGTAAAACATCCAGCACATTAAAATTGAACTCACATGTTGGGCAGCCGCTGGCATCTAACTTGATCCAGTCATAGGCTTTGACGTGGACGGAACCATAGAGGACTTTGCTCAACACTGTCATTCCTGGATGATCGTGAAGCGGGAATACCTTTCCTGCTGGAAAACAGAACGCCCCCATCTGCACGTTCATCAAACTAAGTAAATCGCTGCTTCTAGTTCTCAATTACTATCATTCGCAGATATATACACTGGCCTCTAGTCAGTACTCACAGAGAAATGGTCGCATTCATGGATGTGAATGTATGTTATTTCCGAGAAAGCTTGCGCACAAAGCAATCCCCTGCTGCTGCCACTGTCTGGGCTTGAGATCGGAGAATCGCCCATCCCAAACTCATCAATTCCCACATCAATAGCTTCAATTCTGTCTGCAAATTGAAATTCATTCATCTCAAATTATCTACGTATGAACCCGGGAAAAACAGAAACAAAAGCACTTGACCGAAAAGGGTAAAAAAAAAAAAAACCCACCAAGGAGATTTTTCAGATACTGGATTTGCTGATAAGTTGTAAGTCCTTCCTGAGAAAATATAGCGCTGCAAGCATCATAAAGCACTTGAACTTTGCCCCTGTCCATTGTCCGTGTCTGACTTAGGAATAAGCAGTGAGACCGAAGGTTAGAAGATTCAGAGGCATGACTCGTGACTTTAAATGGAAAGAGAATGGACAACGGAAAACTTGGAATTGTGAGCGAAAGGAATAGACGAATCAAACCTGGGGCCTCATCTGACTATTATTATATTACAGTGGGCTTTTCCCCCTTTTTGGAGAAATTATCGTTTCAAAATTTCTTTCTTTCTTTCTTTCTTTTTTCTTTTCTTTTTTTTTTTTGAGCGCTTGTTTCAATATTTCTCAGTATATGGATAAGCCGGGGGCGACTGCTAGAAACAGTCAAACAAATTTTTTAACAGTTTATGCCCTCTGTTTATAAATAAAAATGGGCCGGGAGGGACTGTGACTGCGGAGTGCAGAATATTCCATAGGTATTCATTAAAATATACTAATAATGATAAGTAACGGATAACTGTGGCATGGAACCAGATTTATTTGGGAAAAACTGCAAGCATTAAGATACTAATAAACTCCTAAAAGGAGAACACGTGTAAGTTCATATTCCGTGTTCATGACGATATCAGCGTAATTATCCTACAGCAATATTAACAGATTTAAATTGCCAGGGGGCAGACGCAAGATAGTCGGTCCCCTGGTTCTAACCACAGCATGTTGATCTCAGTTTACGTCTTGCTGGAATATTATTCCAACTCTAAACAGTAACGGGTCTGGTATTTATGAATTATCAAATAAATGGTTTCTTTTAACTCTAAGGGGACTGATATTCGTAACATTTTCCTAATCATACAATATTGCTTCTTTTGGTATGATCTAGAGAAATGGTTTCTTTTCAATGTTATACGGATCCAAGGAAGCAATATCGTTCCGCAACTATCTCCTCTTATTATTGTTTATGCTTAGAAACACAGAAGAGACCATGTACGTAAACTAATTATTGTTAAATGCCAGAGAGGAAAGGGCTAGGGCATCTGATTCCCCCCGGGGGAAGAAAATAACTGTTCGATTCTATTTTTAAATCTATCGAGTAAAAAGAAAACGGCATTACCGTGTGCGTTAAAAGGCGGGACCCTAGGCAGTAAGGAAGCCACTAAAGAGGCAACACAGTGAAATTTAGTTAAACCGTGGCCTCGAAAGAAGCTTTTATTCCAAATCGATCAAAAAGTTGACCCCCATCCATGAGTATCGTGAGTCACAAGAGCTCGAAGCAGTGAACACTTTTCAGCTTCGCTGGGGCCTTGGAGGGACAGAGGATAGAGGGTGTTTCGTTCCACGAAAATTAAGGATTATGCCACCAACGTCTAACCTCTTGTATGGATGGATACAGTTGGATTTTTACAAGTACCTGCCGCAATTTTTTTTTTTTGGCTCCGAAAAAGGGCCTTAATGAATTTGTCTCGTCACATTGAAGTACTATGTTTTGTTTATGTTCAAAAATATGTGAATCTAAATTATCTAGCCTAAAAAATCCATTGCTCTTCTTTTTGCAGAAGAATTAAGCACTTCCTTTCATATATCACATGAATATAATAAAATCATTATATTGTCCATGACACACGAAGAATGCAATATATTATTGATTTTGTCATATATACTTATCATCTATAAATTGATTAGAAAAAAACATCTACTGTATTTATAGAGAGAGTCGCCCATTTTTAAACCAACCGGCAAAATAAACAATGAAATTACTTTCGACATGAGGAAAAGAAACAGAGTTGAAAAGTTTAAATAAAAACAATTTACACCATGTTGTCGTGTCAGAGATTAAATATGGCCTGTAAAAAATTACGGACTATATGTTACTTTTTTGGTCTAGGAATATATATATCGTATTCCTTTTTAAATAGACCCCAGCGGATGGAAATAATGATCCAAAAATAAAAGAGAAGGTCAATTGGAGTCGGATGGAATTTTTTATGGAATTTTTTAGTGGAATAAAAAAACGGAAAAAATATTAGAAGTCATATTTTCAGTGCCCCAAAAAAAAAGGATGAAAAAATGGACGCGCATAGTGCCTAGATTGAGAAAACGGTGAAGAACGACCAATCTATACCACCTGCTTTTTTTTTTTTTGAGAAAAATAATAATAAAAAAACCAATCTATAAGGCTTAGCGAGGACACATCAAGAGTTTTATATGCATGGAAATTTCAAATCACATAAGATATGGAGGTTAGATTTAATTCTACCATTTTTATTAAAAAAATGGTAATAATGGTAGAATTAATTCTGCCTTTTTTATTGGAAGGGGGACGATGAAATCGTAGGGAGGCAAAGCGAAAGTGGCTTGAAGTGATCAGAATCGAAGCAAAAAAGGGTGAGGGGGCTGATTTGCAAAAGTTTAGGTGGGTGTCTTTACTAATTGTCTGAAATTCCTAAATCTATAGATTCTGCTTGATGTCGTGATAAATGGAAGAGGTGAGCAAATTCGCGATTTACAAAATTGTCCCCTGCTTAAAAATTAAAGAAATAACATTGTTGAAATTACTATCATAAAATAAGGGTAATGTTAATCTCGATTGGAATACTAAAGAATGATGGATAATATGATTTATTTTTTAATATGAAACTAAAAATTATTTTTAAAATTTATTAAGGACACTTGTAAATATACAATAGTAGCTTGAGAAAATTTACTAAAATCACATCTAAATATGAACCAAGTCACTTATAATTTTTTATACTTACTAACGTATAAGTAGACCACTTATGGGGCATTTTAGACTATTCTTTTCAAAATTTTAAGTGAAGATCATGATTTATTATTAAAATTTTAATAATTTAAAATCTCTAATTATATAATTAATGATCTTAGAAGTTTTTAATTGTCATTTTTCCTTCGATTTGTCGTCAACTAATTCCTGTCCAAACAGATGGTGAAGTAATCAGCCATTCATGCATAAATATCGAAGGCTGAGTAAGTACATTGAAGTACCGTGAAATAAATGGAATTAAGGATTGTTTTTCTCGGGAAGTTGTGAATAAACCTCTCTATCCGCCTGGACGTGGTTTAGAATAGCAATTTGTGTGGGATTCGTTAACTTCATGTGCCTATAAACGTGCAATATGTTCATTGTAAAATCACCAAATCCAGCCACATATGAAACCATCATTATCAGACTCTACCATAATAATTTAAAAATAATTAATCCCAGATACCATATCACAATAGAAATGACTCAATTATAATTGAGAATAACTGATCATAGTAAAAAAAAAAAAAGTCTTAGTTTCCAGAGGCTATGGTGATTGATAAGATTTAATTTATAACATTAAAATCAAAATTCACAATCACTACCACAGTATAAAGAATTAAATCAATATTTTAGAAGAAGCTATAGCGAGAAAATATTCAGAGTAAAATCTTTTAGCAAAAGTGAGTAAAAATATGGAATCTCAAGTTTAGAAATTCATTCTTCTAAACAAAATACATACTAAATATCCACTATCTAAAGTTTGCAAATATTTAAAAGTATAAGATACAAATTACAAGTAGAAATACCTAAAAATAGGATTATAAGTCAAATTGTTAATAAATAGGGTTGTCCACCGTGAGCAAGATATGATGCACTGAAGCCAACATGTTGTGAATTAAGAATTATTTTTAAAAGGTGTTTCACAAATAAGACTATAGGGAGTGTTAGTTAATTATTCAAGTGTTAACTATCCAGCCTTATACTTCTTTTGTTAAAAAATATAAGATATTTTTAATTAAATTTTACCCTCAATAAAATAGTCACTTACCTTTCAACTAACCTTATTTTTTCATATTTATTTTTATTAAATACCTTACAATAAATATAAAGTAATTATCAATAGGAGTACTTTTGAAAAAAGGCAATGATTACACTTTAAAAGATTAAAAATACCTTATATTTTTTAACATCTAACTCCTCACAAAATGCTTTATATTTTTACACAGAGAGAATAATTTTTAACTAAAAATGATGATACACGACATGTTGTGTGTTAATTGTAAACTCAAATTTTGATTGAATGAACTGTTAATGAAATAAAGTTTTACCACATTTAAAATTATTATTATTATTATTTTCTCAAATCTTGCATTTTTATTCCTGGATGTAACCTTTATTTTTCACATGTATTTCTTTTATTTTAAATTATAAGATATTTTTAAATAAAATTTTACATGTTAATAAATCTCATCAAATATATTTAATAATTTTATTTTTTTAAAATTATAAATATAAATTTTTAAAAATACTATTAATTTAATATATTAAAAAGAAACAGGGGATAGAAATTAAATAGAAATAAATAACAATATTGAAATAAAATTATTTAATAAAATATTAATTTTTTTAAAATATTTTATATTTTAAAATATTGAATCTTCTTCAAAAAAAATTTATAATTTAGAACAAAGGAAGCGGTTAATTACAAATGATGTTTCAATCTGTTTTGTTTAGTACTCGGGTAACAGGATTTGAGTCTAGTTGTATATGTTGATTCATTGCTATAATGAAATTGCACTTATCTCAACAAAATTATCATGATATGCACAAAATTTTGATTCAAAATTATTATAAATTTTTAAATATAATGACTGATCTTTTTAAATATTTGTAGATTGAATACACTTCTTTCATTTTTATTTATAAAAAAATTATATCATACAATTTAAATAAATTATAATACCTTTTACTAATTATGTTAATTAAATTTTCATAAATTATTTTTTATAATTTTATATAAAATTATAAAAAATAATTTAAAAAATTTATAATAGATGTTTATTAAAAAAATATAATTTTATTTGTATAAAAAATAAATTAAAAATAATAATTTTTTTTATAAATAAAAAAGGGGAGGGAGTACGGGCTAAGCAAGCCTAGTTGCGAATTTTAAAGGTGGAACCAGGAACAATCAACACGGTCAAAGGAGTATGGAGAATCCTAAACCAAAAAGTGCCCAACCGCCAGTCACTCTGGCAGGCCCACGAGAGAGGTTGCATGTGAGATCCGAATTCACAACACCCTGGGACACACAATCAAAAAACTGTGTTTGACAGCTGTCCCAAATTATTAGTTATCAGTTAATCAATTCAGTGACACAACATATCTCAGCCCCTCAAAATAAATACAAGACTTGCTTTTTCCCTGGGATCCAACGGCCCAAGTTGCCTGTTCCAAAATCCCCCTCTTCCTGGCCCCGGACGCAATTAACGCACCATTTGGCCCTCAAAAACCACTCTTTCTTCTTCTCTCCTCCCTCTTTCTCTCTCTACCCCTCTCAAGTTCAACTCTCTATCCCTAACCAGATCAGATCTCATCCTCTCTGTGATCTGACCATGGCGGCCACTACCTCGCCTCGCGAAGAGAACGTCTACATGGCCAAGCTTGCCGAGCAGGCGGAGCGCTATGAAGAGATGGTCGAGTTCATGGAGAAAGTCTCCGCCGCCGTCGACAACGAAGAACTTACCGTCGAAGAGAGGAATCTCCTCTCCGTTGCCTACAAAAACGTCATCGGCGCCCGCCGTGCCTCCTGGCGTATCATTTCCTCCATCGAGCAAAAGGAGGAGAGCCGCGGAAACGAGGATCATGTCTCCATGATCCGTGATTACCGATCTAAGATCGAGACTGAGCTCTCCAACATCTGTGATGGGATCCTCAAGCTTCTTGATTCCCGTCTTATCCCCTCCGCTTCTTCCGGTGATTCCAAGGTCTTTTACCTCAAGATGAAGGGTGATTATCACAGGTACCTTGCTGAGTTCAAGACTGGATCCCAGCGCAAGGATGCTGCTGAGAGCACGCTCACTGCATACAAATCTGCTCAGGTTTCGTCTTAATTTATTCTCTAGCCATAAGCATCACTTTAGTTTTGTTGGCTGGCCTATCCATTTCCTGTAATTCTGTTATCGTGCTGTTCAGATCTCTCAGGGCAATGACGAGATTTGCTTTGTTCCTGTACTGTCATGCATCTCGTCTCATTTCACTACGTCAGTCCTTTCGGAAAGCTGAATTATGTTCGAATATCTGCACGGACCGCTTCTTTTGAACGTGATATAGGATACTGGCATCTGTGCATGTTTGTTATGTTCGTAATGGTTATTTTGTTTTTTTTACGGGTTTTTAGACTTTCAGATTCGCATCATTTGGTCAGTTTTTCCTTAAATTTTACCAATTTATTTTTTGCTTATACCCAGCGTGTATTATAGAGTTGTTATCAAACCTTATTGAGAAATAGGGTCGTTTGCCTTTAATTATAAGAATTGATCTGTGCAATTCTCTTTTTCTTGGGAAATATTGTGACTGCGACTTCCTTCTTTGAAGCATGCGTCTCTTTCACATGTAAATTCCCCATGCGTGTTGTCTGAGATATATAGTTTTATGCAATATGCAGGACATTGCAAATGCCGAACTGCCTCCCACCCATCCAATTAGGCTTGGCCTTGCGCTGAACTTTTCTGTGTTCTACTACGAGATTTTGAACTCCCCAGATCGGGCTTGCAATCTTGCCAAACAGGTTGAAGATAGAGACACTAAACATCCCCTTGTGTTTTTATGTCTTGAAGTGTTCTGCCATTTGAATTGGATTCTCTGATGTTTGCCAGAGGGAAAAGCAACGTAATAAGCTGCATGCTAAAATGATGGAACATATCATGAATTTGAATTTGGAAGACCTTCATTATCACACCATATTACATTACATTTTTTTAAACATATGATGAATTTGAAATTGGAAGACCTTTCATTGTAGTAACTAGTAAATGTTGAAGTAATGTTGCTTTCAGGTTCTGGTAACTAAATAGGGAACTTTGTTTTTCTTTCACCTTTTCTTTTATCCCCCCCAACCAAAAAAAAAAAAAAAAAATAGCTTCATTCTTCTCTGGGATTGTGAAGTGCTCTTATAGAAAGCTGCGAGTGATTCATTATGGTATGAGTTCTTCTGTTCTTATGCTACATCTGATACTTATGAATCTTCGTCACATGGATAATCACCAGGCTTTTGACGAAGCCATTGCTGAATTGGATACTTTGGGAGAGGAGTCATACAAGGATAGCACTTTGATCATGCAACTTCTTCGTGACAACCTTACCCTGTGGACCTCCGACATGCAGGTATCGACTAAGGGACTTGCCTGACAGTCGTGTCTCAGCGTGGCTTCATTAGCTTAATTTTTATTGATCTTTGTACTTTGCTATGCTTTCAGGATGATGGTGCTGATGAAATTAAAGAAGCAGCACCTAAACAAGATGAAGAAGCTAAGTGAACTTATTTTACTTTTAATTAGGATTGAACTTCTCCTCTATATGTTTTAAAAGGGAGAAGATGCTTGTTTCTAATCTCGATGCTACTGAGATTTTAGGCATTCATGTCTTTGTTATGAATTATGGATGTACTGGGCCCTTTTAGTTTGTCCTTCCATTTTTACGTGTTTCTGAATTTGCCTATTCTATTGAGGACATGGAAGTTTTTCGTATATGCAATTGGAATTTTAAGATTATATTCTCTCTAGTGTACTATTTATCTTAGATTTTTCAGCCAAGACTGTTATTTGGATCTGTATGCTGTCTCATTATATTCTCAGCGCTTGTGTTGCATCTCTCTCTCTCTCCCCGGCACCTCGGCTATTTTTTATTACCATTTTCAATGGCCATTTTCAAGCTTTTAGAAAATCGGTTGAGATGGTTTGGGCATGTACAAAGAAGACCAAGGGAGGCACCAGTGAGAAGAGTGGAACATATAACTTTGAGTCCGATTAAGAGAGGTAGAGGAAGGCCTAAGAGAACACTCTTGGAAGTTGTTGAACGTGATCTCTTAATTAATAATATTTCTAAAAGCTTAATAAATGATAGAGCACAATGGCGTCTTGCAATCCATGTAGCCGACCCCACCTAGTGGGATAAAGGCTTGTTGTTGTTGTTGTTGTTGTTGTTTTTCAATGGCCGTTTTCGTAATTGCATGTGTTTAATTACAGGATTTAAGACTTAGTAATCCACCGATTGAACGGTTGTCTCTTCGAAACGGAACTATTTTGTTTTCTTTATGGGAGGAAAATTTCTGATGAAATCGTTTCTAGATTCTTACCCATTTTGTTTGACATTGGTTTTAAGATTCAAATTAACGGGTAGTCGTGTGCTTTCCAATCCCTTGAATCCACACAAATGTTGAGAAAGTTCGTTTCTTTTAGGACAAAAGAATTCTTCTCTCCACGAACTTTCTTTTGGGAGGATCGGCGGCAAAAAATTCTCAAACTCGGTTCCTCTTTCTTCTCTTTTTGTACTTTGTACTCCGTCTACGATTGACACGCTGCGTGACACTCTGCATCCTCATGCTCAACAGATTGGCTTCTTCCACTTATAGCATCGGTCTTGAGCTCCGAGAGTTGTTTCACATTCGCGAGCCGATTTGAATTGTCATGGGAAACGACAACCTTGCCGAATGGAATATATCGACTGGAGATTCTTCCATGTTTGGCAGCAAGGTGGATGCCTCAAATTTACTACTACTGCATTCCGAAAAGCATAAAAAAAGGTTCCATTTTACGGTCTCATTGTGGCTCCATTTGATGAGATATTAGAATGGTTTAGAATCATTATGCTTATTAAGTATATAATATATATTTTAACCAATCAAGTTGCATAGTCAAACAGCTCGTCCTTGTGTCTGTAGTGTCCAAGAAAAGAAGTCGTGGTTTTCCAGAAAATGGAGAACTGCTATCTCCAACCAGTGCTAGACTGCGAGGAGGCAACAACAGCACTGGGCATCAAGAAAGAATGTGAATAATTTTCTTGTGCTGCCAACGCAGAAATGGCAAAAAGTCAATAAGAGACCGTCATCGGTGAGTTCTGCAAGCTGAAAATTACCGAGGGAACCACACCTCAAGCTAATGGCCTATTGTTCAAAATTATAATTTTTGAAAAAATTTATCCAACCATCCCAAACTTTTTCAAATTATATTTGGATCCTGAAATTTCACTTTGTAGAAGCTAACTAAGTATTTCCAATTTTCTCAAATTCTAATTGATTCCTGAAACTCCATTTTGCATGCACTAATTTTTCTTCAATTGGATAAGTCCACTTTGCAAAATCAATTTTAAAAATATTGTCTAAATATTATCCTGTTTTATTAATCAATTTTCTCTAAAATTCAAACACATACTAACAAAATGTCGGGTTCTTACTTGTATTCTTGTCAATCAGTATCCATTATAATTAGACTTTTTTTTTTTAACTTTGCACAAAAAATACTTTATTACAAGTTGAATTATTCATAAATTATATACAGTTTAAGCAATGATACCTGATTGTATATAATTTATGAATAATTCAACTTGTAATAAAGTATTTTTAAAGATAACAATTAATAGAAATAAATTGAAAAATAAATTTCTTTTTCAACAATATCAATAATTTTCCTTTTATTTTGGATTAGGTAATTGTAAGTGATTTATAAAATACTTGTAAAGTTGCATTTGAATGGATGAATTTGATTAAAAATTTAAATTTAAAATCTCACATCAGAATTTTATAGATTCTAATTTTTTTAGGATGATATAAAAAATTAAAAAAATGACAATAAAATTTTTTTAAAATATATAGATGATAATTTGATTCTCGAAATGTTATAATTCTCCTAAAGTTTTTAGAAACTTTTTCATTATTAATAAATTTATATAAATTATTAAATTATCCTTGTTATAAATAAACAATTCATAAGTTTTATTGAAATATTTACAAATTTTTTTCTTATATTGGTAACAAAACAACAACAAATTACAATTTACTATTGTATTATTGTGAATATAAAAAAATTATAAATATTTAAATAAAATTTGTGAATTATTTATTTTTAACAAGGATATTTTAATAATTTATATAAATTGGCATAAAAGTTTTGAAGAGCTTTAAGAAAATTATTGCATTTTGAAGAATCAAATTATCATTTATATATTTTAAAAAAAAATTATTGTCATTTTTTCTAAAAAATTTGAATTATAATGTTAAAATATTTTGTTTGAATTTTAAGTAAAATTTTAAATTTTAAGTTTTAAATTTACGTTTGATCTGAATTTAAATGCAACTTGGATGTCAGCGATTCAATCTCAACCAGACATTGGTGCCATTTGGGACAGGACAGTTGGTGCCAAATGGGACAAGGCCACCTACACTGATCAAAATTAGACTGTCAACTTCAACCAAATCAAATCATAGATGTTGATTAAGATAGAATGATCAACTTTCACTAAGACTAAACCAAAGACACTAATCAAGACTAAATCGCCAATGCAATCCGAACCAAATGGCCACCTTTTATCAAGATTGAATGGCAAACTCAATCAAGACTGGGTGATCGAACATGAAGAATGAGAGAAACTTAAATAGAAAATTGAAATAATAAAAATTTAAAAAAGATTTTAAATTATAAAGAATCTAAAGGTAAGATTAAGATTTGGATCAAATACAAAACTACAAATTTTTAAATACCCAAACTAAATAATAAATTTAATTCAAACTTAAATCCATATCCAATCATAAGAATATTTCATTATTTCGTAACTGGGTACCGGTTGGCATGTGAACACCATCTTTGTAGGATCGGAAGGGCACTGAATTGAGAGGCATTCCATAAACAGAAAAACATCAAGCAACATTTTGCCAGAATCTCCCTGCAGTCATATCGTCGTCATTTCTAGTCCGGTTCGCTGCCTTCCAAAAGAGAACTTGATTGCGATAAAAACAGAATCCTCTGTGAGAGTGTTCCATGATCACCGATCTAAAAGCTGCTCTTATTAACAATAATTGCCCACCAGAATCAATTGGATACGCCAATTTTTTTTTTTCAAATTGACTAAATTTCACAAGTTTAAACCAGTTCTATTGCTAAATATCATTTGGCTTTGCATATTTTCACACGTTTAGTTGTATCGCCCCTCACAACCAAAGAGCACAACAACATTTACACGTAATAGGAGCGATATCAGAATAAGAAAAGAACATTACGGCCAGAAAAATCTTCAAACTGAGAGCAGCAGCATCCCATTATAATCGCAATTGCTATAGCTTCGAATATTTCTCATGGCCCGGTAGTCCGGTAGACCAAAGCAGCAAAAACAAATGCAAAAAATGTTCCCATCTCTTGTCTTGGATATCCATTTACAGAATAAAACTAATAAGTAGTGAAGGGACTAGCATCGTCATCAGTCCAACCACCGCAAATTAAAATGAACCTGATTCCCTCTGCCTAAAACAATGTACAAAACCTGCAAACCAAGTCCTAAGCGTGGAACAAACAACATTCGACTCAGATTTACCTGAACCAGTTCAAAGACCTCTCCACCTTGGGCTTGGAACGGGCATTGTTGGCGAGAGGGGCAGCTGAGGAAACACCAGTTGACCCGAGGAAGGCGAAACCAGAAAACTTGGGGAAAGTGAAGGGTACGGCGACCTCGGCGAATTCAAGCATCCAAGAGGAGGTGGAGCAGACAGTATCTGAAACTGCGGTTGCGCCTGTGCATTTGATGATGTTTGTGAAGGAATCACGCCTTGCTGCATCGGCGTGTCCTGCGATTGAGGCTCTGGCCGAGGCTGTTGCGGAGCCAAATTGTTCCAGCGAGGTGAGACTAAAGGAGCTAAGGGAGGAAAACCCGAGAGGTGCTTGGAATTCCAATCCGTGGTGGACGTGGAATTCTGGAGATAGCGCATATACGCGGATACAGGAGATTCTGCGTGGACGGACGGAAAAGGTGGCAGAGGAGATGAAGGCGGGAGCGGTCTCACAAAGTCAGAGAAACTAGTGGCAGAACAAGTATTAACGGGGTTGCTAGTAGCAGCCGAAGCGGCGTTAACCGGCCGGGGAATACCGCCGCTTAGCAACGGAGGCGGGCGATTGCTAATCTGCGAGAGGGGAGGAGGGCGTATCCGCTGGAGGCGAGAGCTAGCGGGCTTGGGTTGGTGAATAGGAGGCGGAGTGGAGATGTGTTCGTGAGCAGGTGATCCCGTGAGCTTCTGGACTACATCTCTGAAATCGTTCTTGTTGATGTTGTAGACGGGAGGCTGGTGCTGCAAATTTTGCTGTGGCGCTTGCGCCTGAGCCACCGGTTGGGGCTGACAGTGATCGACCCTGCGGGCTTGGGGCTCTGTCGAAGAAGAATCGAAGGAGGGTTTTCTAAGAGAGGGCTTGGAGATCTTGTGAGACAGCTTGCTGAGCTGCCTGAGATTATTAGAGGTGATGGTGCCGTCGCTACTACTGGCCGTGGTAGTCGTAGAAGATTGGCAGCTTTTGTCCATCACTACACTAAACAAAAACACTCTTTTTTCTCTCTCTGGATCTAAAATCTCTAATCTCTCCCCGGGCATGGCAGAGCTATGCAGGTGGGTTTGATGTGGTGGCCTTCCCCTCATCGCAAACTGTGAGTAGGGACAGAGATGACTACATAGAAAATTACTTAGCTTTTTATGTTCAAGGACATATGGTCAAGTTCCAAGACTAACATGTTTTTTCCTCAAGTATTCCCGAGGTCTACCTCAGGAGGGTGCGATGATGGTGGGGGGAAAAAAAAGAAAGAAAAAAAGAAAAGAAAAACAAAAGGGGCACATGTCTGTTTCTTTATGCTGCTTGTGCTCTGCCTCTGGTTGTCTTTCCCTTTCACTGCTTTTAATATCTTATAATGTTTTGGGGCTTAAAAGAAGGCTGAGGGACACGAAGCGCAAAAGAAGGGAGGCCGTAAGAGATCTATACATAGATCATCTCTCTGAGGCTTCTTCAGACTCCGTGTCCATCATGAATGGAGCTTATAAATTATAATAGGGTTTTACTACTTCACTGCTCCATTAATTAGACGTTCGTCAGTTCCCGCAGTGTGCAAGGGTCGGTGGGATTGGGTTCTTTTAGGATGAGGAAAGAGAAACTTTGGTGGGGCCGATTCACGCGTCGAGTTAAAAACTCGGCGATGACTGGTCAAACTTGAAGCACGAGACGAGATGCCTTGGCTGTTATTGGCTTGGCCGCGGAATCTTAAATCATGTCCCTTCAACCCGAAAATGATTGCCGCCCGGAGACTCTCGTTCTCTCCATTACCCTCAAAATTGGAATAGATAAATTTTTGTACGTGCCTGTTTGAATACGCTAGATCAATCGCTTCTGCCCCTTAAAACAAGATTTAAATATATATATATATATATATATCCAAACATTTTTTTTTAATTTTATTTTTGAAGAAATCGTTTCTGCACCTACAATGCTTTTTCTGAAATAAGCTCATTTTACCAGCTTTTCATTATTGATTATCCCGATTGAACCCATTATTATTTCTCTTGATTTTAACTTCTCAAATATACCCTTAACTGTGTAGCTTGCAGATTCAAAACCTCCAATCCTCCATCATCTTCTTCCTTTAAACCTCGAACTCTGAATAGTTGCAGATCTTTCCTTCAACAGCGAGTGTCCAAGTTTGACCTCACTCTCCAATTTGCCGTGGCTACTGTTTGTAATTTCCAACATCCTCCTCCTTAAGTTGCGATGTCTTCTTGTTTATTTTGGTATGCTCTTATTCGTTTTTTGCAAAAGCCTCTTATTGTCTCTTCTTTATAGTCTTCTCCCTCACCCATTCTCTTGCTACGAGCTCCTCTCCTTGGATATGTATTGAATTGACGCGCATGTCATCCTCTTCCTATCAAAAGTAATAGTTCCATTTCGAAATGAGTATTAGAGAAAGAAAACAAAGATAAACCCTTCTTTTCCCATTCTTGTTGAATTATATTTTTATCTTTTATTAATTATTTTAACTCATACACATTAATTTATTTTTTAATTGATTAAATTATTAATATTATAATTTATAATATGATTTAAATTATAGAAGTTAAATAATATATTTTACTTGTTAAATAAAGTTCAACAAATTTAATAACATTATATATAAAAACAACTTTATTAATATTTACACTTGTAAAAGTAATGTCCTGTATAATAATTTACATGCTTAAAATTGATCTTAACTAATCACCTAAATATTTTTAATTATATCAAAATTAATTTTATAAAAATAATATCTAAATACAATTATGTTGTGATACAATTAATTATATTTAAATTTACCAATCCTAATTTCCTATTTTCAAGATATTTAAATTAAAAAAAATAGAAAACAAGCGGCACCTACAAAAGAGAAAAAGACGTTTTAGAGAGGAGAAACGCAAATCTCCTAACTCTCTCTCTCTCTCTCTCTCTCTCTCTCTCTCTCTCTCTCTCTCTCTCTCTCTCTCGATAATATGTACATTTTACTATCCATCCATTCACTCTTCTTCTCCGTCGACAGTGAACTTGACATTTCTGATCCACAAAAAAATTTGAAACTTTTCTGTAGTTATCATTTGGCCAATTTTTGCTGTCATATATAGCTCTCAAGTAAGAAATTAATCATTTATAAGTTTCATCTACTTGTAAGTACTAGAAATATGCATGTAAATGTACAAATTTAACTTGTAAATAGAAGAAATGATTAATTTTTCTTATTTGATTCTTGAATGCAATTCTCCCAAAATCACACAGGGTGACTAAAAATGAATATATATATACTACTTCTATTAAAAAATATAAGATATTTTTAATTAAATTTTATCCCCTACTAAAATAGTTATTTATTTTTAAATTAATTCTATCATTTTATATTTACCCCTATTAAATATAAAATTATTTATCAATAGAGGCACTTAAAAAAAAGGTAATAATTACACCTTAAAAAGCTAAAAATGTATTAATATTTTTTAATATTCAACTCTTTTAAAAATATTTTATATTTTTAAATAAAATGAGTATATATTAACGACATGTCAAGCATTTTTCATGCAATTGATGGCGTAAGGTTTTCCCTGACCCCAGTCCAAATCTCCCAATATTGGTAAAGCATATTTGTCCTGAGAGTTTAATTTTATGCCTTGAACCAAAACCGATGTATTAACATCTGGCATGTCAATTCTTGGTAAAAAAATACAATAAAAACACGCATTCTTATAGTTTTCTTTATAAATAACTTCTAACATATTGTACTATAAATAAAAAAATTCTTAAACATTCATTAACTTCATCTATAAATTTAATAAATTCTTAACTTTTTTCATATATATATATATACTTTAATAATATATTTTATCTTACTAGTATTTAATGGAGGAAGAAAGGTAAAAGAAAATCTATAATAAAAATTTAATAATATAGCTCATAAATAGGGAAAAAAACTCCCCTTGTGCTATATAAATGAGACAAGAGGCGATATATTAATATTTGATTACCAGCATCGCAGTCGATAGATTTTAGCTTTTAGTTTATGATATGCTTGGACAAAAAGTGGTTTGCTGGGGCCAAAAAGGGTAATTGGTTGAAGCCCAATTCGATCTGATGATGAACTTAACCCAACAGCAAATTGGCCTCATAACTGTAAATGAAATGTTGTGTTTTGGAAGCTAATGACGGAGCCTTGCCCACTCTGCCTAGTGCTTGAGTTTCCTGACGAACTCACCCTCACCACTTTGCACGACGAGAGACGCCCATGATGATTTAATGGCGCAGGCAGTTATTTGCTCCTTCTAACGCTGAAACCCAAATTCAAAATAGCATACCGTTGCCATTTTCTTAATAAATAAGCAATGAGCGTGTGACAAAAGGTGTCTCGATATTTCGCTAAAACTTACCAATACTTGCCAAGCCCAAATACACAAACTCTGACCTTACGCCTACCAACTTCGCTCAGTGCGAATCACTTCACCTATGCAAGCTCAACTTCTTAAATTAGTTTGTATTCCTCTTTTTTCTTTTGTCTCCACAAAGTACTTGTTGTATTAACACACTAGTAATACAATCAAGTTTCATGCACCACCCGACATATTTGTAGTTTTTCACATTCACTTGGCACTCCAAAAAAATTAAGGTAAAAGATCTTGAGAATTCATATGATCAACTGATCTAACTTACACTTTTAAGAACACATTTTTATAACACGCTTGACTCATTTTTAAGGGGCATGATGCTTTGACCCATTTTTCAAAAGTTGAGTTAATGATTATATTGTGACAAGTCATGAAAAGGCAATTTATTTGTACTAGTAAAAATAAAATAAAATAACGGTTGATCACACAAGATGTTGGTCACCGCGTAAATAATTATTACTGTTTAATACAAAGTCTCAAGTTCTTGTAAAAGCAGAAAATATTTTTTTCCCCAAATAACAACTTCCTAATATGTTCAGCATTGCTTGAATCTAATCTAGTCAGTTGTTATTTATGAAAAAAATGGCTGACATGAAAAAATGTGTCGTGTACCACCCGCATAAGTTTGTATATGGAACGCCATATAGTATGACATGCAGCAGGGTACACTGATATGTACGTATGCATGTATATTGACCAAATTAACTTGTCAAGAGAAAAGGCAGTATTAAATATCTAAGGAAATTATAGTATGGGTGTTAAAAAAGACTGCTCGCATGAATAAAATGTTTAAAACAACTTATGAATACATTCTCGTTCGTTATTCTTGACGGAAAAACATTATCGGGCCAAAATGTAATTTAGAAGAAGCGTTGTGTCATTACAGACTCAAACTCTAAATGTCAGGTGCCCTGGGCCTCACCCTCATTTCAATCACCATTTATTACACTGTTTTCTCCCTTTGACCACAGCTTCTTGTTCTGCCTTCCAAGATTAGAGTACGGGGGAAATACACGAATAATTACCTAAAGGTGCCAGAAAATTCCAATAAAATCCGTTACTCGTCACTATCTCTTCTCCACGGGAGTTCATCCTCATTTTTTGTGTTTCAAAAGTCACGGCTCGTGATTTTTGATTTGATTAATTATCTCGCACCAAAAATCATGCTAAGAAACAAATTTCCCATTTGCTTAGGGCTCATTTGGATATCCGTTAGAAACAATTAATTATGAAAAATTTTGATTAGTACGACTGATCCTAAGTATAATTGATTATATTAAGTGGTATATAATTGACTTGTAAAATTGATTACTAAAATTAACTTTAATCGGAGCTGAAAAGTAGAATTGAAAATAAGATAAAATCATGGTTTGTTAAAAATATATCCAAGCACTCTTATTGTATGTTAAAATTAATGATAAATTCAAAATCGTGTTTTCCTAATTAAAAACATTCAAATACCCACAAGTCATGTTAGAATTAATTATGAATTTTCAAAATCACTATTATTTCATAAGTTATTGTTACTTGTTTTTCAATTCATATTTTTAATTGTATTTTTCTAAAAAATTATCTAAAAATCATATAAACTATTTTACATATTATGTTTTTGAATTTATAATTGATTTTGATATGTATAGAGATATCTGGATTTTTTAAAAAATGAAATAATTTTAAATTTATAATTAATTTTTTCATGCATAATAAATGTTTGTATATTTTTTAAAAAAACCATGGTTTTTAGTTTACACTTGATTTTGATATGTAAGAGAGGTTTTTGGACATATTTTCATAAAATTATGGTTTTAGTCTTTAGAATTGATTAATGTGGTTATCCAAATATGCACTCACTCTAAAGCCATGATATCTAAAAACGTGTTTGGCTGTTTTTGTCAAACCAGGTCGCCACATCGCGCAGACGTGAAATATGATTTTTTTTTTCCAGTAATAATAAAAACCATCACTGACGTGAAATACGCTAAAAATATTAAAATTTAAAGAAAAAGAACAACATGAAATTTACTTTGTCTTTTTTAATTTATATCTTAATGGGTGAAAGGTTTTTTTTTTTTTCCCCTAACACCCAATACTTTACGTTTTGAAGTAAGGAAATTTAAAAAGTTGTTTGGTTGGAGGAGAGGAGAGGAGAGGAGAAGGTGAGGAGAGGGATGGATCCTCCCAAATTTGGAGGGGAGAAATTCTCCTCCCCTTCTCTCTTCTTTAATTAAATATAGTTTAAAATAAATATATAACGACTCATTCACCTCAGCCAACAAAGGAGAGAGGGAGAGGGAGGAATAGATTTCAAGGATTCTCATTATCGGCTGATGCCACTGTCGATGTTAACGCCGTTGATCAAAGAGATGTTACAAATTCGGGAAGAAATAAAACCAGAAGCAATTATTGCTCATGCATGTGGGATGCTTTTAAGATTCAAACCCAATCCCACTTTCCCTCTCCCAATTAATCTCCACCATTCTATTTTTTTTTTTTCCAGCAGACCATTTTATTAACTAATTCTAGACCAATAATCCAATAATGTAGAGTACAAAGGATTAGGAGTACCTTCATCTAATGATAATAACCTTTGTAATATCCTAACTTTTTTCTTTCGTTTTTTTTATTATTGACTAGCATATAAAATAAGAAACATTTTAATATTTTAAAATCATCAGACAATGAAATTTTATATTTTTTATAATTTTTTAAAAATAAAAGAATGTAATTTTAATATTTTTCTTTAAACAATTATTAAAAAATACAAAATTGTACCATTTCAAAAAATATTTTTTATTTTAATATAGAAGAAATCAATGAGTTAAAGAAAAAGAAAATGGAAATGAAAAGGTCAAAGCATTATAAAAAAAATTAAGAAAAGGCATATTAAAAATTCCAACTGCGTAGCGTGCTCATATAGATGCAGAGAGAGAGCAAACCTAAAATTGGGGATGGTGAATTTTGCAGCCACGAGAGAAAGTGTTTATCAAGACTCATAATCGACGTAACTTGTGACTGTGACCAAAGAAAGCTTTGTTTTAACAATAACGCGTGGAAGGGGCAAGAGCGTCAGAATGTGATCAAATAGTTTGGAGGGAGTGATTAGATTTAGGTATAAGGCTTTTGCTTCGACGAGTTGCTTGAACCTGTGGACAGTGACGGGAAGCTAGCCAGTCGCATTCTAATCAATCAAGTTGATAACAACCTGATTCTTGTCATTCGCGGCCGAGAACTGGCTAGGCTGCTGGAGCGTACTTCCTCCAGCCTTATTTATAAAATATATTTTAAAAAATTTATTTGACCTTATTTTTTTAAGTAATATTTAAAAAATATTTTTAAAATTATTTTTTATAAAAAATAATATTGTATTACTTTTTGAATTCATTATATATAAATATATTTAAAATTTTATATATATTTTTATATTTTTTTATATTAATATTAATGACATTGATAAAAAAATTTATAAAAATGACAAGAGGAGTATTTCATATTCGCATGGCATATACCACATACTCCACTTACTATATGACAATGCGTTAACTCCAGTACACGCATGACGCTGCTTTTCATATTGCTGCGCAAGGGGCTCGTTTTGTTTCTGTCCTGGGAAGATAGGTATATGCATATTCTCTCAATTTAAACATATAAAATATTTTTAATTAAATTTCATTTATCAATAAAATAATTATTTATTTTTAAATTAACCTTATTTTTTTTTATATTTATCCCTATTAAATATCCTATAATAAATATAAAGTTATCATTGATAGGACGTTTTAAAAAAACTAATGATTACACTTTAAAAAATTTAAAATACTTTATATTTTTTAATATCTAACTTTTTAAAAAATATTTTACATTTTTGAATGGAGAGAGTATTAAATTATAAAATAGTAATAATCAATAAAAGGCTTAGTGAGGGATCAGAGAGGAGCATATCGCTTATTGGACACATAGGCTCCTGTAATTAAATAAATCCCCCTATTTTCGAGCCTCTTAAATCTATTTCCCAGTTTTGTCCGGTATTTAAGATTATATCCAAACACGTAAGTACGTGAACGACTCCACCTAATCCTTTGCGTAACAGTTGCAATTCTCAGGTATAAGCATTGAGATTGTATTGGGATCAAGCGACAAGAAAAAGCCTGAGTAAAAGAACAAAAGAGTTCAGGTCAGGTGGGAACTAGCTATGCAAGCTTTACCAGCAAGGATCTTGAATATCAGACACATCGTGTCCATGTTGGGCAAGTCTATCAGAACAGCTCAGTTCCTCACCATGAGCAAGACATATATCCACCCCGTATTTCCTTCTGCACTGCAAAAAATTATGAAAGGAGATATGGAAATTAAACAAGGTCTAATTATCATACCTAACAGAAATAAAATCATAGACTAATTATATTTTTATAAATGGATTTAATTTTAAAAAATATTTTAAAATATAAAGACTGATTACGTACATCTCTAAAAAAAATTGTCGCCAAATCCGTCCCAAATTCTGTCTTAATTCATTAAGAAATTAATTTTTAAAAGATAAAAATGTTAGAGACAAGTTTATATATAAATAAATTTCATTTCTAAAGTTTTTCTATGAATTTAGAGAGAACAATTTAACCATATCTAATTTCTTTTCTATATTTTTTTTCAAAGATTTCATAATTTTATTTTTATTAATTTAGAGACAGAATTAGACATATTTAGAAATGGTTTCATATTTTTAATGTTTAATTATCAGATTATAAATGGTTCTGATACATGTTTAAAAGATATAAGGATATGCATGAATCATTTAATCATTACCACTGAAGAAAACATTCCATCGTTATTTAACAAGCTTCACACTCGATGCGTAACAACAAAAAATTGACGTTTATGTTCAAAAATATTTATATTTAGAATTTATAGAGTATTTAAAAATGTTTTGTACATCATTTAAATATCTCTCTCCTCCTCTCCTTCTTTCAATAAATTTAAATATTCTTATTTTCTAAAATTCTATTTAGAATTCATTATTTTTTATGATAAGTATTCATTAATGTATTCTTTACTCATAATTGATTGAAGTTTTTGTTTCTTTTGTATTAGTCATAGTTTTCTTTTGAATGCTTTTATAATGCTTAATATTTTTTTTACCAAATGACAAAATTATCTTGAAAAAGTCACTAAAAATATTTTATAACAATATATTAAAATAAGAAAATAGAATCAAAACTCCAAAGCACCTATGAAATTAAACATTAAAATAATGAATAGAAATTGTTTGTAAAATATTTAAATGATTATAATTAATTCTTTTAGTATAAATACCATTTTTAATGCTAATTATAATATGTGTGTGTTTATATATACATATATATATATATACATATACATATATATATATATATATATATGAATGATGTTCCTTTTCAGCATAGGAAGGAGAAAAAATAATTTCGGGAATATATAGAAAATAATTATTTTTAATGCTATATAATATAACATAAATTATATAGATTAAATAATATTTATTTTATTATAGATAGAATAAAGTATTAATATAATATGTGTGTATAAAATATATTGATAATATTTAAAATTTTAAATGTTTTCCACAGTAAATAAACTTGATAAAAATAATTTTTAAATAAAAAATAATATAAATATATTTAAAATAAATATTTATCATGTTAATAAGTGAAAATAACATCAAATATATGTTTTTTTAATAAATACACTGATAATAATTATAAGTAATTTAAATTCAGCTGACAAAAAAGTAAACACTAATGCATTAAGAAGCATGAAGTTGTAGGTTTGAGCTTGAAATAGGTACAAATAAAATGAATATATGACTTGATGATGGCACGGTACAAGAGCCCAACAGATGGCGACGTGTTAGTAGAGCCCAAAGATGACATGGCAACTATGTCTTCGCAATGATGTGGTAGCAAGGCCTAACAATTTAGTTTGCATTTTTTACATACAGATTTTGGCACTGTTGTATTTTGTCTTTATTATTTCATTTAATTTTTATATTATTTTATATTAATGAATTTCTTATAAATATTAGAGACAATATTTTTTATTTAGAAATATAATATATTCATCTATGTCTAGAGGTGGATTAAAAAATTCATCTCTAATTATTCAGTGATTTTCCTGTTTGAGACACAATGATATTTGTCTCCAAAATAAACTTTACATGTTTAGAAACAGGTTTTTTATTAATTGGATATAGATTATTAGGTGCCTCTAAACAATATTTTTTTGTAGTGTCTCGTTGTCATGAGATTTAATGCCTTGTCATATTTCAGGCGTTGCTAACTTGTGGAACTGCTTTATCACCATCCTAATCTCTATTTCAAGCTTACTCAAAGAATGTTAAAAAGGAAAAGAGTTTTGAATGAGTTTGATTCGATGTGTTGAGATAAATTTTTAGTTAATTTTGATAAGTAAGACTCGGGTTATGATTCAGTGCTTTCAATCATGAAAAGCACTGCGTAACTGCATGTTTCCCTTTAAACTATTTCTTAAATTCTTAATGACTTCACTGCTCGTTTTCCAGCCATCACGCTCGATCACAGCCAACTAGCATGCTTAAAGTTTGGTTTTGGAAGGACAGCTACCCTCTTTTTTTTTTTTATACATTAATTCTCTAAATATAACTATTAATTTTTCATATTTATTTTTAAATAAGCAATAATATAAATTTCCAACTATAACTAACGCTTGTTTCCAAAAATACCCCATTCTAAGTATAATTTCCCTCCTATAAAAGTCACGCTCTATGAAGAAACGGTGATCCATTTTTATAAATCATTTTGTATGAAAAGATGAATCGTTAATTATTTTCTACCAAATTGCACTCTTTTACAATTTTGTAGGACTGGATTAAAATGTTACATATAAGAGAGGGAATATTTTTAATGATAATACATTTAATAAATATAAATTGAGATTTTTTTAATTTTTTTTAAACAATATGACTAATCTAACTTTTTCTGTTGGTTTCGTTAATATAGTTAGAAATGACTTGGTATATACAAGACCAGAGTAAATATTTGTTTATAGGCAACTATGACATTAAAAAAGAGAGTAAAACCAAGAAGGAAAAATAATTTTTAAATAATATATTGATTTTGATATCCTAGTGTTTTTTTTTAACATTAAAGCTTATATTTAGAAAAAGTGAAGCTATAACATAGGTGCATGTCTGAACATGACAGCCGCGCAAGCTGTCAAAGGCGTGGTGAAATGTGCGTGGAGATTACACCAACCGTCCTCACGTGTTCCTTTCACTCTAAAATATACTTCTTATTTAAAATATAAAAATATTTTTAATTAAATTTTATCTTTAATAAAATAATTACTTATTTTTAAATTAATATATATTTTTATATTTATTTTATTAAATATTTTACAAGAAATATAAAATCATTCATCAATAGAGACACTTTTATAAAAAAAAATAATAATTACAAAATGTCTTGTATTTTTTGAACATTTAAGTTCTTAAAAAATATTTTATATTTTAAATAGATGGAGTAATCAAATTTTAATACTAATTTGTATATTGATAAAATTTTATTTTTATAAAAAACATATTTTTTATCCTTGGTTTTGATTTAAAATGATTGAGAAGAAGATTGTAAATTGATAATAAATACAGAAATTTAGGTTAATGAATATAATAAGTAAAATGAAAAAATACTAGGTTGCTTGTATTTAACATCAAAACTAATTGAAAAAATGACTTATATTTTTTATTAAAGGGAATATTAAGAAGGGAAAATCACTATAGAGTAACTCCTAATAATTCTAAATATCTAAAGGTCCCACTAAATGAATAAATCTAAAGTCTTAAGAGATTTAGTTGTAAATAAGTTTTTGGTGATTTGACCAAAGTACTCTTATTAAAAAAGAAAAAAAAATCACCTCTAATCTGCACAAACTTAAAAAAAAAAACCCCATCCTCCCCATTGTTTTCTTCTCGTGTATGACGGCTTCAACTAACTTAGTATTAGAGTGTAAAAAAAAGTCCTGTATTTAAAATATTAGAAAATGAATCATGATATATAAAGCTTAGGAAGTATCTATTCAAATAGCTTAAGTTATTTTGGTAGAGTATACTATTTTTAAATATACTTAATATAATAAATTTAATATGGTATTATGAGCCATTTGATTAGAAAAAAAAAAGAAAAAAATGAAAGATGAAAAAAATACAACAAAAAGTTAAAAAAAAAAAGAAAAGAAAAGAGAGAAGAAGGAGAAAAAAGGAGAAGAAATTGAATAGACCTAAGGCCTCTGAGATTAAAAAAGTACAAGCCCAAGCAAGAAGAAAAAAATGAAAAAAAAAAACCGAGAGACAAAAAAAGTAGTAGAGAGAATATTAGAGTGTACAAAGAAGTCTCACATCTAAAAGATTAGAAAATGAATTATGATATATAAAGTTTAAGAAGTATTTAATCAAATGACTTAAACTATTTTGGTAGAGCATACTATCCTTAAGTTATTTTGGTAGAATATAATAAATCTAACACTTAGGACGAGCCATAAACATAGGAGGATTTTTTGGTGGGTCCATGTTAAGAATAATATTCTTTTGTGCTTTAATGAACAAAGACTCTTTAGTGAGAGAGGTGAGGAGATCCATTGAGAAACGACGAGACTTGGAGGCGAGAAGGGAACAATCTAGCAAAGAAGTGAAACGACAAAATGTGATGTGAATCAGATTGCTCAAGTTTTGCAAGGTTGGGGAGAGGTCAACTGAGGAAGAAGAGAGAAGGCGATCTTAAGTTTGAACAGTGAATTGGATCCCTCGGATTTACTTTCATTGCTGGCATCATCGCTTATTCCATATCGCTTCAATAAAGCTTGTAATAACCTCTGACATTATCCATACTCTCACCCAATCAAATAGCCAAATCAATAATTAAGAGACTAAACAAAGGTTGAATAATCAACCTTGGCTAAAATATTCTTGTAAAATACCTTTAAGTAAATGAAATCCTAAAATAATTAAAGGTGGAGATTACAAGTTAAGGCCTTTGTAAAACAATTAAAATCAGAGTATAAAAGATTGTAAAAATATGGAAAAAGAGTTGAGCATTAAAATAGGTTAAAAAGGAACAAGACTGACATTATAGCATTTTAGGCAAATCTGCTGCAGCCAAACGCATGTTTGCCATAACTTATAGCACAAAGGCCACTAGTCACAACTAATGGCATAATCAACTATGGCCAACCTAAGGAAAAATTCATGATGACCAACTACTTAATTTGTCAAAGTGCAATTAAATTCAATCTTTTGGAGTATTTAATTTTTAGTTCAAACCTCCAATTAAAGTGATCCAAGTACCTAGACATAGATAATTAAATAATCTATCTAATGACCTTAGTTTTAACTTAATCTGGTAGTAAACAAGGATCTTGAAACACTTGGTCTCAAAACATGTATTTGATACTTTCATCACAAACACAAAGTGTCTCCCTTCCAGATATTAATCTACTAGCAAGACCAAACCAACACATAAATATCAACCACAAGCATAAACATGCACAACTTCATTACATCTCATATGCACTAATGACTTAATGTGCAATGGTACCTCTAATTAGCAATTATGTAAGATGTTACAGGATGTCTTTAGCATGGTTCCCTTTCCTCCCAAGCCCTTCTTGCAGCCATCCCCTAAAAATTCAATATGTAAAAAGGAGACGAGACATGACATTATAATGACTAGTGTATAAATATTAAGGCACGTATATGAGATAATATCATATACTTTCAACCTTCAAATCATATATTTCTAAGGCAGGTGTTTGAACTCTATACAACAAGCATGATAGTGTATTCTACCTTATTACCCTTCTCATATCTTTTGACCAAAGCTATTGAATTATAGAGCCAACCCATGCAATTGAGTTAGCCCCATTTTCCAACTATGAGAGGTTACCTAACCAAGGTACTCACATTTACTCTTGGATTATCGATTCCCCCTTCTTGAATTATAGGGTGTCATAATTTCTTGACCCATACTGTTTCTCATAGAAACTGGTGATGCTGAGCATCGTGCCCAACCCATGCCATATTTATAGGTTAATGATAATACAAAGTATATATATTTAATAGATACACCAACCACTACGTTTAAACACAACGGAGGAGCCACCTTGTGAATACACCAATAACATATCTCTTTAAATACTCGTGCCATAATATTAGCCAGTAGCCTATATAAAACTTAGTCTTATAATCAAGCATCGTACTCAATTCTTATACTTCTTGCATAATTCTTCATTAATTTCATGCATTATTATACCAGATTTAATCCCATAATAAAATTTTACTTACAAATAAAAAATACATATATAGGAAATTACCAAACCAGGAGTGTACTTTGATGACCCAAGGTGCCTTCAACAAGCCAAAGCATCAAAAGGTAGCCAAAATCAACATTCAAGTGTATTAATTACCATAAGGGACTAAATATGACTAATCAAGTTAATTTCCTTAACCATAGTCTAAAATTTTTAAAACCTCTATTAAACTCATATCCCTTGTTTATCCCATTATTAAAGCTCTAGCAATTTAGTTAGACTCTAATAGCCAACAATGAGCCTAAATACATGCAAAACACCATTTATTAGCTAATCCATATTAGGGCTTCACTTAACCCTCAACCATTCATTCTTGACCTTTGTTAGTGACTTAACCTGAGCTTAGGGTACTCAACTAAGCTCCCATTAATCATAAACATAAAAAAAACTTAGCATGCTTCCCTTATCGTTTTTGGATATTGGCACTAACACCCAAAGAAAAAGAAGAAGAATAGGAGGAGAGTAGCAAAAAAGGTGTGGGAGCTTATCCAAGAGTTGTATACCTCCTAAAGGCATTGAAAAGGCTGAAACTCATAAACCCTAGTAGAGGAAAGGCTTTTACCTATGAGCTCTCTCATTCTCACCTCCCTCAGTTACTATTATATAGGGTAATTTTAAAATATAATTCATGATTATTCGTTATAGCACGCATCCTCCATTACGACAGATGGTACAATGGGTGAAGCCCATACTCAATTATCCAAACTAGGCTTAACTTGGCTGAAAAGATCCTATATTCTTAGATGTGAAGTTTCCATTAGGGTTTAATGGGCTTCAACCTTGTAGGCTAACCTTGAATCCCCTAGGTTAAACACAATTTGCCAGCTCCTTCCCCGCTGACCTTAATTAATCCCTAGTTAGAATTTTTGGGACGTTATAAAGCTCAATCAAGCTCCTTACCCATCCTCATTGCATGTATCATCTTCTCTACTCACAACTTTGCTCGGGAGGGTGACCAACTATGGAGGATTACCTTATCATTGAAACTGGAACAAGCTTTCTACATGAGAAAGGAAAAGGAGTTACTGGAGAAAGGTGGTGCACAGGAGAGAGAGTGAGTAGGGAGAAGATGACAAAGAGCACCGAGAAGCAAGCAGAGATGGCATAAATGAGAAGGCGATGGAGGTGGCAATGACGCAAGAGATTGGCTACAAGGAGGTCAATGGTGGTTAGTTTGTCAACACGTTGCTCCTTTCTCTTCATGGAATAAAATGCCATGGTGTTTAGAGAGAGAGATGTTGGTTCTAAAATATAATTTTAAGGAGTGTTTGGACAAAGATGAAGGAGCAACTCTATTCGCTTTTACCTTTTATGGTTCGTCGGTAGTGGGAGAGAGAGTTTCAAACTATGGGAAGTAGAGGTAGAAAAGGAAAAAATGGGCAATACATATATTGCACAATAAAAATTATTTACGTTAAAGTTCCTTAGGTATTTTTCCCTTTCGTGGGACCTTTGAGTAATTAGAATCCTTCTATAAAACTTAATAGTGATTTTTCCAACTGAAAAAGTAGCAATACTTGCACCGTGATTTAGATACAGTCTATGCATTTAAATTATATTCATTCAAGTAACATTGAATAAAACGTTTATACTTTTCACAGGGCAGTGAACAATTTGCTTTGTGCTGCAAGTGGCTTTCCTCCATTTTGTCCCGGGATTGTAAGAGTGTGAGCAAAAAGTGGGAGTTGAATAACATGGCCCTTTATCAAAAAATGAAAAAGGCCGAAAAAACTACAAGATTAATAAGTTGAGGCCCATGTGTTTGGAACAGAACAGGCCCAAGAAGGGGTGACCCGAATAGCCGCTTGTCCTGGTTGACTCCCTAATGATGTCGGTCTTTTTTTTTTCCCCCAAGAATTGTCCAACGCCTCCGATTCCGATCAGGCACGTGTCTCGCACACATTCTAGTGCCATTCCCACCCTCTGCCTTTGCAGCCACTGTTCTAGACTCTCAACCGATACCTCATC
Source organism: Prosopis cineraria (assembly GCF_029017545.1). Classification (NCBI taxonomy): domain Eukaryota; kingdom Viridiplantae; phylum Streptophyta; class Magnoliopsida; order Fabales; family Fabaceae; genus Prosopis; species Prosopis cineraria. The sequence goes on from NW_026555346.1 coordinate 4,054,370, forward strand.
CACATCCACCAGCCCATTGCTCCAATTATCCCTGGGCTCACTACATCGATGGCCGAAGCTTCAACCGACAATTCTCCAACCCTTGCTGAGGTATAGCTCCTGTTTTTGTCTTCTTAACTGTATGCAATGTAGTATTCGTTTTTCAAAAACGGCGCTGGATCATTGTTTTCCATTCACGAAGCTCGATTTTGACGTACCAGCTAGATCTTAGATAAAGAATCGCCTGCTGAATCGATTTTGATGCCTGCTAGTTCATCGATCTACTACAAAATATCCTCTCTTGTGTGAGGAGAGGAAAATGGAGCCTTGATTTGATTAACAATTTGGAGTCCTTGACATGGGAATTGATTAATCAGTGCTCGAGCTTATTATTATGGAGCGAAATGCTTGCTAATATATGTCATGAAAATTTTCGTTAATTAATTGCTCAAACCTTCGAAAGACCGCCCCCCCCCCCCGGGGTGATATTTTAGAATCCCCTTCAGCACTAATCTCTGAAACATTCTCTAACTAACCAATAGTCATAACATCTGAGGTTGCCTACCAGGAATTCTATGCTAAACCCATATCGGCCACAATAAGGTTATGCTAGAAATTAATGCTGGGTCTGATCTTATTGTTTCTCATCCTATACGGTACTCCAATCTGTCTTCTGCCTCCCTGTTCATTCAGTAATGAGAACAAGTTGGATACTTGATAGACAGTACCGTACCACGGATTTTGAGGTTTGGGATTACTCTTCATGCTTTAGTTGAAGAGTTTTTTAGCTAACTTTGTCATTGTTGCGGACCAAAAATACGTCATTCATTTGCTTTTTGTAGTAGTGTCATATTCGCTGATCACATTGATAACAACAACAACAACAACAAGCCTTTATCCCACTAGGTGGGGTCGGCTACATGGATTGCAAGACGCCATTGTGCTCTATCATTTATTAAGCTTTTAGAAATATTATTAATTAAGAGATCACGTTCAACAATGGAATTACGTGTTATAGATTGCAACCCTAAAATTGGTCCAGAAGTATCAATGAGTACATAAACATGTTTTGTTTGATGGGTTTACTGTGTTGGTAGTTTTTACCTTTCAGTTAAGGTGTGACATTTGTGTTCTCAGCTCAGCATATTACCTGAGATGTTTTTCTGTTGCTTTGACTTTCAGCAATACTCTGTGAACGATAAAGAGGAGAAAAAAGATGTAGGCAGTAAACCTGTGGAAGTTAAAGAAGTTGAAAATCCTAAGGAGGCTTCTTCTGAGGAATTTGTTGCTGAGAAAACTGTGAAAACATCCACTGCACCTGCTAAAGAAAGTAGTGAAGTTGCCCCAGTGGCAGAAGAAAGTGCTGAGCCCAATTCTGCTGCTTCTGAAGAGAGCAATGATGTAACTACAGAGCATAGTAATGGAAACACTGGAGAAGAAAACTCTGGTGATCAAGAAGCAGCGGAAGAGACTCCAGAAATTAAGGTTCCTCTTCCTGCCCCACTCCTTGTTTTACTTATTCAAATATAACTACACCTCCAAACCAGTTACTTAATTCAGAATGAGTATGCTTATTCCTTCTTGTATGTTAATTTTTGTTTTACCATCCAGCTTGAGACTGCTCCAGCTGATTTCCGTTTTCCAACTACAAATCAAACAAGGCATTGCTTTACCCGATATGTTGAATATCACCGGTGAGCCATAGTTTCTTTTTTCCTTTTCATTCTATCATTCTTGTTGCTGACATAATACGAAGAAATACAATATTTCTGTCATGTTGAACTTTTGATTCTTGTGTAGCTGCATAGCTGCAAAACGGGAGGGTGCACCAGAATGCGAGAAGTTTGCAAAGTATTATCGTTCTCTCTGCCCTGGTGAATGGGTATGTATATTCAGTGTCTATTATACTATATTACTATCTGGCTTTCTGCCAATTGGCAGTGTGGGTATCTGTTTATTCATTTAGATCTGTTGACATGCATTTTTTTTGGGTCAAAGTTGATTGCATATTTACTTTGTGTTACTGTTATAAAACGATATCTTGTATTCTACAACACTGGCTTTTTTACCATTGAGAAATTTATGGTTTTGTTCATTCTGTAATTCACATCATTGCTGACTATATGTTAAATCAGAAAATTGTTGAAAATGACAAAAATAACAACTGTAGTCATGAAGTTAATTAGGCTGCATGGGGAAGGTGCCTAGACATGCATGGGTGCATAATACTTGGGATTCTCATTGGCATAATTACTTTCTGACTTTCTGTTAGCTGAGCTTTTCCCACTTCTTTTATTCTGTCATCGTGCCTCTAGGCCTTCAATTTGTGCAACTCAACTATGTGCATATGGTACATCCTTTGAAATTAAAGTTTTTGTTGTTTACTAAATTAAGGTTCAATCACCTGGCCAAACTATATGTAACATATTATTTCATTTTCTTGAAATTACTGGCATTTTTTTTTTTTAAAATATGAAGCTGTTTCTGAATGATTCTTTGAACTTACAATTTTTAAACTAGTTCAGCGAGATCAGTAATGTACAAGTTGATTGATTAATTTGTTGAATAATTGGCCGAAAAGTGAGAGTTTTATGGCTTCACCATGTGGAAGATTTATAGTATCTCATGTTTTCAAATGGAGGCTGGCTGATTATTTTCACTATATCCTGTCGTCAGATAAAATGCAGATAAATTTTGATATCGTGGTGCAAATTTTTTCAATTGATTTATAACGTACACTTTACTTGAAGTTTAAATCGCTTTATCTTACATTTCATGTGTTGTTGTTCCTACCTAACGATCTACTTTTATTAACGTATCTGTAATCAGATTGACAGGTGGAATGAACAAAGGGAAAACGGAACATTTCCAGGTCCTCTGTAGCCGATGTTTGTCTGAAATGGCTGGCACAATTTGCTTGTCCTTGTTACATTAAAATTTCTGTTCTGCCGAGAGAGAAACTCTCATGCCTCACAGGAGGTTTAATTCAACACACTGGGTTAATAATAAATTTTGGCTATTTATTCGAAGTAGCTTGAGTTGGATGCGGATGCTTCTATTATTTATAGAGTTGTTTTCTGCCATGGGTAGAAGCCAAAGCCTATCTTTTTATATCTTCTTTCTTACTTTCCGGCCCCGGTAGAAGTCTGTCTTCAAAATGTCCGACTTCAGAAATCATAATTAATTCCCCCGACTTTCAAAAGTTATAAATTAGGGCTCTTGAAGAGCTCAAATGCCTCTTTTTCAATGCAAAAATGTCCGTAAAAAGCACTATTATTTGGCCCAAGAAATTCATCAATTTCTAAAGTAACTTCAATAAACCCAAAACACGGTAACAGAGAGTCCAAATCCATCTTTCAGCAATTTCGGTTAGTGAAGCATGTTTTTATTTGTCGTAATAATTTTTCATAATTATTGTAATGTTTTCACCGTCACGAGTCTGAAATTGAGTAAACAAAAACGATGCGTTTTAGCGTGAGCAAGAGAATAATCACAATGCAATTTATACAAGGATCCAAAAGAAAAGTGGATAAAATCGGCCAAAACGTTAAGGCCTCGTGACGTTCGCTCAAGCTTCTTCTCTTGCTGTAACTGAAGCGGCATGGCTTTAGACTGCTGCCTGAGCAGCACCCCCTTTCAAAGTCTGCAACTTGCTGCAGTTCCCCATTCATCTTCCTTACGCCTTGTTTTCCGAACAGCCCATAGCATTCCAACCAGTTCCCTTCTTTCCCTTGGCTACTTACTCAAACTACCATTGCCACGTCTCACTAGACCTCTTTCAAACTCTGCTGCCGTCCAGACATCTCCCGCTTCATCGTATTCAACATCGAAGACCCTGGACGACAAAGGTAATTCCTTTTTTATTATTATTATTATTGCTATAATTATGATTTTGTTAATTTGGTTCTTAGCTGTGAAACTCCAATACGGAATTTTGACGTTGATGCTTGCGAGATGTAGGTGGTAATGCTCCGTGGAAGGCAGCTATAGACTTCAAGTGGATAAGGGATAATAAGGAAGCAGTCGCCGCCAACATAAAGAATCGAAACTCTAATGCGAATTTAGACCTTGTGCTTGAGATATATGAGAAAACGTTTAATCTTCAGAAGGTTAGGTTTCTCTTCAAGCTAAACGCTCTGATATTTGTATTTATTTTATCTATACTTTGGACTGTTTCTTATATTCAAATTACAATATAATGTTTATCCGTATCTCAGGGACATTGCTTAATCCTAAGTGATTACCATTTCGAAGTTGTTTGTAAAACTTGATTGCATAGCACAAGCATTCAATAGGGAAATGGAGAAAGGAAAAAGTCCTTCTCTTGTCAATGCTTTAGCTAATTTGCTTCTCACAGATAGCAGGAAGTTGAGAGAGTTCGTGGGGAAAGGAATGCGGTAGCCAACAAGATGAAAGGAAAAATGGAACAATCAGAGCGTCAGAGACTCATTGAGGAAGGTGCTCTTGGAGAATTTATCATTCGCCTGTCTTTTCTCTAGTGTTAAAATGAATTGCCTAAACCTGTCATATTGTGCACGCAGGAAAATGTCTGAAGGATCAGCTGACTGCTTTGGAAGAAGAGCTTGTCAAGCTTACCGATGAGCTCCAACAGGAAGCACAGTGTTTACCGAATATGACTCATCCAGATGTTCCAATAGGAGGGGAAGATAGTTCAACAATAAGGAAGATGGTCTGTCAATCATTGCAACTTTCTACCTTTTCTTTTCTTCTCCCCAGGAAGATAGTCCAATACTTGAATTGATTTTCATCAGATATTAATTTAGTGTGCCCCTTTATAGGTTGGCAGTCCTCGCAAGTTTAGCTTTGTTCCCAAGGATCATCTGCAACTTGGAAAGGAACTTGATTTTTTTGATTTTGACGCTGCTGCTGAGGTATAGCCATTGTTTAATATAAGGTATTAAAGCTTTATATCTTTGAGCTTCATGTATATTTATGTCATTTTTTGTTGTGGGCTAGTAGTTTGTGGCAGCCGGGTAAGGTGAATTCATGAATTTTAAACAAAAATGGGTGGTGGGATTTTATCCTTTAAATCCATTATTTTTCTAGGGAGTGCAGGTATACCCTGGCAGCAACCTATTTTCTTTATAGAAGTAGCCAGGGATGCTTTTTTCTGCCATATTAGATTGAAGCAGTATTAACATTTTTCCCCAATCAAATGTTTCATGTAACACCAGGTTTATATATATAAACATTATTTTCATCTAAAGCACTTTAAGAAATTTGGATGTTAGAAATTTTGGATGTTTATTGGACTTCCATGAAATGCAAGGACATAATTATCTTTAGTTCTGTCTCGTGCTTCTAATGTACTGCTTACTGTACCAGGCGTGTGGTTCAAAGTTTTATTACCTGAAGAATGAAGCAGTTTTGTTGGAGATGGGTCTTGTAAATTGGACACTCTCAGAAGTAATGAAGAGAGGCTTTACGCCATTAATAACTCCTGAAATCGTTCGCTCCTCTATTGTTGAAAAATGTGGATTTCAACCACGTGGAACTAATACGCAGGTTTGTGATTGTATTTGCCAGACGTCATGCAATTCCTGTCAAGTTCTGTGAAAACAATCTTTGCTTCTCAAGCCTGAGTAGTGCATAACTTGTGACAGACTTTTTTTTCTCATCTATTTTGAATCTTTGATCTTGGACTAGATATTATACTTGCTGCTAGAATAATAGTTGTCCTTCCTATTAGTCCTTCCATCATCATCTTGTTTTTTGTATGCTGGGCATGAGTTCAATACATTGGTTGGTCTTCAGATGATAATCACAGTAAAGTTCCATCCTCTAATATGATGCAAATTGATACTGTTAAGCTTTTCCTGGCAAACACTTCAGCTTTCATTTTCCTAATTTGATGTACAAGGACCATAGCTCATATTGATGCTATATACCAACTATTAAACAGGTGTATTCCATTGATGATGGTGATCAATGCCTCATAGGCACTGCAGAAATTCCTGTTGCGGGCCTTCACATGGATTCAATACTTGCTGACTCATTGTTACCATTGAAATACGTTGCATTTTCTCATTGCTTCCGAACTGAGGCCGGTGCTGCAGGTACAGCAACAAGGTAATGTAAATATCTTCCGAGACATACATACATACATACATGCTTAAGCTCTTAACCTCCAATGACAAACCTTAACTCCCATATTCTAACTACGTTATTCATCATGAGTTAATACAAGGTTCATGCTACATTAGTCATTCTAAATTTATTGTACCATCTGTAGCTGCTATATATTTAACATCTTTAGATGGTGATGGTAATTATTATAGGGATCTCCAGCACCTTCCTCATCTATTTACTTGTTTCAGGAATGTCAGATATACCATTAAAAATTGACCCTGTTATGAATCTGTGAATCATATTTTCTGGTGATGTCTACATTGCACAGGGGTCTTTACCGAGTTCACCAGTTCAGCAAGGTTGAGATGTTTATTTTTTGCCGCCCTGAGGAGAGTGAACACTACCATGAGGAGCTTATTACTATAGAAGAAGACCTCTTCTTATCCCTAGGTTTACATTATAAGTAAGTTATTCCATCCTTTTCTTAATCTTCAACATGATTTGTTTTTTTTTTTTTTTGGTTGTTGTGATAGTTATTATTATTATTTTTTTCGGCAGAACTTTGGATATGGCCTCTGAAGATTTAGGTGCCCCTGCTCATCGAAAATTTGATGTAGAAGCGTGGATGCCCGGCTTAGAACGATTTGGTGAGGTACTTGCTTTGACTCGTCAACTTTCATGGACGCATCCATGAACTTTTCTTTGCGTCCGGGCCTTAAAGTATCGCTGCTTCCATCCATGATTTTGATTTGTAATTTATCTGGAGAAAGCACGCATAGCAGCTGAGTGTGCTCACAGAAGCTGTAACTTGCTGTTCTTTTTACGAATGTCATGAATATCTGCTATCCTTGAGATATTCCTCACGTGATTTTGTATTGTTATCAGATATCAAGTGCATCAAACTGCACAGATTATCAGAGCCGTCGATTAGGAATTCGTTATCGTCCATCTGGGCCACCAGCCGCAAACACAAAAAAAGCTAAAGGCAACCTTGCTCCGCCACAGTTTGTACACACGTTAAATGCAACTGCTTGTGCAGTACCTCGGATGATTATTTGTTTGCTTGAGAATTACCAGCAAGAAGATGGATCTGTGGTCATCCCTGAGCCCTTGAGGCCCTTCATGGGTGGCCTTAAAATCATATCTCCAAAATCTGGATAAAATTAGATTATTACATTCACTTCCATTTGCAGGGCTGTCAGGGCTGTTACGGCATTAAAGAGGAGATACATGAGTTTATGCATAGTTGTGGGAGGAAAGTGACTATGACTTGATCAGTTGATCAAAGAGATTGTCTATTATTACATGGGATTTTACGAGATTGCTTAGCAAATTTGCAACTGAGATCTATGAAGTTCACCTGTCAGAGAGATATGCTATTATGTCATCAGAACTTTAAGCTGCATACTCTTTTTGATGTCAGTTGACTCAATATCCTCCAATTTGATCCATGCCTGCCTACGTTTTGCAACATTCCATGAAGTATAATTCATGCCTCGTGGATAGAAGTCACATGCCAGTTTTCATTTCCTCGTTTCTTATTTCTTGTGCCAAACGATTTACTTAAGTAAACCCCGTCTCGAAGTTTTCCTTTTTCTTTCCCCACCTTTTCCGCCAACATGCCTCTCATGCCCTGTTAAACGGACCTTCCAGCCGCAAATCAGAAATTGTGTTCAAACTGTGGGAATTAGATGATATGTCACCCACGTGAGTTAAGGTGGCATCTGCAATACATTGTAAATGCCCATCCGGCTTTTTATTTTTTTACTTTTTTAATTGTTAATTTTTTTAATATGATATATTAAAAAAAAGTAATGAATAATGTGGATCCTGTAATAAAGGAGGTACATGTGTGATTTACAAAAAGTATATTTTTAATATGAAACTTATAATTAAAAATGAATAAATATTTTGTCTATTTTTATCTTAATTAATGATACCTCTCTTTTATTTTTTGAAACCTATATGAATATTTTTTAGTATGAATAGTTATAAAATACAAGTTTTTTTATTTTTAAGATTTTATTTTCATTGTTTTAATCATTAATTGATTGTTAAGTCACGTGTGTTGGATTAAAATATTTTTATTTAAATATAAATGTTATCTAAAAATTATTTAAATTATCAAAAAATATTATTTAAATATATTTGTTTTGTAACTTCTTAGAAAATTAATATATAAATTGGTAAAAAAAAAAATACTCAAAGACACAATTTATGAACTCAATAAAGAGAAAATTAGAATAAAATAATTTTTAATAATTTAAAATAGTTAAATCAATCTAAATAAATTCCAAAGCTAGAGGTGGCAAGACTCGAGTTCAACTATAAATTTTTTATATGTTTAAATATTTAAAATTCAGTATAAATTGAGACTCTAAGAGGAATGAAGAGAATTTAAGATTTTAATAAACTTGATTTTTAAAAAATTGGAGTAGTATGGTTTAGAAAAGTGGTGTGTGGGACCTCCCATTAAAAAAATATAAATGGGGGTCTACATTTATAAATTTTAAAAATTTAACTAAGGTGTAAAATATAATGAGATTTTTATATTTTGAAAGATCATATAAAATCCATGGAAAAAATTGGTCATAAATATAAAAATTTAATAAAAATAATAGGTGTTAGAAACATATAATTTAATCAATAAAATTTATTTACATAGGATGAAAAACATTTGCCATATAAATGTTTATTTGTAAACATTAAAATTTTAAATAAGGTGTTAAAAATAATGAGATTTTTATATTTTAAAAGATTATATAGGATCCATAGTAAAAATTAGAGGTGGACATAAGATTCTTAATGAAAATAATAGGTGTTAGATATGTAATAAAATTTATATGGGATAGCAAAATTTAGATAAAATGAATTTTCCTTAAGGTGATACATGAGGTAATACATTTTAAAAAAGAACAAGCTAGATTATATTTTAAATTGCAAGAGGTGATAAATTTTAAAAAATAATGATATTTTTAATATGTATAAGAGTAGCATATTGTAAATTATAAGCCATTTTTTTATAGGTATTATCCAATTAAAATTTAAATCTCATACTTGTTGGATGGGGGATAACTTAAGAAACAAAAAAGAATAAAAAAAATTTGTTCCTTAAATTTTAACTCACATGGGACAATACATTCTAAAATAAAATAAATTATTATTTATATTTTTAATATGTATGAACATAAAAAATTTTAAAGTAAAATATTCTTTAGATTTTAATTTGCACAAATTGATAAAATATAAAGTAAAATACACTGACATCTCTTTTGTTTTGTTAGAATTATAAATTTAAAACTTACACCTTAATCTCATTTTTAATACAGTTAGAAATATTATGTTAGATATTCTAAAATATTTAATTTATTCTTATTTTTATATATGTTGAAAAAAATTAAATTATTAATTTACTCTTATAATCCATTTGTTTATTCTCTCGCTTCCTAATTTAAGAAACTTTAAACAATTTTTTATCACAAAAAAAACTTTTAACAATTAAGTGTGACAATAATTTAAAAATATTTTACCAAAATTACAAAAAATACCTAATTAAATATTAAATATGAAAAGATAGTATTATTTTGAGGGTAAGTAACTATTTTATTAAGGAATCATATTCTATAAAAATGTCTTACATTTTTTAAAAAGATGGAGTACTACTAAATAAATTAGTTTGTATGACTAATAAATTTAAAATAAAAATAAAAATTTAAAAGAATATATTAAGATTGGTATTTTAGTTTAACATATATGAATTAACTGTTAACTAATAATTAGATAGATGAAAATGAAAATTTTAAAATAAAAGACATATTTGTATTTTGTAACTCTTAACTATTAATTTCAAGAGGGATTCACATAGATTTTAAAAATAAAAAAATTTATAATTAGGATAAAATAAAGTAAAAAATATATTTTATTTTAAGAATATTAAATAATTTTTTAGTATTTATATTTATTTTTGTTCTTAAAAACTAAAATATTTGCAACGGTATAAAGCTAATTGAGTGTGGAATGGTGCTCCAAACTCTCAATTTTTTTCGTGTAAATAAAAATGAGAGAAAGATACACGCGTCATTCTTTCACCAAGAGATCATCTTATGTGGCCAAAAAGGATATAGCAGACCATTTTTCACGAAAAAATTGATGCAACTCACCTACCAAGATCTACCAAGAAATCATTTCACGTGATGATTACCTAATTCTGCTTTTAAAATCTAACTAAACTCAATTGCTTTGATACTGTTAAAATTTGAGCCTAGAGTTGGTTTGTTTAGTAACTACCGTTTACAGGAGTATCTATGCGATGATTATCAATAGAATAGAAGCTCTGTGATCATTGTACAATGTACAGTCTTCCATTAAACAATACTTTAGGATGTGATTTTTTTTTTGTCAAAAAAAAAAAAATCTTCTGCAGACCTATTAAACCTTTTATGATAGTTGCTTGCATAAAGAAAGCATCGACACATATGGGGCGGGAATTTGGACAGGCTCATATAGTTTTAATCGACCCAGGGGCTGAATAATATCCTTTTAAAAAAAAAGCAAGATATACGGTGGCATTAACATTATCAGAGTGATGGGGAAGTTGGTGGGAGAGGCGGTGCAGATTACGGTACAAGTTTGACGATCGTGTTATACGTCCGTGTTCTGTGCACGCAGGTTTTTTTAATTCTGCCGACTGCGAGCTAACCCCCCACCAAATAAGGGTGAGGGATCACCACCATGCTTTCTCTATTTATGAATTATGAGGTGGAACATCCCATGCCTTCACATTTAACTACATCCACATCCGTATCCATGTCTTATCAACATGATAATATGCGCCTTACCAGCGCCCCTATTCATTCTACAATACTGACAAGCGATTGTCTAGTTATATATATTCTTCAGTTCCAGTCCTTCAAAATGTTTATAACGCCTGCACCCTAACTCTATCATGAATGGAAAGGATTGGCATATAAACTGACCATTATTTATCGAACAAGCGAAATGCTGTATCATAACGGGAAATCTCTTGAAGATTTAGTCAGTGATGAGTGTGTGTGTGTTTGTTTTTTTTTTAATATATATATTTGCGCCCTTGAGTTAATTCCTAATTAATGATAACGGCCCATGGCAAACGAAGAGGAAAACTCCACTGAACCAGGCCAACTTCTATTGCGGGTCATAACTGGAAGGAAGAATCGTAATCAAAAAAGCCCGCAAGTATCTGGCGGAGAGATTGACACCCATCATTGGTAAAAAAATAAAACAAAACATGCAGATGCACATCTATGTGTGTTTGGCGAGTATTAATTAAGCACGCAGCAAATATACCAAATTAAAATAAGAAGTCCCTCTGAAAACCAGACGTGATGATGTGTGCAGAATGCTGTAGTCTGCCGACCAAATATGACAAAAATTAGCTGAAAAGTGCAACGAAACAAAAAGATGATGATATATGCATCCAGTGAAAGATGAACGCAACCGCTCAACTAAAATGATTCCTCTAGGTATTCTCTGCCTCACCACTTGCATGTATTTGTAGTATCACTGGTTTTGTCCTATTATTCTTGGGTATACGCACACTTATAGCTTGGGCTGCGCGCGCGCTTTCGTTACGCATATCAAATTCTTGAAGTGTTAAAAAGTATATATTTCCACTCAATAAATAGAGCTGCAGAGTCAGAATCTTATATAATTCTAGTTTCGTGAGGTAGGTTCTTTGATACAAAATTTACATTCTATGTTTAATGCACTTGCTGGTAACATCTTGAATTTGATGGCAATAAATCGGCTTTAAACGTTGATCATGTTAAGGAAGAAACTTCTTTCCAAAAAGTCAATAACTTAACTTTCAATGTACTGAGATATACCTCTAAACTTAGTCAGCTTGCATGTTAGCATTCCATTAGTTTGTCACCGCCGGCCCTTTGAAAAGAAATTCACAAGCACACACTTGATAACGTGCAACATAAATATTATATATTGCCAATATATCTCAGAGATGTTATCGAGAGTTGCTCTACTATGCAGCTGTCGGAGCCACCTCTTGGTGAACGTCGATTAATATAGTTGTATATTTTATTTTCCGAGTGCAAAGATCTTTCTTGCACGAAAGCATGTACCTTCTGAAACTACCGTGAAGGCGTGAAGATTGGATCTAGGTGTCGTTTCTTGCCCGTACTTCCAATTTTAAATTCTGGAGAGAGCATTTATTTTCAGCTCTGTTGCCAACTCACCAGTTTGAACTTTACAACGCATACAAAGGGAAATTGCAAATTGCAAGTGTTTGCGTGGCCCCACAGGCAGGACTGAGTTTTTCCCATTTCATTTACGACTAACTCCTGCATGTGTAGAGACTAAAGACCAGATGTTGGCCCAAAAAGAGACTAAAGACAAAATAAAGACTGCCATTGGAAAATTAAAAGTCGCAAACATCAATACCGCGGACCGACGGCTGGAATTTGTAACCTCGAGAAAATTTCGTCGATGGTGCAACTGATATCGAAGCAGTCAATCGAGTCCTTGAATAATGTTGGAAAAACTATCACTTTTAATCTATTTTTTTATATAAATAAAATTACATATTTTAATAAATATTTGTTGCAAGCTTTTTAAATTATTTTTTATAATTTTATCATTTATAATTATAAAAAATAATTAATAAAAATTTAATTAACATAATTAATGAAAGATATTATAGTTTAATTATATTTTTAAATATAATTAATATAGTTAATTGATTTTTTTTAAAATCTGATGTAATTTTTTTTTTCAAATAAAAATGGTAGGAGTACCAATTCATTCATTGCGCGCGCATCTACGTACACACTCACACACTTGTTCGCAACTACAATATAAATCATCTTTTAAGCATTTTATTTGGTTTAAAATATAGAACATTGACTAGGTATTTAATATTTTTTAATCACACCACTTACTTTATTAAATAATTAATAAGAGTGTTTTGAATAAATCATTTGTTACATTTGTTACTCTCAAAGCCACAATTGAAAAGATGTAAAAAAATTTAGAAAATTAAAATAAAATTTTAATTAATTTTTTTTAAAATAAGTTAACAATTATTTATATTATAGTCCGAGAAGTATAATATAATTAGCAATAATTTGTCCTCTTATTCACAACTATGATAGAACAACATCAATGATAAAATTATTCAATTCTGCGTCTGAGGATTGATTTCTGCAATTTATGTGCACACAAATACACAAGTACAACATATGACAAAGGACCTTGTTAATCACATAATAAATTTAATATTAAATTGCTAGCTACTGTTTTCTCTTTCACGATACAAAGAGCGTGCATGGATTTATATACAGAATGCATGTGCAATGCGATGCAGGATGTCGCTTTTTCTCCCCAGCTAGGTTCTGTATAGAAAAGAATCGGAAAGAATTGCTGATCAATAATATAGCAATCAACGCCCTGATTTGAAAAGATATTGACTATATGTTAGCCCGCTACTGTCACATTTTGTCTAACAGACGAGCAGCGAACCAGCTGAGCATCTTTGTGCGCCGTTTTCTTATGTCTAGGACGAAGCAAGTTGAACAAGAAGCCCCAACTTTTAGCAGCTGTATCATCATCACCAACTGCATCTCTCCTTCTAGAAGCAGCAGCCATTGACCTGCTCTTGAGGAGTCCGTGCTTGGCATTGAACCAAAAGATGGAGATCGATGAGTTAGTCGTCTTGCCCTCACCAGGAGGAGAAGCGCAAGAAGAAGCGCAAGAAGAGGAATAATAGGAGGACAGAGAAGAAACAGAGGATGAAGTGGCAGCAGAAGAAGGAGGAGGAGCGGCACGTGACGTGGAGGGAGCAGATAACTGGGAAAGGCGCTCTCTCAGGCAGAGAGAACAAACGCCGGGCGATTGGTGGTGTTTGGGGTGCTTCTTGCAGCCGGCGTCATGCCTGAAGCGCCCGACGACGTTGTTCTTGTGCTTGGAGGATCTCGTCAGATTTACCATATTTGAAGGCTGGCTTCATCATCATCTGGAATGAGGGCAGGTTGGTTCATATATAGAGAGAAAAAGAGGGAAGGGACTGGGGAGAGGTGCTTCCACGATAGTTCATGGGAGCTTCGTGCGGAACTTCTCCAAACTGAAGTCTTTTGACGGTTTTTGTGGGGAGAGTTGAAAAATCAAAAATGGACTTTGAAATTGGGGGAATGGACGTCTGTGATTGAGGGCCGGGGGAGTCAGTGGTTGAGATGGCAGGGTCGCAAGTCGCAACTGTGTACGTGGAAAAGGCCAAACCCGAACCTTTCTTTGGGGGGCGGCGTGGAAAACTTCAATTTTGGTGATAAAATTTAGGGGCAATTACAGTAAGGCACTGAAAATATACATTATTATACTTTGGGCTTGAAAAAGTCTGACATTTTACATTACAAGCCTTAAGGTTCTTATTGCAATTTTTGTTGAAACTAAAAATATAATTTTACCCTAATTGCTTCAGTCTCAACTTTGCATTTTCTCTCCTCTCTTCTTCCTCAAACTTCCTTATTTTCCTTTTCTCTTCCATACTGATTTTCTATTATTTTTCAAATAATTTTTCAATAAAGATGGTGTTTATTAATGGATAGGAGGGCAAATGTAATGTCTTGCATACTAATATAGCCATGAATCATGGGTAGTTGCCACTACAGGTACATAGCCAATGGCAAACTCGCCACTGTCACCACAAGCCATTGCATAAGAGTGGATCGTATCTTATTCTACGTTATTAGAATTCCCACCAATATAATACATTTGATTGTGATCATGCTTTTACAGCACCATCACACTAAATTCTTTGGAAAACATCTCCTTACACTTCCTAGACCATGCTTCTTTCCCTTCCTTTTATTTTATTGTAAAATATTTCACTGACCAATGATTGTGTATTTAAATGGACATTTTGTTATTAATGAATAGATTTTAATTATTATTTTTGGACCTTTTAGTGTAAATTTCAAATGAGTTGCTTGTAAATTTTATCTTGCAAATTTCAAGTAAGACATAGTTGTTGATTTAATGAAAATAAGTTATTATTTATGAATTTTTTATTATTTCTGATACAGATTTTTTTATAGTAGATATGCATGTTCTAGTGTATATGTTATTTATGAAATTTATGATATTATTTATGAAATTTACATTATGCAAGCTTTACAATTAACTTTTGCAGATGTTTATGTGTATCATATAAACAAACCTTGTGTTGTAAATATATGGACCTTTTGATATTGTTTATGAATGTTCTGTTGTGAATTAGTTAATTTCAACTCTCAATGAATTAGATTATAGGGAGGATGACTTTTACATCTCATATTGTAGTAGCATTTTCTAGAATTTCAACTCTTCGATCTTCTGATAATCCAAAGATTGAATTGTGTGTTGTGAAAACATGAACATTATCTTGTTAATATTAGATATTTAGTTGTAAACTAAGTTGTAAATTATCCAGATATGATGTATTTGTTTTTGAAAATTCAATCAAAACATGTGGTTAATATATAAACACATTGTGTACATGTTCATGTGCATCGTATAAAAGGACCTTGTATT
Organism: Prosopis cineraria; assembly: GCF_029017545.1. Lineage (NCBI taxonomy): Eukaryota > Viridiplantae > Streptophyta > Magnoliopsida > Fabales > Fabaceae > Prosopis > Prosopis cineraria. The sequence goes on from NW_026555346.1 coordinate 4,069,997, forward strand.
GTTAATTTGTAAAACTTGTCATGTTATTTGAAAATCTTCAACTTAATTGGACCATATAAAATATATGGACATTATATTATTAATAAATATTATATATGAACTTTTAGTTATTCACAAACTTGGAAAACTTCTGTAAATGTTTAACTTAACAACATGGACCATGTGAAATGGATGGGCATTATGATGTTAACAAATGAATACTTTCATATTATATACATACTTTTTGTTGCTCATAAACTTAAGAAACTTTTTTAAATGTTTAGTTTAATCATACAAACTATGTGAAATATATGAACATTGTGTTATTAATAAATAAACCTTGTCATGTTATGTACAAACTTTTTATTATTTATAAACTTGAAAAACTTTTTTTTAAGCCTAGCCAATTAATAAATTAGACACGTATGCTCTTTTAATTGAGAATATATGATCATTGTATTGTGTACAGTAGATATTATTATACATTATATGCCTGACTTGTACACTTTGTTAAGCCTGGTTATTGATTAATTAGACACACATAGACTTTTAATTGAGAATATACAAACATTATGTTGTGTATAATAAATATTATGTTATACATTGTCTGCTTAACATATATTTTTTAAGCCTAAACTATTAATCAACTAGATATGCATGAATTTTTAATTGAGAATATATAAATATTGTGTTGTACATTATTTGTATAACTTACACATTGTATCATGCCTGCGGATAAATTGAATATGCATGGACTTTCAGTTGAGAATATATGAACATTGTGTTATACATTATTGTGCAGGTTGTGTTTTTAAATCATTAGGGTAAAATTATACTTTTGATCTCAAGAAAGATTAAAATAAGGACTCTTGGACCTGTTGTGCAATATCAAAATTTTTTAGGCTCAGAGTGTAATAATTTATCTTTTTAAGGCCCTGAGTGCGATTTCTCCTAAAATTTATTCTAGCAACCAGACGGGGAAACGTGGTCGTTTTGTGAAGCTCCTTCGATAGACTTGTTATTCTTTTTATTATAAAAGAAATTATTGGCTGGTTCCTTTCAGAACAACCAAACGAATGGTGCGTTGCCGAATTGTTAATTCGTGGAGCCAATGGTACTCTTTTCCGGTCACCAATGAGATTCGGCCACATGTTATGGAGGCAGATAGGAAGTCAAGTCACTGTTTGCACCCCTTCATACTCATTCTCTTTTCAGGAATGCCCACGAATGTGCATCCAGATTTGGTCCAAGTCCAACAACAGCGACAGATCAGCACTACCAGGTGCTTGCTTAATCGCCTCGTACACACCCCGGGTCTTGTTCTCCCTTCCAACGATAACCGCAAACTATTACGGCCCTTGCTTTTATTTTATTTTTTAGACAAATAAAAAAATAAGGAGTATGTTGCGAGCGAAATGAATTTGTTGAGGTTAAATTCTTTTAATACTTAGGATGTGAGTGTAAATAAATACAATAACAAACGTGAATAAAATATACAAACAAAAGATGGATAGAAAGAAATGAATCCAAGGGCAAAAAAGTGGGGGGTTGGTTGGTGAAGACCAGGGACGGTGACAATAACACGCGGTTGTCCCCGATACACCTCTTTTTTTTTTTTTTTTCAAATATTCACTTCTCATTAAATTTATTCAACTTCAATTCCTCCAAACTTTGCTTGTTTTCCTAAATTCTAACCGCCTTATATATAAAATCAATATATTCCATGCGAATAAAGTAAGATTTGCTTCTCCCTTATTATTCATCAACATCACTGTTAATTTCTCTATCCTAAACTCGACACGATTCTAAAAAATTTTAAATTCCCAAACAAGTGCGCCAAAATTGAAATGGAAGCTAAATATGTAGACCTACAAAACAATAGCACTAAAATAAGATAAATGAAGCTTTTGAATATTTGCATCCATCTCACTCTTTTTCATTTCCTCTATATCTGGTAAACACCCGCCGCCCCCCCCCCCCAAAAAAAAAAAAAAATCAATCTCTTTTCAGGACGTACCCACTTCCTTCAAATACCGTAGACATTTGTGTTAACAGAGGAAAGATTGAGGTTGGCTTAGAGCAGAAAGGTGCAGCAGTAATCTAATATCATAAAGGGTTAAATGATAACGTGTACCTTAAATTATAAGTTTCGATTATTAGGATCTTAAACTCCTATTTAGTATAATTTAAATATTAAATAATTAAATTTGAAACAATCTCGACCCTATCATTAATTTTTAATTTAACGATCGTTACTTTACACATGGTGGGCCCTTTCCAAGACTCTCTCTGTCTCCTCGTGCCTATGACATAACATTGCCGCCCTGCACTTCGACGCCATGATGCCAGGCTCAACTTCTCAAAGCTTGTATCGAGCCTTCCCTATCCAACCACCAACAATGTTGACAACAGTCGCAAGGTGGGCCATGAAGCTGCCTTGAGGCAAAGGACCAATCAAGCAGCAGTAGAGGGGGATAGTCTTTAAGCCAAAATGATTGTGGTGATGAGCTCTCATCGTTAGAATCGGAGATACCCATGTGCCGCTCTGTGATTGTCGGAAATAATCACTTGTGAATATCCCGTGGCCACCAAGTCTCTACAACAGACAACAAAGTCATCAAACTCTTTTCTTGGAATCCTTTGCTGTTTTCGTATCTTGAACCTCTTTACATGCCTTATCCAACGTTATCAAGAAATCGCATACCACCATGAACAAGCGCATCCCTTTGTCTCTTCTTGCAGTCCCACATGGAAATAATCAACCATGCTCTTTACCAGAGCCATTATCCTCTTCTTCCTCTAGCAGCCATGTGATCTCTACATCTGCTTTCTCCATAGAACTTTTGCAGGGAATAATGGCAAACAAATAGGCTCCTCCCCCCCCCCTCTCTCTGTGTATCGTTTCATTTTCTTTTCTTAGCAAACAAATACCCTAGAGTCTGCAACCCACATAGAGAAGCAAAATGCCTATCGTAGGCCTTACATTTAAATACAAAGAGAGAGGGAAAAGCTCATGCATGTGTGCCTGAGAATGGCACACAAGATGTGGGCTAACATTTTTTGCATGTGACTCCTTGGGAGGGAGGGAGAGGAGAGAGGAGACGACGCCGGGGGGAGCAACAAAAGCTTGGAAGCAACAGAAAATGATGAGCCCACTATGTGTAAAGGAATGCCTATTACTTTCAAATTAATGGTGGGAACGAGATTGTCTCAAATTTAATTATTTAAGATTCAAAATATGTTAAATACAAGTTATGAGTTTAAGTCATTTTTAAATCTATAGTTTATCGCCCATATTGCCATTTAATCCTATTCCAAATACCTATCATTAAACCAATAATATTAGCATTATTTATTAAGTTAAATAAATTGAGGATATTGAAATCAAAATAACATGTGATTCACATCGTGAGTAAACTGACGAGTAAATGGCATATTCAACGTTATGTTGCTTGAGGATGGCACCTCTTTCCACATGGGAACAGGGATGAGCACTCTATAGTTGCGACCTTCGGCCTCATTTCTGCTACAAGGAGGTGAAGCATGATAGATTGGAGTTGCAAATTCCAAATCAACATGGCTTTAAATCCTTTATCAAAAAAGAAGGGCTTCAAATCTGAACTTGTTATAACATAAAGACAAGAAACTGTGGGTCCCCAAAATCATGGACATGCTATAGTTCCGTTAACTTGTCATGGCAGTACCAGAGTTATTGGTTGTAGCACAAGATAATGACTATTTGCATCCATTGTAATGCGAAAGAACATGAGTAAAATCGAGACTAAACTAACCCATCCATTACTCATTCTTCAAGGATACAAACCTTGTATGATGGGAATGGTCAATAAAGAGACAAACAAAATAAGGGATAGACTGTTAATTGTGCGTACTGCATAATCTCCAGAGGCAACAAAAGAAGGGTACAAAATTTATGCTGCCAGTAAATTACAAGGTGACTATAGAAAACTCTGCCTCGTAAAAGATTGAGCATTTTCATCGTTAGATAGAATTTGACATTCTAATTTTTACAAAAATAATTAATAATGAAAACTATGACAAAAATTTCCTGTGAAAGTATCTCAAATAATAAAAACGCGCAATCTCTCCGGAAGTAGAACTCTCAACATAATTATCGAGAATTATATTTCTCTTTTCTCTCCAAAATAAAATTGTACATCCTCAGCACGGACCTGTTCCACTTCAAAGTGTGCCCGACTTCATTTCCATCCCTTCCTCCCTAAAACAATTTTCGGGGTTGCGTTCTTGATATGATGAGAACGGAGCACAACAGGAAGAAATGTCAATTCCAGCCACTTCCATAGCGTTGCAGACCCATTCTGGAACATCACCTTCCGGGAACTGCAGCATGAGGCATGTGAGGAGGTTCAATTAGCAAACATTAAGTAGAAAAAGATGAGTGTCATCGATATAAATGGAAAGTTTATATTCTACGTTTGGTTCAAAACTCTCAAGAAATGCCTATCAGAGATCAGAGTGCATATATCCAGAAATAGGCACCCAAGGCTAAGTCTGGGGCAACAATTAGTATTACCCCTAAAGTGGCTCAATCCTTGCAAGGTCTTTTGTTAACTCTACCCTAAACATGCCATCCGCTCTCAATAACGACTGCAAGGACCTTGACTCTTGGCTTAAGTGGTGGCAGGAAACTGCCAGGTCGGGGAGGCTAAGACAGTCTCATTTAACTCAACATAATAACGCCAAAAAGATTCAACAAAGGAGGGGTGGGGGAGCGGAATACATGATAGACTCTTGGCCAAGATAGGTTCTGTTCGCTGCATGTGCATAATAAATGAATACGTGCGTGTTAGGTAGGGAGCAGTTATAATTATAAACTATAAAGCACCGATACTTAATTATAAACTATGAGGCACCGATATAGGGACGAGTATCGGATACAATATAGCATGGACATAGCAATTTTCAAAAATTTTAAAACACAGGTACAGCTATATAAATAATTAAATATTAAATATTTAGATACATACAAAGATTTTCAATACAATTTCCTGCAAATTTAACATGAGGAGAGCTAATAAAAATATAAACAAAATTATAAAAATTATCTTTTTTTTTTTGGGAGAAAAAGATCAACTCCTGTTAACATAAAAAGAAAGAAAAGAAACTAAGACAAAAGTTATTTGAAAACGTGAGTGACTGTGAGCATGCCGCGAACTAGTGAAAGAAGTAAATTTAGAACATGGGTCTGAGTGTGTAAATTCAGCGGAATATTGTCCTGATCTCCATCATAATAAATTTAAAACATGGGTGTCAGCGTGTAAGATGAGCATGCCATGAACTAATGCAAGAAAACGCTGTGTCCCGAGTCCAACCCGTCCCCGCCCTCATCCGCCCGCATCAGAACACATCGACAAAAAATAAAAACAGCGGACACGCCGCACCCAAGCTTGGGACGCGTGTCCGTGTCGGATACTTATCCAACACAGACACGGCACCCATTTTGGCGTGTCCGTGCTTCCGATTTAAATGGGGAAAGTTTAGGAGTAAATACCATTTTATGTAGAAAGTCACATACAAACCTACAAAAACAAATAACAATAACTGTCATTGCCATATAGAGAAGGGGTAAATTTATTGGTAAGGAAACATCAATTTGGATCAGAATATTTAGATAGAACAATGAGAAAAAATCATTAAATTCAAAATGTAGACATACTCTGGGAACCTTCCCTCGGTTATTGATGAGTATAGATCTCTGCTGAGCTGCATATCTCAAAAGGACCTTTACTATAATCTCCCAAATGAATTCAAATACCATGAATCAGAAATATATAATAACAGTTCATAACAGTGCTCATACCTGCATAATATAATACAAATTATGATATGACAGAAGCTGAGACCCCATAGCGTCTTTTGTCACAAGACAATGGATGTAAGCCCTGGTGTAGTTCTTGCACACCTATGGTAGACGAAATAAATAGAAACGCGTGTTTTATGAGGTCGTCATCAAACATAAAATTGCACTTACAAGCATACCATACAAGAGCAGGAAGGATCGATGGGACGAGTGTCATCAGCCATGGCTCTGTGTTTGAGTTTCAGTACTCCCTACAAAAATATTGAAATTACACAAGTTCCGAAATCCATAATGAATGAAGAGCTCTCAAAAGGCGTCATAAAAGAAGTGGTTTAGAATGTTATTGATTAGATGGGTACAAATTTCACCAAAAAGAGAGTTGATAAAGGCAACATCATCAGTCCTCAAAAAATGTTTTTTCAACGCAATGTTCTAGACTTAGCACACATACAATTATTAGGAATGGGTTAAAATTGGCAGTCTCACATCCTACACTAAGGCCTGTCTACTTATGGATTTCTGAAGTTTTGGAACATTACAAACTGTCAATTAACAGGAAAAAACTTAATCACCTGAGGAACAAGAGCAGTGCCAAAGCGTGCAGTACGGGTAGGATAAACACAGTCATACATGTCGGCACCCAAAGCACTACAAACAACTATATCAAGTGGATAACCAACTCCCTGAAAGAAGTCCAACGAAGTATCCCGATATTCAATTCAAATACATTAAAAAAAAAAAAAGGTTGCGCCATGAATGAAGTCAGTCTAGTCTGTGTTTCTAACCATAACATATCGTGGTTTATCTTCTGGCAAAGCAGCAGTGCACTGAGCAACAACACGCCAAAATGAATCTTTATCCTCACCACCGGCAAGACCACCAATAGCATAGCTGTGGCAGGGAAAAAAAATCCATTTAGCTCCTCAACTAATGAAAAAAACTACCCATTAAAAAGGCCGTGTTGTGCGTGCATTGTGTCTATTCATGAAAAAAAGGCTACATCTTTGACAAATCTAGATATATTTAATGTTTGAATGTTACTGACTCTGGGATATATATGAAAGAATGCAATGAAATCACATAAAGAATCCGTCATGCTTTTCTTTCTTTGATGGAAAGAATGCAGTCTATCTTTTAAAGTAGGACATACTGTGAGTCATTTGAAATTAATCATCAAGCAATAAAACTACATAAACATTGGAAATAACTCCGAGGTTGAGACAAAATAGAGTTATTAATACATTACTAATAACTTGACACATACCCCGGTAAATTGCGATCCACTAAGCCTCTGACACATATATCCCTGATTGAATTACATCATAGTTTAAAAGCAGGTTACATTGACCATATTGGTAAAACAATGAAAAGGAATTAAAAATGCTATAGATAAAAAAATAGCAAAAGGTTAAAGTTTGTACTAAAATTTACCTCAACACAGGATCCAAACCACCTTGTACGATACCAAACAAGTTCTGCTCATGTGGTCTCTTGTGTGCTGTTCTTAGAAGGCAATAAGCATAAATATTTAGTATGGAAAAGCAAGATTACATTGGACTAACACAAAAAATTTATTTATGGGAAATTGGGAATACAAGAGAAGAACTAAGGAGCATGAAGTAGGACAATTTATCAACATCAGGATCTAAACCACCTTGTATGATACCAAACAATTTCCGCTCACGTGGTCCCTCGTGTGCTGTGCTTAGACGGTAATGCGCATAAATATTTGGTATAAAAAAGCAACATTACATGGGAGTGACACAAAAAAATTATTTATGGGAAATCGGGAAATCTAGAGAAGACTGCTTTCAATTAAGAAGCGTGAAGCAGAACAATTTATCTATATTACTCACACTTCACTCCCATTTTAAAAGTGGAAATTACTGACTGGGATGCGATATATGATAAAAGAAATGCATGATGCACCATGTAAGGAACTTCAACACCGACAGGTGAATAGATTTACTGTGCTTCAGATCACCTTTTCCACCGACAATATGAACCCCCAGAGTGACAAAAAAAAAGGACTTTCTCTGCCAGTACAAGAGCACTTAAATAAATGTGTTTCCCTATTTTCCGATGCTTGGTTGATACAGTAAATCTTCCTTTTTTTCTTCCATTTTTTCTTCCACATATACTGAATGAATAGACTGGTTAGAGGAAACATAATAACGGCTAAGTGTAAGGATCTTCACTTCTAATGTAATAACTTCATTTTCTACATCACAGATGTGTACTAAATAGTATTGGGGCAGAGTGTGCATTTGCCAAACAAAGGCTAAACCGATCATTTTGAGGGAAGATACAGAAATTTAACAAGAAATAAGTGACATATACAAATGAAAGAACACTTCAAGAAAAATAAATCATGATTTCAATATTGGTTGAATTCAAAGATGGCAATAAAGTTCCCGACGTGATGATTCTCTGATTCTTAGGGTTTGATTGGCTTTGTTTAGAGCATTTTCATGATTACGTTCTGATTCTAGCCCAAAAAAATGAATTAGCAGTTATGATTTAATTGGAACTCTTGACTCAGCTTGAGCATGGTAATTCCTTCTGATTCTGATAAAAGTCTGACTGGCATTTATAATATGGGAAGAGAAAATTTGAAGTCAAATTTAGTACACAGCCTGATATATCCAAAGCCCTAAATCATAGAATTGATTACTTCACAGTTCATTCTTCAGTTCGATTAATCAAAATTTGATCCTTGTCCTATAGAGTCAAGTTGATCTAAGAGCTGCCAGACTACATAAGATTGGCACCACAGGGTGTACCAAATTTCTCCAATACCCAGTTATCTACTTGTTACATGGTTGAAGGGTCATTACAACCATGAGAGATTTGAATCACATACATGCATAATATGTCATAGGAGATTAGTGCTGGTTTTTCACTAACAAATTACCTGCTATACATCTGTCTATCCATCTGAGCGTTCGATACATGGCTTCCTCTATTCGTGGACCAGTAATAGTGGTCCTAACAACATCATCAAGAGCCATGATAATATCTGCTCCTATTCTGTTCTGCAGAATTTATTAATAAAAGTAAGCATAAGAATTTGGAGCAGATTAGATCTTCAATCTTTACCTGCTGGAAAAGTTAGGTGAAAAATTCAATCATTGCAAACTTCGACTACATTCTTTCCAACTATTTTTAACCTTAAGCAATGAAGCATAGCCACCAGATGCTAGTATTTGAAAGGGCTCTTGACCACAAGGGCTTGAATTCCGAAGGTCAAATTAAAATGATAAATAGTTTGCAAATAAAACCAAAGAAGGGGGAGGGAGAATGTAGAATCATGTTTACTGTAGAAAAGTATAGGTCCAAGATTTGGTTTAAAACATTCTGAAATTCCAAGCATTGCATGCAACTATAGAAACGGGCATGGATGGATAGAACATGAATTTAATGTTAAGTCGTTAGGAAATATAGGGTGCAGCTTTGTAGCCAAACGTTTCTCAATAATCAACTTTCACAGCTTAAGCAAGCACAAGCTATTAAATACTACTCCCTCTGGTCCTAGTTGTAGGGTTTTTTAACCTAATTCATAGAGATTAAGACAAGAAGTTAGTTATTTACCAACAATTTGTGATAGTTTTCTTGAAATACCAATCTCATTTAATTTCACTTCATTTAATTATTTCCTTTCCAGTAATAAAATGGTGCATTAAATAGGGGACTCTTGGGGAAAATACAATTAATGTAGCAGACAGAAGTGAATGAGGTCCTACATTAATGACCAAACCAAAGTCCTCAACGGGCTCTTACAATTAGGACCAGTGGGAGTATCAATTAAAAGTAGAAACAAAGTACATCCGAATATAATTAACACAATTGATAGATAGAGACTAATAGCAATTAATCACATTCCAACATCAACACGGAGTTCTACAGGGTTTCATGTATTACAACTGCAACTCTAAAAGGCAGGTTAATGGCAAAAAAGTTTCTTTGTGAAATAAAGCTAAGAAAAAACAACTTTCAAATATTCAACAACAAAGATAAACTTCAAATACTCGTGGAATGATGGAAGTTTAAAAGAGCATCCTTCTAAGACAGAAAACCATGGACTGAAAATATCTACAAGTATAACATAAATTAATTATACTTGAAGCCAATCATTGTATACAGAGCCTCACGCACTTCAAATAGATTATACTCCATAAGGATGATGCAAAAGAAAACACCCAGGAGAAACATAAAAAGGAAAAATCATAATATAATATACCTACTTGGATCTGAATAGATTCCTCAGGGGTTAGGAGCATTGGTTTTCCATCAACTGGTGACTGAAAACAAGAAAGTCTTTTAGTTACAAATATCAACAGAACGGCAGTGTATTTCATAATCATAGCTCAAAAGGATTTTTAGAATTGAGAGGGTAAGAGATATTCAAATAAACTGGAAACTGCCTGAACAGCATTCTTGAATATAAGTCCAAGAAATTTCAATCTAAGATTCAAGACCAGTTGGCATTGGAAGTGCACCGTACTTGGATCTTCATTGTGCATTCAACAAAATGATGTGCAACTTGAGAAGAATAGCTCTTCCATCACATCTTTTAAGGATTAAGTAACATGTGATCATGGCCCTTTTCAAAAGGAGGGAAAAGATAAGGTTTTAATTAATCTATCTCTGTTGAGCAGTCCATTAGTGCAACCAATGAGAAAAGTCTACACATTTTTTAGAAAACAAAATCACAATCTCATTCATTCAACTGCATTCTAATATCAAAAGAGGAGCGGAACACATTTTGCTTTAATCAAACAAAACACACATTTGAACCCTTGTCTACGTCTTGAAACTCAAATATACCTGAAATGTCACACCTTTTTCAGTGATATCAGCAAGATGCAATAGTGATACCTATAACATCATCAGAATAGATTTGTGAGATAGAGCATTGTAAACCTAATATAAAAGAAAGTTTGAAAAAATCATTGTCAAAAGGATGTATCCATGATAAAATAACAAGAATATAACACATGTTAATCTTACACGACAAATCTAGCTGCATCATTTTGATCATCATCTGTACTTTAATTGCTCAGATTTGTAATTACTTTCAATATCAATAGTACTCTTATATTTGGCTAAAATGGCTCTTCCAACTACATATTTAAACAATATAATACATATTTAATATTTTAATAAAAAATTGCAAACAAAAACTTTACTCACATAAAATCAAAAGGAAATGAGATGGACAGGAAAAAAACACTGAAAAATGCCAATTCGCTTCTATCTTATACTTGCTTCAGTTGGAAATCTACCCTCCAACCACAACAGATCATTTATTTTAAACCCTCCTTTTCACCTTATCGTGCATCTTACATTTAGTCCATTAACAATAACAATTAGCATGAGTTATGTGGCATGACCAACTATTATCATATAAAAATACTGTCCTAGAAATATGGAATATTAACAAATTTAGCAATGAGCAGGGACATTGTAAATATGCATAACAACCATTTGAAAGCCACCAGAGTCTGTAAGTAGAGCCCGTGGCCAGTTCATAAATTTATGTAGACCACCAGCTTCATCAAGAAGTTCAGAAGTGGGTCGAAGGGCCAAGTGGTAAGTATTTCCAAGTATTATTTGGCAACCAATCTCCTCGAGCTGGTTTGTTGTCAGTCCTTTTATTGTTCCTGACGAGCAGATGAATAATGGATTATAATAAGATAATTTATCACAAAATTTGAAGCATGTTAGAGTATAATAAGAAGTCCAGCATCAAAAAGTAATGAAAAATATGAGGGGCATACAAGCTTATGGTAAATCCTACTCAAGCAGTTTAAGCTATTTTGCATTATGAACTGACTCAATTACAATCGCATACAAAACTCAACAAGCCGCTTACTCCAGTAAAATTATTATTATTGACGCCAAAGATTTGATTAGTTAAAAAAATAAGTTGGAGACCAAATGAAAAGCAAATTTCATTCTCTTATAGCATGAAAAACTTTTGAAAAGGTGGTGAAGTTTACATGAAAGATTACATTTGCAGACTGCAGTAGCTGCTTGCCTACCATAATAATCACAAGGAAATCAGTTAAGTCTGACCTTGTGTGCCCACTGGCATAAACAAAGGCGTCTGGCACACGTATTGGGGGAGTGTCAATCGAGCTGCACGAGCCCGGTTGAACCGGCCAAGAATCTAAGATAGGAAACAGAGCAGATTGTTTAGCGTGTTTAGCATGACAGACACGAGCCTAAAAATATTAAGAAAAATAACTTCACCCAAATAATAATAAACAACTAAAGTTTAGAGCATCGCAAGAAATATTTATGAGATGATGAATGTAATGCAGAAATGCTTTTCAGTCATCAGGTGACGGCTGAACCAGACATCCACATAGTTAAGATATTTAAAACGCGCTTAGAATTAGTGAGTTGGGCGCCTGATCATATGCACCCTACTCGATGGTTACAAAGACATGCAGGCAAATGAAATACGAAGCCCAACCTCAAAACGAAGCGCCATGAAATGATATGGTCGTTTACTTTGAGCGGAGCACGGCACAGTTATCCCGACCTGGAAGCAGGAGGTGAATAAGAAGTTGCTGAGAAATTCCTGGAAGTAATGAAGAAAGTAAACACCCAGAAAAGATATGGAGCAGAGAATTGAGGAGAGAGAGGAGTGGTGAAGGAGAAGCAAGAGGCTGTGGTGGCTTAAAGGCTCTAAATTGAAATTTTGAAGTGAAACAGGTGGCCGGACGCGCTATTTTCTCGTTAGTCGTTAGCGTGGCGGCGAGCGCAGCAGCCCGCCTCCCCTCCAATTGAATTTCGTTACCTTACCCCTTTCTTGTGGGTCGGGGACTCGGGGGTTCGCTGGAACATAGGCTGAGGCCTTGGGTCTGCAACCTCCATTATCCTCTGTCATTGGGCTTGATCCGTTAAATATTGGGATCTAGCGTTCTTTTTATTTTCGTCTGTGTTTGAATTAAAAAATTTACAACTGAAGTTAGGATTCAATTGAGATTAGAAAAAAAATCAGTTGATATAACATAATTTATATTTGGATACTATTTTTTAAAAAATTCAGTCAAATAAACTGAAATTCGTTTAGATGATTTAATTCAAAAGTCAGTTAAGATATTTAATGGCAAAAATAAGCATAAAATTTTTGTCTTGAATATTAAATCTTAAATAAGTATGTTTATATTTTTTTGACTAGCTAATCAATAAAAAAAATATTAAATTTAAAATCACAACTAATAAGTAAAATATCTTAAATATTCAACCATAAAAACCTAAAATAAATTAATATTTAATTAATATGATTTATAAGTTGATCTCTAATTATATTAAGAATAATCCTTCATGCATTTAAATTTGGGTATTTTTCATATAATTACAAACCTCTTCTTCTATATTCCAAATGCAATGACCTGAAATTTATTTAAAATTAAAAAATTGATGGTGAGGAATTTTAATGATATTATGTATTTTGATACAAATTTATTAAAGAGAGTTGCTCTTGTGGAGTTTAAGTTAAGTTATCAATAATCAAGTCTTGTGTTCCAGTCCTGATTTATTTTATTTTATTTTTTCAGCCTCAAAAAATTAAAATTATGCCCCCACCTTAATTAGATTTTTTCCCTCTCTCTCTTTCCTCTCTTCTTTCTTTTCAAACGTAAAAGTGCTAATTGCTAGGGATAGAGTGAAGAAGTCGAGAACCATCTTCCATCTCTGTCTTTTTTTTTCTCCTTCCTTCTCTGTTCTCAGTTGGCCGTTGGCGTGAGAGGGAGTTGCCGTGAGTTCACCGTTGAAGGCAACGAAGTTGTGCTTTTGCCCTCTTCCCCTGAATCTTCGATAACAGAGTTATTTGAGCTTGCAGCTTCATGTACAGAAACAGTGAGAGAAGAGCCATCTGAGCTCGAATGCAACCGCCCAACTCTTGGCCCATTCCTTCCATCTTTAACCAAAACCCATGCTGGAGAAAGCATCCTATCATTGACTGCACACCTACGGATGCAGGAACTTTTTGAAGAAGCAGCTAGAGTGGCCAAGTAGTGAGACGATAGAGTAGAGCTTAAAGCAAAGGGTTTCTTACTGATAAATGACGTAGCCAAAGATGAAGTAGATGAAGCAAGCCATTGCAGGAGTGGGAATAGTTAGGTTTCTTGGTAGGAAATGAGAACGTGAGATTGTGGGTTCCTGAGGGAAGACTGAGAGAGAAAGAAGCGCTACCCACAGTGCAAATTATAGGATCAGAGGAGCTTGGACGCAGCAGCTTCTGCATCATACCTTTTAAGCATTTCAGTCTTCATTCGTAAACTCAAAGCATTAGTTGCAAGCTCAGATAACTCTGCAATCATAGGACGGCGGTAACGAAGAAGGAGGCTTGGGACTCACGGACTCGGGTAGATTGCAGATAATGAGGAGAGAGAATAAAAATTTAAAAAGCATTTAATACTCCCAACGTTAATTCACCCAAGCGCTAGAACGCCAATGAAAAAGCTGGGTTGACGAGCTTCATTAAGAACGCTGGTCGAGAGCCTAACTATGGTTGATGTTTTCTTGTTATCCAAACATGATAAATTGAGCTTTTTATATCCCAACCTAGGTTTAGGCCATCCTAACTTAAGTTAGAATGTTATCCAAACATGCACTTCACTGTCGGTGGTCCATGTTTAGAAATATTTAGGATTTTTTTAACTAAAAAGACAGCTATATTAACAAATAAAAAGAAAAAAATAAAAACAAGGTTAATGTTAAAATAGAATTAACAAAAATAGTATGAAAAATAAATGTGGGAATAGCAGAGTTATCAGGACTATACTTCTAAATTCTACAGCTGTTTAGAAATATTTATGATTTAAAATTTTGACATTTACGATTTACAATTTATATAAATTTAATATTTTTAGCATTTACAAATAATTTTTACAATAATATATTAACTCATTTTTATTTTTATATGATTATAGAAAAAATTTATCAAATTATATACTTATGATATATATTACAACATAAAACTCGAGCTCCATTTCAGTTATTATAAATCTAAACATGCTTTTTAGTGTATCATATTTAAATAAATTTCAGTTTCTTGAATTATTTTTTTACAAAAAATATATAAATATAAATTACGCAGCACTAATTAACTTTTACCCAATTTTAGTTTGCAAACTGTAATTTATGTAAACTTTAGTTTTGTCAATGTTAACCCAAACAGTAATATGTTAAATAAATAACGGCCAGCTGATGTTGACTTGTATCCATATATTGATAACGATAAGTAATAAAAACTTATAGACACGGGTGACTTAAAAAATAATTGGCAAGTTACCTGAAATTTTTAAAATTCATTTATATATAATTATGGACAATATAATTGACAGCGTATAATTTATTTTAAAATAAATTGATATAACGTTGATTACTTTATTTCATTTTAATATGAATATTTGATTTTTTTTATTTGTGCTGCGAATTTAAACTATTTTGAGTCTCATGAAATTTATTTTTTCAGTTATTTTTCGTTCAGACAAAGCTGTGGAAATTAGAGGACGGAGGGGAAAAAAAGAATATAAGTACTTGTTCATGGAAAACTGCTAAGAATGTCCAAATTACGTGGCTTTCAAGTTCTAGGTCTGGATTGAAAGAAACCGTTCGCAATATGTGCTTCGTAATAGTAAGCACAAAGCATGGGCATGGGACCATACACACTTAGGTAGAGCTGAGAATTTGAACGAGTTGAATTTATTTAAAATTGACTTGAATATATTTAAAGTTTAAATTCAAACATAATCGATTTCTTAAAAAGATTCAAATACTCATATCCAACTTGAATTTCTTCACGTTTGGGTAACTCAAATATCTAAATTTTATTTAATTTTTTTACTTTAAAATTGATTATTTTATTTTGTAAAAAAATAAAATATATTTTTTGAATACTTAAACTATGTATGAGATAAAAAAATGTAAAAAAATATTTGAAGCTTAAAATCTAAAAATTAATATTAAAATATATTCTAAATATTATTTTGAAATATCTTATAGATTAAAGGTAATAAAAACATGACAATATAAATATTTTTAATATTTTAAAAAAAACTTATGGCAATACACTTAAACATACAGTATTTTATATAAAATAACTTAAAACTTAACTATATTTATCATAATTTATATGTTTTTAAAATATTATTTTTTATTCAGGTATCAAGATTGGCCTGAATATAAAAAAAAAACTATTATGTTACTAAATCATGTCCTAAAATTTTTTGAATGAATTCATGTTGGCATGTTGGATTTAGCATAAATTCTTAAATTACTGGCCCTATATATGGGTCTGTGGTGATCCTGATATGGCATGGGTTGCGGAGTGGTGACTGGGATGGGCAAAACAACTACAAATTCGAAATTCAAATTCCTCTTTCCTGGAAGCAGATCATAGGCCAGTCATTTGAAACCTCGAACGTCTTTAACTAACACACTAGGTAACAACGGGCCAGTGCATCAAGGAGCGGCCCAAATTACTAAATAACTCCATAGAATGTCAATCTTTCCCGGTTGGTCCAGTTGTTAATGAACACGCTTCCGTTTGCGTGTCTCAATATAGAAAATGGGTTTTGGTCCTCCCAAAGTGCCCCGCGCATGGGTAGATTTTGTCGCTTTCTTCATTTGCCGCTCAAGGGCATAATATTTTCACACCGGAAGAAACCATAGTATGATCCTATTCTCAGTTCTCACTTCCACGCATGTGGGATTAATATCTCTCGAGCTTGCGGGACGTGGACGTTCGTTATTATTGGGAAAGCACATCACATCCCCCCTTTCTTGTTGGGGAAGCTTGCCCCGGGAATTTTTCTCCATCCGCGTCAATGCAGTTGATGAAAAGAATTACATTAATTATGCATAATTGCGATCAATTATATTTTCAGAATACCAACGATTTTTGTTGTTCCCGTCCATTCCTGAAATTTGTGGTCGGCGATTACTGGCTGAAAAATCCCAAAGTTTATGCCATGCTATAGTCAGTGTAATTAGTCAGATGATTTGATTTGATGCTAATTTTCTTTCCCTTTTCATTAATTTTGTATTTTTCGTTTGTCCCTCACGCAACTTTCATCGCGGTTGACTATTTGACTGGGAAGGACCTTATATTAAAATATTCGCCGCTTATCGACACGAGGCCTCCCGAACCGACTAAAACCTAAGACCCCTCAATATAAATACCTCGCTTCCTTCCCCCCTCTCCCCACTCCTCACTGTCCCGCTGCTTCTGCATCTGCATTCTCTGCTCTCTCTGCACTCTCTCGAGACTCGGACAATGGCCAACGCTTTCTTCGTCTTGATCTTGGCCCTGCTGGCCTCGTCGGCTCTTGCTCAGACCAATGCTCCTGGAGCCTCTCCAGCCGCTTCCCCCAAGCGCTCCCCGGCGCCGGTTTCTGCTCGTCAATCGCATTCTCCTCCAGTGTCGTCTCCGCCGTCCATGGCCCCCACATCTGCCCCGACTGCCACCGGCACCCCACCGGCCTCGTCCCCCACCACCTCTCCTCCCGCTCCTCCGATGTCCCCCGCCGTCTCGCCCACTGTCCAGCCAACCGTCTCTGCACCGAGCATCAGCGAGACGCCGTTACAGGCTCCCGCTTCTCCACCTCCAAAGAGCGGTGCCGTTCTGGAATGGGGCTCACTGTTTGGATCTGCAGCCGCTGTTGCTCTGGCAGCTAGTTTGCTTCAGATCTGATCGACGGTCGCAGCGTAGTTTCATGGTCAGGGTTTGATATTGTTAGTATGTGTAGGAGGGTATGGTTCACAGTAAACGAGTTTTCTTAAATCGGTATTCTAGTCATGGAGGTAGGATGTTAGTGATGGATCGAGGTATTGTTAGTTTATTACTACACGGAGCATCTAGTATTTTTTTTCTTGGCTATTGCGATTGATTTTGATTGTTTTTTTATTTAATTTTTACTATATGGATAGCGTTGCTTATAAATATTACGATTGGCATTTCTTATTGCGGGTGACTTGTATCATTGATCATTTATGTTTCTGTTCAAAAGTCTACTTCGTTTTTGGATATATCTATTCGTACGTGCTTGATTACATTATTAACGGTTGGATTATAGATGCGATTCTGTCAAGGGAAGGGGACGTTGTTAGATTACGAGAGTATTAAGGTCAATTTGGTGATTATGAGATTTTATTGGCATGTTGGAGGGAACAATTGTCTGTCTTTATCATGGCATCCCATAGAAAAGAAAGCGCTGAAGACAACTGGCGGTGAGGCCCACGAGGGAGCTCACTGATTTAAAAAAAAAAAAAAGTAAAAAGTCATGGGAGAGCTTACTTTTGATGCACAAAACAGAGTTTTGGGAAAAAGGAGAGGAAAAAATGGAAAAGGAGTTGAGGTCGAACAGGTGTCTCGCTTACGCTACAACAGCGATCACATGGGAAACAGCTGTAGGGTACTTTCGTGCGTCACGGGGACGCATTTGTTTTGTGCCGGTGCTGCCGTGCCTGATTGATTCCTTAGTCTATAGGATACCCTGCTTCTGCTTTTCAATTGATTGTTTGGCTGGTTAAATCATTTATCGTGGCTAACCCAGGTTGGAAAAGTTACTTAAAAATTGAGTTTGGTATGTTAATAAAAAATTTCTATATTTACAATATAATATTAAAGACATAAATATCTTTATAAGAAAAAAAAAAGCCTATCGTTATCTTGTCGAGCAATTATCCCCAATACCATCTTTAAAGCCATTGAAATAAGCACAAGTCAAATTAAAAAATAAGTAGCCAAGCATGTGTTTCTCATAGGCAGAACATTCGTTTCCCAAGTTGTTGGGTTGGGAAAAAAAAAAAAGGCTGTTTGGAAGCATTAAAACCGAACTCGCAAACATCCTCCAAGACTACTTGGTGTAACTCCCTCACGATATTGCTCTCCACGCGCTTGATTCCTTCTAATTCGTTATAGACTGCGTCTCTCCTTGTACATGGCGTCACTCATCATCATGATCCATAACATAATCTGGCGATTTTTTGCACATAAATATTAATTCGAACACCTATACGCTAATGGAAGAAATTGCAGATGAGCGATATATAAGGCATCGCCCCCTTTTGTGACCGCAAAAAAGCTTCCCACCCCGCAAAAATCCTGCGATTGCGAAGTCAAGGTCTGCGGAACAAAACGAATATATCCAACAACAAATTTAACAATGTATAGCATGGTGACTTCAAACCAAGCAGATCGCAGAGAAATTACAGCATATTTAGAAGCAGTAGCTTCCGTGACTGGTCGCAAAATTGCTAGGAGGTCAAACAAATGGCACGTCATGATGCTGCTTTGCGTTGTATAGCCCTCAAAATCTCCTTCCGTTTACAATTTTTCAGTGAACAAGGGAAATTCAAACTCTATATTGGGGCTATGAGAGAATAGTAATGGCAATGGCATATGAAGTAGTTGAATTGAGCCTTTGAGGGCCGCATTCAGGACAGTGCTTCAACCCACAACCTCAAATGAAGACAAAGCAAATTAGAGTGAATACCATCGCGTGTTAATTACAGTCATATTTAAAGCTACACGGAAAGAGAAATACATAAAGACGCCCCGAGTAGTAACGGCATGGTTTTGGTTAAATCATGCAACAATCATCCACTAACCTCGTCTGGGTCAAAAGAAAACAATGTTTCAACGTAGAATTATTAAGAAAGTAATTCCGTGCGAAAAGCAAGAGCATAAATTAGAAAGTAATGATTTCAAACACCAAACTCCAAGTAGTGTAAAACGTATTTAGGTAAAATAATTACATAGAGCTTCCCTCTTAAAATTTCAATTAGATATAATAGCATTCAGACAACTGTGACAGCATGGCATATGGCAATAAACAAAATTGAATCCTCTTGCATTTGTTTACAAGAAAGACTTTACTGACTCTCAGATATTGGATGAGTACGGCTATTTAATCCTTGTAACAAATGGATCTCTGTTTAAGGGTGCAAAGCAAACCACCTGTAAAATAATAATGATTTCTATCAAAAGACTTCATATATCAAACAAAGAGAGCAAACAAATAGAAGCTCTGCAAAAAAATCATACAATATAGGATGGAATCAATCAGCTTTTTCTGCTTCTAGCCCATCCACGCTGGTCTCAGAAGATGTATCTCCAGCCCTTGTACTCTCCTCTATTGGTTGTTTAACAAACTGCTTACTCCGTGCCACCCTGATTGGCCTTCCCATAAAAATCTACAAAACAGCCATTTTACCCACGTCTTCGGTTAAACTTGGCATTACAAACTATTAAAAAACTACAACCAAAAAAACATGAGAAGGAAAATACCCAAACTTATGAATCGAAAATGTTCAATCAATTGCTTGTAATTTAATTATTTAATGATATAATCTTTTTTCTCCCAAAAAAAAAGAGGAAAACACAACTTTTGATCCCTACACTTTGCTGGTATTTCGCTATAAGTCCTGTTTTAGGTCCCTCCAAGATCCCTACACTTTGTTCATTTAGGGACCTAGAACACCGAAAAATGAAAATGTAGAAACCCAAAACAACGGAAAAAAATGTAGAGACCTATAACAAAACACAAGCAGAGTAGGGATCAAAAGTTATGTTTTTCAAAAATAATAATAATAATAATAACATGTTCAATCAATTTACTGAAGTACGAAGTCCATGGTTACCTTCCCTTGGAAATCAGAAAGGGCAGCCTCGGCTTCTTTTTTAGACTTGAATGATACAAATCCATAACCAGCGGACTTTCTAGGGTTGTCATGAAATATGACCTCGGCAGAAACAACAGTACCACTTCCTGAATCAAAAAACTCCCTGAGATCTTTAGACCTCGCCTCATACGACAAATTTGCAACAAATATGTTAAATGTTACTGTCTTCTGCTGCACAGGAGGTGGAGCTTTCTGCTTTTTTGGCCTAGCATATGCAAGTCTCAGTATTCGCCCTTCATATTCCTACCAAAAAGCCAATACCCAACTTAAATCTTCCTCTAGATGTGGAGAATGTGAAGAACAGTGAAGTTGTCAATTAAAGATGAGATATCACTATATCAGAAGGTTGAAGCCATCATAAATAAAATTCTAAAGAGAGAGCACCTACGGAGAGTTCGGATCCTCTACCTCACAAAATTGATTGCAAGTAGTATGTTTGGGATGAGATAGTAGGGAAAAAAATGGAATAGTACTATTATTATAAGATACAGACCCCATACACACATTAGCTTTCTTATAAGTTGTATTGACTCTCCAATCGTCTGCATGACCATTTATGACCTATTTTTTCTCCAACCCCCTGCATGAGCACAGATGATCTATTTTCCTCAAACGAGTGCCCTCAAGAGTTAATAACACACAGCCTAATCCTACCTCTAACACAAAAAGTAACACGGCATTATTAGGTCCAGTCTATTCCCGTAAACAAGTCTAGTTCTTCAATTGATGAAATCAAAAGCCAAAACCTTTACTGCAACAAATTAAAAGACCAACAAAGAGACACACACACACACTAGCCGCGGCTTACATACGATTCGAGACTTTTCAGAGCCGCAAGAGCATCTTCTTCCGAGCCCATTTCAACGAATGCCAAACCCCTGTTTCTAGTCTTATTATACATCGATAGCTTAAGAGCAAAAACAAACATAAGCTTTGTCAGTTTAACAAACGAAAGCTGAAAGGGAATAGAAAATGTAGCCCAAGCCAAAAAGAAAAGGAAAATGGAAAAAACAGAAAGAGGATATTGAAAACCTCAACGTCCAGGACTCTTCCATGCCTCTCAAACAAAGAACGAACGTCTTCAGGAGTGCTAGTCCAAGGTAGGTTCTGAGCAAGCAACCTGGTTCCAGAAAATTCTTCAGCTTGTATCTCAGTTGGTTGGCTGTCATCGGAAACATCCGGAGGAGAGGAAGTAAACGCTAGTTCCTGGGGTGCAGTGGCAGATATCGGCAGAAAAGGAGAATTTTTTTTGGATCTAGCGCTTGAGGGATATGCAAGGGAGAGGCGTAGAAGATGAAACGGGGAAGGCGAGGGATAAAAGGAGAGATTGCCGGTGGAAGGATGGGGAGAATTGTGGAGAGAGTAGAGCGGGCGAAGTTGGTGTTCTACGGAGAGGTTGGCCGTTGACGGGAAGCTGGGACCACGAAATAGCGCCATTGCCACTGAAAAGGATGAAACTCACTCTACTCTTTATTACCGGTCGTTGAATTAAGAGGTAACAGCAGCATCATGGAGCCAGCAGAGTCGACGAGCCGAAGAAGAAGCGGCGACGGAGACTGGATATTGGATAAGGGTGTCTGGACATCTTGGGGACATAATTTCGTGGATTAAGGGCCTGCTCTCAGCGACACCGTTCCTCCCCTGGTGATTTACAATTTGTTTTACCCCACCGTGATTTTTACATAATTAAAAACCCTCTCTCTCTCTTTTTTTTATGCAAAAGGAAAGAAAATAAAAACACTCTTTTGACCCTTTAAAATTGATTTTTTTTTACTGTGTTTGAAAGAAAAGTAAAACGAGTGACCAAATATAAATTGATTAGTTTCATTCATCAGAAAAAAGCTATCGTATTTCCGCCATATTCAACATCGATTGAAGCTTATTGTTTTCCAACCTGCTAGGCTGCTAAGTAAACATTTTAGCAGATGAGTGCCACTTATACATATCCGCTCTTCCTGTCTAATGCTCAGATCCTGTTTGGATAAATTATATTTAGAATGTAAAAAACACATCCCAACATCTGAGATGTTAAAAACTATTTGAATACTACATAAACACAAAAATATACTTTTTGAAAGTATTTTTTATTTAAAAAATATTGTTAATTTATTAAAAATGTGATCATCATTTAAATAACAATAAAAGTTGTCTGGTTAGTTAAACTTTTTTTATAAAAAAAATGATCATATATATTTTTTGAATTATATTAATTTGTAATATTAATGTATGTTGAATTATTTATTATATAATTTTTTTAATATATCAAACTTTATTTTTTATTTCTACTATTTAAAATATCAAATTTTATATTATTTAAACAAATTTATCACATTTTTTAACATTTCAAATATATTACATTTATATAATAAAAATTATGAATCATTATAAATATATGTCTCATTTGGTAATTATATATTCAAAAGTCCATTTTAAGGACATAATTCAAGCAACTTTTAAATTATTAAATTGACTTTTGAAAAAAAAATATCTAAACACAAATTTCATTATAACAACTGACCTTTGTTAAATAAATTTTTGATAAACTAATATTTGACAAATCAAAAACTAAACACTCACTAAATATTTAAATAAGAAGGGAGAAGGGGTCAATTTACTATTAGCATAATGTTCTTGTCAAACCAACTAACGAGACATCTTATAATCTTTTTTAAATCTATTGTAAAAAGTCATTGAGATTTCAATTTTGAATATTTCAATGAAGAATGCACTCAGCCAACAAACGATCTTGCAAGTTGAAGGTTATAAGTTTAATCCTACTTATAATTTCAGGCTGCTCCAATTCAAAAACAAAAAAAAATGAAGAATGCACTCGTGAGGTTCTTTACATTTTAATTTTTGTTTCTTTGGGTAATTAGGAAGGCATTTGACCTTATAGCTTGGACACATTCTATCATGTAAATGAAGGCCCAATGACTTTTGGGTTATTTGAGCAGGTTTAAAAACGTTGCGTTAACATGTTGGTCTTACTGTGATCTCTCCCACAAGGCCAGAAGCAAAGTGCTTCCTCACATATCATTCGGCTCCCTGCCCCTATCCAAACTGTTGACAAATTAAAGTAAAGCATCGAGGATGCCTGCCGTACATGAATCCTGTTGATATCGAGTAGATCACAAATCTGCCGCCATGCATCTGAAAACAATTGTAAACCAAATTATGAACCGATTTGGGATCACCAGAGTATTGCATCTACGGGATGAACTACACTGACATGTTTCATAAAAATGATACTTAAATT
Organism: Prosopis cineraria; assembly: GCF_029017545.1. Taxonomy (NCBI): domain Eukaryota; kingdom Viridiplantae; phylum Streptophyta; class Magnoliopsida; order Fabales; family Fabaceae; genus Prosopis; species Prosopis cineraria. The sequence continues at coordinate 4,093,777 of NW_026555346.1, forward strand.
CATTTCTTGGGACTGAACCTGACGATCTTCAGCGTCAGTTTGTCAACGCAGGAGAGTTGCGGTGGATGCACCAAACTTGAAGCTGCCACATGATCACAGTGATTTGAACTCCTCACCAACACTTTTGCAATGGTTGCTCCGCAGTGCTCCTTGGGGCAGGGGCCGGACCAGAGTTAACATCGCGGGGGGCCAAAATTTTTTAAAATTAATATATAGCAATTAATTTATTATTTTAAATTTTTCTTTTAAGTGATTTGTACAAATAATTTCATAACTTAAAAGAATCATCAGATTAAAAATTGTGTATAACTATATATAAAATTTAAAACGTCTTTCAAAACGTAAAGCGACATCACAAATCTATATATTATTTTAAAAAAAGATTGTATGGTTTAGATATTAAAAATAATTATAATTAAAATTATATACAAAAATAAATAAATTTTTCATTGAAAAAAATCAAGTGTATATTATTAATATTAATCGTTACTTTTATTTTTAGAAGTGGAGATATAATTTAATAGATAAAAAAAATATTTTAAAGTTAATATGTAATTTAAATTTTAAACTATAAATTCAAAGACAATTTAAATTTTATACTTATAAATGATATATTTTGAGTCATGAACAATTAAAATTAGCATATTTCTCACCCTCACCGTTAGCTTTAAACTAACTGCAATTGCTTTTTAAATATAACGGGGCCCACATTTCTCTATTTGCGTCATTGCACTCTCTTCCCCCTACTCTCCCTCCCCTCTCTCTTGCTCTTAGAAGACCACAAATCCAAAGAAGATGAAGTAGTAATATGATTGATTGGGCATGCTCTCGTAAACTCTCCTTTTCCCCTTTAAATAACCTTTCCCTTTCTTCCCTGAACTTCCATGGTAATAGAGCCAACCAGAGAGAAACAAATGCAATGGCTATTATCTCTACTCCTCTCTCCCCCCCTCTTTATCACCTATTTTCACCTTATTAGTAGTTTCGCATCTTGACCTAGTTTCCTAAGATGTACACAGGCATGCTGAAATGCAAACTATATATATATATATAACTAGTTTAATCATCATACAACCACACACATTCTCAATTTTGATTTTTTTTTACAGGAGAATCTTGCAAATGCAAGATGATGCGGGCAAGATATTCTTTCCTAACTCTCAAAAGTGCAAGAAGGCAATAGTGCATGGGAAATTGTACATCTCCGACAATGTAGAGTTAGTGGCGAAGGAGGTCATAGTTTCAATGGATTGAGGCACCAAGGGAGTGTTTTAGTGGCAGCAACGTGGTCAACAATGCCTCCATTAGCTTCTTTGCAAGATTGCTTGAGAGAGAACATTACTAGCTAAGATGGTGCAAAACTTTACTACTTAGCTCGGTGGGCAAAATCAAAACAAAATCTAGTAGAATCAAAGCCATAAGCAAAGTTAATAAAGAAGCAGGTCAAAATAGCCTGATGAAGGGAGAGAAAAGCTTGCAAGAGGTAGTTAAGAGGAAAAAGACTGCATGTCAAGGGAGAAATTGAAATAGAAAAGAAGAGAGGGGGAAGAGGAGAGGGAAGCTCGCCATTCTCTAGAAGAAGGGAATGTCAAGCTAAGAGAAGAAAGACGACAAGGAAAGCTTAAGTTGAGACAAGGAAGCACAACAAATTTCTAAAGTAGGTATGAATTCCTTCAACAAAAGCATAACATCTCCATCTTTAACTCTAAGCACGTTTGCGTAGACCATTACTCCTTATCTAATTGCCATGATTGGCTCATCGATGCCATCTATAGATTAATGCCCATCACCATCCCCAACAACTACATGAGCCATCAAGATAAGGTGATGTTGTTAGGCCATAATGATGAAGACACACCAAATAAGGACATGCAAGTAACTTCTTCTTCTACTTTAGTAGTGACCTTCTCAAAGCAAGAAAGCAAAGAAAAGGAAAGAGGAAGGCGCGTGTAATTATAAACAATAGTAAAGCCTATTAGTATTGAGAGGGACCCAATTTTGTGTAACTACATTACTCCTTCCTTACTTGTTAGAACCATCGTTTGCTATAACTTTTTCTTTTTGAAAAAACATAAACACAACTTTAAGTTTTTGCACTTTACTTAAGTTTTATTATAAGTTCTTGTACTTTTTTCAGAGTTTTAAGTCCCCGCACTTATATTTTTAAATGTTCTAAATCCCTCAATGAGAAGTGTTATAGGTAAAGTTGTTAATTAAGGTTGGCCTGATCCTAAAGTATTGGCCCTTAAAGAGTCAAGGCTTAAACAAGTTGACCCTGTTAAGCCTAATTACATCTCACAAATTCATTTTAGTCAATCTGGCCTTAGCTTGCTTATGCTTGGCCTTATTTTTTTTATTTTTCAATTTAAAAATATAAAAAACATATTTAAACTCTCAAAAAATTTATTACACATAACATTAAATCTAGAAAAACAAATTTACATCAACACGCACAGCAACAAATTTAAGTTTAATAAAAAACAACATAACAAAATCAATACCAATAACAATAAAATTTTGCTAGCATCATCAACTAGATATTGATAATTTTCACTATTATTAACATCAATATATTTTCATCATTTTCCTTGTGGAGCCCCATTAGTGGTAAATATATTAAGTTTTTCATATATCCTTTTTTCATCCTTGTGAAATGAGATTAAAGTTTTAGAGTCAGTGTAATATTTTTATTTTAGGGCTCAAACGGGCCAACCCTTTTAAGCTTATTAGTATTGAGAGGGACCCAATTTTGAAAAAAGGGCTGGTTCGATGGACTTAGCTCTAAAGTAATAGCTTGGCCTTAAATTTTTTTTTGACTTACAAGGGCTGGTTTGATGGACTTAGCTCTAATTAGTTATAGAAATCTAGAACACTGAAAAATAATGCAAGGACCTATAATAAAACTCGAGTGAAGTGTGAGAATTTAAAGTTATGTTTTTTTCTTTTTTTTAATTAAAAGATACATGCATTAATCAAAAGAGATTATAAACTCTAAGGTCTACAAAAGAAACATTATCATTTGCCGCCACCTCTTGGTGAAGAGATGGAGGGAGATCATGAGTACAAATTTTATAAACTAAATTATGAGCCAAACTAACAAGATAATCAATAGTAGAGTTACAGTTCCTACTAAGCTAGAACCTTTGATATACATATACATATATATTGATAGGAAAAATATAATTATTGATCCCTGTAGTTTTATTAAATTTTATGTGTAGTTCCTATAGCTTTTTTTTTTTTTAATGTTTTCATTTCTTATAAGGACTTAAAATGCTAAAACTAGAGGAACCTAAATAATAAATATCACCAAAATTTGCTGAAACTAAAAATTAAAAACATTAAAAAAAATTACAAGAATTAAAAACAAAACTCAATAAAACTAGAAGAACCATAATTGTGTTTTCTATATATTTTGATAAATCAATGTGCACGTATTTATATAGACGTAGGAAGTGTCCCCCTTAGCTATGATGTAGTTCCGTCTCTGCCTTGGGGTACATTCTCACTTCCTCTACACTCTATATATTTGCAATCATATGTACAGAAATATCAAAATATCAGAAATGTTGAGTCTTTTCAGTATGATGAATCCCCCAACATCGTGGTTGGCAATGCAAAGGAGCTCAATGTATGATAAAAAAATGAGTAGGAAACTGCAAGCAAAAAAATCACAAATAGGATGCCTGCAAATTGCAACAGGGAGGATGCCAAATGATGAAAACATTTTGTATGTATGTTTGTTCGTGGAAGCTGCAGAAGTTCTGGCAAACACATAATTGATCAGTCGTTAAACAAGCCAACAGAAATAGCAGGGAGGCACGAAGCTTCTTTACGACTTGTTATCATTTACCAACCACAACAAACACATCAGTTTGCCCACTAAAACCTTGGAAAGAGACGGTTAAGCTATTAACATTGTTTGTTCTCTTTTAATTCCAACAACACCCATCTCACGCTTCTCACAAACATCATTCGCACTTTTCCCTTTACCTTTTAATTCTGTCTGTAATTCCTTTTCATAAAAACTTCCATATCCAGGATGCACAGAAAGCTCTTCCCTGCATCAACCACAACAAATCAAAGCCAAGAGTGTTCTGATTTTTGTGACCCAACTTGCCCTTACAACTGCTACTCTTACCCGGACCGCTACCTCCCGCCGCCGCCCATTTTACCTCCAAGTAATCAGATCTCGTCCTACTTGGCAATCGTTGCTTCATTATTCACTGTCATATTCGTTCTCGTTGGTTTCTACGTTCTCAAAATAAAGTGCTACTCTGATTGGTGTGGCCGGAGACGCAATGGATCCCTTGCCATGGAATCAGACAGCCTGGACGATGAGTTTGTTCGCGAGAATCAAGTTGATCACCCTATCTGGTTGATCACCACCATCGGCTTACAACAGTCAATCATAAAGTCCATTACAGTTTGTAAGTACAGAAAGGGCGAGGGATTGGTCGATGGAACCGTGTGTTCAGTGTGCTTGAATGAATTCCAGGAAGACGAAACCTTGAGACTCTTGCCAAAGTGCAGCCACGTGTTTCACATGCCCTGTATCGACACGTGGTTGCGGTCTCATATCAATTGCCCTCTTTGTCGTGCCGGTATTGTGCCCAGCAATGTCACTTCCGATGCAGCCATCTTAAATATGAGTTCAGCGGAGGAAAACTCGAACGCAGCGGGAAGAAATGGAGAAGCCCAGGTGGAGAGGGACGATGGTGAATTAGTCAGCGAGGTCTCGAGAAACCGGGAGGGAACAGAAGAAGCAGGGGAAGCCGCAGAGTTCATTCACGAACCAATTTCGAAGGAGCGTCCAAACATTGATGAGAATGAACAGGTTCTAGATGGAACTCGAAAGGGGACGAGTTCTGTTTCGATGGGTTCTTCGGTTGATCATGTAGACGATGAAACTGAACAATACACGATCAATCTCTTGGAGAAAGGCGGTGATGATTCAACACTCAATAAATCAGCACGCCGTTCCTCCATTGCACAACGTCTTCACGTAACCCCAATTTCGATGAAAAGGTCAGTCTCCTGCAGCGGGAAGATTGTATGTACGAGAACGAGGGGCTACCGGAGTCTTAATTCAAGTCTTCCCCGGTAGAATTTTCTAGCATTACGACATGTACACTGATATCAGCACGAAATGTCTGTTATACTGTCAGAATTTTAGGGGGTGCCATTATTTTTGCAACGATTAAATATGATGCGCGAAGCATGGAAAGCAGTGTTGTGTTCAAGAGCAAGAGATACATTTTAATTTTTAGACAAGTCAAACTTCAAGAAGGTTAAGCTGGTGTGCTCGTACTTGAATTCCGTGGCAGGCCAAGTTGATTCATACCATAAGTGAATCAGTTATATTGATTTTATCACTGTTTAAAAATTATCAAAAAAATTTTTTAAAAAAATTAAAATAATTCTCATGATTAAAATACTATTTAATATTTTAAAAATATTATATAACAAAAGCTTAGAAAATCATTTAATTAAATCAAACTATTGTTATTATGTTACGAGAGACTCACTGAAACAACAAAATTAAACCACTTTTAGGATCCAAGTCCCACATGTCTTGGGCATGATAAATATATACATTGCATTTAAAATCGAACTAGACCGATAGGTCAGACCAATGACCTGGTCATTTGTTTGGTACTGTTTTCTAATTTAAAGTAGTTATAATTGACCTGAGTTAATTCAAGTGACTCGAGATCAATTCGGATCAACCTATTCAATCCCATAGGTTAGGCGTGTTGATCTTTTTAAAAAATTTTGACTCCCAAAACAACACCATTTTAGGGTTTAAAATATAAAAATTAAAAATTAAAAAGAAAAGCCATAACGAAAAGCCCTAAATTTTCCCTAAGACAATGCCATTTTAGGATTAGAACAAAAAACAAAAAAAGACAAAGTTGGAAGCCCCAAGCCTAACTATTGATGTATGTGTCCTTGTTCATTCACTCATCTAATCATCTTCATCTTTGCTTCTCTATCCCTCGACATTATTTCAGCAACTACTTCTTGACATTCTCAAACTCATTGCTTTAGCAGCTTCTTTCTTGTTTGTTGTAGGTTTGTCACCGTCGTAGTGGTGGGTCTATCCTTGTTATCAATCATGCCCTTTCCCTCTTCACTTCCGTCGTCTCCATGGTTCTTGGTTTGCTCTCTCCATTGCTCCCTTTTGCCTCTTCAGTCTTCAAACGTTGCTTTTCAACTTTGGGTGTGAATTTTGTAGTTGGATTTTCTCCTTTGCAAATGAGAGAAAAATAGAAATCAGTACAAATCTAAACTATTAAATTAGATTTAAAAATTTATATTTAATTATTTTTAAAAATAAATATTAAGTTTAAACGGTTTAAATTTGTAATGAAGAGACAATAAGAAAAAAAAAAAAGTAAACGATAGAAACCCACCTTGTAAATTTTGCAAAGCAAAGAAAAGATAGGCAACAGTGAAAGAGGTGGCATACCTTATACTTCCTATCTCTTTTCTTTTCAGACACGATGGCCTAGGCATGAATGAGTTGAAATAGATTGAAAATATAAATTTTTAAATATATAATGTCATAAAATAATGTAATAGGCATGGACATAAACTTTTAAACTACCATTTTCCTCCTATTTCTAATCGTGCATAAGTGCGAATGTGTATAATATGTATGTATATATGTGTGTATGTTAACAATGTTACTTTATATATTTTTACCTTGATATTGTTCTTATTTGACATTTATTTATTGTTTTGTATTTTTTATGCAACATAATTTCAAATATCTTAATTTTATTATAAAGATGAATAATATTTAAAATGTTGTTGTGTTTTTATTGTTGTATGTTCGATGAGGTGTCTTGGATACGGATACATGTATTAAGAATTAATGTATTTTTATTTTAATTATATTATTTTATTTTGATTGGTTTGACCTCCAACTAAACCTTTGACTCTTGATCTCTAATTTTAGCCGGTTCAATTTTTAGTAGCTTGAGTATACGTGGGCAGCAATGAGAAGAGGCCTGATCCCTTGGCTAGGAACTACGACGGTACGTCATTGTGTGTGTGTGTGTGTGTTTTTTTTTTTTTGGTTTCTTGAGAAGTTCAAGAACGTCAAGCTTGTGCGGCTGTAACATTTATCATAGTTTAGCTTTCTGTTTTCGATGCCTCCTGGGCTCATATACTTGCGGTGGGTGATGTGAAGCCCCAACTATGAAAATGACTCTGGCATCACCAGGGCTCTTACAAGTCCTTCACCCACTAACTTCCCTTAAATTAAAAAAAGTCGTCCTCCACGCTCCACAGCCTTGACCCATAGAAGCAAGAATGTCCATAAGCCAAAACGCTGTGGTATTATTATTATTATTATTATTATTATATCTGTTTTGTTGAAAGAAATCATATTCAAAACTCAAATTTGAATGGTTTGTTATGTTGCAAAAGACCAGCCTCTCTAGACCCAACTCTGTTAGAAAATGTTATGATTTTAAAATATGCGCGTTGTCTCTCACCTAAAACCTAAAAAATAATTGAAAAACTATTTAAGAAGCTCAGTGTCTAGTGTTTTAATAAAAATAGAAGAAATAAAAGAAGAGGAAAGGAAAAGTTCATATGTTAGCCAAAATGTCGTGTTCATGGTTCCGAATTAACCCTTCCAGTGATATGATGTCACAGCTCCTTTGACCGTGAAGGTTAGGTGACCACTCATAGTCTCGAAACTCTAACCGAGTCCAGGCCAACTTCTATAGTAGTTTTGTTCTGTAAGGCTGAAAATGTATAATAATTTATTCTCTGATTATTACCCGAAGAAACATTCACATAGAGATAATTGCTTCCTTTACCTTGACTCCTTTGCTCTCCATTGCCTGGTTGCTTCCAAGGATCATGATCGGGGAATATTATTCCTTCCTTCCTTCCTTCATTTCCAGGAAGCTTTTCTTGACATGTACTATAATTGATGCATATAACTATTAGTTTATCTAGATGTAATATATAACATTTCAATTTAAATTTTAATAATTAATTTAAATTAATATAAATTTTGAAAAATATTTAAAGGTGAGTAAATTAATAGGAGATGATTGTTAAATCTAATTAGAATATAATTCTAAATTAAAATGTAAAAAAAATACTTAATTAATTAATTAAAAAAATATTAAATTATTATTATTATTATTAAAAAAAAGAAAATGTATAAAAAAAGAAGAAGATGAAGAAGAAATGACTGCTTTCGGCGCGCTCCCACGACAATCATGACATATATATATATTATAATAAAAAAAAGGAGAGAGGAGAGAGGAAAGAGTAAACAATAAAAAAAACATGTGGGACCCACAGTATTTTTTTTTATAAAGACACCCTCTTTCCTTCATTTCTTCATTTTTTCATTTCATCCCTGTACGCGAGCTGAGACAGAGCGAGTGAGAGAGCGAGCGACACTGACGGAGAGACTGGCTGATTTAGAAGGTGAAGCTCCATAATAGGATACTTCATATGAGATTTTAAGCATTTTAAGATTAGGTAAGTGTTCTAAATATTTTTCTTAGTCATCTTTTCTCTTTGGTTTCTGATTTTGTGGTGGTAGAAAATTTAAGATTTGGAAGAGGGATGAATTTATGTTGAATAAATATGATTTTTGAGGTTGTTAGTAGTGTAATAAATATTCTAGAGTATTATTTTGTTGATAGAATTGGAATTTGAGGCATTTGAGTTTATCCTTAGATTCCTATGGGTAGATTTTTAGTTAAATCTGAAAATATAAATTGATTTGTTGATATTTAAATGATTGTTTGAGATGAGAAATAAATTATTATGACTATAGAATAATGATTCTAGGCTTGAAATTAAGTCTGCAATTTTTGGGTATTTTTATGTGCGAATTTTTGGAATAAAAAGAGAAATTTTGATATTAGAGAAATATTTGAATAAAATTATTGTGAAGGAGACTATTGAACCAAGTAGATAGGTTCAAATACATGAAATTAAATTTTAGAATTCAAGAGACTAAGACTAATTTCTTAAAAAAATAAATAAATAAATAAATAAAAAATAAAATAAAATAAATACTTAGCTGTTAGAGTATGAGTGAAAATTGTGTTGATAATATTATTGACACATTGGGATATGATCAATTGTAGATTAATTTTCTTTTGACACCATTCAAGCTTTGGAAAGCTTTGGAAGTGATGTAACTTGAGGGGTAACTTTTGACCTCTTAAAGGTTGAGGTAACCGGGGGAAATCTATTTTATGCATTTGTATGTTAATTAATTAATTATGTTGGTGAAATAAAAAAATATATATATCTAAATTTGAAATAGTTGTTTGTAATGCATGTGGCTTTGTTGAGACCTTATAATTTGTGACCGAGTTAATTGTGACTTGGTATAAGTAATGAGATTAATGTTGATGATGATGTGCACAATCTTAACTATAAATTATGAATTATATATATGAGTTTTTAAAATGCATTTTTTTATTATTATGATCATATGGCGGGAGTTCGCCTTAGTGAAGGAGTTAGCGATTACATAAAATCCATATGGTACTTGGCTATTAACCAATAATCTTAGGGGTTATAGCCGCCACTTACCTTATAAGGTACTATAGCATTGTTCCTATTAAGAGACTTGACCCTACTGGCCTACCTGGAGTTTTGGGTAGAGCTAGTTTTGGGTATGACACCCCATAGTGTGTGATTTGGGGAAAACCGTGTTCATAAGTGAGTAAGGTAACCCTGGCCTGGTAGCCTCTCATGATATGATTAAGGCTTTGGGTAGTCTCACCACATGGATGATTCCTTCCGGTTGTTGGCCCACGGATTTCGTGTCAGAGGAAATAAGGGGGGATATAAGGAAGAAATTGATCATGAATATTATTATTATCATGTCATTTGAGTGATTGATGGCTATGTTGAGAATATAATTATAATTGTAGAAATGAGAACATGTAGTAATTATGCGAATAATGTATATGTGGCTATTTGTGCAAATTTTATACTTGACTTTATTCTTGAAATTATTCACATGAGTTAAATATTAATGTGATTAACATATTATTAATGTGATTGTATGAATGGTCACCTTGATAAATTTATTGGTCACTTTCATTCATGATTAATTATCATTCATTTGTATAACTTAGATATACCTTGGTTACTGAGTGGTTGTACTCACCCCTCTCTGTTAACATATTACAGGAACTAGCTCATCTGAGAAGAATAGAGGAAAGGAGCTTAGGCCAAGTGATAATAATCACTTCTGTAGGCCTCTCTCCTTTTATTTGATATGTGTATTTAGTTTATGATATTGCCATCTAGGATAATATATTCTTGATCCACTTGCATTATGGGTTTTGTGTTGGAAAAAAATGTATTTTGGGCCCTGGGGAATGTGGTTTGATGCTTGTGCTATAATTACGGGCCAAAATATTTGTGCAGGTAAAAATAGTTATTATCATGCTTTTGCATATGTTTAATTAAATGATATGAGTTTTTAAAATATTTTAAAGACTTGAGATCCCTTTATATTAAATAGTTTATAAAAATAATACATGTTAAGATTTAATTTAGGTTAATCTCGTAATGAATAATCCATTTGGGTTTGTTCTTGATTAACCATGATTAGTGTGATGATTAAGTCCTAATTTAGGACGCTCATTACATAATATAAAGTCACAAACTTTTGGAAGAACATAATATTGTTAATATTTTTTCCTAGTGAAATGGGATCCTAATTTAGGACGCTCATTACATAATATAAAGTCACAAACTTTTGGAAGAACATAATATTGTTAATATTTTTTCCTAGTGAAATGGGAAATGCTGGAGTTTTTCCTGGGAAAGTTGTCTCCTTTTCAGGTCTCAATAATCTAGAACTCCAATGATATTCTTTGCAAAATTTCTTGGACCATACCTCAAAATTAACCTTATTGTATTCTAGCCCTAGCTAGCTTAGTCACAAAGAATATCTCCTAGCAAGCACTTTAAAATGTCTTAATTTGCCTTCATGGTTGGATGAAATGAAGTGAAATGACCCCATTGGTCCACGACAAAAGTTGAAGTCCAATAGGGGAAAGAAAGAGAGCAAATGTAACGGGGCCCTAAAAACAACAAAGGATAAATAAAGCCACAATAGTGTTGATCAATGCGGAGACATCATACAATTGAATTTCAATGGATAAGACGAGATCGGCCTTTCGAAGGCTTTTTAAGGCAAGCGTTGGTTTTGCCTCTATAAATCTTTCCTTTTTTCCTGAACCAAAATCTGATGGACGTGGTAGACCAAGCATGTATGCATCACTTACGAACTAAATTTACATCCAGTAACGTCTAATTATAAATTCATAATGATACAGCGTTCTCTTTGAAACAGTAATTTATCTATCCATACTCATATTTTGATCATTTTTCAATGCAACAATCGAGTACATTATCTACATGTCACACAGCAATGACATTAGTACAGTACGTATTCTCATGTACATTCAGGGAAAGAGAGAGATAAATGTATCAACGAGTATCAAGGGTAGCACACTGTATCAGACTGAATGTGAAAGAAAATGATCCAATTTATTTTTTATTTTTCTATCATGAATGGGCCTGATAGTAATAAGGGTCCTAAATGCCATTTTGAGATAAATTACATTAAAGTCAGGGAATAGATTATTGGGCCTTGGAGTCATGTGAATAGGCCAACGGAAGGGGTGATGGGCTTTGGTGTTATGAAGATATATAGAGAGAGCAGGTGCAACGTGAGGGTTGTTGAAGAATTTATGAATCGTCTTCCTTCTTGAGCCTGCGTCTCTTATCTCTAAACTTCTACTCTACTTCTTCCATCTGTGCCCTTTTCTATATCGATCACTTGTTCTTATTTCCATGTTGATTTCCTTCCATTTACCTGATAATTTCATGTCTATGACTGTAATGGTAGGTTATATGAATTGAATGTCTATATCCAAAGTATTTTTGTGTTCTTTTTACTGCTATCATATCAGTGATCATGACAAATGGTACTTTCATTGAGAGAGGAGCTCCACCTCCTACACCTAAGCAGCATAATATAATGGAAGAAATCTTAAATTGATTGGAGTCTACTCTTCTTCGAGCTCTTAAAGTTATGGATTCATTGGTAGGTAATTTTGAGAAGCATTATCCAGTCCATGACCTTGAGTGGGCCAAGGCACGGATTGATCTACAACAAGAAATTAGCAAGTATGATTCACCTGAGTCAAATGAAAATTCATCTGCTAAGGTTATGATTGTCGAGATGTCAAATGAAAATCACCTACGCTCCTCTGAGTTTTTGTATCTTCATTAAATAGATGCTGAAATGGTCATAATCTCTCATCTGGAGTGGTGGATGTGCAACTAGCCATCGAGGCACCATGCTCAGATTCTTTTCCCCTTTTGAATTTACCGCATGCGTGCTTAGATTTGACCTTTGAAGATAATGCCTCTATTATGTCACTAAACTTTGCCTTGGGTGATGGAGACAAAGATGAATCATCAATGATCGACAACCCTTTGTTAGTGGAGGATAATTTGATTATTGTCGAAATTGAAGCAGCAAGCCTGTCTTCTTCTCTCGTTGCTGTTACCAGTGCTGGTCCATCAAAAATCTCTTCTACTCCAATGTTATCAGTGCTAACTCCACTACTGCTAGCGACGACTATTAAGCCCTCACTGATTCACCTAACGCTATTGCACCAACTTAGTACGGTGAGCGTGGATTTTATATTGTTGTTCCATAAAAGGAATTCCTCAAATCCAGATTGGGTTAGCTTCAATCACAATCACGAAGCCCAATTTACATGGCCTGAATTTCTAACCAAATACTTTCTCCAAAAGGGTTTAATCGGTTATGAATTAGATGAACTTCATATATTCGATCCTGGTATCCTCAGCTTTTCGCATGCCTTATTGCTCGATGACTCACTCCATTGCTTATCTACATCAATCTCTTATAAGAGTTTACTTACCATTGTTTCTAAGGATTTACCCTTCATTCTACTGAGTGCTACTCGTCAGGTGGTATCTTCCACACTATTTCCATTAAGGTTACTATTGTATGAGTTTTACCAGACAATGAGAATTGGTTACAATATATTTAGTTGGAATTATAAGGGCATTCTTGATCTGAAATTGACCTTGATACTGATGCACCTGATTTTAGTAAAAGTGGTGGTATTATTATTACTTTCCTTACAACTGGAAATTGTTGCCTTCTTTTTATGATGTCCACTAGGAGTTTATTCATTGGTTATACTACAAGTTCTCCCTCACGTCTTTACTACCTGAATATGTTAAACTATCATCATATGTTCATATGTAACCCTAGAGGTTTTAAGATATATTGGTGCTCGAATTTTGCTGTTCAAATTTATCTTTCATTGAATGGTTCGACTATTGCAACTGCTGCTACGTTAATGCAACATAATCCTGATTTCAATACTTCTCCTTGTCTGTCGCAATATGGGATGAGTTGTGGAGAATATTGTGCACCTATATTAAGTACGCAGTAAAATTTTGAAATTTGGGTATTATTTCGATGCTCTACATTTGTAATGTCATAGACTGATAGTTTTGCTACTATTACCATTAAAGAACTTTATGCAAAAGTTGGATTGCTTCCTTGCCGTGATGTTCAGATGGCCCTAAACAGTGTGCTACAATGCATATATGGGCAACAAGGCTTTCTTGGTTTATTAAGCTTGCAACAAGAAGGGTCTATGCCAACTTTGAATTATCTTTTGGATGCTTGGAATTATGAAAATTCAAAATTAGCCTACCCCCATAACATTTTGCTGTCATGTGAAATACTTCTAGTTTCAACCAATGGGTTCCCTCATCTAATCAAGAAGTATTTTCATGGTCATGAATTGGGTGTAATGTATCCAAAATTCCTTGTAGCTACTCATATCGTGACTCTTCTGGTTACCTTAGTTGAGCTGAATGGACATTTGGATCTTAAAAATTCTCAATTGCAGAAGAAGTGTCATTTTACTAAAATAATACCGTTAGGTTACACCAAACTTCTGCTATTTGTCATGGGCTCTTCTATTTCAAATGTAAGTGGATATAATGGACTAATGGCACATGTTTTATATCAGGCAATAGCAACAATGGCACATGATGTTATTAAAGTCGAAGACCATCGACAGTATCAGATTCCGCTTATCTCATATATGATTGGCTTTTTAACTTTTGGAATTAGCAAAGGTGGTATTATTTCTTGCACTTACCAACAATGGGTTTATTACAAATGGTTTTGCTGGAATGCATTGGATCCACCTATAGTCAAGCCTTGGACGTTTTTCATGTTACGATGTTCATTTTTGACTCTAAGGATCCACCTTAATAACAATCCTCAAGCTTCTAACAAAAAGAGCCATTATCTTTATTTAAACAATTATGGTTCATCAAACCTGTCAGCATACAGCATATTCCTTCAAGTTCATCCCATGCTACATGTGTTTGAATCTATCAACATCTTGGCGAGTCCCACCTTGACCTTGAGGACAAGGTCAATTTTCAAGAAGGGGGTAATGTCATGAATGGGCCTGATAGTAATAAGGGTCCTAAATGTCATTTTGAGATAAATTATGTTGAAGTCAAGGAATAGATTATTGGGCCTTGGAGTCATGTGAATAGGCCAATGAAAGGGGTGATGGGCTTTGGTGTTATGAAGATATATAGAGAAAGCAGGTGCAATATGAGGGTTGTTGAAGAATTTGTGAATCGTCTTCCTCTCTTGAGCCTCCGTCTCTTCTCTCTAAACTTCTACTCCACTTCTTCCTTCTTTGCCCTTTTCTATATCGATCACTTGTTCTTATTTCCATGTTGATTTCCTTCCATTTACCTGATAATTTCATGTTTATGACTGTAATGGTTGGTTATATGAATTGAGTGTCTATATCCAAAGTATTTTTTTGTTCTTTTTACTGTTATCATATCGGTGATCATGACATTTTCCTGGGTTCAAGTCGACATAGACAAATGGGACCTTCAAGAATCCATCATGGTTTAATTTCTCGATCATAAATTGATGTCTTGCCTTTGTATGGTGGCAATTTTTTCTACCAATTATCACGGTTTCGCAAGGATGATAATGCTATTATTAATTAATATCAGACTCGTTAAAATGGGCTATATATTATAAAAATCAGATGGGTATTTATCACCCCTCTAATCCTATTGAATTAATTAGGGGTATTCATGGGCAATATAAATATAAGTTTTGCTTTATATTCTTCTGTTAAGGGTAAGGGTGCGTATTAATCAGTAATTACAATAAATGATGCTAGACGACAAGTGACTCAGGTTGACCATAGAATGGCACAATAACATAAGCCAGTGATTATGACCGTTGAATCTTAAACAGGCAACGACGATTTATAGTTGGCGAAGACTTCATCGAGATAAAAGGCGAAGAAAAAAAGATACGAAAGCTAGTTGTGTATATTTATCTTTTCAAATATGACACTATTATCGAACAACACTGAAATTAATAAAAATTAAATTTTATAATAAAGTATAATTTAGGTTATTTTTTTAAAAGTCAAGTTAATTATTTAAATTAATATTTATGAAAAGCTAAATAGTGGGAGATTTTTTTAATAATAAAATTAATTAAAAACACTAAATTAAAATTAAATAATTAAAGTAACTTTAACTGAGAAAATTATTAAACACAAACAATACAATCAATCATAACCCAAACAACACCTAAATTTAATCTTTCTTATTCACAAAATAAATTAAATTAATTTAACTTTATTATTCTGGTTTTACTCAATATTTCTCAAATTATAATTCAAGGATTAAATAAAAAATTAATTTATAAATTAATTTAGATCTTTCTAAACCCACAACTTAAAAACTGTTTTTATATTAATCATACAAAAATAAAGTATGAATAATCACTCAAATTGAGCCAAATTTCTCTTATAATGCTATATCAATCAATTATAAAAACTAAACTTCAAATCAAATATATAATTCAAAAATCATGCAATAAAAATACTCTAATTAATAATAAAAATTAAAATATAAAATTCAAATATAGGGAGAATAAAAGTAAATTAGAATAAAGCTCTAATAAAATTTTTATTAAATATTAAAGACTTTGATTACAACTTAAAATTATAATTTGTAATTAATTATATATAAAAATTAGTTCTTTATTACTCTAAAAATCAAACAATATAATATGTGAAATATGAGAAACCATTGTCCAAAGAAATTGATGAACGAAAAAAGGCCAAGGGCAATCGCGCCTCTGCCCCTCTACAATTTCCTCCCTCTTCGTCTGCTGTTCTATTCCTCTAAAAAGTCGTGCATCCCCTTCTGTGCTTTCTTTTTCAATTAAAAATCATGTGTGCCGCTCTACAAATATAAAACCTAATAATTTAATAAAAATGATAAAATTATTCTTAATAACTTTAATTAAAAATTATATTAAAATATTCAAAATAAATATAAATAAGTTTTTAAGATTTAATTCTTGACGTGATTTTTAAATATGCCCACATTTTTTCTTTAAAATAATCTCTATTAATATTTTTTAAATTAGATTCAGAAAATCTACATAAATAAAAAAAATTCAAATATTTTAAATATAAAATATGAAAAAATATTAAATATATTATTTATATTGTAAAATTTAATATTTAGGTAGTTAAAATTCAAAAGTTGAAGCTTGGCTAATAAAATCAAATAATATTTAATTAAACTCAATTAGCCTAAAATAAATATTTAAAAGTCTAAATTAAAAGGATAAAAATATATAAAATTATTATTTATCATACTTCATGGAAAAAAACATTTCTTCATATCTAGTACCACTAGTAGAAAATAGAAAATTTAAATATCAATATTTACACCGATTATGGTGCCTACAATGTGGAAATTAGAGGACTGGCATTTTCATAAATAAAATTTTTGAGTCAATATCTATACCGGTTCTAATATCTAACTGGCGTAGATATGAACCTATACCAAGGCTATTGTGAACTAATATAGATATGCAATATATTTATAAAATATTTTTTTTAATATTTACACCGGTTACATGGGGTAACCAGTGTAGGTATATTTAGTTCTATTTTTTAAAAATTTTTATACCATATCTACACTAGTTATTATAACTGGTGTAGATATGATAGCAGAATTTTCAAATTTTCAAAAGTCCTTTTTCTCTGTTTGCCTCTTCTCGCTTGTCTCCTTCTCACTAAATCTGAAATCCCTTTTTCTCTATTTGTATTGTCTCGCTTGTCCCCTTCTCGCCTTTGTTTATCTCTCCCTCTCTTAGTCTCACTATCTTGCTTGTCTCCTTCTCACGGCACACTCTTTGTTTATTGCGTGCTCATCCATCAAAGTTCAACGATTTTTGCTTATGGTTCAACCCATCCATTCGTTGCTGGTTATGTGAGTGGTCGAAATCTTCCTCCTCGTTCCTCCTTTGTTTGTGTGTCATTGTAGGTTTTGTCTTTGCTATGTAAGATCCTCCTTCTGCTTTTGTTGATGACTTCTTTCTCTTTTCCTCCTTTATTGTTGCTAATTCAAGTTTGGGGGCCTCAAGCTTTTATGCCTTTATTAAATTTGTGTGTGTGCATGTGGGTGGGAATTAATTGTTATGAAACTAATCCTTCCTTTCAATTTTCATGTACTGTGCGAATGTATGGATGGTAGAGGTATAAGCAAGATAGATTTATTCAAGCATTGGCATTGTAGAATTGTTGGGAGAAATTATTGGGATGAAATTTAAAGAGAAGAGGCTAGTATTAAAATTTAAAAATTCATGTTTGCAATGTATTTGATGAAATGCCTATTAGGAAGGTTTGCTTGATTATGCATTGGTAACTCTTAATCCCACAAGAAGCATGAAATAGCTTGGGTGTTATTTATTTGTAAATCTAAATTGAGTTTTTGTGAAGGAATTTATTTAAAAAGTTATTGAGATCCTAAGTGAAGTTTGAATTATTGAAAGTTATATGACTAATAATTTATAAGATATAATATTATTTTAGAAGTCATATTTAGATGCCTGAAAATTGTTAAAAATTACTACAAGAAAATGTGTTGTGCCTATATAAATTCTATTATGTTAGTTTATTTCTTATGAATTAAATTATTGTGACATTATTATTAGTTTATTTTCTATACGCTAGTGGAGTGCTGATAAAAGCCTAAGGCACCCAATAGACATTGCATGCGACTTTATTTTATTTAAATAATAATATTTTTTTATATTTTTAATTGTAAATTTATTAAAAAGTTCAACTTTAAAGGAAGATTTTGCCGAAATTTTTTTAAAAATTATTATTTTGCCCCTTCTTCTATATAGAAAGGGTCAACCAATATAAAGTATGCTTCCCTCATACTTATTAGATAGGAGGGAAGCCAACTCTAAAAGAATATTATCAAAAAGTTAAAAATTTTCAACTTGAATTGGAAATTATTGTGTTAACATGCTTGTTTCTTATTTTTTTTAACACATAACTTGTTGTTTGGCCCTAGCCTAATGATTTAGTGATAATTCATGAACTCTATTATGTTTTAGGAAGCAAATTAAACATGAATCATAGTTGAATAGATGCCAACCGAACAAGCCTAAAGCATGCTAATGGGATTAATGAGTTTCTAAAATTTGCTCAAAGTAATGTTGAAGATAATAGTGAGAGGTTTTATTATCCCTATAGGGACAATTTGAATGAGAGGCGACTAAGTATAAATAAGATATATGAACACTTAATTTGTGAGAAATTTCTCAAAAGTTATAGAATATGGATATGACATGGTAAAAGACTGAATATGATGATGCCGAGTACATCTCAATTGTGGGATGTTGATATTGTTGTTCACGATGACGACGACAAGGTTGATCGATTGGAGGACATGGTCTGTTACATGGGTAAGTAGGCTTTTGATCAATCTCAAGCATACAATATTATGTGCAGTGATGCAGAGACACCTTTTGTATTTAAGATGTGAGGAATTTAGTTTGTTGAAAGTAGAATTGGAGTTGGTAAACTTAAAAGCTAGATTCAGGTGGAGCAATAAGAGTTTCACAAAAATGCTCGAGTTGTTCAAACTAATGATTTTGAAAGAAAATGTGTCGTTGGTTTATTATGAGGCAAAGAAAATTCTATGCACACTAGACATGGAATTCAAAAAAATACAGGATGCTCAGATGACTGCATACTGTACAGGAAAGAGCATGAAGAGGAGCAAATTAAAAATGTCCGGTATGATTTATAAATTGTTTATTTCTTGTGTTTTATTGAAATTAGAACATGCTTTATATATTAGTTATATTACTGATTATTTTTACCTATTGTCTAAACAAGAACATGGAGGATCGAAGTGTTAATTAGGACCAGTCTCACCCTTCTACTCTGATTGTGTCTACCAATGGTAATGATAGTGTGCCCATTAGTTCCCAAACTGTGGGTAGCAGCAACCGGTCTACACGATCTATGAGACCTAAAAGTGGGCCGTGATTAAGAGAGTTAGCTTTGAATCGAAATATTAGTGTAACTTTTCAAAATTGAATTTTTCAAATATGCATAAAAGATGATGTAGTGAAAGAGATTACAAATACTTTAGTTGTACTTAATTGAATAATAAAAAGTTACGCAAACTCTACATTAAAATACATGATTTATTTATTATTGCCAACAAGCTACGTGCTACCATTTAATTGAAAGTTTAGTTTTTGTTTTTACCAGCATATGCATACATAGTTGAAATAAGCGGCCGAGAAAATTTCGTTGGAAAATTTAAATAAATTAATGAATAAAAACATAAACAATGTGAATAAGAGGGGGGTTGGTCGGTAAAAAACACAGGGGGGTAAAAATTAAAACAAAATAATGATGATACACGAGATTCTTAAAAGATTTTCCGGTTGTACAATGTAGTTTATGATGTTACGTTATTTATTCTTATTAGTTACTTCTCGGGCGATTAGCTATATAAGCAGGTCCTTCACTCGAGTGTCTTTAATTATATATTTATTCTGCATGCCCATCTGTCCATGGCGGCCTAGTGCCAGTGATGAAGATGATGGCGTTCAACGACCCTTCAAAGCCGCATAAGTAATGAATATGAATAGGGCGCTCCTTTTATTTTTATTTTTATTTTTATTTTTAGGTTTAGGTTTGGTATGATCTATCATACATGCGTGACGTGGATCGTTGCCTATTAGTTAAGGTTTCAGCTTCAGCTGGTATGATTTATGAATGTCTGTTGGTTGCTTCCTCTCGACTTATTAATTAGCTTTTTTGGCCCACCAAGTCCCAGCCAATGCTCATGATCAGAGTCAGTTAATATAAGTATTTATAATCTGTTGGTAATTATATATATTGTTGTAACCAAGTTTGTTAGCCTGTTGAGATCGTACACGTGTGTATATCTAGCTCACACGCATCATAAATATTGTATCATACATTCATAATAATGAGATTTACCTTTACCCTTTCATTTCCTCTCACTCTCATTCCATACACATCCTAATATTCATAGCGTATAAGAACAGTGTGATTAATATATTCGATTATATGCAAAACTCCCGGTGCATGATTCTCTTCAGAATTCCAAACGGGTGGGCATTGTCAGATACATTGTGATGTTGATGACAAGAAACAGAAATAAAAAGGGACACTAAAAGAATATTTACGTGTAATTATACCCATTATTCTCTAAATCAATCACTAGGAATAATCGTGCATGTTGCTGTCAAACTATTCGTGATGATTCTGCCCCTGGTTTTAATTGGAAATTGGAAACATGAAACCCAATCCACACATATAGATCTTCCCTTTTGGTTTATAGTTTCTTTTAAAGTCAAGGGCATGATTAGACGGATTTTAGAGGAGCTAAATTCATAATCCGGCGATGGAGTTTCCGAATAATTAAACTGCACTCCAACTCATATACAACTAGTTCTAAATTGAGATTGATTTATATACAGACAGCTTACTCGGTGGGATAGTGTGACCGTAAAGATCATCCAACGGAAATTTACTATTATTTTTTTACCCTTTAAAGCCAGATTGATGTTAATTATATCGTGTAACAAAGCTTCCAAAATGAAGAGATGATATCGATAACCAGGGGAGTTCCATTTTAGAAGCTTAATTAAGCCAGACAGCCATCTCTTCAAGCAATTCAATAATAGAAAATAGTGGATAACATTTGAAACATTTCCTAAATCTTAACATTCTGCCATTAAACAAGAAAAATATCCAACCCAACCTTGAATGTGGGGTATTAAACATGGCTCTAAATTATGATTACAATTTGTGAATTTCAGTAAAGTTTATGTTTTGAAAGAAAGAAGAAAACAAATGTTTTGCATTTTATGAAAAATAATAAAATGATGAAAATAGTTTTTGTAGAAAAAATCATAAAAATTCACACATCTTAATTTAAGAGAATTTAAACCTTCAACTAAAGCAGGGATCGCTGGCTAGAAAAATAAAAAGAATAAAGCACGGGTCATTTTAAATGGGCAAATTTATGAATAGTTATTTTCCGCCACGAATTACGTTGTGTGTGTGTTCTTAAATGATTCTTGTTTTCCAATGCCCACCGTCAATTTCCGGGAACGCTATTACTGTCTCGCCGTTGGTATTTTTGAAGCTCTTGTCGACAAGGCAGCATGAAATCTGAAGGAATCAATAGTACGGTACCATGTATTCTCGAAATTTGGGTCGCTGTGTAGTCTCAATTTCAGTCTCCGATAATTTGTCGAAGCGAGAAATTAAAGAAGGAGTATTCCAGAGAGACACACAGAGCACGTACGACGCGAGATAAATTTAAAATGATCGTCGGTTTCTCGTAAAAAATGCGGTCGTTGGCGATTTGATTTCCAATCATACAGTGGTTTGGATTTGGTGATTCTGTTGCACGGGCAATATGTCACCATGCCCCCCAGTTGACAATAAATGGTTTCCGCTCGATTCAATTATTTGCTTCACGAATAAGCGAATCAAAACTTCCTTTTTTCTTAAAAAAGAAATTACGTGATAATTTATTGCATCGCACCATACGTAATAACGGAAGAGATCAAATTTAATTCCAACCGACGTAACAATGATTAATAATTAATAATTCACATATACGGGATAACAGTGGGCTGCCTTCCACAATTGAATATTCCCTTTTTTCTTCAATGATTTTTTTTTTATTTGAGCATTTGTTTAATGCTTACTTTCCGGGGTCCAGCAACTGAATTAGAAGGAGAAAACAAAACATCTGAAGCATCCTTATTTGACACGTAATACGTAATTCCATTCGAGATTTG
Organism: Prosopis cineraria; assembly: GCF_029017545.1. NCBI lineage: Eukaryota > Viridiplantae > Streptophyta > Magnoliopsida > Fabales > Fabaceae > Prosopis > Prosopis cineraria. The sequence continues at coordinate 4,116,077 of NW_026555346.1, forward strand.
TGACGCATATATATATATATATATATATATCGGAGGTACATGCTTTCAGCCACCACACATTGCACAACAATCGCATTTTGCCAAGTAAAATATTAATATTTTGCATAACCAGTTATATCGGAGGGTCGATGGAGACAGCATTATAATTAGATTTATAGAAAGGGGGGAAAACAAGAAAAAGAGAGACATTTTCGAGTTCAGCAGAAAGGCCCTTCCTCTTGGATTCTGCGCAATAGCTGATTCACAGCAGCAGCGATTTCATCCACCGTATTCAGCTCGCACCCATCTTCAAGCTGTTTTCGCCAAATCACGAGTATGAAATTGTAAGTTTCAATATTATATTAAAACCGAAGAGAAACGAGAAGAAGAGAGCGTATTCAAAGCGGGGAAAAATCTCTCAAATTATGGCAAACTATAATAATAAATAAAGATGGAGAAAATGGAAGCGACCTTGACACTAGCAGAGTAAAGGACCATGTCGTCGTGAGTAGTCACGTTGAGGTGGAGAACGGTGAGCCTGAGAGCTTGAAGGCCGACGACGATCTTGGTGAGCTGGCCGGAACGTTTCTTGGAGAGTATCTTGAGGTTGGCATGAGTGTCGACCATGGTGACTTCAATGTCCGCTACGGCCCATTGCCCGGAGGAGGGATTGCTCTGATTTGAGTGAGTGGAGTACTGTGGGAACGTGAAGAACTCGGCAAAGGGCGAGCTGCTCGTCCCGCAATCCTTCTCTTGTTGCATCGTCTTCTTCTTTCGTCCCTCCATTGACTGCAACAGCTGCTCTAGCTCTTTCACGAAGTTAATGGCGCCTCCTATTATAGACGCCTGGTCCCCCTGTTTCGGCCCACAGAAACAAAAACCATGTTCTACGTCGGTAATAATATCATAATTAATTAGGGCCTCATTCTTGACTCGAAAATTCAGAACCAAATTATTACAAATAGGAGGGGCTGTACTTAGCAGAGGAAAAAGGGGTTCGAGTTTTGAACTGACCCTTTGAACGTAAGACGGAGGCATCAAGGAACGAAGCGCCGCGAGGTAGTCATTCATCTGTCTCCGTCGATTGCGCTCCACAGCAATGTGAGTCATCCTCTGGCTCTCGAGGTCCTCCTTGTTCTTGGCAATCTTGGAGCGACGTCGTTTACGCCGACCTGAGGGAGCAGGGGAGATCAGTGATTGGTGGACGGTGCAGGCATCCGGGGAAGAGTTAGAGTCCCAAGTTGCATGGAGTTGTGTGGGCACTATGTCACTGTTGATAAGCACTCCGAAGGGGGCCTTCTCTTCTCCTGCATGGAAACCATGGTCGTCGGGTTTCCATGCTGCTGCGAACGAGTATGGGTCCTTGCACCAACTATACGGGAAGGGATCCTGCGAGAAAACTACAGCCTCTAGTGCCATTATTGTTTACCGGATCAGACTTTGCTATATGGCTCCCCCTGTTACTCGCGAAGGACAAGCTATTGTTTTCCGCAAACAAGGTACTGAGAGAAAGAGAGATGCCCGAGGGTAGGGCTGATGAAGGGATGCTAGCTGTAGAGGAAGAGATAGGGGAAGGAAAAGAAGAAGCTCGGGAAGGTGGTAGTGTAAGCTCAGCTCGAGCGCAATGCATTCACAAATAGTCCAAGAAACTGGCCTTTTATCATCGGCCCGAGGAAGAAAGTCTTGCAACTTGACGCAGGATATTCAAGCAAACAAAAATGCTACAGCAGCTTGCACGTGAGGTTTCTTCGTAGACCACTTCCTTGACCGCCCACGAGCCGCTCCTGATTCACAACTCGCAAACCACAAGAGCAGATACATAGATATAGAGAGAGATAGGCACGCATGCACAGGATTCAATTGTCACTTATTGCAAACGAATTTTATAAAATATCACACTTTATGAACTAACAAATAGGATTTTGCTTGTTTTCTTTACACAAGTGTCAATAAGATACACGCGCAAAATCTCGATTCGTGAACACTGTATCTTACCCTCCAACGCTTACAAAATTAGATCGAGCGGAATATATTCTTGCATCCAAGAAATGCATTCTAATAAGGTGTGAAAGCTTACAAATACAAATAAATGAATAATGGTTGGTTGGCGAGGGGGCCAGAAACAACAGCCTTCGCGTATTGTATCAGATGCCAATTTCGTGAACGAAGCAGGGTCTGCATCGCGAGGTACGAGGACAGTCATCTCCCTTGTCCACATGTGTTTACTAAGTTCAGTTCAAGGGCAGAATGGTCCTTTAACTGTCGGAAAATACTTTCTTGCAATATTATATATATAGGGCTGTTAGTTGTAATGGAATATGGAGCGGGGGTGGGTGGCTTCATTTGGCAATAATTTGGTCGGACACATGGACATGAAAAGGAGAAAGGTGACGAAAAGCTGGAAATAACTGAGAGATTCTCAGAAAAATCCATAGCAGCTGGGAAAGGGATTAAAAAAAAAAAAAGGAGTAGAAGATAAAAGGAAGGAAAGAACAACGACCAAACAGGCGAGCTGAGGACGCGAGGACAAGGTCAGACAGCAGAGGAATCCATGTGACCACACAAACAGCCACTCTGTATGCATCTGCCATCCACACCATGCCTCTCTCTCCCCCCTCTCGCTTCCCTAGTTGCACTTTCCGAGGCTCCGATGCTGTGCTCTTCCCCCCTGTTTTATTTCTCCCAAAATCTTTAATTTCCCTCTTTTTACATCATTAAACAAATGAGTCTAATGATTTTTAACTGTTTAAATTTTTGTCATTAGTCCTGCTTCGTTTCGCTTCTGGCCTTCCCCCTCTACAATTATGATTTTTGCGATGTTTAGAAACTCCTCCACGGGAAGTAATTTGAGGAGAATTTTTTCTTTTTGTAATTTATATATGGTAGGATATTAAAAGAGTCGAGTGTAATCAACCAGCGTCTCATGAGATATATTTTAGCACGACTTCCCCGGAGGAAAAAAACTAGTTTTTTCACCTTCATATATTTTGCTCTCGATATATGCCAGAGACGAACAGACTTGGCGGCACTGCTATACTTGAGTATCAACAATTTGACCACATCTCGATGAGACATTCTCTAGGCTTTCTTCCCTTTTCTCTTGGTTCTCTCCATGTCCAGTGGAGCATTGCTAACATCATAAGATGTATTTTTGTATATCATTAATCTAATCAGCTTTTCAATTATTATTCCCCAACTTATCATTAATAGTTGCGCTGCCAATACTCTCTTATCTGAGACTAGAAAATGATTAATCAAGGAAAGAAAATCCAAACCCAACTGGCACTACTTGGAATGTATCCGCAAAAATTGTAATTTAAGAGATTCGACGACTGAAATTAAGTCTCAATGACAGGGCAACCTTGATTGATTGATATCTACGTCTACTAGCTACCCCTCTAAACTCCATTATCTATCAGATTTGTTTACGTAAAGCCGATAGTTTACGACACATTTTAATTGTTAACTGTGTTGAGTATCGTATTACGCTAGCCAGCGCGTATCGTGTCCCCCTTATTCTACATTAATTCTTCCTCTCACCATCCATCTTCCGTCCCATGATAGCATCTTATCTAAATTAATTAATTTTATGTAAGATGCATGCATCGCCAAATAATTAATTATTATCCATTATCCCCTGCATATAAACTAAGCTATACCTTTCCATATCGAACTCATTTTGGGGCAGATGTGCATTCGCGGGCTTATTTTTTATCAACCTGTCCCTGCATGACGAGGGAATGGTCCACATGAAAGAGTTGTGTGTCTTGTAAATATTTCTAGTGGCTAGGAAGTTAATTTTTACTTTTAAATTTTAAAATACAGTGTTTACTAGATTCTTTTCCATCTTTTAAATTAAGCAACGAATAAGATTAAATCATTCGTATCTTAAATCGATGCACTGTGTTAAAGAAGATGTTAAAAGACACATGACATGTAAATGAGATGGGAGGGAGTATAAAATTTAGGTGGACATGAAACTTGGTTTGGTAAAAAATTGGATAGAGGTCAAAGTATAAGCACTGCATGCCAAGTAATAAAACGTGATGAGGAAGAAAGTAGGATATAGCAATTAGCAAAGAGTGATAGAGGGTAGAGTAGAGGGGCCGATCGAGGCAGGGGAGGCACGCCATGGAAGGAGTTTGTCCGAATGTAGAAGTGGGGTTGCAGCTAATGAAAACAAGAGCAGTCCAGATTTCTGTGCAATCAAAGCGTCATTATTCTGGTGGCCAGTGATTAAAATAGTAATTAGGCTGCATGTGCTTCAACCGCAAAACACGCTTCCACACAGCATTCTAACCGAGTATAATCGGCCTTTTTACTAATTATTTCATAATTAATAGATTAATACTTGTAGTGACATTACGGTTTGGTCATTGGCCAAGCCCTGGTCTCAGATAGATGGTTTTTATTAAATAAATGAGCCAACAGCTCTGTCGTCCAGAAACTAAAGCCTCAAATTCTGGGAACCCATTTCTTGTTTTATACCTAGATGCTGGCGTTTGCGGTGCACAATCTCCTGATCACATCAGGTTGTGGCTGTGCTCTCGTGTCAGAAACGCATTCAAGCAGGCTTCCGCTGTTCACCAATCGTGAATGGCATGGTTAACGCTGGTTCTAAAGCAAATACGGTGGCTGGTCAAAAAAACAAACAAACAAACAACACAAGTACGGCAGTAGTCTCTTTTAAGTTTTAAGACTGGCTGTTGTGTGTGTACACAGTTTTGAGTGAATGTATGCAAGGTGTGTTTAATGGTATATTTGGTACTTTATATTTTTATTTTAAAAAAACAAAATTATAAAGTGTGTTTAACCAACTTTACTGGCATGCGTAAATTCATCTAAATCTATCTTATAAATTCAGAGGGAGGGAGTATAATTTTTCCATGGTAGTGAACAATACGACTTTTTTCTAGATTTTATATTACATGAGTTCTTATTCACGCTGGACAAATAAATAACTATTTTTATATAATATATAGTACAGTGTTTAATTGTTAAAAAAAATGCACAGGAGGCTCCACTGGAAAATGGTAGGGTATGGGATGACGAACTTTAAAGTTGAAACTTGGCATTCACTCGCCACATAATTATGGAAGAAAAGGGCGTGGTTAAGTCTGAGAAAAGCCGATGAGAAGGTAGGTGGCTTGGAGTTAAGCAGCTACGTATAGGCCCTCCAACTTGGCCCCTTAGGGGCAGCTGGAGCTTTCTGATTAAGTAGCGTGTCGCGAGAGGGAATTTACGTGATAACCAATAATTAGATGTCATTAGAATACATTTAGAGTTTGATTGGTTTGGTTTTCTATATTTTTTTATTTTTAAAGAGAATTTTATAAACTATTTTCAAAATAAAATAAAAATATATTTGATTATATTAATTTAAAAATAATTTTAAAGTTAAAAAACGATGAATACTGGCAGCCATCAATGTTAAAAGATAATGGCCTCTAATAATAAATCATGGCTGAAAGTAATTTTTAATAATTAATTGTAGCATGTTTAAAGAAATGAGAACTAAAATGTTTCATTTAAAAACATGATGATGATAAATTTTTTTATTTATTTATCAAAACAGGAATTGAACACGCACTTAATTAATCCACCATGCAGTCTGCAGCTCTCTGTCATGCTGGGAGGCTTGGAAAATGGGGAGGCATATTGCGGGAGCGAAAAGTGTTTGATGGTAGACACAAGAATTACTAAAACATTCGAGATTTTAATGAAAGGGTGCTTAGCGGATCACAGAACGAGAGGGGAGGCCACTTGGGCTAAGGTCTAAGATCCGTACGAGTTGTTTTTGTGCGAAGTCCAAAGAGGTGGCGTCCACTGAAGAAGGAATCGAGGCCGCTGCTTGGTGCTTGCATGGACGCAATGATCGTGTAAGAAAACTTAAAGTTGACGACTCAGATGAAGTCAGAGAGTGCGTAGGAACAAGGTCATCTTCCCTTTACCGTCCCCATCGATGAGTTGGAAAACAAGATCACTACATGATGGGAGGCGTTGAATTGGGTATTAATCATTTCTCCTGATTTAAATATAAATACTTTTAATGATAATTCATACATTAATAAAAAGAAAATTTACTCTCGTGAAAATATACATCATTTTTTTATTATTAGCTTTAATTTATTATAAGTTAAAAAATATCATGAATTTAAATTGATAAATATAGTGGAAAAATTTACAAATACCAAACTGTTTGTAGTATCGCAGACAAATAGAAAAAAATATATTTTGGATGGGGGAGGAAGCAAGTGCGTGTTTGATGAGGGAGCAGTGAATGGCTTTGCAGCCACAGGGAGTCGTTGCAACTTGAATGAGTGGGTCCCATAGGAGTAGCTGGGAGCTGCGCCTCGTCCTCCCGCGTGGAGTGAAATGAGTGAGTCATGCACAATGCGCTCCCAACAAAGCCGGATGAAACCTGTGCCGCTGGCAGGGGAGCATCATTGCCGTCCGCAAATCCAGCGGAAACGACCATTGCCTTGCCGCCTCAAAATGGGTTCGCACCCTCTCAAGTTTCACCCTGCTCAGCGTCTCTCGGGGCAGTCAGAAATCCAAGCCTTTTAATTCATGTTCAATATTCCATGCCTTGCGATATCATCTTATGTTAAAATAATTTTTCATACTTTATTTCACTATTCTTCATGATAATAATTTACATTGATTTTTTCTTTATTATTTATATTCAAAACTTATTCTAAAAACTTACTCCATGGATTTTCGTTAAATAACTCGATTCAAAATTTGAATACCTTAGACTACATGTTCCTACAAGCTTACTTGTGTTTATGTTTTAAAAAAAGTATAATAGGCTTATGGGGACTTACAATGCAACGTATTCAAATTCTGTGCTGACTTATTTAACAAAAATATGTTTTAAAAAACTCTTAGAGTAATTTTTTTATGGGTGTGGTATGTCCAACTATCGTCACTTGTGGTACAATAGAGCTTCCAAATAAATGTATAAATTGATAACTAGGACCACCATGGTATCAGCGAGTGTCATATGAGTTTAAGTTATCCCACCTAAAATAAACTCTCACACTCACACGCAAATGATCATACTTGCACACATGTTATAACATCACGTGATAATAACTATGATCAACATGCCAGCATTATAAGTCAATTTCACAATATATATGTATATAGATAGATAAATAGATAAAAATATATAAATCTTAATTCTTTTAAAATTATGTTCCACTTCGCATTGGTTTTCAAGTCCAAACTCCCTCCCTCCCTCTCCTTCTCTCACGTTACTGTTTATTTCATAAATTTTTATAAATGATCCAACACACAAGTAAGTTGTAACACCCTAAAAAATACAAACCGATTTTTCGCAAATTATTAAAACCATTATCATGGTAGAAAATTCTCTTACCATGATACATCCAAGACAATATACCACAGGTCTTAAAATATCTCAAAAAAGCAATTAGAATCATGAGGGACAGTCAGGATCCTCATGGCATGATATTTAAATTAGGTCATGAATCAAGAGAAACAAACATAATCCTCTTGGTCAAATAAATACTTTTAATAAAAAGGATTAGAGTTTACATGCTTCACAAAGAAGATATATCCTAAATTGGCACAAGATACATTGTATAATCCAAAATAAGAGGCAACATAAAAGATGGTGTTTCATACACCATAATTACACCTCTGGTGCTTTCTCGGTCGGACTCGCTCCTGTAAAAATATTAACCACGGGGAATGAGACTTAAAAGTCCCAGTAACCAAAAATTACTATGTAATGATGCATGCGATTGTAACTAATCATGCGATTGCTAAGTGAGCACACAAAACATTTAACCGAACAATATTTTCAAACAAACCGAACAAGTATTTAATTTGCATGACTGCACCTTATATCCTCCTTTCGCCATGCTCGGACGCCAAATCACCCGGCCAAAGGTGAGTTGGACCAAGCGACACGCCACTCATTGGGTCTAATGAGGGCTTACCATGTGGTAATAATTAACCGAACAGAAATTTCCATTAACACCATACATTAAAATACCCTGACAAGTCATGCATCATTCAAATATTCAAACAGAAATATATCCGAACAATAATATCTCATCATGATAAACAAAAATAAATTTTTAACCCACTTGGCTATGATTTCACGAAAGTATATAACAGTATTTATTTTCAATAATTCATAATTTTTCCAAACAATAAAACAACACATAACCATTCACAAACACACCCATCACAACACATTAATAATGGTTACCTTGTGTCTTGAATAACAAGTTCCCCTTCACAACTCCTTTTTCACCACTATCTTTGTCAATATAATCTACATAATTATTTCACAATACTATATATTAATTTTACATTAAAATAAATAACTCTAATTTAAATAGTTAAAAAGTCTTAGATCTATAATCCATATTAACACTAATTTAAGATTTATGCCTCATTTAACTTCTCAAATTCTTTTCTAAAATTCTCGTACCCTAATAAACTATTTTTTTTATCCTCAAATCACTTCTAGTATCACAATTTCATCCTTCTATATTCTAAAAATTCGTCCAAAAATAAATTAAATTTTAAAATTATCCTGAAGCCTCAAATCACCTTTCTATAACCTCAAAAATACCTATTCATACTTAAATAAATATTTAATAATCATAGGTTTATCCCTACATCTCAGATTCCACATAAATTCAACCATATAGATCTAGATTTTAACTCAAAAATTCTTAAACATGAGTTTCAACCTCAAGAAAATATTCTATAATATTTTTTTATATCCCTAAGAATTTTAACCTATATTTTTAATCCATCATACCATCAGATTAACTATCCTATAGAAAAATTCTAATCAAAATATTTACTCTATCCTACAAAATAATCATATCACTAGAAAGCTAATATTATTTAAAAAATAACTATAAAATTAATTTTGTAATTAAATAAATTTTTAAATGCTAATCTAAACAGGAAAGTTAGAACATACCTGAAGAAAAAGAAAATAATCCCCCCTTGCGAGAAAACGCCGAGCAACGTGAGAGGAAGAGAGAAAAATAATATAAAAATGGGATTGTGAGTCCCAAAATTATATTAAAAAAAAACTATAGGTTTGAATTTAATTATTCAAACCTTTGGGCCAAAAGTTGCAATTTTCTCTAAATTGCATCTTAGCCTCTCATGCTTCCTAATGTACACACCCCCTTCTTTTTATACATGAAGGCACCTCTTCTCTTCCCTCATCTAACCAATGTGGGACTTAGAAACAACAACCTTCCACCCCCCCTTTTTTTGTTCCTTCTACCTTCTCTTTTTTTTTTCAACACATACATAAAAAAAATTATTTATGTATTATATCTTAACTAAATATTGCTTATGTGGTTTTAAATTTAAATTTTTAAATTCATAATTAAATACCTAACTATAATATTATTTCTAAATAACCTCAAATAATATAAATTCCTATTATCATCATTTTTTTCAAAACCTAAATTCCACAATTTCTTTATTATATAAAAATCAGGATGTTACAATTCTCCCATCCTTTTAGAAATTTTGTCCTCAAAATTTAATAGATAAGCATAGAAACTATGTACCTAAGCAAATAAATGTGGATAATCTCGCCTCATACTCTCCTCGGTTTCCCAAGTAGCATCACCTAGGGCTCTACCCTTTCAAATCACCTTCACAAGTCGGATGGTCTTATTGCGCAATTGTTTGTCCTTAAAGTCCTCAATTCGCTCCGGTTCGGATCTAAAAGTCAAATTCTCCCTCAATTCTACTTCTTCAGGTTCAATAACATGGGAGGGATCCGGGTTGTACTTCTTCAACTGTGATACGTGGAACACATTATGGATACCTACAATCTGTGGAGGCAATGCAACTCTATATGCAGCAGGTCCAATTCGCTCCAAGATCTCATACGGGCCCATAAATCTAGGTGTCAACTTCTTTGCCTTAATGGATCTACCAATGCCTGTCACTGGAGAAACCTTCAAAAATACATGATCTCCTACTTCAAACTCTAACGGCCGTCTCCTCTTATCAGCATAGCTCTTCTGTCGGCTCTGAGCGGTTAGCAATTTTTGCTTAATCATTGCAATCTTTTGGGTGGTCTGCTCTACAATTTCTGGACCAATGATACTCCTCTCACTTAATTCTGTCCAACACAAAGGCGATCTACACTTCCTTCCATACAAGGCCTCATAAGGCGCCATCCCAATACTAGAATGATAGCTGTTATTATAAGCAAATTCAGCTAATGGCAAATGATTATCCCAACTACCTGATAGTTCAATGGCACAAGCTCTCAACATGTCCTCCAAAGTCTGGATCGTCCTCTCTGTTTGTCCATCTGTTTGGGGGTGGTATGCGGTGCTAAAACTCAGTCTGGTACCCATAGCCTTCTGTAGCACACCCTAAAAGTTTGAAGTGAACCTTGAGTCACGATCTGACACAATTCTAGAGGGTATACCATGAAGTCTAACTATCTCCTTAATGTATATCTCAGCAAATTTCTCTAATGTAGAGGTAAACTTGATCGCCAAAAAGTGAGCTGATTTGGTGAGTCGGTCTACTATCACCCAAATAGCATCCTTACTTGAGGGTGTTCTTGGCAGTCCAGTGATGAAATCCATGGAAATATCATCCCATTTCCACTTTGGAATATCTAACGTTGCAGTGTTCCAGCTGGCTTCTGATGTTCTATCTTTATCTTCTGACACGTTAAACATCTAGAAACAAATTCAGTTACATCTTTCTTCATTCCTGGCCACCACCAACCTCGCTTCAAATCATGGTACATTTTAGTTATACCGGGATGAATTGTATATTTGCTCCTATGAGCTTCTTCTAAAAGGATATTCCTCAATCTTGGATCATTAGGTACACAAACTCTACCTTTATACTTCATCACTGTGTCCTCAGAGATGGTAAAATTTGGGGCCTTACCTACCACTATCTCCTTCCTTATATTCCTTAAGTAGTCATCACTCTGCTGTGAGACTCTGAGATCTTCCCAGAATTTGCTCTCAAAGTCTGCTACCTGGAGTGTGGCCATTTGATGTTCAATCACATCTACTGGAACATCATGAAAACTGTTCCACAAATGATATTCATGAACCATCAAATGTGCAGCATGAATAGTCTTTCTACTTAAGGCGTCAGCTACCACGTTAGCCTTACCCGGATGGTAATGTAATTCAAAGTCATAATCCTTCAGAAATTCCATCCATCGTCGCTGCCTCATATTAAGCTTTTTTTGATCCAATAAATACTTCAGGCTCTTATGGTCACTGAAGATTTGAAACTTAGATCCATACAAGTAGTGTCTCCATATCTTCAGAGCAAACACAACTGCAGCTAACTCCAAATCATGAGTAGGGTAATTTTCCTCGTGTAGTCTCAACTGTCTGGAGGAATAGGCAACCACTCGGTCATTTTGCATCAAAACACATCCTAAACCCTTTAAAGAAGCATCAGTGTACAGAGTGTACGGCACCACAGGGTCAGGAATAGTCAATACTGGAATAGTGGTTAACCTCTTTTTCAATTCTTGAAAAGCAGCTTCACATTTGTCAGTCCAAATAAATGGGGCATCCTTCTTAGTCAGCTTAGTTAAGGGCATCACAATTTGCGAAAATCCCTTAATAAAGCGACAATAATAACCTGCTAAACCTAAAAAGCTTCGTATCTCTGTAACAGATTTTGGCTGTTCCCACTTCATCACTGCATCAATCTTGCTAGGATCCACCGCAACTCCGTCTCTGGACACAACATGGCCCAAAAACTTTACTTCTTGGAGCCAAAATTCACACTTGTTTAATTTGGCATAAAGCTTATGTTCCCTCAAAACTTGCAAGACGATTCTTAAATGCTCACCATGAGCCTCCTCATCCTTTGAATAAATAAGAATGTCATCAATAAACACTACTACAAACTTATCTAAATAGGGTCGAAAGATCCTATTCATGTAATCCATGAATACCGCAGGAGCATTCGTAAGTCCAAACGGCATCACCATGAATTCATAATGCCCATATCTCGTCCGAAATGCTGTCTTAGGTATATCCTCTGCTCTCACTCTCAATTGGTGGTACCCTGACCTTAAGTCAATCTTTGAGAAAACTGCGGATCCCACAAGCTGATCCAGCAAATCATCGATTCTCGGAAGTGGATATTTGTTCTTGATGGTTACTTTGTTCAATTGTCTATAATCAATGCACAATCGAAGGCTTCCGTCCTTCTTCTTTACAAAAAGGACTGGAGATCCCCAAGGTGAAACACTCGGTCTGATGAAACCCTTCTCAAGTAGCTCTTCAATTTGCTTTTTCAGTTCCGCTAACTCTAAAGGGGACATCCGATAAGGAGCCTTAGAAATTGGCCCTGTACCGGGTACCAATTCAATTGAGAACTCTACCTCGCGCTTTGGGGGTAAACCGGAGACTTCGTCTGGAAATACATCCGCAAATTCTTTGACAATTGGGATATTCTTCACGCCTTCATCAATCTCAGCTTGGATAGAGAAGAAAACCATGTAGGCCTGGCAACCCTTCTTCATACATCTATCAACTTGCGCCGCCGATAAGAAAATATGATCTTGAGTCTCGACTGGGGTCACCGACAAAGAAGATAAAGACACACTCCTCCCTCTACAATCTAGGATAGCACCATTTGCAGCCATCCAATTCATTCCCACAATTACATCCATACCTCTCAGTGGTAGGATAATTAAGTCCATAGTTGTTTTCCTATTTTTAAACTCGACTACTAAGTTAAGGCATGCCTTAGCAGTCCTTACAGATTCTCCCACAGGAGTAGACACATTCATATCAAAAGGTAAAATACACACAGGCAAATCAAGGTTCTTTACACAAGTTTCAGAAATAAAAGAGTGTGTAGCACCCGAATCAAATAGTGCAACAATATCATGATGAAGGATTTTGATGTTACCTCTAATGGCATCTGGGGAGTTCATGGTGTCCTGAGTAAGAGCAAACACACGGCTAGAGACAGTAGGATGTTGGGAAGGGTTCTTCATATTTGAGCCCTGGTTGTCCCCACGAAACTTTGCAATGTGACCGGGTTTCCCACAAATGTAACAGACCCAGCACTGTCCGAAATGACGACGCCCGCATTTAGTGCACTGTTGAGAGCTCGCTGTACTCGGGGCAGGGGTAGATACTGTTGGGCTCCTCTGTGACCCGTGATAACTACTATGATAGCTCCTCTGTCCTTGGCCCCTTTGAAATGGACCTTTCTGTCTTCCTTGGTTCCATGAGCTACTCGAACCCTGATGGTTTTTCTTCATAATGCCTCCGGTGGGTCGAGGGTAGGTTGGGGGTCTACTATATGAATAACCCCTCTTCTCTCTCTCAACCTCCTTCTTACTGCGAGCTACTACTTGTAGTTTTATGCACATTTCATCATAATCTCAGATATCTAGATGAGCCAATTGTTCCCTCAATTCTGGTCTAGCCTTCTCCAATAAGCGCTTAGCCTTCCATTCTGAATCATCCCTATACTGCAGGTACGTGGAGTATCTAGATAACTCCTGAAACTTAGCAATGAATGTGTCCTCATCGAGGTTTCCTTGCTTAAAGGCATGGAATTCCGCTTCCTTCTCAGACCTTAACTCTGATGGAAAGTAATGCCTGAATAATTTTTCCTTGAATTCCTCCCAAGAGAGTGTAGAATCATCCCTGGGCCTTGCTGTCTCCCACCAATCTCTTGCTCCTTTCACTAGGAGCACTAATGCTACTTGTACTTTTTGATTGCTGGTGCATGTGACTACTCGAAAGATGGATTCGAGTCTCTTCACCTATTCCTCTACCACGGATGGTTTAAGGTTACCATCAAACATAGGAGGGTTAAACTTCCTAACAGTTTCCCACACATCAATAATGGTCGGTGGGGCTCTCTATTCCTCTTGCCTAATTTCCTTCCTTCTAGATTCATGATCTCTCGGAGTGGCAGGATGTGAGGAACTGCCTTCCCCCACATGACTCTCAACATGAGCCCTATCTCCATTTTAGTTACCTTTTGCCTCTTTAGCTCCGTCAACTCTTGTTCGTATCCTTGAACCTTGTCTGTTAATGTTTTTACAAGCATTCTTAATTCCGCCAAGTCAGGCTCCTCATTTGGCAGTGGCGGTGGCAGGTGCTCATGTTGGAATCCTGAGTTACCACGAGTAATAGGCATTTTCTCTCCCCTCCTAAAGGATACAAGATATAAATAATAAAATTAGCCTAGTTATATAATGGCCATACAATGAGAAGCACCATAACAATGTATATTGCCAACCGACTATATGCAATGCACCACACATAATAAATACATATTAAATTCACACAAATAATAGTTTCAAACAAAAGTTTAAATAAGTGTTATTAAAATATAGGCTTGAAACATGATGCTCTAATACCAATATGTAACACCCTCAAAAATATAAACCGATTTTTCACAAATTATTAAAACCATTATCATGGTAGAAAATTTTCTTACCATGATACATCCAAGACAATATACCACATGTCTTAAAATATCTCAAAAAAGCAATTAGAATCATGAGGGACAGTCAGGATCCTCATGGCATGATATTTAAATTAGGTCATGAATCAAGAGAGACAAACATAATCCTCTTAGTCAAATAAATACTTTTAATAAAAAGGATTAGAGTTTACATGCTTCACAAAGAAGATATGTCCTAAGTTGGCACAAGATACATTGTATAATCTAAAATAAGAGGCAACGTAAAAGATGGTGTTTCATACACCATAGTTACACCTCTGGTGCTTTCTCGGCCGGACTCGCTCCTGTAAAAATATTAACCACGGGGAATGAGACTTAAAAGTCCCAGTAACTAAAAATTAATATGTAATGATGCATGCGATTGTAACTAATCATGCGATTGCTAAGTGGGCACACAAAACATTTAATCGAACAATATTTTCAAACAAACCGAACAAGTATTTAATTTGCATGACTGCACCTTATATCCTCGTTTCGCCATGCTCGGACGTCAAATCACCCGGCCAAAGGTGAGTTGGACCAAGCGACACGCCACTCATTGGGTCCAATGAGGGCTTACCACGTGGTAATAATTAACCGAACAGAAATTCCCATTAACACCATACATTAAAATACCCTGACAAGTCATGCATCATTCAAATATCCAAACAGAAATATATCCGAACAATAATATCTCATCATGATAAACAAAAATAAATTTTTAACCCACTTGGCAATGATTTCACGGAAGTATATAACAGTATTTATTTTTAATAATTCATAATTTTTCCAAACAATAAAACAACACATAACCATTCACAAACACACCCATCACAACACATTAATAATGGTTACTTGTGTCTTGAATAATAAGTTCCCCTTCACAACTCCTTTTTCACCACTATCTTTGTCAATATAATCTACATAATTATTTCACAATACTATATATTAATTTTATATTAAAATAAATAACTCTAATTTAAATAGTTAGAAAGTCTTAGATCTATAATCCATATTAACACTAATTTAAGATTTATGCCTCATTTAACTTCTCAAATTCTTTTCTAAAATTCTCGTACCCTAATAAACTATTTTTTTTATCCTCAAATCACTTCTAGTATCACAATTTCATCCTTCTATATTCTAAAAATTCATCCAAAAATAAATTAAATTTTAAAATTATCCTGAAGCCTCAAATCACCTTTCTATAACCTCAAAAATATCTATTCATACTTAAATAAATATTTAATAATCATAGGTTTATCCCTACATCTCAGATTCCACATAAATTCAACCATATAGATCTAGATTTTAACTCAAAAATTCTTAAACATGAGTTTCAACCTCAAAAAAATATTCTATAATATTTTTTTATATCCCTAAGAATTTTAACCTATATTTTTAATCCATCATATCATCAGATTAACTATCCTATAGAAAAATCCTAATCAAAATATTTACTCTATCCTACAAAATAATCATATCACTAGAAAGCTAATATTATTTAGAAAATAACTATAAAATTAATTTTTTAATTAAATAAATTTTTAAATACTAATCTAAACAGGAAAGTTAGAACATACCTGAAGAAAAAGAAAATAATCCCTCCTTGCGAGAAAACGCCGAGCAACGTGAGAGGAAGAGAGAAAAATAATATAAAAATGGGATTGTGAGTCCCAAAATTATATTAAAAAAAACTATAGGTTTGAATTTAATTATTCAAACCTTTGGGCCAAAAGTTGTAATTTTCTCTAAATTGCATCTTAGCCTCTCATGCTTCCTAATACACACACCCCCTCCTTTTTATACATGAAGGCACCTCTTCTCTTCCCTCATCTAACCAATGTGGGACTTAGAAATAACAACCTTCCACCCCCCCTTTTTTTTGTTCCTTCTACCTTCTCTTTTTTTTTTCAACACATACATAAAAAAAATTATTTATGTATTATATCTTAACTAAATATTGCTTATGTGGTTTTAAATTTAAATTTTTAAATTTATAATTAAATACCTAACCATAATATTATTTCTAAATAACCTCAAATAATATAAATTCCTATTATCATCATTTTTTTTTCAAAACCTAAATTTCACAATTTCTTTATTATATAAAAATCAGGATGTTACATAAGCAAATTAGATTATTCCTCAATCATTTCATTGCTAAAAGGATTACTTATTGAATTAAATACCCACAACTAGCTTTCACTTACTCCAATGGGTATGCAAGCAACTATATGTAATCTATAAGATTAAAGACTATGTGTCCTTCTAATTTTAGTATAGGCACTTGTAGCTTAAACAAGCTAACTTGAGCCCTGGCCTCTATTGTTGGTATAATTAAAGCTCCAACTATCTTTCATTAATGATATCTAACTTCATTAAGTTAAATAACACTAATCTATAGCTTATATAACTCAAAAACTCCCATTTTAGAGCCAAGGTTTATCCAACCCTCAATACCCAACAACACAAATTTATAAAATCAACAACCTTAAGTGTAGGAATTTAAATTAACTTTCAATAGCTCCATTCAAGTTGTTGGGTTTGAACTCAAACTCTAGAGTCCAAAAATCAACATCTCCCATGCCCAACAAATCCTAAGAAAATGTGTAAAGAGGTAGAAGGAAGGAGTTGGGAGCTTGTTTGAGTGATTGGAAAGCCAAACTAGCTCCTAGATGTCCAAATTTCAAAGCCAAACCCCTACTTCTCTAACACTCCCCCCTTTTCTCTCATTCTTTTCTCTTATGTATCGCGAATGACTCACAACAAATTTAATTAAAATTGACACCATTCATCACAGTAGATGGTTCTATTCGACTTGTGAATTGAGCCTTTTACTTGAGTTCAATCAGCTCAACAACTATTATAACCCATCTTAAAGTTGTCCAAAACTATGTAATAGTTCGATTAATAATTCAAAAGCACAATTAATTGAATTAAAATTTTAATTCATTAGTTTTCCCAGCTTACTAATTTCAGATTAAAAACTTGAGCGACACAAGAGAAAAGGAGGAAGGAAAAATTATTAATTTTGTATCGGCAATAATAACATTATTACTTATAGAAAAATTTTTATATGTAATAAAATGTAACAATTTAACATATTATTTGTGTAATTTTTATTATATATTACTGATCAAACAAAAATATAATTGTAATTTTTTCAATAGACTGTAGCATAAAAATTATGTTGTCCAAGTTTAATTTTTATTTCTTAAATTATTAAATATATAATAATCTAAATATTATAAAGTGGAGGAAAAATAGGATGAAAATGCACCAAGATTCATAATAAATTTAAAAATTAAGTTTTCTCTCCAAAATCTCATTATATTTGGATAGAAAAGTTGAAGGTAAAAATATGTAAATCTCACATATTCTTTTCCTTCCAATTTAATTTCTCTTCCTCTCATTTTTATCTTCATTGCCAAGCAAGATAAAGTATCATTTTTCTCACCTTTCTCTCCCACCTTTCCATTCCCCGTATTTTTTTCTCATGCCAAGCACAACATTAGGTAGAATATTTTATATTTTATAATAAAATAAGAAAATAAGAAAAACAATAAGAGATAAAACTTCATAGAAATCCATGGATCTCAACTTTTAAAGATTCGTTATTTCATTCATAATATACTAATAATTAGTTTGATTTGTTAAATTTTTTATATTCTATATCCATATTATAGCCCAATTAAAATATATCTCAATCATAATTACATTATCTGTAGTAAAAACAGTCTACTAAAAAATAATCAGGATAAAATATATCCCAATTAAAATATATCTCTTTTGATGAAGATTTAACATTTTAAAATATAAGCTATTTGGATAAAAATATGATTTCATTAATAACACTCTTTCTTTTTGGCCAAAAAAGTTAATAATACTTTTATAATATTGTCCTTTCTATTATAGTCTTTCTTTTTAATATTATTTTACGTATAAAATATTAAATAAATGATATTTTTAAAATATTATATATTTTTTGAAAAGTTAAAATTGTAAAATATATTTAATAAATTTTATTAATATATACTCTCTCCAATTTTATTTGTAAGAAAAAAATTATATTACACAGTTTAAAAAAATATTAACTATGTTAATTATATCTGAAAATAAAAAATTAAATTAAATTATTCTTTATTAATTGTGTTAATCAATCAATCATTAATTGTTTATATGACTATGAATGATAAAATTATGAAAAATAATTTAAAAAATTTATAATAAATGTATATTAAAAAAATATAAATTTATTTATATAAAAAAATCTAATGAATAAAAACAAAGGGAATATATTTTTATTTAAAAATGATTTATAAATTAGGACGAAGGAAATATTAGAGTTTTCATGCAACGTCGTCTCAGAAGAAAGAGGAAACGCAGTTGAAGGTCCCACGCCACGTGGTCCCGAAAATCGATTAATGGGAAGGCCGCAGTGACACAAGTTGTCTTTACTCTTTACGCATCATGACTAAAATATTTGAAAATAAGAAATTAATTAAATTAAAGTCAATGCATATGAAGGAACTCCACTTGTATATGCTGGCGGTGCTTAAATTAATAATATTGGTACCGGCCCCACTCACCAGATACAACGAACTCAACGAGTTTTGTGATTAAAATAATATTAAGTTACACTTTTCCTTGAAAATAAGTACAATAATTTTCTTGGATTATATAAATGGGGGGAGACAGAAGACAGATGATTTCATTTCATATTATCGAACACATGATTATTTTCCTTTTAATTAAATGACCCAATTTCTTTTACTGACTGCTACATTAACACATAAAGCAATATTTTACTTGATCCTATAATTATCCATAATTCCAATTTCGAAGACACCAAGGCCCTAAGCGTGACATTCAAACACAAGGTGGGCTTCCCAGCCCCAGCTATCCAGTCCAAGCATCTCCCTTGCCACCAGTAACATCTAATCATAGCCCTAACCGTCATCAATTAATAACTCTAAACTCTAATTAAAGAAATTCAGGAGTTACGAATACGGCCGGTAATTCAATTCAAACTTGATGAGCTATCTCAAATAAAGTTGAAAAATATTAAGATCTGGTTAAAGAGTTTATTTTTTTTAATCTTATTTGGGTCGTCCAAATAAGACAAAAAAATTTGGATCAAACCTAAATTTGAAAGAACTTAGTCTAAATATCTGAATCTTTTTTTTATTAATTATAAATAATAAACCTTCACTTCAGCCTTTGCTCTTTACCACCCAGACTCCCAGTTTGCAAGCTTATCACTCATAAATAAAATTTCAATGTTCTAATAATTATTTATTTTGAATAATTTTTGAAATTACAATAATAAGTAAAACACGCACAAGAGGTTATTTCATCTACTTCATGTTTATTCTTTCAATACTTGCTCTTGCATTAGTAAGGATGAATTAAAAGGCATGCTATAGTGTTACGTTGCCTAAAAAATCTTAACTTTTTAGGGTAAAAATTGAAATTGCCTAAAAAACTAAAAAAATATATTATTTAACAATTCATATATGCAAAACAATTAAAAAAAAAGGCCCAAAGGCCTGAGATATTAGGCCTCAACTTGATTATATGATATTTGTTTTAATATGTTTGTGTATATATTTTAAGATTGGTTTAAATTGAGTTAGGTCCATTTAAAATACTGATTCTAATTACAAGTCACACAAAAATTTAATTACGATATTTAAAAATAATAGTTGTCAAATGAATCTATATTTTAATTAATTATTCAACAATATACATATATATATATATATATATATAAATTAATTGTGCAGCTGATCTTTAGCTATGCTTTTGAATAAGACCGAGATATTATACACTTTTTTTTTTCAATGTGCGATTTATGATCTTATATATTCAGGATCAGTAGGCAAAAGCCCTTGTTTTGTTTATTTATTTATTTTTTTTGTGTGCGAACACCTAATATCTTAGGGCAGATCATCTTTCAAACACATCAATGACTTCAGGCTAATTTAGATTGAGGTATGACATGGAACCATTAAGGTTGGCGCCTCTCGTCCCTAGAGTACTACGTACCTTCATCTCAAACTCGAGACCTATGGTTAAGCTAGAATACCTCTAGCTAGCTGATCTAATCCCGCGGTATTTTGTTTTGTTTATTTTTTTTATATATATTCTCGATCCATTTTATACAGTGAAATTTCAATGCTATCACCAATCCATCCCCGCTTTTTCTGTTTATTTTGATTACTTACATTGGATTAAGGTATCCCAAAAAAAAAAAAAGCACGCGCAGCACCTTGTCTAGATGATCTTTAAATTTGTCTTGTTTCTCAGCATGCAGTTACCACTACAAGGAAATTATAAATCTGTTATGCTTCTTCGCTAAGCAAGCTATTGGAATGCATGATCAAGTAGAAAATAAGAAAAATTATATTGAAGCCTCACATAAAGAAATTAATTATTATAAGTGTCAACTAAACTAAGACCAACTAATCATTATAAGGTTCATTAACAATTGGCTTTAGTTCAATTTTTAAATATACTTAGCACTAATTAATTTTTTTTATGTGGGACTTATATGTAATTTAAAAAAAAAATTATTCCAACCAAACCTAAACTAGCTATATAGCTTCAGCCTTGAGGATCGTGGATTACTTGTTCTGTCTCTAAGCAGCCCTAATAATATAAAAAGGAGGAGGCGCGCGCGCGCTCAGAGACACACGTGTGACTTGTTAAACGTTACGCATGGAGAAATTGTTTTACAAAATTGAGAACGTTGCCTTCCACACGCACACGGGTAAAAACTGGAATTAAGAACTTGCTTGTTTTGCCCCGCTAAATAACAATGAATCTGCAAATCCCACAACTTTGTAAGCAGGCACGAAGATGGTGGGCATGAATAAATTAAGTAGAAATGGAGCGTTTTGTAGATGTCCAGAATATAAAATATAGTGGGGGAGTGCTTCGGAGGTGGTTAGGTTAAAAGAGCCGCCATAAAATGGGGCCAGTATGTTGAAAACCACCATGGAGAAGGTGGTGAGGAGGATCGACGGACAAGAAACAAGTTGGTCCGTTCCAAAGTCGTCCACAAACCATTTTGCTTTGTTTGTTAGTGTACACATAGCAGTGAGATCCAATGCAATAATGCGGCACAGCGAAATCGCTTCTTCCCAAAACCAGGGGCCAGCCTGCCCTGCATGTGCACGTATCATGGTTCATAGTTACGTGCAATTCAAACGCAGATCGATGGTTCAGTGTATTAAAAATGGCTCGCCACCCAAAACTCAACAGGACATGGACAAAACATGTTGAGTTGTAGGTAATGTGTTGTGATTAGATGTCAGTTTTTTTCTCCACAATTATTCAGTTATTTGATTATTGATGTTATTTGTTATGTTTACTTTTTGGCCTTTGCTACCCCACTTCCCAAAATAACGAGTCTGCCGTCAGATGAATCACCTAATGAGTCCAATCAGGCAATGAGAAATTAAATATAACTAAGCCAAACATAGTGGGGCATCCAAAACATCTGACATAACGCACGGTACAAATTTAGTTTTAGATTTAATTTACATCAATCAGTATTACTCGACTGAGGACAAAAGAGTTTGGGTATGGCCCAATGCCAAAATACAACTCGGCTTTCATGGCAGCCGCAGCACTTGGGCAAGCATTTGAATTTAATTAGATATATCATGGGTCCCTTGTGGACAAAATTTTTTCATAGGTCTTATTTATGTCACTAATGTATTAAAAATATTGAAATTTTCGTACTATTTAACTTCCTCGGTAGAATAGTGAAAGAGACGAATATCACATTAGGAAGCCGCTCTCTCTAATTAATCCTTGCTATAAGAGCCGGCCTGTTAACAATTCGATATATATCGAGGAGTTTAATTGAAATCAGTTGACACTTTCAAGATTTTAAAATTACTCTCGATGAAATTAAGTTTCAGTTGTTAAGATGTTTAGTTGGTTAGAAAATATCAAATTAAAGCAAATCACATTTAGATTAAACATGTTTTAGGTATTGCATTGATAACTAGATGAAATAGTGTTATATGGCAAGCCAGCAAGGAACCGAAAAATGCATTTGAATACGAGGATTGAAAGCTGACAGAAGATAAAGAGACCTGGAGGCTGAGTTTGTGATGAAGTTTGATGGTGCGAAGCTGTTGAGATTGGGTGTGTTAATCCCCTCCGTCTGTCTAGAAAGTAAAAAGCCGCAAATATATAAGATGGATCTATATCAATTGCAGCTATACTGTCCCTCGCTCTCTCCATTTCACGTTGTTCATTGTCCTCCACTCATGACTCATCCCGCGTCGATCACTGCTCAGCGAGCTTCCCTTTCCCTCGTCAAGGGGATTGCTTTAGTGCCGAGATGGTTTTCCAACTTTCACTCTGCTTCCAATTATTATTTGGGTTTGGCCCACTAAAATTTGGATCCAACTATATGTGCTTTTCGTCTTGCTTGTTTTTATCTTGGAAAGTTGACGCAAGTAAAAACCCAAAAAACATTGCAAGTGTATGGGTTATAATTGTAGTTATTGATAAATCAAGTTTAATTTCACAAAAAATTAAATAAATTGATAAATAAGCATTAAATTTTCAATTTCATTCAAGCTAAGCAAGTAACTTATAGTGATGAATGATTCAAATTAAAAATAAAAAATATAAAGCAAGCAACTGAGAGTTTGAAGCACTTTAAAATCAAAAAATGATTAAAAAAATACTCTAGAGTTTTAATCCATTATTTTTTTCTATTGTGCTCAGCTTACTAGTTAAATTGATTTTAATTTTATTTTTAAAGGTTAGGATACTAGAATTAATTTTGAGTATCTTTCAATTACCCAAAATTCTTTTTAATTCTAATCTAACAATTCTTTAGCAAAATTAGATCATTAACTTCAAATCATTTCTAACCACTTAGGTCCTTTACGTACATTCCTATCCTAAAGAGTAATCATTTATAGTTAATCCTAAGCATTTAATTTCAATGGTTCAAATAAAAATTCCTTTCCTAAGTTCACTCTATTCCTCTAAATTATCATTTAATGGTGGCTAATCATTAAGCAACACAAAGATAAACTAGAATTAAAATATAAAACATCCATTAAATAACAAAGAAATCAGTGAATCAAGATACAATCGGAGCAAATGAGTTTATAAGACTTTAGAACATCAAGGTTCAGCCACACATAGCTAAATATAATCTCAAAATAGCAGAATAATAAGATAAAATCAAATACATATGAGAAAGAAGGAGAAAAGTGAATGAAAACTTAATGAAAATGTGGATGGCAATGAGTTTGCTCCTAAGCTCAAAAATCATCTCAAGCTCTCTAAAATGACCTTTAGACTTTTAGGGAACATAAAAAACGAAGCCTCTCTCAAAAAACCATAATTTCCCTCTTTTTTCAGACAAAAAAATTGAAATTGTGCATTTTAGTGTAAAATTTGCTATAGCAAGCTTTATTTTTAGTTCAAAATTTACTTTACAACATTGACCTATTATAGCGGGTGATCATTAAAATTATTATATTTTCCTTCCTTCTACTCTTCCAAACTTTTATAATGGTTCCCAAAATTAAAATGACTCAAATTAATAAAAGAAGTTATTTAAGATAAAATAAAAAATTAATCATTTAATCCGTATAGTTTTAACCTAGATGCAGCTCAATTCCTGAAATTTGACTCGATTGTAAATTAGTCCCTGAATTTTATTTCTTACAAGTTAGTCATTGAAGTTTTAACCTCTTAAATATTGATCCCTATATTTTAAAAAATAAAAATTATAACATTAAAAATATTTTAAAATTTTAATATTTATAAATATTAAAAAGGTTTTGTAATTTAAGACACTAGTAATAAATTTTAAAATACTTTTAATTTTTATAATTTTATTTTTTAAAATATAGAGACGGATATTTAAGAGGTTGAAACTTTAAAAACTAAATTGTAAGAGAAAAAGTTCAAAAACTAATTCACAATCGAGTTAAAACTTCAGGGATTAAATTATAACGAGTCAAAGTTTAAGGACTACGTTACAATAGGGTCAAAATTATAAGGGCTAAACGATTAATTTTTCAAGGTAAAATTAAAACATAACATTTAAAAGACAAGCTAACTAATACCAAAATAAATACTAAACACAAGATAAATAACTAAAAATAATTAGATAACTCTTCAATTGGCTAATAAAACTCCTCAAATTATATGAAACTTGAGAGAGTCTTCAAGAGTCTTCAGTTTTATCATTTGTCAGTAGGTTTATATCTCTGTTTTCCTTGGTCCCAATTTTTAATTATATGTTTTTCGATATATCTATTTTGCATGAATTATAGTATTCGTCAACTGCAAGCTTTGATTTATACAATTTACAGGTACTATCCTCTTGAAAATACAAATCCCTCCTCAATGAGACATTTTTATTTCATCTTTTATAAAATTGTCGTTTTAATTCTGATATATCATATCTGCATTTTTACCATGCACAATGATACATCTTGAACCCTCAAAAATACTATTTTATCTTTTTATGTCTGTAATTGTTTTTTTGTTATTTTCATATATGGTTGGTGGACATAAATACATGATTAATAAGTAATAACAATCTCATTTCCACGAGATCAAACTGAAATTGCAACGGGGAGGTGTACACCCTCTCAGATCCTCTCCATGCACGAGGATACCGTTTGGGCCTAAAACAAAACAACAAAAGGAAAAGCCCAAAGGAAATGAAGAAGAAATAACAGGTCCTATAAAACCACTTGCTAATACAAGGCCCGGTCCATTTCAAGGCAATCTTTCAAGCTAGATACATGCTGAGCTGGCAAAAATAACCCGTAAGACTCAAAACGACTAAGCACAAACGACTGCTGTTGGGACATGGGGCCATTATCTTAGTGTGTGCCCCAAATCTCATGAGGCTGTCAATTGGTTTAAGTGAGCGTCGAGTCGTGAAGAATATTAAGTCTTGAGACTTGGGATGATCGAGTTATGTAGATCATTATTTGTACCCTAAATCTTTGGAGATCATGCCATGCATAGCGAATATTTCGGCATACGGGCTTCGGATGTTGCAAGATTAATAGACTCAGATCAACATTATAAATATACAAGTCCAAAAAAGAAAGAAGGCGGCAATAAATAATCAAGAACTTATACAAAACACTTTGTTGCTCACATTTTTTTTCCATACTGATTTGTACTTAGAATTTAATTTATTTTCTAGTTCCATTGTAATACTTGTATTACTTGCAACTTAGTTCAGCAATTAAATTAAATTTCCATTATCCTTGCATTATTGCATCAGGGTAAATCAAGATAAGAGAACTCAAAAACTCTTTTATTACATCTAGGATTTTGTGTCTTTAATACACCAGGTACTTGTTCAAACCTAATAACATATACTTTTTTTTTTCGGTTGGCTTTTCATCTAGAGAGGGACACGCATGACAAGATATGATTGTGTGTAGAGCTTAATTAGATAAAATAATTAGGGATTTGAATTCAATGAATATACTTAGTACAGTTGTTGAATGCCTGTATTATCTGAGCCATTAAAATCTAAATTAATGTTTATGAATTTATATTCTATTCGAGATTAATAAATTCATAACTATCAATTTGAATTTTAACAATTCAGATGATATATAAGTATTCAACAAGTATAATTATCGAATTCAAATTCAATAATTAGTTGGTATGAGCTGGCGGAAGAAATTCGGTATGAGGCCAACAACTCTGATATTGTTTTCCCTTGATTATCTCTATTCTCGTTCATTCGGCCATGCTCATGACGGACCAAGTTGAAACCCACAATTCCGGGGAAGATTAAGTTGAAAAACAAGGGATTAATGGTGACTCAACTATAAAGGATTTGCATCGGGCAAAATGAAAATTTAGTCTGATGAATTATATTCATTTGGCGAAAGGGGACCGTTGGTAGATTGTAGGACATGGGACCGGGACTTCCAAGTGGCGTCTCAAACGTCACTGAAGGGGGACATGTTGCATTTCGTGTTGTGTTTTATTTTAAGACTGGTCTATACACTACGAAGGTGAAAAGTAACGAGAGTGCTTACACAATTACAGGATAGTGAAGGAAGAGAAGTGATCCATATGAGTTTTTGCACGTTTGATTTAACTACTTACGTGGAGAAGCTGGTTCCGTACCCAGGGAAATTCACCATTTGATCGGATGAAAGAGGAAGATGACCTTCTTAAATCAGATATTACCTCTGGACACGGGGCGGAATTAAAAGCAAGTTGTACAAAGAAATAACAAATTAGAGGGAATGACAGTTCTTGTTCTCTCCCCCCCCCCCCTCTCTCCCTATAATAACATGAACAATCCATTTTCCCTGCCCAAAATTGGCATTTCCTCCTCCTCTCTTTCCTTCTGGGTTGATGGATGGGCTTCCTTTCACGTCTGATTTTAAATGCAGAATACAACACTCGCAAGAGAGAGAGGGCAGAGAGAGATTCCAAATTAGATTATTTTTATTCACCCATGAAGGAGTGGACGGTGGGGGACAAAACTTACAATGACAACAACGGTGGGGGGCTGAAATTTATATATGTATCTACAAGTTTTGCGAGACAAAACTTGAATTTCAGCGAAGGATGATGGGACGATGGGACAAAACTAATTTGTCCCACTTGTATCCGCCACTCACGGCATAGTAGGCCAACGTTTCCTCCTTCACTCTCCTTTTTGTGTGTACATGCTTACCTATTTTCCAAAGAATATGAACATATATAAGTTAAGTGTGAAGATAAAAGTCAGAACGAGGAGCCACTATTTTTTAGTGGAAATTGTTCATCACCCGCTTAATTAAACGAGCACGAGAAGCATGCAAGAAATCCACGTGAGGTCCCCCAAGTCACCCTCCTTTGTATATAATGGTGAGAGTGACCTGTGTGCTGACAGTTACTCGCGGCCTTGCAATCTTCGCATACGCAAGCCACTTTTACCAATCGCATATGGGCACGTGCGTATGTACTTAATTTCTAGACCACGGGTTCTTTGTTGAATCTGAGTATGGCTTGCTCAAATCACTCCCTCCCTCCCTATAAATTAATTAACATCACCACACACGCAGATAACCCTTCAACTTCCATTCAAGTGACAGATCAAATCTGTGTGCCTTCCATCTGTTTTAAGAGGACTGAAAAAGACATGCAATATATATGTATATATATAAGTCGACATCAGAGGTCACATTTATTAGTAAGCATTTCATCCTTTCCTTATTTATTAGCTACCAAGTTTTATTTATCTTGTTAAGAGATGGACAGATACTCATTTTTAAGGGAGCAGATGAACCTCTGAAGATAATACAAGGTCAGAGATTCAGACCATATGATTGGTTTTGACATTTTCTTTGCTCCTAGTTGTCCTTAATGTGTTGCTAAGTAAATAACAAATATCATCCCTTGGGCATGCACGACCGGGCGCCAAAGTTTTGGTGGCGTCCTGGCCTCCCAAACACAAAAAGGTTTCATCAAATTAATAAAAATTAGTTGAAACTGCGATTGGATGACGTCAACTGTATATATTGGCCAATCAGCACCGTTTTTTATTTTTTCTTGTTCGCAATATAATCCCGTCCAACTAAAGCCTCAAACAATAGAATTAATTTACCATATACTCTGTATAGATCAGCCGCACTCCCAGTTGGAGGCTTTCATATATTCCTCCACTTTCAGCGCGCGCATGACAGATTAGTTTATTAAGAGTGGCGTGGAATGGGCGGATAAATCTTCAGCAGCAATTTAAATGATGATTAACAAGGAGGAACGCGGAGGCGCAGGTATCCCCAGACTCTTGAAACTCGGCCATGAGCGTACCTGGGTCACCATGCCTCATGTTCTGGCAAAGGCATCGCCGCCGCCTGCGGCACCCGCTGAGCTCATGGAGCCACCGACGGTGACCTATGACAACAGGACCATGGCCATCATCATGGGTGTCGTGGTGGTGGTATTCTTCGTATCTGGCTTCGTTTCCCTGTACAGTCGTCAATGCGGGCACCGACGCACCCGATTCCGAGGGCACATCGACCTCGCTTTTCCAACGGGGCCGCCGCAATCCACTTCCCGGGCGCAGGGTCGAGGCGTAGGGCCGGAGATCATCGAGAGCTTCCCGACTTTCCTGTACTCGGCGGTGAAGGGAAGAGGGGCACTGGCATGCGCGGTGTGCTTAAACGAGTACCAGGACGATGAAACGCTGCGTTTAATCCCGAAATGCAGCCACGTCTTCCATCCGGAGTGCATCGACGGCTGGCTGGCGTCTCACCACACGTGCCCAGTGTGCCGGGCGAACCTGTTGGTTCCAGCACAGGGCCAGAGCGAGGCCACGCCTTTGGTAGGCGTAGGGATTCCAGAATCGGAAGAAGAAGAAGAGAACTGTGAAAGTGATCAATGGAGGAGGGAGAATATAAGAGTGAATCGGAGCGGAACGATGAGGGAGAGGGGGGGACCAAGTCGGTCGAGGTCGACGGGAGTGGTAATGGGGATATTGTTCGGGAGGTCACGTTCGACGGGGAGGGAGAGAGTGATGGGGGAGAACTGGGAGAGATACACGCTGAGGCTGGAGGAAGTGAAGACGGCGACAAGGTTGAAACGGACAAAGAGTTGCGTAACGTTCACGAGAATGAGCAGCGGCAGGAAGGGGTATCGAACCAGAAGCGTTGGCAGCACCAGCAACTACTGCGACCGCTCCATCACATCCCGTGCATTATTCCCCGTCAACCCATCCACTGCTTCATCGTCCCTATCATGATGTGCTTTGTACAAGGTATCAACCAGCACTTGGCTGCTTTACCTCAATTCTTTCTTGTTTCCGTCAACGCCCAAAGTCCCCCATCCCTTGATTCCTCATCTATGCTCTCTCTATTTTCTTCTTTCCTCGACTGTTTTCTTCGTTAAAATAATAACAAAGCACGTGATATATTGAGTGTCCAACGTTGATCATGTCAACTTTGTAAGTAAACTCAATAATTTAAGCCAAATCTAATTAACCAATTTGAACTCATTTAAAAAATTTAGGATTAAGTTAGAAAAAATTTTTAATTCTTTATTGTACGGGTCGCTCGAATAGACTTGAGAAAATTTAAATTAAGCCTGATCAAGTTCGGGTTTAGCCTGAATACTCAAATAAAAAATAAATTTTTAAAAAATATATATAATATAATAAATGTTTATTATTTTTTTAAGTTTTATATTATTTTATATCAAAATACTATATATTTAAATGTTTTAATATATTTATTTTTTTAAAAAATTTAAAATAGTTATATTTTATATTTTTATTATTTTTAATCAATAAAATATCTCAAAATAATATTTAAAATATATTTTAATATTTTTGCTTATATTTTAAGACCCAATTTTTTTAAAAAAATTTTAAGTGTTATACATCATTTGCGTATAAAAAATTAATTTTATATTTTTTATAAATTATGATAATTAATTTTAAATTAAAAATAATTTTAAAAATAAAATTTGGGTATATATAAATTTCTAACTCTACTATTAAATAAACATAATAAATAAAATAATATTCTTGAATAATTACTTAGTTATTGTTCATCCTAAAATAGATTAAAAATTAGGAATAAATAGAATACAAATCTCTTATATGTAAGAGTTAAATAATATAAAAATTTAAAGAAAAACGATTCCAAAAAAAATAATATTTTACACATAATTAAATAATTTTACTTTATATAATATAATGATAGCTATTTTTTTATATTTATAAAAATAAAAAGTACAATTTACCTGAAAGATATCAAAAATTTTGAACTAATTGAAACAATAATTGTAAATTGGTAGTCTAATTATGATTAAATTAAGATTAAATTAATCATAATTAAAATAATATAATTTAATTAAAATATATAAATTATTTATATATGATTATGATAAAAGCAATATTTAAACAATTAAGACATTAATTTATAAGTAAAGAAAACATTAAGACATTAATTTATAAATAAAGAAAACATTCATGAACAAATTACATATAATACAACAAAATAACAATAATGTCACTTAAGCATAAAGTTGATAAGTTATTTATTATTTTATTTTTTTAAAATTAAAATAATATTTTATACTTAATAGAATTATTTAAAAATTAAAGTTGTTTTAAAAAATAAAGAAAAATATTTTTAAAAAGTTTGGATATTCGGGTCAGCCCAAAACTGAAGGTGTTAGGGTCGGGTTTGACTATATAAACTTTTTAAAAAGATAAAATATTTTAAATTTAATCTGCATAAATTCAACTCAAATTGAGCTCGATTTATTCAAATTACTGACTTTATTTGCAAGCACGCCCCCTTTTTTAATTACACCAGTATAAAGTGTCCGTGAAAGTACTCTTTTTCCTTCTTCAACTGTTTTGTAATGGCTGCTACAACAACTTGATCATGTACCGAGGGCTTCTAAAACAAGATATTCCACGTGATTTCAGAACTTCTTTGTAGGTGGAGATGCGCGCGATTTCTTGACTCGTGCTTTTTATGTGAATCAGAGGAATGGTACGGAAATAATATATAATTCTTGGAACAAGCTGTCTCGGTTATTAAACAAAAAACTTTGCCAAAATCTTCCGTTTATCGCATTATGTATTGCAGCGTCCAATCAGTGGGCTGAATAACCTTGATGGGTACTTTTCACGCCCATCGCCAAGCGAAACTCTCGCTCAGCCGACCCATTGGAATGGAAATCCCAAAATGGTCTGCCTAGTAACACTGTTTATGTTTTGCAAACAATAAACATCTTTTTGTTTCACTTTGATATGTAAAATTGTAAAAAAATGTGCTTGTCACAAGTTAATTGTTGTGTTTGAATAATAAGATATCAGGCATGTCAGACACATAGAGTTTTAGATGTAAATAAAGGATCCTCGAGCTCATTTAACTCAATTCACTTGACTGTAAAAATATAAAGAAACTAATATAAAAGTGATTAGATTAATAATAGTAGAGTACAAGTAATTACAATTGTGAAAACTACATAAAACCTAAGTCTAATTGTAGAATACAAGGTAAATTGAATTTGAAAAATAAGTCTGAATTTGTTTCTCGTGTAGATTATATTTCCCTTGATTGTGTCAGTCATGCTCTTTTTATAATTGCATGCCTAAGACCACTGTGCCTGAAAAGTCTAAAGCTCATATGTAAAATATTGGTGATTACTAAGCATGGCCCCATGAGATGTATGGTGCATCAAATAATGTTCTCATGTCCACTTAATGTTCTTTCACATCTAGTCATTCTAAGTTTTAAGGGTCATATTTTTAAATACATACTTGGCACGTAACTTCATTTTTAAACAAATTAGGTGTTGTTTGAGTATTGAACTTGTCATTTCAGTTTATCATTGCCTTTGTGATTTTGGGCTGGATGCTTCTTTTTATGTCCAAGCAAGATGCTTTGAAAATCTGTAAATTTCAAGCTATTTGCCCTGTAACCATTTCAAGCTTAATGCGGTTTTCCTTCTCTGAATTTGTGGACGTTTTTTTTTTTTTTTTCCCGGGTGGGGGTGTGGAATATACAATTTAAACAGGGGACGTGAATATGAAAGGCACCTTAGGCCCAAATCCGATAATTCTCCCCTGCAATGGTTTATCAGCAAGTGGGATAAGGTGGACAAAAGCCGTGCGGTGGTTGAGAAGTAAAAAATCTTGATCATCAATTTTTATCTAATGACAAATAAAAAATAAGTATATAAAAAAGTTACTCATTTACAAACACACAATCACATTTTATCTAAAATAAACATTTATAAAAAAATATAATATTTTTAATAAGTCTATTAATAACTAATTTGAACAATATAAATTTTACTTGAAGGTCTATTTTCATATTAATTTTTTATTTTTTATAAATTGACTAATGTACTCTAAATAATTTAGACTTAATTTTAATTTATATTTAAAATTAACTTATATTTTTTTAAAAAAATAATTTTTAGAAAGTACTAGAAATATTATCTTTATTTTTAATATTGTATTTATCAAAATAAAAAATTATAAGGATTATAAATTTTTTTAATATTAATTGTAAACTGTTCAAAATACATTTGTATAGTCAATTTATAAAAAATAAAAAATTAATATTAAAATGAACCATCCAGATAAATTCTATATTGTTCAAATTAGTAATTAACAAACTTTATATTTTTTATAAATTTTTATTTTGGATAAAACGTGATTGCATGTTTGCAAATGAGAAACATTTTTATACACCTATTTTTTACTAGCCATTAGATAAAAATTCATGGTTATAATTTTTTTACCTTCCATTCACGGTTTTCCATTGCACATGATTTGTACTCCCTCTGAATCTATTTATAGAGCAGAGAGAGAATAATTTTATTAATTTTATTTATAAATCATGTTATTAAATTTTTATCACAAAATTTTTTTTACTTTTTATTGAATGTTAGAGAGAGAAAATATATTATTGAAATATGTATATTTAATAGGAGTAAAGTTAATAACTTTATTAAATTTTAAGACAGAGTTAATGAATTTTAAAAATTTTCTTAATTTCTTAATATTGATGAAATATATTAAAAATAATTTATAAATAAGATCAAAAAAGTATATGAAATTAGGCAAGTAATTGAATTGCCATACACTGCCGCTGCAAGTAATCAGTGAATGCGCTTTGTGGACTTTGAAGAGCAGCAAGAAGGTTACGCGAGTTAGGTATGTGGATTAATTAATCACTTAATGACATAGTAAATTTTTCAGTCCAAAATCATGACAATTTTAAATATTTCATGAGAATTTTTAAAAATAATCTGTATCGTTAAATATAAAATACTATCATCATTTTACAATATTATCTGTCAGTTAAAATAATTTATTTTAATTTTCTTTAAATTATTTATTATATAGTTGCTCCCTAAAATACAATACCACTACCTCTATCCTAAACTATAAGACAATTTAAAACAAAATAACTCATATTAATAAAATTCAATAATGATATTTTACAAACTTACTTTTTAAAATAGAAATAAAAATAAAAATATTTAAAAATATCTTTCATTTAATATAACTTTAAATATATAATTATTTTAATTTTTTCTATTTGATGAGTAATAATATTTAAAAAGTATCACTAATAAAATTTTATTTTTATTAAATTATCTTATATTTTAAGATAATAAAATATTTTGAATGCTATCCTTTAATTTTGGACTGGGAAAGTACATTTTATGCTATTGACCTTTTGTAAAGTCGTGCATTCTGGATCTAAACATTAAGCAAAAAAATATATTTTATATTTTACAACTGATGCAATGCCCCATTTAATTACTTGCAGAAAAAACAACGTAAAGATTTTAAAGAAAGAATGCTAGAGTCAACAGCGGAGACTAGCACTCTTAGAGATGCACAAATCGTACTCTGTTTCTTCCCCCCGGTTAGCTATGGGGTGGACTTGGTAATTGCTATTTGGGTGCGGACGTTAACCAATTAAGATAAGTGCTAGCGAAGTGAAGAGTTACCGGTGAGAAGACTAGAACACCACAGATGAATTTGTTGAATGAACTGGCGGGAAATATATTAAAAAAAGAAAGAAAGAAAGAAAGAATAAGAACTCAAATTATTGTTTGGTGTGTTGAGGAACGGTGTAAACTCAGATTAGTTGAGCGGCACTGGTGGTTCACTGAATTGCCATGAATTTCAATTCATCGAGCCTAGAATTCAATCGTGAACCTTCCTTCGCGTGACTGGAATCTGCTGTGTGTTTTCCACGAGACTAGGTTCTCCTTATCATTTTTTTAAGAACGCTTGGCTTAGACGGTGACGGAAAATGA
The DNA here is from genome assembly GCF_029017545.1 of Prosopis cineraria. Taxonomy (NCBI): domain Eukaryota; kingdom Viridiplantae; phylum Streptophyta; class Magnoliopsida; order Fabales; family Fabaceae; genus Prosopis; species Prosopis cineraria. The sequence goes on from NW_026555346.1 coordinate 4,150,373, forward strand.
CGGGCGAACTTTTTTCTTCCCGTTAACACTAAAAACTAATGACGTGCAATCACCTTTTCTAACAATTCGCCGATTTTCAATGGCTTATTTAATATTTTATTTGCTTGAGATTGACCCTTGCTTTTAATTTATTTTCTGCAGTCAATAGATATGAAATTTGTGAAGTCTTAGGTCCACCGGCTAAGCAGGCTGTAGCTAATAAGCTTGACATTTTCTAATCCATTGCATTGGGTTTGGGTAATTAATTAACAGCGAATAAAACAATAACATGCTGCCAACTAGTGAGAAGACATACGTCATAGTAAATGCGTTATGTAGACTGAAACATTTTCGCGGGGTTCCTGGTTGTGAGATCAGTAAGATCATTCCACATCTGCTGATAAAACAACAGGGGAGGAGGTCGTAAAGAAGGAAGCAGAAGAAGCATCCTGGTATGAATGTTCCATTTTGAAAGATGAGACCGAGATTGGACCAAGTAATCTAGGGGAAGCGCGTGAAGTAACTCCAAGCATTGAATTCTCGAAGCGATCGCCTGTATGAAACATGCCAATGTTACCAAGGAAGCAAGCAAGTGAATCGCACACAGGGACAAATGCACGATCTGAAGGCCCAAACTGGAGGGACCAGAACACCCTAATAAATTGCATCCCAAATCGCACGTGTTTTCCACAGGCCACGACACACACAATCTCGTGAGGACGCCAATGGCTCTAATGCAAATAAACATCAGATAACGTGGATTATTGGGAAAATTCTCCTCATCAAGCTTCTCAAAAGTCAACATCCGAAACCCTACATTCCACCAATGCTAGGATATCGCATCCAACAACCCCGGCCTCGATCGGTCTTGAAAATTTTCAAGAAATTTACGATAATAGGCATAGAAATATCAATCGCCCGACGTTGAGCTAGGCAAGTTATTCTTCTGTTCAGAAGAAGTTAAAAGAAAAACGGTCCCTAAAAAGATCCCCTCCATTTCATGCCGTGCTCAATTTTTTATATCTTCCCTCCGGCAAGCTCAACCAAAAGCATGCCGTGTTATATTTAAAGGTCCGGCCTTTAAGTTTTGCTTGGCTTTCCAGTAACAACAACATCATTCCCATTCTGAGCAAACCAGCACAAAAGAGGAAAACAAGGGTGGGGACAGCCATCATGTGTCGCAATTGGAGGAAATTTCTTTGCTCGCTATGGCTAAACACCTCAACCTGATGATCAGCCATGACAATCCACTGGGACACTCGCCCTCCTCCCGTTCTCCTCCTCCCACTCTCCGCTTTCGATCGCCACCATGGTCTCCGCTGCCTTGCCCTGCTTTTGCTTGCCTTCCCGGCCACCGCGCAGTTCCCCGCCTCGCCTCCGCCCCCGCCCGCCGACCCTTTTGCCAGGCTTAAGTTCGACAAGAACATGGCCATCATCATGGTCATCCTGGTCCTCGTGTTCTTCTTATTGGGCTTTCTTTCCATCTACACTCGCCAATGCGCAGAGCGCCGGATGAGGGGAAGACTCGATCTTGCACTCCCGATCAGCATCAGCAGCCGGCGACCGCGAGGTCTTGACCCTGAGATCATCGACAGTTTTCCCACTTTCGTCTACTCCTCCGTCAAAGGGCTTAAGATGGGGAGAACCTCACTGGAATGTGCCGTCTGTCTGAACGAGTTCGAAGACGACGAAACTCTGCGTTTGATCCCCAAATGCAGCCACGTGTTTCATCCCGATTGTATCGATCTCTGGTTGTCTTCCCACTCCACCTGCCCCCTCTGCCGGGCCAACCTCGTTCCAAAACCCGGTGATGCGTCCTTCGTCGCCATTCAGATCCCCAATCCGGCCGTCGACAACACCCAGTCCAATTCGAGCTCCGCACCCCGTGAGGGACCCCAGGACAACATAAACACGGTGGCACCGGAGTCTCCGATTCTGAGCCGATATCACACCGTGAGCCGGGGTTGGACACCTAGGTCAAAGTCAACGGGCTTTCGTGTGGCCGGGTTATTGCCGCGTTCTCATTCCACGGGTCATTCCTTGCAGCTTCAACCCGGGGAGAACTGGGAGAGGTTTACTCTGAGATTACCAGAGGATGCCCGTAAACAGTTATTAAACCGCACAAATAGCTGCGTAGCGTTTACAAGAGAGAGCAGTCAGAGGAGGGGTTATAGGACAAGAAGCGTGGGGAGCGGATGGGCCAAGAACTATTTGCAGTACGAGCGATTCGGTGGCGAGGGGCGGTCGGAGCATTGGGCGTTCACTTCGAGGCCGCCGTTTCTGAGCAGGACTAGTTCGACGGCGGCCGACAAGGCACCGGTGGGTCCATCGGGGGTGGGTTTGGACGACATCGGGGAACTATCTTCTGATCCACTGTTCCCGGGGAACAAAGATTAGATCATAGGAGAGGTAGCTTAGTTTTTCATTTCACAAAGGAAAGGTTCCATGTTCATAGCATGACAACACTTTTTGTTTGCCCCATATATTTCTCCCACGTATTTATATTTGTTTTTAGTTCGTTTCAGGTTTCATTTTCGGAAAATGGAACCCCAATGAACTGGAGGTGCGATTTGAGAATTCCAGAACATGATTTTGTAAAATATAAAATTACAAGTTTGTCGCAATTTTCATGATTTCATTACATATCTGTACTCATTTTCAATATCAATATAAAAACGAACGCATCCCTAAAATTCGTCAAAACCATAAGCGAGTCTTGGCTCAACGAGTCAAGATAATTCTGCCACTCCCTGCAGTCCTGAGCTGCTGATTGTTTTCGTGAGACTGCTGGAAATAAGATAGTTTGGCTATTGGCTAGAAAGTTTCTGCAACACCCTTCTCCTTTCATGTTTGCAAGTGACATCCGACCAAATAGACAATCTCAAGTATGATGTATGGGAACAGGTATAGCAGCCTTTGAAATCAGACTGAATGACGTAATATTTTGAATTTAAATGGAGAAGATGCTTGTTTATGTCGGAGGGGTAGGATTTGTCATAAATCTAATTATAAGGAGGAAGAGAAGTAATTAATGGCACAAATGATGATTAATGAGTTAATTGATATAAAGCGAAGCACACCTGTGCGGTTGATGATGGCATGCAATTAATGGAAAACCGCAAAAGGAGAAAAATCACGAGTCATCAAAGGATGGGTCATAGCAAATTAATTAGCACGGCTTTTACCTTTCGGCCAAACTTAAACATAATAAAGATGAGGAGCAATGGGGCATGACTTTAATCTGTCTCCTTAGGGGAGAGGATAACGGACAACCATTTTATTTATGGAGTTTGGCAAAAATAAATTCGTTCGTTCTCAACTATTAATACGTTTGATATGATTTTTTTTTTTTTGGGGTCAAAATATCTTTCATGCGGTTAATTAGCTGCAAGGTCTTCGTGATTTTGTTATTCATAAATAACAAAATCAGGCATTTCAAGTCATTCTCCCTGCTTCTTACGGCCCCACTTCAAAATTGACTTGGTAATGTACTGGGGTCGCTGTCTGCAGAATGGTGGAGATGCTGGTTTGGAGTACATCAAGCAGGGATAATGTCAAGATATCTGCTCCCAAAAATTCCTTCCAGCGGCGCAAGACAATTCTCCCACTTATATATTTGTGATGGTCGATGACCCCTTCTGATCCAATGACCATACGGGCTCCACCCTGAAAGCTAATGCGCTCTCGCAACTTTCTTTTTTCGTTAATCCAGGACATCTTCTGGACAACATCAAACCCCCATGCATCGTGCTGTTGCTGTTGGTGGCACTGCTGGGCAAGTTATGTGGCTTAACTCTGATGCTATTCATCTCCGCAACGAATACCACGCCTTGGTGCTTGCATTATGATCTTGAGCCATCAACCCTCACAGTCACAAGGAGTGGTTCCGCAGGGTCATCGTACTCTCTCTCTCTGTTGTAATTATATAGGGCCCCGCTCTACGAGTTGTGAGGACACCACAGTGGCATGTTGTAGCGGTAGCGCCGATCAAGATCCACTCTTTTGCCAAACCCGAACCATGAAGGATGCTTACTATGAAGGAGCTAGTTGAATCCAATCATCTGAACTCTTTTCCTTCCTAGTATGTGCACCTTCAATTTCCAGAAGATTCCAAACACTGGATATCTGACATTAATATTCCCACGATTGACTTTTCCAAACTTACCTCTCGCGATCCCACAGAACTCTCCAGAGCAACCCAGCAACTTGGAGATGCTTGTCGCCAATGGGGATTCTTTCTGGTATGCTCTCCACCTTTTTCTTCTTCATGTTCATCAGGAGTTCCATACAAGGGAAAACTTCATGTACGTTCTTTATTACTTCTTTTCTATGCGGTAACTAATAGTTGGGCTGGTCCAAGTGTTGCTGATAAACCACGGAATGTCAGAGACGTTGAGGGATCGGGTGATTAGAGGATGCGAAAGCTTCTTTAATCTGACAGAGGAAGAAAAGAAGGAATTCCATGGAATGGATTTATTGGATCCCATAAGATACGGGACAAGCTTCAATCCGAGCGTTGAAAACTCTCTTCTCTGGAGAGATTATCTCAAACTCCAGGTTCATCCTCACTTCCACGCTCCTACTAGGCCTCCTGGTCTCAGGTATCACGCCTTCTCTTCACCTTCACCTTCTTTAGACTGACAACTTTGACTTATCATTTATATTCTCATCTAACGCGTACCACCAAAATATTTTAAGAAACACGTAATAAATTGTTATAATTTCAAATAAAATTTCACCCATTATGAATACGCTTATTGGTTATCAAGCCACTACATCAATCAAAATTATTCCTGAACTGAAACAGGGTAAATGACGTAAATTTGAATATATATCGAAGAGCATAGAAATGAAACTGAAAAAGATAATGAGTAGCAGGAGGTGATGATGAGCTTGCTCTCCTTGAAAATATGAAAATAAAATAGCAGCTGCTAACAAGAATGTGGATGTGTTTAAATGGTAAAACGTTTGCAGCGATATTATAAAAGAATTCTGCCAAAAAAGTAGGGAAGTGACAGGGGAGTTGCTGAAAGGAATAAGCAGAAGCTTGGGGCTGGAAGAGAACTAAATACACGGGAAGATGAATGTAAGGGTGGGGACCCAAGTGTTTGTCATAAACTACTACCCACCATGTCCCAGCCCGGAGCTAGCAATGGGACTCCCTGAGCACACAGATCACGGGCTTCTGACTCTCCTGCTGCAAAATGACCTAGATGGGCTCCAAATCCGTCACGATGGCAAGTGGGTTCAAGTAAAACCGCCGCCCAAGTCCTTGATGATCATCATCGGCGATCACATGGAGGTACAATTTTGTTTTAGTTAGCATTGTGGATAGTTGAGATTGGTGGAATGTAAACCAAGATGTTTTTGTGGTCAGATATTGACAAACGGCAGATACAAGAGCGTTTTGCATCGAGCAGTAGTGAATAAGAAAGCAGCTAGAATCTCCACAGGGATTGCACATGGGCCTGCCCGAGACACTATGGTGGCGCCTTCTTCTGACCTCGTTACGGAGGCTCATCCCTCTGCTTATCAGGGCATGACATACCGCCATGACTTGCTGCTTCAGCAAAGCAATCCACTCAACGCCAGATCTTGCTTGGATCGCATCCGTATTTGATCTTATCTACTTGTAATCCTCCTTTTGCTTTTTAGTCATGTTATGCATTTCTGCTTCAGTTCTCGAGTCTGTCTCTTGTCCTGTGTGAGCTCAATATAGCCAGGCTCCACAAAATAAGTGGTCCTTGTCGTGGATTCTGGCTCCCTTGTTTCTTCCCATGCCTGCTTCTGCTTTGTCCATAAAGATGCCATTATATTATGTATTAGTATCATATAATATTGCTCCCCTTTTATGTGTTTATCCATTGCTTATTGGCGGTTTTCTTTTTTCAATAATAAAGGGCAAGCAGGGCTTGATTACGAAGAGAAGAAGAAGAGAAAAAAGAAAGAAAAGCAAAAATAATAGGGAGAAAAATTCAGTTTTTTCTTGCCTTTAAACAGCCTCCCAGTCAGGAATAACATAATCAAAATAGAAGGAGGTTGCGGTGCAGAGCTGGTAAGCACTCCTGGCCTTTAGGTCGGCACGAGTGATTGCCTTTCTGTGAGAATGACGCATCTCAAAACCAGTTACCTTTGACATACTGTAGAGCGTATCCTGTATGAAGTCCCAAAGAGGGTGACCTAGGTGACCATCACGAAACAAAAGATTCAGAGCTTAGGATCACATGTTTTGTTTCGATACACTTGCATAAGTATGTGACTTGTGGGTGTTTTGACTTAAAGAGAATGTAATTATAATGAAATTGTTGTAAGGGACCATGACACTATTGCAAGTGAAGTTATTGTAATGTTTGTGTGATTGAATGGTCAAGAGATTGTCATATGTGGTTTATTGCCACCCCTTGTTATTTTGCAATTAGAGTTTTAATAGCCAAATCATGTTTGAATTATATGTGATGATATATGACCATTCAATTAAGTGTTTTGTGATTTAATTGAGTTGGTTCAAGTGCTCTTAGAGTTATTAGTGCTTAGTTAGTAAGTTTAGTCACCCTTATGTTTGTTTTGAAAGAAAAATGAATAATTTTATGTTTAAGTGTCAACTTTTAAATGGTAAAATGTTTAGTTATAAAACCAATGCCAATAGTTATGCGACGGATAATGCATTTTGGAGATTGTCTAAAATGCCATTTTTGATGCTTGAAAAGATTGATAATTGTTTCTATGCTTTTGTTAATGTGTTAAACATACTTTAAACTATGGTTTAAGTTCAAACATCATTTTAAAAAATTTTTTTTTGAGATCCCAACTTTTAAACTAATTTTTTTTAAACTTTTGTATTATGATAACCTAATACAAGAAATTAATTAAAATAAAAAATTAATTAACATTAGTTATTATAACGGTGTGTGTATTTGTGTATTGTGTCTTGATAATGTCAAGACGAATATTATAGTAATATCTTAAATACATGTTTAAAACTTTTATTACCATGATAAGGTTGTCTCAATGTTAGAATTGATTGGGAGAGCGTTAAACCTAAGCCTCTATTCAACTTGTTATTAGTTATTTGATCCCCAGCAAGAAGGTGAATCTTTCTTGATCTTGTGTGTTCATTCCACAAAACTGCATATCTTCTCAACGTCTTGAATAACACCTTTTGGCAGGAGCAAGGTTCATGTAAGGTGACTTGGCATAGCACTAAGGACAGACTTCACCAAGACAAATCTATCTGCCATGTTAAGATGCTTAATTACTCTCCCACCAAGATAACTTGAAATGAATTATGAGGGTAAAACAAGGATTTGTTGAGATTACTATCAATGAAAGGGACACCAAGGTATTTATCAAGATTGGCAGTCAAACCAATAGTGAGAGCTTGACTGGATTTAAGGCTACGGTTGAAATTGATGCTCAAGGAGCAAAAAATCTTAGATTTTTGCAGGTTAACTCAATGACTAATGGCTGTCCAAAAATCTATCACAACAACATTTATGAGATGAACTTGTTACATGGATGCTACTGCAAAAGGGAAGAGATTGTCAGCAAAAAGCAAGTGGGAAAGATAAGGACCTCAAGATGTAAATTTTAGAGGTTTCCATCTTTGATTATCCACAAACGAGTAATCTAGCTACCAAGTCTCTCCATGCAAAGTATAAAGATGTAGGGACTAAGGAGATCATCTTGTCTCACACCTCTAGAAGGACGACTGAAAGAGAGAGTTTCTTCACCATTCCACATCACTTTTAAGGTAGCCGTGGTTATTGAACATGTGATGAGGTTGATGAAGTCTGCTTGAAAGCCAATACTGTGCAGAATTTCTTTGATAAAATCCCAACCTAGACGGTCAAAAGTCTTTTCAAGATTAATTTTTAAAGTTATGTAACCTTGTTTGGTTTTCGTTGTTTTCATAGTGTGGATAGCTTCTTGCGCTAAAAAATGACATTACCATTGCTTTGTCTGCCAAAGATAAAACTACATTGGTGAGGAGCAAGGAGTTTACTCAGATGATCATGAAGCCTATTAGCCAGTACCTTAGTGATGATTTTCAAGCTCACATTATAAAGTGAGATCTGTCTAAAGTTCTTGAGAGAGGTTCGATGATAAATTACCTATAAGAGGACAATATTGGCATGATTGGAATTGGACATTTTGGTTTGGTAGCAAAGACTTCTATCTCCAAATTGCATATATGATCTCCAATAAGATTCCATTGAGTATAAAAAAAAGTTGTGGTTGTAATCCATCAGGTAAGGAAGCTGCATTTTTAATCTCAATTTCATTGACTTGATGCAAAATAATACTTAAAGATTTCATACTTTGTATAATTTCATTGATTTGATCAATCCCCTCGTGATGCTTAAGAATACATTTCTTTTTAGCAGAGAGATTACCAAAGGTTTGGGAACTATAATGGGTAGCTTCGGTTGTGAAGGACTGCAGGCCATTGAACCAATCTACGTTTAACCAGGATTTTTTTCACAATAGAATTAAAACTATCCTCAACCAACCAAGATGCATTGTAATGAAAGTGCTTGGTCGAGGGACGATTGGGTTGTGGGCCAGTGTTAGAGATCATAATAACCATGTGATCAAACTTATATTTGACAAAACGTAACCCAACTAGTTTCAATGAATAATCCTCCACCTCACACTTAATTTGAATTCTGACGACGACAGAAGATCTTTGTGCGAGTGAAAAACTCTCCTCTCAGTTAGTACGGAGTAACTGTGCTGATGTAGTTTATCTACAATCTAAATCTAGATCCTTTTTAATCGTAAGAAAATTATACACAGGGATCACAAAAATGGAGCAAAAAGAATATGAATACGAGAACAGGAAATGAATTCATAGAGTCTCAATTAATTTTTCCGAAGGTATGCTTGCATAATTATAAAAATAATAATGTAATCCTATTTATCCTAACTTACAACAAAAGTGGATTTTAACCCCATACAATACAAGAGAACACTCAATCATACAAGAGTAATATAAATAAACTCAATAAATTCTAAAATTAAATGAAAATTAAACTAATTCAAGTACATACGATGATAGATTTCATGATTAGCTTCATTTTTGGAATTACTATGTTTCACATGCAAAGCTTAGCTTAAAAACAATGATATTTTATTTAAATGGAAACCAAATTTTCAATAATTCAATATTAATTTGGTTACAAGCTAATATTTTGATACATTTTATATAAAGAATTATATATATATATATATATATATTCTTGAACAATTCTTTTTAAATGAAGTTCATTTTTGTCAAAAATAAAAGATAAAAAAATACGTGGGCTAAATAAGGTGGAGGAGAATCTACAAATGCTAATTTAATCTTTCTTTGGGAGCAGCATAGTGCAAACACATGATTTGTGTAACTTGATCATCCTTGACTCGTTTATTAAACCTTATTCTTGCTTCACAATATTCACCAATTTATAAAGGGCATCCTTCATTTAAGTATACCATATAAGTGAAAAAGAAAATTATAACTTCACATAAAGTTCAATAGAAGATTTTTCTTAAAACTGTAATAGAAGATTTGTTGATCCACTTACTCCAAATGTGTACACATATGATCGTAATGTTATACATTTAATTGAACTTGTTTGGTAGTAGCTTCATAAATTGAATTTTAAAATTAAGTCACTACTCCATACTTAATCTTTGAACTTATCTTTTTTCAAATGCCCTACATAGCCGTACAAATATTGAAGAAGTTATGTAACCCATATCAAATAATGCAAAGACTTAAAAAAGTGTCATAGGAACATAAAAGGGAAAGAGAAATGGACAAAGACATCAATTTTTTGTTTGTTTGTTAAATGATGAATTTATGAAAATAATTAAAAAACTATGTTTATTGGAGTTCTAGACCACTGAAAGAATTACCCATGAAAAGAAAAATCCATTAGTGCAAAACACAGTGAACACTTCATTTACAAACTTTGGTACATATATCTCCTCAATTTATCATGAAGACCATTATTATTCAAAAAGAAATAAAGGAAGAAACGTAGGCATAAATGAGGAAAAGGCACAAGGGAAACAAAAAAACATTCTAAAGAGAGCAGAGACATGGAAAAATGGAGAGGGAAGCTCAAATGATGTGGGACTAATATTGTGTTTGGAAATTGAAGGGCAATGTTGAAAATTTACTGTGAAAAGAGCGGTGAAAATTATACACTTGAGAAAAGATAAAACTGGAATAACAAATGTTACTTTTAAAAATGACAAAGCACATATGGAAATTCACTATAAAAGAAACAGTGCAAATAATGTAATTTTTTTTGCTGCCAAAAAGGAGCCAATTTCATTAATATCAAAAAATGAAATAAAAACACTAATAGTCGAAGCCAAAAAAAAAACACTCAAAAAACCTATAAATATAAAATAACACACCAAACTCACCAAAAAAAAATCAAAAAACAAAACAAACAAACAAACAGCTTTAGAGAACTATAATTAACCAATGCCAACTTTACTAAAACCAGTAAAAAAGACATCACAAACTGGAGAACCAGCAAGAGCTGCATCAGATATCAAAATATCATTTAGGAAGGATGGTGCTGAAATCAGGCATCCATTGGGAGACATCCCTTTTTTTCCACAAACTACCAACAAGTCAGCAACACCGTTACTTTGCCGAACCACCAAGGCAAAAGCCACATTAGGTCTTGCATCAGCTAAAGAGAAAATTTCAGTCACATCTCTATACTGCCATTCTATACTAGCTTCAGAGCGACCAAAATCAGCCTGTACAGTCTCTCACAGTCAATCTAAGTGCAAATATTGACCCCAGGGAATCTGTCACAGCCCAATAATGCATATTTAACTGCCATGCATTCAGCTTCAAAGGCAGACCTTGCAAAAAACTTCAACCCTGCACCACCTAAAAATATACCACCACTATCTCAACAAACAATACTTGCACCTGCAAACTGTTCAATAATAATACGCGTAATTAATTCTTCTACATAGATTACATGTAATCAATCCTTATCTATAAGAAAAATTCATATGCATAACATAAAATTGAAAGACAAAATAATTCCAATAAAACAACACACTTCTGAAATGGTCAGCAAAGTCGATAATTTCCTCAGTTCTAACTCCTCGCGCACAGTAGACTTTCATTAAGAAATTAAGAAAATATGACAAAAAAATAAACACCACAACAGGTGCTTTCTCTCGTGTGCAAACGAAACGATGCTACGCGTTTGAAGGCTGACAAATCTAGGAAGACTAAAAAACCCATCCAAACTCGTCGATTGCAATTTCAATTCATGAATATTGATGGCATATTCCTATTCAATTATCAAATATTAATCATTAAAATCTCTAGTATTTATTGAGATATTTAGGGTCGTGCTCAGGCAAATGGGTTTAACTTTTATTTTACTTCTCAGAGGGGATTTGGGTCCCTGACTCTAGTTTGCATCCATAAAAGAACAGTGTGACAATGAACCAAACCCACCGTCTTATATATATATATATATATATATATATCCTTTGATTTTTCATCGTTCGCTCTCCCTAGAATTCTCCCTTCCTTCTCCTTGTCTCTTTCAAATGGCTCCGGACAAGAAACTGAGAAATCTCATTTACAATCTCAGAGACAAAGCCTCCATAGTTGCAGCAACTCTATCGCTCAGACGCCACGTGTCCTCTGTTCGCCTCCACGTTGTCCGCGCCACCAATCACAGCATCTCAACTCCTGCGTCGGAGGACCGAATCGCTGACGTCCTCTCCGTCGGTAAAGGCTCTCATCTTCTGCCATGTGTCTGCATGGATGTTCTGATGGACCGACTTCACGAGACGCGAGATGCCACGGTTGCCCTGAAATGCCTTTTCACGATGCACAACGTCATAATCAAGGGACCCCTCTCTCTGAGGGATCAGCTCTCCTATTACCCTTCCTCCGGCGGACACAATTTCCTCAACTTATCCAACTTTCGTGACGATTCAGGATGGGGTCATTGGAATTAGCATCGTGGGTTCGATGGTATGCAGGCGTTTTGGAGCAGTCTAACAGTATCGAGGGTTTTGGTTTATTATCTGACAAGCGGCGATAACAAGGATCAAAAGAATGGGGTGCAGGAGAGAAAGCATCTTGGGGGGTCAAATTCAGATTTGTTGTGTAAAATTGGAAGTCTCGTGGGATTCGTAGAGCAGACGGCAAAAGTGCCCGAGTCGTTATACCTTCAAAAGAACGAATTGGTGTACGAAGTGGTGAGGCTGGTGGGCGAAGATTACAGAAGTGTCCAATCCGAAATGTCCTTTCAGGTGGATGAAATTGGGAAAAGGATGGAAATTTTGGATGTGGGGGAATTGGGCGAGCTGATGGGTTATCTGGAGAGAAAAGAACAGGGCAGAAGAAAATTGGCGCTTTTGTTTGTGGATAGAAAAAGAAACGATGCGTTTTGGGATTTGATTAACCAGACGAGAACAGAGATGGGGATGAAGAAGCGGGAGGTCGAGGGAAAGTGGCTAAAGGGGGAACCCGACCCGTTTCTTGAACCGGGCCAACGGATAGCGATTCCAGCGGGCGGAGGATGGGCCGGTAAGATCAGGAACGGCGTTCTTTAACGGTTCCAACGGTGGGATAACAATTTTTTTTTTTTGGGTTTTTGGGTCATTAAAGCAGAATAGTTGACAGGCGTGTTCGTTCTTTCTTCATGGTTACCGGATATTCCAGACATTTTTACTTTTGGTTCCAAATGGTGTGCTATGCCGGCTTGTTCAGTCGCTTTGTAAATGTTTCATACTTGAGATCTTTGATTTTTGTTGACCTTCTACCTATCTTGATGTTTCTATTCTTTGTACGAATACAAAAGCTTTCAGTTCCAGAGACGGCTCCGCGTGCCGGGTTGAAATAAACTAAATTTTTGGTCCTAGTGGTGGTTGGTGGCCGATATGGGAACCACCCATGTGATGTTTTAGTCGCAAGGACCTATTCTTTCAATTTTTTTTGTACATCGCTGTCTGTTGTTGAATAGGGTCAATACCAATTTCATCCCTGGCCACATCATTTACAAATTACAGAGTCCGCATCGTTTCGCGATTCCGTGAACATGTGCATTTTTTAGTTTTCAACCGAGTTGACGAGGATCGGCCCAAAAGAAAATTGAGTTGATGATGGCTTATCCTGTTGCAGGCTTCAGGACAGCAAAAGAAAAGGACAGCCTCTGGTTGTAGCTAGAAAGATAAATAGCCAGGGATGGGAGATGAATCTTGATGAGAATAAAAAGAAAGAAGAAAACAATTTGCAGTATCGTGTAATCTTGTTCCTTCTGGAATACTTGTATGTGGAAGAATTATGAAGAGCTAGAATAAGAGTGGAGAACGTTTAGGTTTGACAACAATTGCAGAGCCGCCTGGAAGGTGAGGAGCAGGAAGTGAAGCCATGCTGAGTGGGGGGAGTCCCAGGGTTCCTTTTACGGTCGTGGTGAATGGGAGGACTCTGTTGAATCGCCGGTGTTATTAGGATTAGGAGTGGACCACTTGTTCACTCGGGAGCGGGCTATCTTGGCCTGCAATTTCCCAAAATTAAAATCAAATTAATGTAATGAAAGCCTCTCAGTTGTTGTCATATTTTTGCAACACCAATATTTAAAAAATTGTCCTGAGTGTGCACGCACCTCATTGTCCCAATCACGTCTTGCTGTTATGAAGAGCAGCACGAGCGTCTGAATTCCCGTGCCACCGAATATCATTCCCCCCCAAATGCCCTGCCACACAATCACCATTCTCCCATCAGTACATTACGAATTTACAATCAGGGTCTCACAGTCAGTGACTCAGTGTAGTCATATTTCTATTTTTTACACACACCTCGACGCCAAGCTTGAAAACCCATCCCATGAGAAATCCGAGAGGGAGCCCAATAATGTAGTAGCATCCTAAATTAATATATGCTACTGATGCTTGCCATCCCGAGCCCACTGCCACTCCTGCATTTTGCCATATCATAATGATGATCAGCAGAGTGTGTGGGTGTGTTTCATCTAAACATATTTGGTTGCTTGCGTTAAATATTTTGACCTGACAATACTGGCTGAACACTGTTGAGGAGTATGGTGACGGCTAAGAGGAAGGCCATGCCATTGACGGCTTCGAGTACATCTGAACTGGACGTGAATATGTACGCCAGCTGTTCGCGAAATCCCATCACTACTGCGCAAAAGAACAGCCCGATCACCGTTGACTCTGCGACTGATACTTGAGTCGCAAATTTTGCTGCTTTCCCGTTCCCAGCTCCGAGCTCGTTCGCCACCCTCACCCTATTGTGTCAACATCCATCCATCATTTGAAATTAAATTACTCCCCGAGCAAATCTACGGACCAACCTTTGCATAGTCAAACGGGCAAGTAACCGATATGACTCTTGAGGTTTTTTTTTTTTTTTGGCCAAAATATGACTCTTGAGGTTGAGTGCATCTTTTTTTCTCCTATATATCTATTGTCATTTAGCTAAAGACCAACAGGGGAGGGACATGCCGGACCAGGGCCTCTCCTTGGACTTGCCACAGAGCCATATCATTGGAAAGATTAAAATCCGTATTACCGTACAATCAATGCAACTTTACAGTTGTCTTGCGAATGAAAAGCACAGGGAATGACCGAAAGAAAAATAAGGGCAAGAGGAGGGATTAAAAACAGTACCCGGTGCCGGCGAAGAATGCCAGAGGAATCATCATTTCCCACCCGTTTATAGTCATACTGCATGCATAATTTTTTTTAAAAAAAAAAACCGTTAGGATCTTACTCGTGTTTTAATAGTTGCAGGGATGAAACACATGCATAAGAGGCCACAACTCACGAATTTAAAACTCACCATATTGACAGCGCATCCACCGCGACTGTGGCATTCTTCAAATGCCCCGTCATGAGTATCAGTATCCTATAGTACCAGTTCTCTAAACTGCGTTCATCACCCTCTCAGTTAATTCACTTAAACACACTCAACCTCAAAGGGTATTAATCAAGAGAGAGAAAGGTAGCAGACCATAGCATGACCCCGGAAGCAGCAGAGAGCTTGAGAAATTCCAAGAGCCCTGAGAAGGCTTCCATCGAGAGTCCCGTCCAAGTCAAAGGGCATCCACCGCAAGCCACATACGCATACATGCCGAACACCAGTACCCACCACGAGATGTCCAGAGAAATGGCCGCACCCACCACTCCAACATCCCAGACGTATACCAGCAGCCAGCTGACGAGCACGTTGACCACCAGACCCGCCAATGAAACCCAAGCGATGACATAGGTCTTGAGCTGGCACTGTAGGAACCTCTGGAGCGGGAACTGGAAGGCAAAACTGAAGTGCAGGGGTATTAGCCACAGAGCCACCACCCCGGACTCCGCCGCCACGTCATCTGGCTGTCCCAACAATTTCAGGATGGGAGACGCAAACACGTACAGCGGCAACAGCAAGAAGCAGCACATAAACAGAACTATCCAAGACCTCTGCATATATATCCCCAACATGTGGTATCTCTTTGCCCCGAACGCCTGCCCGCACAGTGTCTCCAATGCGCTTGCCATCCCCAGCTAAATAATAAAAATATATATTCAACAAGTAGAATATATATATTCATTCAATTCATGACAACAATAATGAGAAATTGAAAGAGTGAGTCTCTCGCGATTGATTAATTAATTAAGCATACGAGGAGGCCGAAGTTGAAGCCGACGATGACAGTGTTGGCAATAGAAATGGAAGCGAGCTGAACATCACCGAGGTGACCGGCGAAGGCTTGGGTGACGACGTTCATGGTGAACGACGCCACGCGGCTGAAGATGGAGGGACCCACGATCAGCCATAGCTTCTTGGACTCGATCCAAACCTTGGTTGCAAGTTGATTTTGCTGAACGGGGGACCCATCCTCGGGCGAAGACTCTGGCAACAGAGGCTGCCTGAGGCTGTCATTCTTTTCTTCGGCGTCTCTGTTAACGCTCCTCATCATCGGAACGCAAGACGTGCTTATCCGTACTACCAGCCTGCGCGCTGCGCCGAGCTAGAATGTCGGATAGGCGCGGCACGTTTCTTGTTCATTTTATATAGACGCCGCCAACAGTGCCCTCAGAGTTTCGAAGCCTTGAACCTTCTCAACTACTGGCCGAAAGGGGGAAATAGTCAAAAAGTACAAAACCTTCTCAAATTCCAGAAAGTGCTTGCTGGCGAGAAAAATTCCAAATTTGCTTCTCCAAACGGAGGTTGCACTTGCAGCCTGATTTCGAACTCCACTCTTTTTTATAATATACTATCTATATCAAGTAACTTTTCCTTTTTTTTATCGTTTTATTATGCATTTGACTTTTTATCAATTCATACCAACACCCACAGAGAAACACATGTTTCGAATTATAAAACATGCTATTCAATTTAATTTTTTAGTTTCGGTAGGATGGTATGGTAATTATGTCTACTTTAAACTCTGTACAATGCCCTGGCAGAAAAAATTCATGCAGCGTCCCTAATTTTTCTTATGTTTTGAACGTACTAGAACGGGAACCCGGTGTTATATAATTATGTATTGATTTAAAAAATATTTTAAGAAATAATGTATGCAATAACCAATGTTTCTTAAGGTAATATTCATGAGTGTAAATAGAATTAGCATAGCAAATGTATTAGAATGAATAATATTATTTTAATATTATATATACATGATTATGCAACTATTTACAGGAGAAATTTTACGGATAATTTTAACAGACACGTGTTGAAATTTAAAGTTGTTGAATAAATAACGAATGGGGTGAGACCCGAACCAAGTGCAGTGCATGAAAGAGGGAAAGATTGTGGTCCTGATGTAGCAAACTAAGAATGGTTGGTGCGGAAGAGCAAGTGAATGAAGCAGACTGTTGAATTGTATGGTTTTTGGTATCTATCCGATTAGTTTAGTGTGGGGTAGGGAGATAGTATCTGCCTCTCCACAGCATCTGTACCACTTATCCCCAGTCGGACCCCTCACTAAATGGCACCATCAAGTGGGTTCTATTCATCCACCCTCTCTTCAAATGCATGTCTCTTAAATGCTCCTTCCCTTTCGCCTCTAAAGTAGATAAAAAGGGAACATAAGAGATGTTTACTCCTTTTTTCCTTTTTTCTTTTTAAAAAGTGATAAGGGGTTAGCTTTATTCGATGAACGAAGATCATTGAGAGACAATGGATCTTCATATTCTGCGAAAAAACATATAAAATAATTAGATACCAGGCTACACTCATGTTTATTTTTTATCTGATTAATTAATAAGGACATTCACCGCAAACAAACGACACGTAATATCAATTGACCTATGCTAACATAAGAACTGATTTTATTTGTATCATTTTCTATTTATTTATGACTGGTTTATAGGATCTTTTTATTGCATTCCTGGGCCTAACCGTAATAACATAATGTAAAAATAGAATTAGAATATTCAAGTGCCAAAAAAAAAAAAAAGCTTATCTACGCAATTGCGTAGGCGCATACAGACCAGGATCCATTTTCATGGATCCGGAAAGGCCTAAGAGTGAGTGGTTAGTGTCTACTTTTCTCTCCCTGCTTCTGTTTTGGGCCTAGAGCCTGTTCCATTACAAAAGGTCAAAAATTAAAGTTGTGAAAAGACACAAAATGTTGCAGACCAAGATGTGATTTCCAAATTTCGATTTTTAATTTATTAAAAATTTATTTAATAAAAGTCAGTATAATAAAATTTATATTTAAATATATATTTTTAAAAGTTAGTTTAATAAATTGAAAATTATTTGGATATAATAAAATATGTTTTTGAATGTATAATTATTAAAAAGAATATTAATTTATGATGATTTATAATTTTTATTATATAAATGTAATATATTTAAAATATTTAAAAAATATAATAAAATTTTTAAATTCCATAAAATTTTATATGTTAAATAGTAAAAACAAAATTAAAAAGTTTGATATATTAAAAAATTATATAATAAATAATTCAACATATATTAATATTAAAAATTAACATAATTGAAATGATATATATGATAAATTTTTTATTCAAAAAATATTTAACTAATTGAATAAACCTTTGTTCGTTAATAAAAATTCTAAATAACATAACAAATAGTTGAATTTACATCAATGCTAAAAATTAACAAGATTAATTATTCAATTTCTAATGCTAAAAATATAATTTCTAATGATAATTATTATTAAATGATATTTATATTTTTAATAAGTTAATAATATATTTTAAATAAAAAGAATAATATATTAAAGGGGTAGCATGATCAAATAATCCCTCGCTTTTTTTAGCAAAAAAAAAATATTTCACTTTTTAAATTCTATCTCAAGTTATTTTTGTAAATCTACACTTAAATCACTTTAAGAAATACTTTTTAAAAATATATTTTTTAATTATTTAATATTTAAATAACTATTCACATTTCAAATATTAGAAAGTATTTCCTAAATGTGAGATGTGGTCTGTCCAATCAGTCATGCTTTCACAGAATTTTCTCAAGGCAGATTACTCTATTCTCTGTGTTCGTGCAAAGTTTGAATTACATTTCTCAAGTTCTTCGCAGGACATGCAGAGATGATCATACAGTTTTACTTTTGCTTAAGACCTCTGCTTCAAGGTAAAAACAGAGGTTAGTTTTTTTTTTTTCTTATGATATATATGCTACTCGTGAAAAATATTTCTTTCATTTTGTAAGAACAGCAGTGCCGTATCGTTTGCACTTGGATCTAATTTCGTCTTGCGAATATTTCAAAGCACATGCATGAATGAATACTGATCATAATGATTTATAAATAGCATGGATTTTTTTTTTAATAAATTACATATGTGCGCGCGTGCGTGTGTTGATTTTGATTGCAATAGCACAACTATTTTAAAACCACAATGTATACAATTCTTGCCTCGCAGAGAAATTATTTTATTCACTTTTTTTTTGCCGGCTATTTTATTCACTTAACCTAAAAGGCATTTAGTCGAATCAAGTTAATTTTACTAGCAAACAAGGGGCATATTGAATAGGATTACAATGATTAAGAGTTTGCAATTGTAACTAACCTTCTAACAAGGTTCATGATTATGGTTTTCTCATCATGTTTTCTTAGAAATACATGTATACAACTAATTTCCCCAATAATTTAAAGTCAATATGGGTTACAGTATAATGGGAAGCAAATCTAGAGTGGTTGCGCAACAAAATGTTCCCTCACAGAGAAATTATTATTATCATTACTATTATTATTATTATTATTATGTAAACGAAAACAGGAGTATTTCTTTAATGACTAAAATGCATAAACTCTTTGAATTTTAAAGTAGTTGCATATGACTCATCTTTAAAAATTTAAAATTAACTCTTTTAATCTTTAATTTTATTTTTCAAAGCCTCTAGTGCTAATTATGTTATTTTTTATAAGGGTTAAAATGTTATTTAACTGAAAAATATTATCAAACAAAAATATTATATTGTATAACTATTTATAATCAATTTCTTATAATATTTAGATAGTTGAGGTATTGATAATCAAAAAAATATTATTATCACTGTATAAAATTTTAAATATTTATATTTATATTAGTTTTATCAATATTTTTTATTATCAATGGTACATGGTTTTATTATTTTAAAAGATAAATTTTTATTTATATTTTTATGTTAGACAAATGTAATGCACATAGTTAAAATATTTAAACTTTTAAATATTATCATGTTATATTAATTTATTTTTTTTAATACAAGAAAAGTATGTACTATTGATAACAAAAAAAGATGAAACTACTACACAAATAAATATTTAAAATTTTATATAGTGATAATAACCTTTGTTTTAGCTATTATCAATGTTTCAACTATTCAAAAAATATAAAAATTAATTAGCTATGATTCTGCAATATATTATTTTGTTTAATAATTTTTTTTAGTTAAATAGCATTTTAAGCCTTATGAAAAAAACATAATTAATAATATAGGGTTTTAAAAAATAAAATTAAAGGTTAGGGGGTTGATTTTAAACATGTAAAGGTTAAAGATGTCACATGTAACTACTTCAAAATTAAAAAAAAAATTATGCATTTTAGCTTTATTTAATTTGAATGTGAGCAGTGCCATTCCTTTTCCCTTTTTCCCTTAAGCTGTGTTGGTTTGAGAAAAGAGGAGGAAAGGTGATGGTTTTAATGTTACCTGTTTGATTTTGTTAGAGGAAATAAATTTTTTAATTATCTCTTATTTGGTTTAGGAGGAGAGGAGAGGGGAGGTATTAACTAATTAATCATTATATCCTTATATCTAAGTTTTATATTTTTTAATCATTCCTTATGTAAATTAATCGCATACCTTAACCCAAATTGCAATGTTTATATGATTTCACATTTTAAAACTTTGTCAATAATCATGTCAAATCTACACAGCTTAGGAGAAAAACAAATTAAAACTGAATTATTTTATTTGTTAATTCTCAAATTAATTTTAATATTTCTTGAAGTATAAGAGGAGAGTGGTTCGTTCAGATATTCACGCATGTCATTGTGTCAGTCTCTCCCCTTCAAGCCTTCACCGTCAAGCTCGAGAAAGAAGGAGCTTTGGATGATCTCTTGCTCTATGCATCAACCCTGTGCAGAGGAGAGCGAGGTCCATGGACCATGATGATGCCGACAGTGAAACTAATAGCTTGGGTGAGTCAACCTATAAGAAGAAGAATGTTGCTCGCTTGGGTGACTTAATCTGGAGGAAGAAGGCTCTCACAAGTGCAGGAGCAATTTTGGTACTTGGACATTATTGGAATATCAATAATAAATTAAGGGTAGATTATTCATAAATTTTGCCTCCCCTCCAGAAAACTCCAATTTAAAAGGAGCCAAAATGAGGGAAGGGGAGGGAAAATTTTAGCTCTCCTCTCCTTCAAAATTTTTGAATCGACTGAGGGAAGGGGAGCCATTTCCATTCTCCATGGGAGACAGAGTAAAACAGCAGGAACAAACATGTTGTCTTTTGAGGGGAGGTGGGGGGAGCATTTTGCCTCTTGATGATCAGACTTGTAGCCTATGATAAGTATCATATTATCTTTTGATAGTACTCCCTCTGTCGCAGATCATATTATCTTTTCAATGTACTCCCTCTGTCGCAGTTTATAATTTTTTTTAATAAAGTTATAGGTATCAACAAAATTTATTAAATTTATTTACAATTTTATCCTTTAAAAATATAATTATAAATTTCCAGGAATAATCATTATCTAACATAACATTATTGTAAAATATTAAATAAATAGAGAAAATATAATAAAGAGGGATGTGTAATGTTAGAACAAGCATAATTGAAGAAATATTATTTTACTAAAAGGCTTATATATGTTTTAAGACACCGGATTATCTCAAAATATGTTTTATAAATTAGAACGAAGGTAATAGTTATCAAGTGAAAGGCAAAAGGGGAAGGGACAATGGCATAGTAAAAATATACTAATGTTGGGTTTGACTTTGGATTTAGATCGGGTATTTTAGTTGGATAGGTCAAAATGTATAAATTTTTTATAAACTTTGACATAGTCGTATGTGATCACTCTCACATTTAAAAATTTTAAAATTAATTTCTTAACAATTTTGTTTTTTCAAAGTTTTTTTATTGTTAATTATATTTTTTTATAAGGGTTAAAATTTTGTTCAACTAAAAAATATTATTAAATAAAAATATTATATAATATAGTTATTTACAATCAATTTTATAAATTTTTTAGATAGTTAAGGCACTGATAACTAAAAAAAATATTATTATTATAGTATAAAATTTTAAATACTTATATTTATATTGGTTTTATCTGTATTTTTTTATTATTAGTGGTGCATGGTTTTATTGTTTTAGAATTTAAATTTAAATTTGTATTTTCATGTTAAGTTAATATAATGCACATGGCTTAAATATTTAAAATTTTAAATATTAATGTATTATATTAATTTATCTTTTAATATAAGAAAATTATGCATCATTAATAACAAAAAAATATAAAGGTAATACAAAAGTAAATATTTAAAATTTTATATGATGAGCATAACATTTTTATTGGGTATTGTCAATGCCTCATCTATTCAAAAAATATAATAAATTAATTAGCTATGGTTCTACAATATAATAACTTGTTTAATAATATTTTTTTAGTTAAATGATATTTTAACCCTTATAAAAAAATATAATTAACAGTAAAGAATTTTAAAAAATAAAATTAAAAGTCATGGGATTAATTTTAAACTTTTAAAAGCAAAGGGCCATTTGCAACTATTTCAAAGTTTAGTTGGATATATAAAATTTGATGGAATTAAATCAAATTTACATTCACATTCATATTATATTATAATTTATCTTTAATTTTAGTTTTCTTTTATATTTTAGTTATTTAAATTTCCAACTATTCAAACCGTCTGTCTTTTCTTGGTGCATAATCGTCTCATTTTTTTCTTCTTTTTGTTTCAAATCTTGTCATGTCTCTCTTTTATTTTTAATATGTTTTATACTTTTCAAATGAATAATTTTAAATTTAAAAAAATTAATTCACATACTCCCTCTTATAAAAAATATAAAATATTTTTAATTAAATTTTACCCCTAATAAAATAGTTGCTTGTCGTCAACATAACTCTATCTTTTTATATTTATTTATATCTAATAGAGTATTTTGTTTTAAAATAAATATGAAATGATTTATTCAATATGACACTTTTGAAAGAATAGTAGTGATTACATGTTTAAAAATTAATAATGTCTTATATTTTTTAATATCTAATTTTTTTAAAAATAATATATTTTTTTAACCGATGGAGTACAAACATATTTTTTTTCATATGAAATTTTAAATCTAAAATTTAAATTCAAATTTACAAAGGTTTTGTATTTATTTATGTGAAGTTTTTGCTCATCATTGTTATTGATAGAGTTAAATGTTATTTTTATTCTTAAATTGTATAAGAAAGGTTAAAAATGATTTTAAATTTAATTATGAGTTAATTTTTTCTCCCCGCTTTAAAAATTTATTTCCTCATCATCCTTTTATTTTTTCATCATTAGTGAGCCTCACATTATAATTTTTTATATTTTTTATTGTAGAATATTTGAATTGAAGGACAAAAATAACTTTTTGAATAGAAGTTAAAAAGTAAAAATGACTCTTAACTTAATAAAAAATATTAAAAAAATAGTGAAACTTGTTGATAATTAACAAATATTAGGTATTTTAATATCAAAGTAATAATAGAGTGATGTTTAAAATTAAAGGATAAAATTAGCTCATAATTAAAATTAAAATTATTTATGATGTATATAATTTTGCATTTCACTGTATAGATCCGTAATTGACGGTTGCAATTAAAAATGTACCTCTTTCAGACCCCCCCCCCTTTTTTTTTCCCTTCTTTTTGACCCGAAGTCCAGCCTTAAACTGAGGTGAGAATATTTAGTGCACAGACAAGGTCAGCGTGATACCTGAATTTTGGATTTTATGGATTAAGATTTAAGATACACTTTTTACATTCCCGTATTTTTTTATAAGTTTATTCTATTTCTAAATATAAAAAGTGTTGTAATATATTTAAGTAAGTAGATAATTTTATATTTATTTTTTAAAAAAGAAGAGATATTAATTTGATATTTTTCCCATTAGTGCCATGAAAAATTATTATAATTGTAATTTATTGTGATTTCAAGTAAAAAATAAAATTTTATTATCATATGAGATTCAATTAAAAATTTTATATACAGGGATGGATCCCTCCTCCATCTAACAAAATAAACAAATTTTAATTGTTTCATATATTTGAATAAGTATTAATTTATCTTAACTATATCTGGGATTGAATATTCCAAACTAAAATGCTCCTTTTACTAATATTTAATTTCATTCCTGACTTTAAAATGCTCGTTTAATAACAAAAATGTCCTTATTTCTTGTTATTAAAGAAAAACACATATAATTAGAATTTCCCAACGATAAAGAAAAGAGGGAGCATGCGTTCAACTTGTTGCTGATTGATGAACACCATGATATTCATCTAGACTGTTTAGATTTTTACCTAAACAGTTCAAATTTAAATTGTATATTTTAATTTTATATTTATTAAAATAAAAAATTATATGAGTTATGTGAATTTATTCCTCATCAATCTAAACAAATTTAATTTAAATGATCAAATTTAATATTAAAATTTTTTATAATTCTTATAAACTGAGTGTCTTGATTTAACATTTTGAACTCCTGGTCTTTTAAGAAAGTGTCCATTAAAAGATTATTTTTATTTTAATATTTTATTTATTGAAATAAAAATTATAAAAAAATTTAACATTAAATTTAGACTATTTATAATACATCTGAATAGTTAATTATTAAAATTATAAAAAACAATATTAAAATGGCCTGCCTAAGTTAAATCTATATTTTCAAAATCAATAATGAACATGTTTATTCATACAATTTATAAATTTTTATTTTAATAAGTATACATAAAAACATAAATATAAATTAAAAAAATCCGAATGGCCCAAGTTTTTCAGAAGCATGAAACGGTGCGTAGCACCGGCGGGCGTGGGGAGCATAGTGCTGAGATAAAACTGAAGACCCAAGCACCTAGATGGACAACAACTGGACACTGGCAATTTGCCGTCTCGCCAATGTTGGAATTCTTTACAAGTGTCAAATTCTTCAAATGCTTACAAGAGACTTGATGGAAAGGTGGCAATGTCAACGAAAGAAAAACTCGTTTGGATAAATAGGTTTTGGCATTTGGAAAGTACTTTTTAACTTTTCAGTTGTCAAATGTTCTTTAAAAAAATTTTAGTTAAACAAAATAATTTTTAAAATGTGGGTTGAAATGGCATTTAAAAGTGAATTTTAGAATTCTATTTTGAGTTAGATTTTAAATAGCAGATGTGATTTGAGTGTTTAATATGGAAAATAGATTTGTATCTATTTTTTTAATTGACCACGCTATTCTTGATATTTTTGCTTTCTTCACATGAGTTCACCTACAGTCCTCCAATTTCATCTCTACTCCTCTCAGCACTGTTTGCCATTCCTCCGACTGAAATTTCTCCCATCTCCTTCTCCTCATTGTTGGTGCTTCCTCGTCAGGTAATGAATATTGAATTATTTATTATATAATTTTTTTTAACATATTAAACTTCATATTTTTTATTCTTATTATTTAACATATTAAATTTTATGTTATTTTAAATTTTTCATATTTTTTAATTATTTTTAATCTATTATATTTGTATAACAAAAATTACAAATCATCATAAAGTAATGTTTTTTTTTGTTACTATATATTTAAAAGTACAAATCATTATTAATTCAAATAACTTTTAATTTATCAAACTAACTTTTGAGAAAATATATCTGAGTATAAATTTCATTACAATAATTGACTTTTATTGAACTGATTTTTATCAAATAAATTTTTAGTAAATAGACTTTTGATAAATTAAAAATGAAACACACATTTAGTGCATCATTAAAATTCAAATTCCAATCATGAATTTGTATTTATTTTTCAAAAGTTTGGTCCATCATTATTATCTAAGTGTGCGTTTGGTTTTCAGTTTATCAATAATTTATTTGATAAAAGTTTATTTGGTAAAAGTCAGTTTAGTGAACGTCAGTTATTCTAATGAAATTTGTATTCGAATATATTTTTTTAAAAGTTAGTTTGATACATTAAAAGTTATTTGGTTTGTGATAGTAAAATATGCTTTTAACTGTACAATTACCAAAAAAGAATATTGATTTGTGATGATTTAAAATTTTTATCATACAAGTGTAATATATTTAAAAAATATGATAAATATTTTAAATAACATAAATTTTGATCTATAATGCTAAAAATTTGATCTCTAGTTATTTATATTTTTTAATTTATAATTTTAGAAAATGTAATAAAGATTTGTAATTTTTATTATACATTAATGCTAAAAATTAACATAATTAATTATTTAATTTATAATGTTAAAAAATTGATACCTAATTATTATTATTGAAATAATAATTATATTTTTAATGAATTAACTATTTTTTACATAAAAGAAAAAGAGATTAAACTTGGTGTAGTATGGTC
Source organism: Prosopis cineraria (assembly GCF_029017545.1). Classification (NCBI taxonomy): domain Eukaryota; kingdom Viridiplantae; phylum Streptophyta; class Magnoliopsida; order Fabales; family Fabaceae; genus Prosopis; species Prosopis cineraria. The sequence continues at coordinate 4,176,442 of NW_026555346.1, forward strand.
AAATAATATTTTACTTTTTAAAATCTTCAAAATAGTTACATTTTAAAAATTCACTTTTAGCTACTATTTGAATGTAGTTTTAAGATATATTTTTTAAAAAAATATTTTATTTAAACAAATTTTAACTTTCTAAAGATAAAATTTTATTTTTTAATATGAAATGAAAAAAAATCAAACAAAAGTTTCACCAGACAAAAGTGTAGTTTGGCAACTGCGGTTAGAAGTTTATATTTAAGTCAGGCTTTAAATTCTGGCCAAAAAATAATAATAATAATAATAAAACAAAACAAAAGAGTCAGGTTTTAAATGATAAAAAAAAGTGAGAACATTCAGTATGTAGACAAACGCATCCATGCATGTCGTACCTACCTTTTTTTTTTTGGTTAAGAATTATCCTCAATCATTTAGCATTATAAGATACTATTAACTAAATTACATTCTTAATAAGTTAATTGATTATTTTTAAAATTATATAATTTTTTATGTTTGTTCTTATTTAATAAGATGTATGAATGAGAAATTTTATTAATCACACCATTAATTAAGATTATTTTTAAAAAAGTTTTATTAATTATACCTTAAAAGACACAAAAAGGCATAGATATTATTTAACACACTTATTTGAAAAAAAATACTTTATGATATTAAAAATTAGTAATAAAATACACTCCCCAGTCCCCAGTCCTTAGTCCCCTTGTCTTAAAAAAAATAAACAAATTTTAATTGTTTCACACTCCCTCCATTTTTTATTATTGCTGGAAAAACTATCATTTTTTTTTACTTTTTATATAAGAAAAATAATTTATTTCAACAAGCATTTATTATATATTTTTTAAATCATCCCTCATAATTTACATTAATAAAAAATAATTAATACATGTTTATGTTGATTAGCATAGGACATTTTAGTCTAATTTTTTATTTTTAAATATAATTATTATAGTTAATTGATTTTCTTAAATTGTGTGATATAAATTTATATATATATATATATATATAAATGGAGGGAGTATATTTTAGTAGAAGTCAATTTATCTTAATAACAACATCTCATATTGCAATCAAGTTTTAATTCTTTCACATATTTCAGACTAAAATGCTCTGGTTACTAATGTTTTAATTTATTTTCAATTAACTAAAAGATGCTCATTTAATAGGTTAAAATATACTTTTAGTCATCTAACTTTATATAAGTTTTTAACTTGATCCTTTAATTTTTTTGAAATATCCTTTAAATTTTTTCAGTTCTTTAACACCAAGTAGGCTACACTTCCTAATGTGCTACTAATTCTGTAATTCAGGCCCCACTATGATGCTCACCGATGTATTTCTCTTACACACACAGAGGTCCGTGCTCAATTTAAGCAATCATTGTGTGCATTTGAATTAAAAAAATTTACAATTGATGTGAGAATTAACTGAGATTGATTAATTAAAGTTGAAAAAAAGTATGTAAATTTAACATAATTTATATTTAGATACATATTTTTAAAAGGAGCTTTTATACATATAGGATATATTATGAGATCAAGTAAAAGAAATAGCCTGTCCCTTTTAAAATTTTAAAAACGATCTTTTTAATATTTAGCTTATAATTAATTTATAAAACTACCCTTTCACTATCTGCTTTTTGCAAATATTAAAAGATTTAAAACGTAATAAATTTTTAGAACTGAACACAATGAATACAAGATATATAATCTAAAATGGCTCTTTTTTAACAATGAATGTGAGAAAAAAGACGGAACTGGATGCAAAAGAGACGAATGCAAGACAGCAAAGCAATGTAAATGAGCCATAGTCAATTAGTCATGATCACGAGAGACAAACGCAAGGCGAGATACATTGACGGAATGGAGCACATCGATGGAGAAATGGAGTAATAAATTCATAATTTTTTATTTTATTAGTTTAGATATTTGATTCTTTGTGATAAATTAAGAGTTTAAATTTTTCTGTAGACTGTGTTGAATCTATTTTGAGTAAATGATTATATATTTTTTATTATTAATTTACAATACTATATCATTGATATATTGCTGTATATAACTAATATACTATTGTAGATCAACATAACTAGACAATCAGACATAAACTTATTTATTTAATATTATATATATATATATATATATCAATGATGCAGTATCGTAACTCAACAATATGAAAAATACATAATCATTTGCTCAAAATGAATCAAACATAACTCGTAAAAAATTCTAGGTTAACGAGATATGTGAAGATGGTGAAATTTTGATAACAGATAATAAATTTTAGCCTAGTCGTCTGCTTTCAAAAATGAAGATGTCTCTTTAGTGTCCAGTATCCTCTTCATAGTGTTCTTGAAAAAAACAGAGAGGGAGAGAGAAGAAAAGTTCTACAATAAAAAAAGTCATTAGCAGTTTCACATTTAGAGAAAAAAGGAATGATTCAGAAAAAAAAAGATTCAATTAGTTAAGAATTAATTACAATAAATATATTGTGTTTTAATAATAAATTTAATCTGAGAATAAAAAAATAAAATATATCTAATTAATTTTATGATTGGCCACATTCCAAACTATTTAAAAATCTCATCCATAATTTTTAAGAATTATATTTTTTGATGCCATTAAGCTAATTTTTTCTTTTTAAAAGTTAATTGAACAAACTAAAATTTATTTAGATAATTTAATTTAAAAACCAGTAAAGATGTATGATGATGAAAATGGACATGGGTTTTCTTATATATATATATATATATTTTACCTAATTTGATATTTTTAGAAAAATATTAAACTTAAAATTACAATTTTTTAAAAAGGTAAAATAAAAAATAAAAAATAAATTGATAAAGTCAAAAAATTTAAATTTAAAAAGGTAGAATTTTAGTGATAAATTATAAATATTAAATTTTAAAATTTTTATATTTATTTTTATGCCAGTAATAAAATAATATTTTTTATGCCACACACAAGTATATCAGCAGCACTTTTTTCTTTAAACAAAACGATAATCTCATTTTAATGCTTCACTGAGCAAACCGACAAGAGTGGGTTACTGCATATCAAAAAAAAAAAAAGAGGGTGGGTTATCTTTAATAATATTCAAATCTAAGTCTTTATTATTTGTGCTTTCTTCCCTTTCTTTTCCAACATTGTCTTGAAGCTTCATTTTGTAGCTCTGCACGAACTTTTATCCTCCAAAACTCTCCTCATCCGTCAACATTCATTTGCATGTCATGTTGGTGTTGAGGTTTGCGTCCTCCCACATGTCACGTGCTCGAATGGATATTGAGAGGGGGGAAAGCTCTCCTCATCCATAATTTATCCAAACAATATTTTTATTTACCTAGTGAGCTTTTGACATATCAATTGAGATTTGAGCCACCTGGACCTTGGATGGGATATAAACCAAACATAAAGTAGGTATTTTAAAGCTCAAAATCCTTGAGCCCCAAAAAAAAAAAAAGAAAAGAAAAAGGAAACTCAAAATCTATCACAGAAATTTTGAGCCTGGCGTGGTAGAAACAGAACCTTGGTCCTCATCCTTTGATACCCGTGGTGGACACGAGAGTATCAGATGCTACGATTATGATGCCTGACATGTGGGTATATTATCACGGCTTTAAAGCTTGGATTATACTCCTCAATTTTAAATCATGAAATATTTTAAAAGAAAGTTAACATTTTAAAATATAAATATTTTGATAAAAATAAAATCTTATTAATAACATTGTTAATATTATTATTCTTATTATGTCCTTTTTCTTTAATATTTTTAAGAAAAAAATTAATTTTTTAATCCTTCAATTTTTAACTGACTTGTAATTTAGTTTCTCAACTGTGATTTGTTGTGATTCAACCCTTTAAATTTTGTCTCGCTTATAACTTAATCCTTATTTTTTAATTTTTTTTAAATATTATCTTTATCAAATAAAAAGAATAAAAATGATCATATCTTACTTTAATACTCTCATCTTGCTCTTTAATATAAAAACCTAAGCTAACACAAAAAAAAATGAAAAGTTGATGGATTAAGTTATAGATGAGTCAAAGGTTGAGAAATTGAGTTACAAGTAAGTTACAAGTCAAGGGACTAAGTCATAGCAAATTAGAGCTGAAAGATTGAGTTACAAGTGAGTTAAAAATTAAAGAATTAGAAGATTAATTTTTTTTAAATGAAGCACTAATAAAGAATGTAACATCCTGATTTTTATATAATAAAGAAATTGTGGAATTTAGGTTTTGAGGAAAAAAATGATAATAATAGGAATTTATATTATTTGAGGTTATTTAGAAATAATATTATGATTAGGTATTTAATTATGAATTTAAAAATTTAAATTTAAAACCACATAAGCAATATTTAGTTAAGATATAATACATAAATAATTTTTTTTTGTGTGTGTTAAAAAAAAAAAAAAAGAGAAGGTAGAAGGAACAAAAAAAAGGGGGGGTGGAAGGTTGTTGTTTCTAAGTCCCACATTGGTTAGATGAGGGAAGAGAAGAGGTGGCTTCATGTATAAAAAGGAGGGGGTGTGTGCATTAGGAAGCATGAGAGGCTAAGATGCAATTTAGAGAAAATTGCAACTTTGGGCCCAAAGGTTTGAATAATTAAATTCAAACCTATAGTTTTTTTTAATATAATTTTGGGACTCACAATCTCATTTTTATATTATTTTTCTCTCTTCCTCTCACGGTGCTCGGCGTTTTCTCGCAAGGGGGGATTATTTTCTTTTTTCTTCAGGTATGTTCTAACTTTCCTGTTTAGATTAGCATTTAAAAATTTATTTAATTACAAAATTAATTTTATAGTTATTTTCTAAATAATATTAGCTTTCTAGTGATATGATTATTTTGTAGGATAGAGTAAATATTTTGATTAGGATTTTTCTATAGGATAGTTAATCTGATGATATGATGGATTAAAAATATAGGTTAAAATTCTTAGGGATATAGTAAATATTATAGAATATTTTCTTAAGGTTGAAACTCATGTTTAAGAATTTTTGAGTTAAAATCTAGATCTATATGGTTGAATTTATGTGGAATCTGAGATGTAGGGATAAATCTATGATTATTAAATATTTATTTAAGTATGAATAGGTATTTTTGAGGTTATAGAAAGGTGATTTGAGGCTTCAGGATAATTCTAAAATTTTTAATTTATTTTTAGATGAATTTTTAGAATGTAGAAGGATGAAATTGCGATACTAGAAGTGAATTGAGGATAAAAAAAAAATAGTTCATTAGGGTACGAGAATTTTAGAAAAGAATTTGGGAAGTTAAATAAGGCATAAATCTTAAATTAGTGTTAATATGGACTATAGATTTAAGACTTTCTAACTCTTTAAATTAGAGTTATTTATTTTAATGTAAAATTAATATATAGTATTGTGAAATAATTATGTAGATTATATTGACAAAGATAGTGGTGAAAAAGGAGTTGTGAAGGGGAACTTGTTATTCAAGACACAAGGTAACCATTATTAATGTGTTGTGATGAGTGTGTTTGTGAATGGTTATGTGTTGTTTTGTTGTTTGGAAAAATTATGAATTATTGAAAATAAATACTGTATATACTTGTTTGAAATTATTGCCAAGTGGGTTAAAAATTTATTTTTGTTTATCATGATGAGATATTATTGTTCGGATATATTCCTGTTTGGATATTTGAATGATGCATGACTTGTCAGGGTATTTTAATGTATGGTGTTAATGGGAATTTCTGTTCGGTTAATTATTACCACGTGGTAAGCCCTCATTGGACCCAATGAGTGGCGTGTCGCTTGGTCCAACTCACCTTTGGCCGGGTGATTTGGCGTCCGAGCATGGTGAAAGGAGGATATAAGGTGCAGTCATGCAATTAAATACTTGTTCGGTTTGTTTGAAAATATTGTTCGGTTAAATGTTTTGTGTGCCCACTTAGCAATCGCATGATTAGTTACATCCGCATGCATCATTACATATTAATTTTTGGTTACTGAGACTTTTAAGTCTCATTCCCCGTGGTTAATATTTTTACAGGAGCGAATCCGGCCGAGAAAGCACCAGAGGTGTAATTATGGTGTATGAGACACCATCTTTTACGTTGCCTCTTATTTTGGATTATACAATGTATCTTGTGCCAACTTAGGACATATCTTGTCTATGGAGCATGTAAACTCTAATCCTTTTTATTAAATGCATTTATATGTCCAAGAGGATTATGTCTGTCCCTTTTGATTCATGACCTAATTTAAATAACATGCTATGAGGATCATGTCTGTCCCTCATGGTTCTAATTGCTTTTTGAGATATTTTAAGACCTGTGGTATATTGTCTTGGATGTATCATGGTAGAAATTTTTCTACCATGATAAGGGTATGATAAGGGTTCAATGAAAAAAAAAATGATTTCTTGAATTAATAACTTGCGAAAAATCGGTTTGTAAATTTGAGGGTGTTACATATTGGTATCAGAGCATATAGTCGGTTGGCAATATACATTGTTATGGTGCTTCTCATTGTATGGCCATGATATAGCTAGGCTAATTTTATTATTTATATCTTGTATCCTTTAGGAGGGGAGAGAAAATGCCTGTTACTCGTGGTAACTCAGGATTCCAACATGAGCACCTGCCACCGCCACTGCCAAATGAGGAGCCTGACTTGGCGGAATTAAGAATGCTTGTAAAAACATTAACAGACAAGGTTCAAGGATACGAACAAGAGTTGACGGAGCTAAAGAGGCAAAAGGTAACTGAAAATGGAGATAGGGCTCATGTTGAGAGTCATGTGGGGGAAGGCAGTTCCTCACATCCTGCCACTCTGAGAGATCATGAGTCTAGAAGGAAAGAAATTAGGCAGGAGGAACAGAGAGCCCCACCGACCATTACTGATGTGTGGGAAACTGTTAGGAAGTTTAACCCTCCTACGTTTGATGGTAACCTTAAACCATCCGTGGTAGAGGAATGGGTGAAGAGACTCGAATCCATCTTTCGAGTAGTCACATGCACCAGCAATCAAAAAGTACAAGTAGCATTAGTGCTCCTAGTGAAAGGAGCAAGAGATTGGTGGGAGACAGCAGGGCCCAGGGATGATTCTACACTCACCTGGGAGGAATTCAAGGAAAAATTATTCAGGCATTACTTTCCATCAGAGTTAAGGTCTGAGAAGGAAGCGGAATTCCATGCCTTTAAGCAAGGGAACCTCGATGAGGACACATTCATTGCTAAGTTTCAGGAGTTATCTAGATACTCCACGTACCTGCAGTATAGGGATGATTCCGAATGGAAGGCTAAGCGCTTATTGGAGAAGGCTAGACCAGAATTGAGGGAACAATTGGCTCATCTAGATATCCGAGATTATGATGAAATGTGCATAAAACTACAAGTAGTAGCTCGCAGTAAGAAGGAGGTTGAGAGAGAGAAGAGGGGTTATTCATATAGTAGACCCCCAACCTACCCTCGACCCACCGGAGGCATTATGAAGAAAAACCATCAGGGTTCGAGTAGCTCATGGAACCAAGGAAGGCAGAAGGGTCCATTTCAAAGGGGCCAAGGACAGAGGAGCTATCATAGTAGTTATTACGGGTCACAGAGGAGCCCAACAGTATCTACCCCTGCCCCGAGTACAGCGAGCTCTCAACAGTGCACTAAATGCGGGCGTCGTCATTTCGGACAGTGCTGGGTCTGTTACATTTGTGGGAAACCCGGTCACATTGCAAAGTTTTGTGGGGACAACCAGGGCTCAAATATGAAGAACCCTTCCCAACATCCTACTGTCTCTGGTCGTGTGTTTGCTCTTACTCAGGACACCATGAACTCCCCAGATGCCATTAGAGGTAACATCAAAATCCTTCATCATGATATTGTTGCACTATTTGATTCGGGTGCTACACACTCTTTTATTTCTGAAACTTGTGTAAAGAACCTTGATTTGCCTGTGTGTATTTTACCGTTTGATATGAATGTGTCTACTCCTGCGGGAGAATCTGTGAGGACCGCTAAGGCATGCCTTAACCTAGTAGTCGAGTTTAAAAATAGGAAAACAACTATGGACTTAATTATCCTACCACTGAGAGGTATGGATGTAATTGTGGGAATGAATTGGATGGCTGCAAATGGTGCTATCCTAGATTGTAGAGAGAGGAGTGTGTCTTTATCTTCTTTGTCGGTGACCCCAGTCGAGACTCAAGATCATGTTTTCTTGTCGGCGGCGCAAGTTGATAGATGTATGAAGAAGGGTTGCCAGGCCTACATGGTTTTCTTCTCTATCCAAGCTAAGATTGATGAAGGCGTGAAGAATATCCCAATTGTCAAAGAATTTGCGGATGTATTTCCAGACGAAGTCTCCGGTTTACCCCCAAAGCGCGAGGTAGAGTTCTCAATTGAATTGGTACCCGGTACAGGGCCAATTTCTAAGGCTCCTTATCGGATGTCCCCTTCAGAGTTAGCGGAACTGAAAAAGCAAATCGAAGAGCTACTTGAGAAGGGTTTCATCAGACCGAGTGTTTCACCTTGGGGATCTCCAGTCCTTTTTGTAAAGAAGAAGGACGGAAGCCTCCGATTGTGCATTGATTATAGACAATTGAACAAAGTAACCATCAAGAACAAATATCCACTTCCGAGAATCGATGATTTGCTGGATCAGCTTGTGGGATCCGCAGTTTTCTCAAAGATTGACTTAAGGTCAGGGTACCACCAATTGAGAGTGAGAGCAGAGGATATACCTAAGACAGCATTTCGGACGAGATATGGGCATTATGAATTCATGGTGATGCCGTTTGGACTTACGAATGCTCCTGCGGTATTCATGGATTACATGAATAGGATCTTTCGACCCTATTTAGATAAGTTTGTAGTAGTGTTTATTGATGACATTCTTATTTATTCAAAGGATGAGGAGGCTCATGGTGAACATTTAAGAATCGTCTTGCAAGTTTTGAGGGAACATAAGCTTTATGCCAAATTAAGCAAGTGTGAATTTTGGCTCCAAGAAGTAAAGTTTTTGGGCCATGTTGTGTCCAGAGATGGAGTTGCGGTGGATCCTAGTAAGATTGATGCAGTGATGAAGTGGGAACAGCCAAAATCTGTTACAGAGATACGAAGCTTTTTAGGTCTAGCAGGTTATTATCGTCGCTTTATTAAGGGATTTTCGCAAATTGCGATGCCCTTAACTAAGCTAACTAAGAAGGATGCCCCATTTATTTGGACTGACAAATGTGAAGCTGCTTTCCAAGAATTGAAAAAGAGGTTAACCACTACTCCAGTATTGACTATTCCTGACCCTGTGGTGCCGTACACTCTGTACACTGATGCTTCTTTAAAGGGTTTAGGATGTGTTTTGATGCAAAATGACCGAGTGGTTGCCTATTCCTCCAGACAGTTGAGACCACACGAGGAAAATTACCCTACTCATGATTTGGAGTTAGCTGCAGTTGTGTTTGCTCTAAAGATATGGAGACACTACTTGTATGGATCTAAGTTTCAAATCTTCAGTGACCATAAGAGCCTGAAGTATTTATTTGATCAAAAAGAGCTTAATATGAGGCAGCGACGATGGATGGAATTTCTAAAGGATTATGACTTTGAATTACATTACCATCCGGGTAAGGCTAACGTGGTAGCTGATGCCTTAAGTAGAAAGACTATTCATGCTGCACATTTGATGGTTCATGAATATCATTTATGGAACAGTTTTCATGATGTTCCAGTAGATGTGATTGAACATCAAATGGCCGCACTCCAGGTAGCAGACTTTGAGAGCAAATTCTGGGAAGATCTCAGAGTCTCACAGCAAAGTGATGACTACTTAAGGAATATAAGGAAGGAGATAGTGGTAGGTAAGGCCCCAAATTTTACCATCTCTGAGGACACAGTGATGAAGTATAAAGGTAGAGTTTGTGTACCTAATGATCCAAGATTGAGGAATATCCTTTTAGAAGAAGCTCATAGGAGCAAATATACAATTCATCCCGGTATAACTAAAATGTACCATGATTTGAAGCGAGGTTGGTGGTGGCCAGGAATGAAGAAAGATGTAACTGAATTTGTTTCTAGATGTTTAACGTGTCAGAAGATAAAGATAGAACATCAGAAGCCAGCTGGAACACTGCAACCGTTAGATATTCCAAAGTGGAAATGGGATGATATTTCTATGGATTTCATCACTGGACTGCCAAGAACACCCTCGAGTAAGGATGCTATTTGGGTGATAGTAGACCGACTCACCAAATCAGCTCACTTTTTGGCGATCAAGTTTACCTCTACATTAGAGAAATTTGCTGAGATATACATTAAGGAGATAGTTAGACTTCATGGTATACCCTCTAGAATTGTGTCAGATCGTGACCCAAGGTTCACTTCAAACTTTTGGGGTGCGCTACAGAAGGCTATGGGTACCAGACTGAGTTTTAGCACCGCATACCACCCCCAAACAGATGGACAAACAGAGAGGACGATCCAGACTTTGGAGGACATGTTGAGAGCTTGTGCCATTGAACTACCAGGTAGTTGGGATAATCATTTGCCATTAGCTGAATTTGCTTATAATAACAGCTATCATTCTAGTATTGGGATGGCGCCTTATGAGGCCTTGTATGGAAGGAAGTGTAGATCGCCTTTATGTTGGACAGAATTAAGTGAGAGGAGTATCATTGGTCCAGAAATTGTAGAGCAACCACCCAGAAGATTGCAATGATTAAGCAAAAATTGCTAACCGCTCAGAGCCGACAGAAGAGCTATGCTGATAAGAGGAGACGGCCGTTAGAGTTTGAAGTAGGAGATCATGTATTTTTGAAGGTTTCTCCAGTGACAGGCATTGGTAGATCCATTAAGGCAAAGAAATTGACACCTAGATTTATGGGCCCGTATGAGATCTTGGAGCGAATTGGATCTACTGCATATAGAGTTGCATTACCTCCACAGATTGCAGGTATCCATAATGTGTTCCACGTATCACAGTTGAAGAAGTACAACCCGGATCCCTCCCATGTTATTGAACCTGAAGAAGTAGAATTGAGGGAGAATTTGACCTTTAGATCCGAACCGGAGCGAATTGAGGACTTTAAGGACAAACAACTACGCAATAAGACCATCCGACTCGTGAAGGTGATTTGGAAGGGTGGAGCCCTAGGTGATGCTACTTGGGAGACCGAGGAGAGTATGAGGCGAGATTATCCACATTTATTTGCTTAGGTACATAGTTTCTAAGCTTATCTATTAAATTTTGAGGACAAAATTTCTAAAAGGAGGGGAGAATTGTAACATCCTGATTTTTATATAATAAAGAAATTGTGGAATTTAGGTTTTGAGGAAAAAAATGATAATAATAGGAATTTATATTATTTGAGGTTATTTAGAAATAATATTATGATTAGGTATTTAATTATGAATTTAAAAATTTAAATTTAAAACCACATAAGCAATATTTAGTTAAGATATAATACATAAATAATTTTTTTTATGTGTGTGTTAAAAAAAAAAAAGAGAAGGTAGAAGGAACAAAAAAAAGGGGGGGTGGAAGGTTGTTGTTTCTAAGTCCCACATTGGTTAGATGAGGGAAGAGAAGAGGTGCCTTCATGTATAAAAAGGAGGGGGTGTGTGCATTAGGAAGCATGAGAGGCTAAGATGCAATTTAGAGAAAATTGCAACTTTGGGCCCAAAGGTTTGAATAATTAAATTCAAACCTATAGTTTTTTTTAATATAATTTTGGGACTCACAATCCCATTTTTATATTATTTTTCTCTCTTCCTCTCACGTTGCTCGGCGTTTTCTCGCAAGGGGGGATTATTTTCTTTTTCTTCAGGTATGTTCTAACTTTCCTGTTTAGATTAGCATTTAAAAATTTATTTAATTACAAAATTAATTTTATAGTTATTTTCTAAATAATATTAGCTTTCTAGTGATATGATTATTTTGTAGGATAGAGTAAATATTTTGATTAGGATTTTTCTATAGGATAGTTAATCTGATGATATGATGGATTAAAAATATAGGTTAAAATTCTTAGGGATATAGTAAATATTATAGAATATTTTCTTAAGGTTGAAACTCATGTTTAAGAATTTTTGAGTTAAAATCTAGATCTATATGGTTGAATTTATGTGGAATCTGAGATGTAGGGATAAATCTATGATTATTAAATATTTATTTAAGTATGAATAGGTATTTTTGAGGTTATAGAAAGGTGATTTGAGGCTTCAGGATAATTCTAAAATTTTTAATTTATTTTTAGATGAATTTTTAGAATGTAGAAGGATGAAATTGCGATACTAGAAGTGAATTGAGGATAAAAAAAAAATAGTTCATTAGGGTACGAGAATTTTAGAAAAGAATTTGGGAAGTTAAATAAGGCATAAATCTTAAATTAGTGTTAATATGGACTATAGATTTAAGACTTTCTAACTCTTTAAATTAGAGTTATTTATTTTAATGTAAAATTAATATATAGTATTGTGAAATAATTATGTAGATTATATTGACAAAGATAGTGGTGAAAAAGGAGTTGTGAAGGGGAACTTGTTATTCAAGACACAAGGTAACCATTATTAATGTGTTGTGATGAGTGTGTTTGTGAATGGTTATGTGTTGTTTTGTTGTTTGGAAAAATTATGAATTATTGAAAATAAATACTGTATATACTTGTTTGAAATTATTGCCAAGTGGGTTAAAAATTTATTTTTGTTTATCATGATGAGATATTATTGTTCGGATATATTCCTGTTTGGATATTTGAATGATGCATGACTTGTCAGGGTATTTTAATGTATGGTGTTAATGGGAATTTCTGTTCGGTTAATTATTACCACGTGGTAAGCCCTCATTGGACCCAATGAGTGGCGTGTCGCTTGGTCCAACTCACCTTTGGCCGGGTGATTTGGCGTCCGAGCATGGTGAAAGGAGGATATAAGGTGCAGTCATGCAATTAAATACTTGTTCGGTTTGTTTGAAAATATTGTTCGGTTAAATGTTTTGTGTGCCCACTTAGCAATCGCATGATTAGTTACATCCGCATGCATCATTACATATTAATTTTTGGTTACTGAGACTTTTAAGTCTCATTCCCCGTGGTTAATATTTTTACAGGAGCGAATCCGGCCGAGAAAGCACCAGAGGTGTAATTATGGTGTATGAGACACCATCTTTTACGTTGCCTCTTATTTTGGATTATACAATGTATCTTGTGCCAACTTAGGACATATCTTGTCTATGGAGCATGTAAACTCTAATCCTTTTTATTAAATGCATTTATATGTCCAAGAGGATTATGTCTGTCCCTTTTGATTCATGACCTAATTTAAATAACATGCTATGAGGATCATGTCTGTCCCTCATGGTTCTAATTGCTTTTTGAGATATTTTAAGACCTGTGGTATATTGTCTTGGATGTATCATGGTAGAAATTTTTCTACCATGATAAGGGTATGATAAGGGTTCAATGAAAAAAAAAATGATTTCTTGAATTAATAACTTGCGAAAAATCGGTTTGTAAATTTGAGGGTGTTACAAAGAACATTTTAAAAAATTTATATTTTTATTTTAAAAATATAACACTGTAAAGTTTATTTGATATATTTCATTGATATGTATAATTGTATTTAAATGTGTTTTATAAATTGAGACAATTGATATATTAATAGATAGAGCTTGTATGTAAAGTGTGCACTAGTATACAGTAATAGGTAGTCTGGATATATGACTCGAACTGTGCATCTAATTGCTGTTTGTTGGTTGACCAGTTAATGGATGATGGAGACTGTATGCATCCATCAGAAAGTGCGTAATTTTGTGATTTGATAACTCCAAACAGGTCATTAAACGCATCCATGCGGACCATGCCATCCCATTTATTCCTCCCTTCCCATGATATATTATTATTATTATTCTGAAGTGTTGGTATTTAAATTAAGTACAAATTTTTGCTTTCATCCATCCGTTGCTCTCTCCGCGGATCTAGTACCATTAAATAACTATAAGGATAATCAATTCCAGTTGATAAATTTCTTGAAAAATTTGCAAATCAATAACGAAGTCACATAAAAATAGTGTAGATATTCAACAATGATTTATACACCCTATATGCAAGGGTGCTTCTTTTTCTTAACATTATAAAAGCATAGTTAAATTAAATAACATTTGGTTAGGGGAGATCATGGAAGATACATTCTGATTATTGCATCAATGTACATATAAATTAGGATTAATGTGCAAAATAGACTATGAAGTATTGTGTGAAAAGCGCCTTAAATTCTTAAAATGTATAAAATAAATTTTAAATTTTTAAAATTTATAGTAAATTAAACCATATCGTTAACTCACCATTAATGCCTTCACTATTCACTTAGTGGGGCTCAGTCAAAACGTTAATGTGACAGTTTCTTATTGATATGTCATTTTTAATTAACATCACATATCCTAAACTATCACGTGAGTAACATCCTAGGCTCTGGACTTTGAAATTCAGAGCAAATTGCTCGCACCATTTGTGTAGAACGCTGATTATTATATAAACTAAATTAGCCTTAATATGATTCACCAAGATAAATGCATCGTTGGCTGCAGCAAATGACTCATAATTTTATGAAATGACACTTTTTGCCTCTTTTTTTGCAATATTTTATAAACGATTGGTATCTCATGCTTCTATATACACTATTATTTTGATTTAGTCTTGTTTTGAATAATATTTATTTATTTAATGATGAAAACCTAGGATCCCATTAGAAGATAAGTTTAATATTTTAATTAATCGGTTAATTTAGATTTGAAATTTATTGATAAAATTATTGGCTTTCACATCCATCATTCGCAAAATATTCTAATATTTAAATTTTTTTTCAAACGAGATCCCAAATTTTCATCATTAAATAAATAAATATTATTTAAAATAAGATTAAATCAGAGTTATAGAATATATAAAATCATGATATACTAATTGCTTGGAAAACATTACAAAAAAGGAGCCAAAAAAATGTCATCTTACAAAATTATGGGTCATTTGTTGCAGCTAACGATGCATGCACCGTGGCAGACCACATTGAGGTTAATTTGATCTATATAATACTTAGTGTTTTACACATAAACAATGAGAGTAATTTATTCTAAATTTTAAAGTTCAATATTCAAGATGTTACTCGCGCAATAGTTTAAAATCTGTGGTGCTGATTAAAATGACACATCAGTAAGGGATCATCACATTAGCATTTTGACTGGGCCCCACTGAGTGAACAACAATGGCATTAATGATGAGCTAATAATAAGATTTAATTTGTTGTGAATTTAAAATTTTAAAATTTATTTTATATATTTTAATAATTTAGGGTTCAAGACGCTTTTCGCACCATACTTCAAGTTTACTTTGCACACTAACCCTATAAATTAATGCTAAAGTATCATAAATTACTGCCAATTATATATTACATGAAATTAATTTATTTATAATATATTAGTTAGTTATGACCATTTAAACAAATCATTTAGATTAATATATTTTGGCAATGTTAATGCCTTTTACAAGATAATGTGAGGAGATCATAGGACATGGGCGCGCGCGCGCACATAATATTTTGGTGTCAATCGGGGACTTCTAAATTACATCTTAAAAAATTTAACATGAAGATTAAATTTGTTGCTATATATATATATATATATATATCTACTAGGCAAGCCGACTCATATGTATTATTAAATTAATGACAAATGCCACAGATCATTGATAGCATACTATACATGAGATTTAGTTAGTTACAACAAATTAAAAAAAAAAACTCATATCAATATTTCTTGAATTGATTATGTATTTTCAAAACTCAAAATCAGCTATCAAAATGATGTCCAAAACGCAAACAACGAGTCAGACACCCCAACCCGGAAACAAAATTGCGGAAAAAAGTCAACAATACTCCGAGTCATGGGATATATACTCTTGTGTGCTATATTTAACAAAAATTAATTGCATACAATAAACAACAAATAAAATGAATACATGTTTGTGGCCCCCGGTGGGTGTCTCTTTTTTTCTTACTTTTCATTTTCTTCATTTTCCCTTCATGACCATTTGATCAAACATTTTCAACTATACATAAAATATATGATTTTATAATTTAAAATTATTTAGATCAAATTTTAATAGTTTAAATTTATTTACATATTTTGATGTGAAAAAAAATAATTTTATTAAATATTTAAATTGAATGGTTCAAATTTTAATCTAACTATAGTTGGAAAAAAAAATAAAAAGAAAAAAAACAGAGAGGCACCCACCACGTGCCCCCATCCTCGTCGTCTCTCCTCTGTTTTCGTAGACAATTTTTCAACAAACTCACACCCCCAGCGTCGGAAAGAGGTTGTCTCCATTTCTCTTCCCTCCATTTTACTCCATTTCTCTCCCATCACCTTTGGATCAAAAATTTAATGGTTCAAATTGAGGCTTTAATAAAATTATTATTTTATTTTATAAAAAAGTGTATAAATAAATTTAAATTATTAAAGTTTAATCTAAATCATTTAAAGTTATAATATTTATTTATATATTTTATATAAAATTAAAATAACAATTTTTTTAAAAAATTAAATCTAAACCATTGAAAAGTTTAATTCAAAGGTGATGGAAGAAAAATGGAAGGAAATAGAGGGAAGAGAAATGGAGACACCCTCCTCCCCCCAGCGTCTATGGCTTAATTTTTTTTCTCTTTAGCCGAGGTCCGAGGCAGTGATGCAGAAGATCGAGATCCTATCTGAACGTAATTACCCAGATCTAAAATATATTACATTGTCAAATAATTAATAATAGTTTGTATAATTAAAATTATAAAAAAACATCACTATATTTAAATATTGTCTTCTAATAGAATAATTTATTACTATTAATTTTACAAGATGTTTTATACTTTCATATTTTCGACTAGCACAACCTAATTAAAAAATATCCTACTTTTTTAATTGGGGGAAATAACTAGTAAGAATTAAGAAATTGTATAAAAGCATCTAGCATTTTTAGTTAGAGCTAGTGAAAGCTTTTAATTTTTCATTAGTATTGTCATATTATTCAGAGTACAATTTTTTTAAACAAACTTATATTCGGAGTACATTAATACGGCGAGAAACAAACAAGGAACACTGGCCAGTCCAAAAGGATCCAACAGATAAGATTCGTGCGTTTCTTAATTACTTGAACTAATTTAATATTTATTTATAATGTACACCTTGCTCAATTGAATAATTAGTTGAAATTGATAAAAAGAATAAGACGTCCATCTAGGGTGGGGTATAACGAGCCGGCATTCTTTGAGGAACGTTAAAATTAAATGGCCACTAATTAATTATTAATTATTAATTAATATATATAAATCATTGAGCGTAACCCAGAGTGTTTCTCCACTCCTGTGAACCGGACGACCCAGGACGGGGCACACACCGCAACAGTTTGTTTGAACCAGCATCGTTACAGAGACGCGCAAGATGCAAGACAGGGAAGCATCGGAGCCGCGAAAGGGTAGCGCCAAGAGAGTCCTTTTCTTAACAAACTGCCTCTTGCTCTGTCTAGGCACCAGCGGTGGCCCTCTCATAAGTCGCCTCTACTTCCTCCACGGCGGCAAACGCGTCTGGCTCTCCAGCTGGCTCGAAACCGGTGGATTCCCTGTCTGCCTCCTTCCCCTATTCATCTCTTTCATTCGCAGCCGCCTCTCCCGACAAGCTAAGCCCTTCGTCTTCATCGACGCGCGCCTGTTCCTTTCAGCCTTCGTCATCGGTGTTCTCACCGGCCTCGACGATTACCTCTATGCTTACGGCTTAGCTCGCCTCCCCGTCTCCACGTCCGCTCTGATCATCGCCACCCAGCTGGCTTTCACCGCCGCCTTCGCCTTCCTTCTCGTCAGGCAAAAGTTCACCCCTTTCTCCATAAACGCCGTCGTCTTGCTCACCACTGGAGCTGGTGTGCTGGCTCTTCATTCATCCGGAGATCGTCCCCGAGGCGAGTCCACCAAGCAATACGTGCTGGGGTTCGTGTTAACGCTGACGGCGGCGGCCTTGTACGGTTTTTTGTTGCCTTTGATAGAGCTCATGTACGGCAAGAGCAAGCGGAGAGTGACCTACGTGCTGGTCATCCAGATTCAGTTGGTGATGAGCTTCGGTGCCACCCTGTTCTGTACAGTCGGGATGATCGTCAACAATGACTTCAAGGTTCACCGCTCTCGGATCTCTTCATCGCAACTCTATTTTTTTTTTAAAAAAAAAAAATTGATCTATATACATATCTTATCAGGGAACTCAAGCGTTATATTTTGCAGGTGATGGGAAGAGAGGCGAGAGAATTCGGGCTGGGGGAGACAAAATATTACGTAGTGTTGGCGTGCAGCGCGATCATGTGGCAATGTTTCTTTCTGGGAGCTATAGGAGTTATCTTTTGTGCCTCTTCACTGTTTTCAGGTATTATAATTGCCGTGATGCTGCCGGTGACGGAAGTGTTGGCCGTAATTTTCTACCGAGAGAATTTCACAGCAGAGAAAGGAGTTAGCCTGGGTCTCTCAATTTGGGGGTTTGTGTCCTACTTCTACGGAGAGTATAAACAAATTCAGAAAAAGAAGCAAAATAATCCCACCCCTGATACGGATTTGCCTCCCACTCTTCCTAATCCATGAATCCGATACTCGTATATTAATACGTGCGTCTTGTAATTTTTGTGTGTGGCATGCATCGGATTATATATTGCTAGTATTGATTTTCGTTATATTCCGCATAGAATGCATCTGTATGCTTGCCTGATGATTTCGGAGTGTTTTACTCTACATGCTTCCCACCAGCATCATTGCTGGGAGTAAAAGCACGCACGTTTGAACATTCCTTTTAAGTTAGGCTTTCAATAACAATATTTTAATTTTATACTCTATGTAGAGAATATCTATGAAATATTTAGATATGGACATAAAAACATACTTGAGTATTTTTTTATTATTAAAAAGGGGAAAATACATTTGGCCCTTTTAATCTATAAAAGAATAGCTTATCTAGCTAACCATATCTTACAATGTACTTAGAAAAAATGGTAAAAAAAATAATAATAATAACACAATTGAAGAGCATGGTTGATACCTGATGACAGCCATAGCATAATTGGTGCCAGCACCTTCCTATCACTTACTCACTGCATGCCAATCGATACACATTAAATACTTTATGGTAAGGAAAATCAATGCCTCACCACCCCACCCACCCAAAAAAAAAAAATAAAAACCATATGGATCCCAATCGTCGCATGGTGCATTGATTGAATTAGTGTTCGGTAGCACCAATTTTTTCTCCACTGTCTTAACTCTGAAAACATCAAAACAACCGAAAGTGAGACGGACCAGAATGGAGCATCCTCTCACGATGCTGAGAGAGCGAGAGAAAGAGTGCAAGTCTGGCCAGTCTTTAAATCCATAGTTCATCGATCACACCGCTTCGGTTTGCTCGAAAGGGGCCGAAAGTGGTGGATCCATTTTCACCGTTTCTACCTTATCCTCCATTGGCCAGCTGAACTGGTGCAGCTTATTTTCTTGTATCTTAACTGTAGTTGTTACCCAAATTGGGTTTCCTTGAATTGAGTTTACCAAGTACAGATTGCAAAGTACGCTAAAATGGGCTTGGAGTTGAAGTTGGCATAGATCTTAATGTTTGAAGTCTGTAATTTGCTGTTTGTTGATACGTGTTGTCATAGCCTCGGCTTCGTCCCACCTTGTATTATTCGATTGGGTATTCAGTTTGCATTCATTTTCACGCAACCAGCGTCCGTGTTAATCTAGACGGCCACGTCAAATTAAAAATACGTCTTATATTATAAAATATTTTAAATAAAATTATACGTATTAATAAAATTTATTAAATATATTTTATAACTTTTTAAATAATAACATAAATTTTAATAAATGTCATTCATTTAATACTCTATTTATAAAAAATATTAAAAGGGAGGTAATATATAAAATGGGAAGTATTAAAAAAGAATCATTAATAAAATTTTATCTTTATTAAAATATAAAAAAAGAAGTAATACTAAAAAAATATTATTAATAAAACTTTATTTTTATTAAAATGTCTTATATTTTAAAATGTAAAATATTTTTAAAATTATTTTATAATTTAAAACGAAAAGGTATCATTTTATATGAAAAATATAAATTTTAATTTAGATCGTTAAAATTAATTTAAATAACTCAAATTTTATGCAGCAATTGTGCCCATCAGCATCAGTATTTTTGCGGCCACATGGATTAATGAATGATGAGACGATACAACAAAGAGTCGAGAATCATTTTTATTCCTCAATTATATATAAAAAATTATAAATGTTTTTAAATTTAATTATAAATTAATTATGTTTCTCAAATTAAAAAATTTGTTCATCCGTTTATCCTGTTGTTATTTTTTTTATTAAATGTGTCCCACATTTGATTTTTTAAATATTATTTATTATAAAATATTTAATTGTAGGTCTCACAGCTTATTTTATATATTTTTATAATATAAAAATTTTTTTTTTCAAGTAGAAGGAAAATGATAGGAAGTTGAAATTAGGAAAGTAATGAGAGATATTTGACTCTTCTCCTCACATTCTCTCTCTACCTAAACTCCAATAGCTCGTGTCTCCCACTTTGAATCTCTTTCCTCCACCATCTTCACCGAATCCACAAGTGCCGCTGCAAGCTGCATCATAGCAATGCGACCATCTATCCTCTTGCTGGGCCCCTTCAGGGCAAGCAAAGCACCATCAACGTGCTTGAAGGTGACAAACCCATAACCCTTAGACTTCCAGGTGGCCTTATCAAGAATCACAATGGCTTCTTCAAGCTCGCCATAGGTGAAAAAGAGGGAGCAGAGGCTATCAGTAGTGGTCTCTCATCTAAGACTATGGATAAAAAACTTGCGTTGGGTGATGTTTGGGTCTGCTATAGATTGCATGGCGTCAAGGATGTCAGCATGGTGAACGACGACATTTTCTGGATGGGAGATGGGGACGAGAAACAGAGGGAGGGAGGGAGAGAGAGTTCAGATATTTTTCAACCTCTGTTTTGATGATAGAAAAACAAAGCAAAGAGACAAGCCTTCAAAAGCAACAAACAACACCTATTTTTTGCAAGACTTGATTTAAAATGAAGAGAGAGAAAGAGGGAATGGAGGGGGGGGGGGAGAGAGGAATGAATGATGAAAAAGATCAAGAGTAGTATCACATTGTTGAACTCGGGACTTGACTAGTGAGAGCAACATGCTCTAACCAGCAAACCCTCCTCATGTATGCCTTCGTCTTCCACCTCCTAGTTCAAACCCTCCCCGTGCACTCAATTCGTTCATCTCCTTTGTCGCTCATTCACCCGTTTGGATCCAACATCTTCATCACTCCCTCCATGGACGTCTTATCCAAGTGCCCTGTAGCTCCTCCTGATGCATCCTTGTGTGTTTGGGTGCCCTAGATGCCATAGCTTAACGTTGATGCATTGTGCCTGTGCTGGCCAGGCACGTTCAAAAGGATAAAGCTTGGAGAGAGAGATAGGAGAAGGAGAGGGAGATGGGGAGAGATCAAGAGAGAGGAGTGAGCCATGTAAAAAATATAATAAAAAAATAAAGTGGCTCTCGCTCTTATATTTTATTATTAAAAATATTTAAAAAATTTATGTGGGCCTCACTAATAAATAATTAGAGTATGGAGGAATCAAAATTTTGAGATGGGAGGATAAGATTAATCCTAAATAAAATTTAATATTATTTATATATTTTAATAATTTAAGAATGGAAATGACTTTTTTTTTTTTTTGAAAAAGGACAGTCCAGACTCGCAGCGTTAACTTGGATGGTCCAAAAGCAGAATTCGTTGATTTAATGCCGGGGCCACGTCTACCCTCTCTCTCTCTCTCTCTCTCTCTCTCTCTCTTTATGGGCACGATTTTTGTTTTTTCAATGCAAAATCATCATCTCCCTTGATTTTTATTTTATTGGTTTTTTTTTTGTTATCCTTTGGGATGCGCGCGGCATGAGGTATGTGTTTCCCGTAATAACATTGCTCCCAGTAAAAATCTCCGCCTTCAATAGAGTAAAGTTGACTTCTTTTAATAAAAGGAAATCGTTCTTGAATTTGCTCTTTGCCAAAAGGCCGATGTGGGCCCGGGCAATCATATAACTGGATTATTTTTATTTTTAGAGGATATTAAATTTTTAATTCTTAAACTTATCTAATCTCAATCATCAATTAAGTTATTTAAATTTAATTTTTATTAAATTGGTCATTAAAGCTTACTTTAGTTATTGATTTTGTTGTTATTGAAAGAGGAGATATCATTATTAAGATGTATGAATATTAATAACGAAGTGCATATTTGGACATGGAATTATAATTAATTATTTGTATGGAAATGACGTTTTGATGAAAGATATCCCAACACTTTCATTTCTATATGGTTATTTTACCCAAACTGCGTGTTGGCTTAAGTTGGTTTGCTCCTCAATTTCAATTATTCTTATTAGAACATTTATTACTTTTCAGAATTTCGAGCCTACCAAGTACACCCTTGGTTTTTGCGTAAATGTGCGCATCTTCTCTCCCTGATCTAGTGGCTGCTAACATTTTAAGACCTCTTATAATGAGATTCACGTTGAAAAGCCTCACAATTATAGAGTTTATAAATTCAAAAACTCTCTCATTTAATAAGTTAATTTTTTAAAATGAATTCTGTCTTTAAATCTATATTCATAATAATAATGAGAATTTGATGTCATAAAAAGAGTTATTCATAAAAGTTTCTAATTGGTAAAATGATGAGTGAAGTGTTATGAAGTGAAATTATTGGAGATCCTCACCGGTAGTATAGGGTTTATAAATTTAAAAAGCTATCTCACTCAATATGCTAATATTTTAGGATGGACTGTCTGCCTGTGCTCGTAACAGTTCTCTCTTCGCTTTACATGAACGTCGTTCCAGTTTCTATCATCCTCTTGTGACCTGCGACCTCTTCTTCCTCAACTCAAAGATATGTCGGGAGTGAAGGACGAAGGAGTGAAGATGCTTGCCCATGAGATTGAAATGCTGAAGATTCAAGATTCATGAAGCTGCAGCATCTGAGAACATCTGAGTTGAAGAGGTTGCTTGCTGTTGGGCCTATAAGTGAGTTGAAAAATAACGAAGAAAAGGAGAAATCGACGGCGAAGAAACGTCCTAGGGGGACAAAAGGCGAGTAACTTTTCTTAAAATATCAAAAGCAAACAAGACATTAAATCTGAAAAAAAATGAAAAAAAGCTGTAACATTGATAAAAAATATTATTAATGTTACAATTAATTTAATTTAAATTTACATTGTTAATCAATATATGTGTGTTAAGTAATTTTCAAAATATTAAATGTATCACTGTTATATTTTTGTTAAATGAATTTAATAATATATTTGTCCTAAAACTCATGTCTTTCATTATAATTTATATATCTAAAATTAATTTTAATTAAAATCATCTAAACATCTTCAATTTTATTAAAATTAATTTTAAAAAAATATCACTCAAACACCATCACATTACAATATAATTAATTATAATCAAAATCTATTATGTTCATAGTTTTTTTTAATCATCAATTATACTCAAATAAATTTCAAACATATCCAAAATATTGATAACAGTCATGTAAATTAATAAAAAAAATAAAAACAACTTAATCAAAAATTTGAAAGAAATAAAAGAAAAAAACACTGTAAAAGAGACTATATTGATAAAAATTAAATTGATTTAAAGGTTAAATTATTTTTATTTAGCTACATACACATGTTAAATTATCAATATGTTTTATACATTAGGTTGATTTGAGAGTTAATTTATATTTTAAAATTTAAAAGACTAATATGATAATTTAAGAAAACGTAAAGAATAACATTAATAAAAAAAGCTTGTCGTAAATTGATATTTAAGACAAACTTATGGGCAAAAAGTTTTATTATCCATAATTTATATTATTAAGTATAAATTAATATACATGAATATGGTTTCCAGTACATGTAAGGTGTTGCCACGCAGCAAATGGAGCGTCGAATTCGCTATACTACTTGACAGAAACAAGGAATGATGACGAGGCGGTTTAGAAATAGGAATGAGGACAGGAATGCAAGTTGGGTGGACATAAAGATTTTGGGTTGAGGAAGTGAGGTAAATAGAAGAAGGGATGGACACTTTGGGTGGATGGAAAACAACAGACAAGACATAGTCGTGTGAGCATCACTCATCATATTCTCCTCCCTTCCATTCTCTCCAATTTCACTTGTCTCCACTCTGTTTTACATTCTCATCACCATCTCATCACGTATGATTAGAGTAGTGCCAACTTCACAATTTTATTTATATTTTCTCCATTCCATCCGATTCTCTAATGCACTTAAGACGACTTGTCACATTATATATAACATTAGAATCGTATTTTATTTCTTAAAGGAAAAATATAACTGTTGATATTCAGTGTGTTTTGAAATTAGTCTTTATGCCTTTTTTTTTTTGGGTTCCTCAATCCCTTAAGTTTTATATGTTTACAACATCAGTCCTTATTGTCATTGGCAGGGTTAAATTTGCTAATGTACACATAACTTTGTTCATTTTTGTTATCGATTTGGTAAAATTATGATGATTTAGATGTTGTATGAGAAAAATGTAACATCCTGAATTTCAATCATTTGTTTATTAATGAAGCAACCAAGTTTAATTAAATAAAATTGATGTAGAGAATAGTTAAATAAGATTAAGGGACCGTTCAGGCTTGATAATGACCTTAGAAAGGGGGTCTGAGATGCAAGCTATGTAGGCCTAAAAGAAGGAGAAAAATGGAGGTGTGTGGTTTTGTACCACGCTCCATAGCATTTACATGGTCTATCATGGAGCAATAGGCTGAGAAAGAAAGGGAAACTTCTCTATGCCATCCATTGCAGCATGACTGGGGCACTCTGTGCGACACGCCGTGGCACACGGTCAAAATTCTACAAAAAATGAGCAGTATCAGTTTGTAAATTTAGAAGAGGGAGTGTGAGAAAAAAGAGAGTATGATTTTGCTTTATTAGGGCTTCAATTTTGAGAAGAATGAAGGCATTTTAAAACTATCAAACCCCAAGAGTAATCCTTTTAACCTTTTCTGCTTCCTCCCCAGCTTATTTTTAGATGTTTTGAGATTAGGGTTTGTTGAAGGGTGATGATTTTTTATTCATTTAAGTTATAGGTCTAACTCATTGAATCAAATGGAGCTAATGAGAGTTGTTTGAAGTATTTAAACTAATGATTAAAAATTTTACGTACTTTTGGTTGGCGAGGCACATTTATGTTTGAAATTTGGCATTAATTGTGAATGTTTGGGGTTGTTGGTTGATATTAATAACCTAATGAGAGTTTAATGAAGTTATTTGGAATTGATAAAAGCTAATAAACCTAATGGTTAAGTTTAGATGCTAAGAAATGATAATTATGGGATTAGTCAAGTATTCAAATAAGAGTATAAATAGTATAAATTGTGGCAATGATGAGTTTAAACTTGATTAATTATAAATTAATAATCTGTACACTAATTTGAGCTTGAGTAACAAGCTTGAAAGCAAGTTACTAAGGGGTAAATTTTTAATTTCTTAAAGATTTGAGATAACTGAGAAACTTATTTTGGATAATTGTTTGTTAATTGAGTTGTAATATGAAAAATAATTTATTTGCATATATAATTAAAAATTGTGATTGTAAATGCATGCTATAAATCACGTGGTAATGTAATAATCTTAATTTGATCTTAAATGTGAAGTTGAATTGGAAATGATTTTCAAACTGTGATTATATATTAGAATGAGGAATTGACAATTGATGTGATGATGGTGATTGATTGCAATGTAATGATTAAATATAATGTAGAAAATGTAAATGTGATTGAGATTGCAAGTGAAAATTATATGTGATAAATAAGAAGGATTGTCTTACTCAATGCTTAGACTAATCTTATGATTTATTATAATAAGCTTGTTATTGTGAATTACAAGCATATGTAAATGCGTGCATGAGCATGAGATATTACATAATCATTTAATAGGAGTTCACCTAGAGAGAGAAGTAGATAAAATTCATATGGTGTTTTATGGCCACTTTTTGGTGTACGAAGGTTAGTCTTGTTCTATTGTTTGTCGAGGAACTTAAACTTAGCTATCTCCACTTATTTATTGATAAGACTAGCTTAGCGTATACAATACTTCGGAGATTCAAGAATGGGAGAAGTTGTGGTCCGAGTGTAACATTCAAGAAATTTAATCATGGTTAATTAACTTAATAAGTATGATTTGTAAGTTAACAACGTGTGTGGTCAGAGGAGTCTAATAGGTGTTTTTGGTTTTGATTTTAGCCTAAGATATGGGTTTGGAGTGAAGTCGGGCCATTTGAGCAAGGAAAGAAGAGGAAAAAGTAATGAATTGCTCCTTATGCCACATACCGTGACGTGTGGACAATCCGTTGTGGCTCACAAAGGTAATCAGGCATGATTTAGGCCTCTCTATGCCACGATCACGACAAGACACTACATGCGTTGTGATGCATGGCAAACGATAAGAATTTATCAACTTGCGCTTTGCATGTGAAATCAAAAGAAGAGGAAGGAGAAAATATAAGAGCATGACTTGGCTTAACTAGGGCATGTCCATTGGGACCCTTGAAGACATATTGAGGCATCCAAACACCTAAGGTAAGTAGTTTATGCCCTCTTCTTCCTTTTTCTACCACATGTATGAAGATTTGAGTTAAAGTTTGAGTTAGGAGATTAGTTTTCGGTCCATATGAGCTATGGGTCTGAGCCCATGGGTTAGAATGGATATAATGAGAGTGGTTTAGAGTATTTAAACTCTACATTGATGATTTTATCAACAGTTAACTAGGAGAAGTTATTTTCATGCGAATTTTACAATTAATATGGTTGTTGGGAGAGTTGATATTCATTAATGGTGGTTAGATGACTTATTAATGATATTATAGGTCAATAGAACCTAGTGAACCTATTGGGCATGAATAAATAGTGAATTATGAAATCGATCAAATAAATAATGTAGAGTTATGATATTGAAATTTACTACAAATGGGATAACGATGATAACATTGCTATATAATTGTAGAGATTTCATTTTTGGACCATTCAAGCTTGTGAGAAGCTTTAAAAGTTGGTGTTGTTAGGGATAAACCTTTGACTTCTTAAAGGTTTGAAATAACTTAGGAAAACCTAATTTATATAGTTGAATGTTAATTAATTTTTGTGTAAAGCATGCTTGATATTTTTAACTATCAATGCAATATTTGGCAAAATGATGAACTTGTGAATTTATGGTATGATTTTGAAAATAGAAACATTTGAAAAGCCATCTCTTTGCAATTAAAGATTTGATAAATGGCTAATCACTATGAAATTGATAAAATATGCTATTTGGCATGTGGAATGAATTGAATATGTGATTATATATTAATCCATGTTATGGGATTGATGGTCGAATTGCATGAATATATAGTATATATACATTGTATGATTATTGGCGGGAGTTTGCTTAGGGAGAGGAGTAAATAGTTAAATCCATGTGATATTGCCAATGACTATTAAAATTGAGAACTTGCCTTGGCACCAATTATTAGAATTAAGAGGTAGCCCTTGTTTCATGGTTGATTTTGAACTGTTTCACTTATTCTATAAGGAATTCGAGCTTAACTAGTCTCCGTCGATTTATGAGGAGACTAGATTAGGGATACGACATTCCATGATTATTAGTATTAGGGAAAACTAACTTACACAAGTAAGTGAGTTGACCCTGGCCTTATAGCTTCTCACAAGTAAAAGGCTGGATTAATTTGTGAAGAATGTAGCCACAGGTTTTATATCGAAGGTAACAGGAGTGTATAAGCTTGGCATTTAATCATACATTTAGATCCAACCACATAATTGTTATTATTATGGTCTGACATGTGTTAGGGGCACATGATTGATATTATTGTGACCCCATATTGTACATTATCATTATGTGGTTAAATTACATTAGACCCGATCACATGGTTGTTAGTATTGTAAATTGTGGTCATGTTCATCATATGTGCTATATTATGTGATTTTGCCTATTTGTATCAATTTTCAATTGATATGCAATTGTATAGATTAAGTGAAACTTAATTACTGAGTGGTTGTACTCATATCTTAATTTTCCATATTTTCAAGGCCTAACTCATCATATCTGATTTGAGAAAAGCATTCTGAGGCATAAGATTTTAGGTAAAAATCCTATCTTTATGCCTCCCTGCTTTGTTTACGCGTATTTATGTTGCTATATTGCCAACTAGGTCATATACCATTGATTTTGTGCTACTTGCATTGATTTTGTGTCACACATATGTATTTTGTATCCTGAGTTAGTGAGTTATGGTTGTAAGCCCTTGGTTAAGGCCAAAATACTTATGTAAGTAGAAACATATATATTTGAAATGATTTGAAATGAAAATGAATGGTTTGTGCAAAGATTTCCTACCCTTTATGTTTTATAAAATATGAGGTTGAGTGGCGAAATTTGTAATCTGTATATTTTTGGTTGAATGTGGTATGTTGTACTAGTTCCTTAGAGTTCATTGAGCTTGGTTGAGTGGTCAGTGTAGGCTTGTGGCACTTGTGTATAAGTTGAAACACCATTATTTTGAGTTTTATGTGAAAAAGTGATAAAATGTGTTTTGGTGTCCAACTCTTTATAGAAAATGAATTTGAGCGTGAAACTTGTGTCATTAGCTACAACTAAAAGAAAGCTCTGTATATACATTGAAACCACTTTAATCAAACATTGGACGGAGATTTGGAACGTATTAACATTGTGAATTGGGTCATTGTCACACTTTTGTTTGTGTTGTGGTAATATGTTTTATGGTTTGATTGGTGAAAAATGATAATGAGATAGATTGTAAAATTACAACTTGTGTTACATGTAATCTCAAATTTTTGAGTATTCAACTTTCATTTATGTGTTTTTTATCAATTGATATGCAATTGCATAGAATAAGTGTACCTTGATTACTCAGTGGTTGTATTTACCCATTTCTTTCAATATTCTATAAACTCTAGCTTAGGTGCATAAAGGAAAAAGGCATCGAAGGCTTAGGAATTACCATTTCTACTGTAAAGCCTCTCAAAATATATTTATTTTATATAATGGATAGGATATTGCCATTTAAGGAATACATTTTGTTTATGCTTGCATTATTCTATTGTTTATAATTTTAGGATGTATTTTGGGCCCTAGAATATTGTATATAAGTTGATTAGATGTTAAACAGAGCCAAAATACTGGTGTAAACAGAGCCAAAATACCGGTGTAAGTATAAGGAATATTGTCATATTATTGAATTTGAAATTTTATGATTTATGCAATGTTAAAACCTTCCCTTACTATTTTTTTGATATTAACAGGGTTGAAGAGTAAAAATTTGAAATTGCAAAATTATATGCATGTAGTTTGTTGTATAAGTAGTCATAAGTTCACTGAATATGTTCTGGATGTTAATGGTAGCTTTTGGCACATGTGTGGAGTTTTGGATGCCCTTAAGTTGTGTGAAGTGTAAAAAGTTATGAAAATGTGTTTGAATGTGCATCTTCCTTGTGTAAAATAATTTAAAAGTAAAACCCATGCCATTAACTATTTTATAAAAAAAATTTCTATAAACACTTATATCACCTCAATTGAACATTAGACAGAGAAATGGGCTCTATCAAAAGTCAGCCTTAGTTGCTATCTGATAACATGCCACATGTTGTGGCCTATGGTGCCTGCATCATGAAGAATGGCACAGAGGAGGACAACCATGATATATGTGCACATACCGTGATGCATCACCTTATTTTTCATTCATCAACATTTTTCAATTGATTGAGTCCTTTAACCTTTTTAAGGTATCTCATGCTTTTAAAATAATATTTTACTCTTATAGAAGGTTTATTAAATGATGTTTAAGTAATTTTGATTTATGAAAACTTGGGATCTTATTTCTACAAAAATTACAATCTTGGTAATCTATGATTGCCTTAATTTTAGTATTAATTGTGTATTAGTAAAGGCAAATTTACATGAAATGGTTACCAATCCTTCTATCTACCTACCCAATTGTGTATGTGTGTTTTTTTTTTCTTGAAGCTTTATCTAGTGCACGTTTAAGGATTCTGGAAAAATGTCCAACTTAATTTTTTGCAAGAGCATCAATGAATCTTTAAAAGAATTTAATATCTGATAAGGACCTAAACAGATTAGATATTGTTAATTGTTAATGTTTACTTGTTAACAGTCCTTTTATGATATCAAATTACTTCTAGGATTCTTTATTGATATTCTCCCCATTTTTATTTATTTTTTTTGTCTTCAGCTCTTTTTTATATAACACACTGTAATTTTAATTAGTCTACAGCAGAGGTATCAAAGACTATATACATGTTAGCCATCTTTAATTCCTTAAACTAAAGCTGTAGACAGATGAAACTTAAGGCACTTGAAAAAAAAAAAGGAATTAATATCAAAACACATTAAAAGGATGGAGAATATTTTCCCTTTTTAAAACATAAATGTTTTTATAAATGAATGGTGCCGCTGTGTTTTTATTTAATCTCATCGCATTAATTTAGTTTATCTCAACCAACTTAAATATCCTTTTCAAGTCGACCAAAAAAATATGCCTTTTCATAATGAGATTGCTTGTATTGGTCAAAAGAAAAATTTAAATTCACAGATCTCAACATAACATTCTCGAAAAATTTTTAAAAGAAAACAAGTTGGTGTAATGGTGTCCTCCAAATGATTTTTTGATTAAAAGAACAACACATAAATTTTGAAACATAGACAGGTTAATGCGAATGGCAATATGCCATCAGGTATTTATATCATATTTAGTACATGATGATAAGAGGAATCGTGGATGAGGCATATTTAAATAATACAGTTCACCTTCGTAGTAATTTCATGAATCATGTTTTGATGAAATATTATGAGGAACTCATTTCAAATGGCATCTACATTTCTTCTTCTTGATTTTTTTTTTTTTTTTTACGTTTGCCATAATTCTCTCGGAAGTCAGAAGCAGAAAACGCGTCGGCAAAAAGAAAAAAAAGGAGGAAAAAGAAACAAAAAAGAAAGAAAGAAGAGGAAGCATAAAACGCGTATCCGAAGCCAATGACAAGTTATATTGTGTTTGGACCATGCATTCACTAAAATCAAGTTATTCTATGTGTTTGGTTCTACTCTACGGTGAATTATGTTGGGACATGTCCGAAGGCCGAAAGTAGCAGAGAATCCCACCACGTTCTTTTGATGCCACATGTTCCATTGACTGCTACATTTAGCTGCCTTCTTAAATCACACTCTATATATTCTGAAACTCTTCTCTCCTCTTCACAACTCCCTTTATATGATTATGCAGTCAAATAGCAGGAGAGAACTTATATGGCGTTACAATTTTATTTCGCTTTTGGAGTGACAATCTCTAGTCCTACTCTAATCATGCAGACACAGGGCTTTTTAAATAACAGTGCTTTTGAAGCAATCAATTGCATGCATTTCGTATAATAAAAATAAATTCGACCACGTCTACACCGAACCTTCCCTAGTTTTGGAAAATTGAGGTATATGTCGTAGAGGTAGTCGCAGGGGTAGCTTCAATGAAAACGGGACTTGGGATCGACCAAAACCGAAAAGAGAATAAACTATCACGCGAGCATCTACACGTTATACTGTAAGCTTCAAAAGAACTCCATAATCCATGGGACTCGTTACGTAAACAAGTGAATCCCAGAGTCCGTCGTCTCGTCTGTGTGTGTGTGTGTGTGTGTGTGTTTTTTTTTTTTTTTTTTCCGTCTGTGTGTGTTTATTCCCACGAACACAATAGATTTGGAATTCCTCAAATTTTGATTTTGTAGTGCTTATACTAGGCATTTTCAGACACGTCAGCTGATTGCAAATTAAAGGTTCGTTATTGCCTCAACCACGCCGCCTTCAATGATTGCTCACAGTCAATTCTTTCTGTGCCTGATACTAGTAGAGCAGATTGCAAGGATCCCTCCATTTTACTCCGAGACTGGCTATAGAACGGTCGCGTACAATGCAGGGGCATTGAATCTTAATTCTTTAAACAAGTCAGTTTCTCTGCCTCTGAAGCTATCATTCTATGCGACAAAGGATGAACAAATTGGAGTCGCCGCAGGCATGCTTTACAATTTCTTATGTATTTGACTACATATTATTTATAGGTTTATCGGTAGAACAGAACAAGGGATCCTTTCCTTCTTTTTCAGAATAAGATTAGAAAAATATTACCTCCAGTATCACGGCATAGGATGAATGAGAATATAATAGCTGTTAGAGTCTCACTCGTCTGAGTAGAAAGAAAATCACATTTTACTGTACGTAAGATAAAACGTTAATCCAAGCGAGAAAAATATCAAGGGGCATATAAAAAAGAACTTCTGTTTTCACACAACCAATGCACAGGAAATCAATCAACCTCATCAAACGTGGGGGCTACAATAGTAAGGTAAACATTTAGTTATGAACTCTGTAAGGATTGTAGAACTACTCTTTACAACAGAATCAGGCATCGTGAGGGTGGTCTCGTGGTCCGAAGGTCTGAAGTCAAGTATTCCTCCACAAGACCAGACAGCCAAACCACCCTCAGATCTCGCTCCTCATTTTCTGGACATTTTGGACCAAAGGTACACTACATAGAAACAGACTAATGCAAAGACAATCACATGAACAATATGGTTTGAACCATTTTGGATTATGCTCTTGTTCAATCTTCTTAAATTA
Organism: Prosopis cineraria; assembly: GCF_029017545.1. Classification (NCBI taxonomy): domain Eukaryota; kingdom Viridiplantae; phylum Streptophyta; class Magnoliopsida; order Fabales; family Fabaceae; genus Prosopis; species Prosopis cineraria. Next base: position 4,209,227 of record NW_026555346.1, read on the forward strand.
TTCTTCACCCCAGCCTGGGCCTTCATCACTGTTATTTGCTGTAGTGAAACAGTTACAAGTGAAATGTGAGCAAATGAAAACTATAGGACAGTATTCAGCTAAATACGAGACAAGAGACCACCGACGGAACAATTACAAAGAAAAACATGCAACTCAAAGGAGAAATTAATATCAGTGAAATGCCAGCGAAATTAATGACATTAATGGACATCTGTGCCAGGATATAATAGATGAAGCTAAATAGCTGTGCTTGAGAAAATGGGAGGCTCATGATATGAATTTTGATTTTTGCACCTATGATCAACCACCCTTTTACTGTGCTACCGCGGTGGGTAACGATAGAATAGGGGTGGCATCCCCATGTCACATCTAAGCTGATTTTACATGAACCCTTTCATTGGGGAAAAAAACCAGCTGGAAGTACTTCACTTTCTAACGGAAAGTTTTAAAAATTATTACAAGGATTTTAAAAAATGTAGGACAAACTTCTTATCAATTCATCTCTATGACAACACATTTACACACAAGGCAGCTAATACTGGTCATTTCCTCAGCCATCTTGTTCTTCATACAAATCAAGCCGGAGTCCTAAGTCCTAACTAGCATTCTGAAAAAGTAATAAAGATCCATGGCAAAGAATTATTTTGGTGTTTTAACTTTTAAGCCAAAAGTTCAAAATATAGATATAAGCAATGCGTGCTATTCCCTTTTAACATTACACAACATTGACCCTAAATTTCCCATTGAGATGCATTTTCTACCATAATTATCACTTTAGCTACACAGAGTAGAGCTGCATCAAAATTTCTACTGTGAATATATGTTGCCTGATTCATAATTGAGCAACTTTAGGTATACTGCACTCTTCATTTTCACTGCTAAAAGTCGAAATATCATACAGGGGGCAAAGAAAAAGGGCAAACAAAGATTATTTCAAAATTGACGTACCAGCTGTTCCAGAAAATCTTTCTGGTACTTGACTTCTGTCCCGATCTCCTCGGCAACCTGCACAATAAAAATATTAAGTTGTCTAACAACCTAAGGATGCAGAAAGGGAAACAAAAACTTCGATACATAATGTGGCTTCATCATATTAGATAAAACAAAGGGAGAATTAGATATTAATTTTCGAATCAGGTCCTGAAGTTTTATTCTCCATAAAATAAAAGGAAATATCTACCAGGATAGAATTCAAATACTCAAGAACAAGTCAAGCTGTTAAAAAATAGTTAAGGCTGGAAAATTGACTCTAAAAAGCATCATTAATAACAAAAATCCATATAATATTCTACAGGGTGTAATATATTGTAGAATGGAAAACAAAACATTTGGTGGAAATGTGTGTAGCGTACAACAAGCATTTATATTCACAAAAATCTTCTCCAAACCAAAAACATGAATTAGTCTTCCCTTCTGAGTTTCAAATAGTACAATTCACTCCAAGTCCATTTGCCGTGTTTTCATCCCTTCATTGTAAAGAATTTAGCCATGGGGAAAAAGGAATTTTTTAAGATTAGAACTAGGTATAATTTCTCATATCTTAAGTACCATATTTTTGAAAAAACATGTCATAAGTATAAGAATTTTCAAAAGAACGTGACCAATATATAGTTTAATTAAGGGCTATACACTTCTTTGTAAAAACCATACAATTCTCATGCATTCATTGGAAAACTCAATAGAAAAGACGTAAGAAACTGTGTATAAGTCTTCTCCTTTTTAATAAAGCTTGTCTCTTGTAGTTAGTTAAAGTAATCATGCATTCATTGTAAAAACCATACAATTCTTCGTAAAGATCATACAATTCTCATGCATTTATTGGAAAACTCGATAGAAAAGATGTAAGAAACTGTGTATAAGTCTTCTCCTTTTTAGTAAAGCTTGTCTCTTGTAGTTAGTTATAAGTAATCATGCAAAGCAGGTGAAAAGAACAACAAAAAATTGTAGAAGATGCAAATGGATGAAACATGAATTTTCAAAGAAAAAGAATACTTAAATAAGAAAGATAGCTAAAGCATATCTCACCGATCTCTTAACCAACGGATCAGTTTCAATAGAGAGTTCAAGCATAACAGTCTTGAATTCACAGCTCAATAATTCACAAAAATCAAGAATCCTCTCTAACGTAATTATAGATAGACCCCAATAAGATGGGATACACGGATCGAATAACTCTTGTAAGCTGTTTGCAAATGGATTTTGATTAATGACACTGCATTCACCAAGTCGGTAAAACGCCCCAACGAAAGGGTTGGGGCATGACGCAGGTGGTATGTTACAATTTGAATACCTAGTCGCTTATCAGCCTTCATAATTTTGCGAAAACTCATTTATGAAGAAAAGAAAATAAAAGAAAAATTTGTCAAATCGATCAAAACGTACATTTCTCAATTTTCTAACTTGACCACGAAGACCGCTGATCTCATCATCCAATTCCATCGGATCAATACGCAATTGGATCTCATTCGAACCACTAACTGATCTGGTGGTGAGCCCTTCTCTGCATCCTCATATATGGATATGTGTATAGGAATTAAATCAATCCCTGGAAATTATTTCCAAAAAAAAGAAAAATAATTTATTTGGAAATTCGGCCAACAAGAACAGAAAAGCTACCTTGAACGATAAGGGCCAGCATGGCCATAAGAGGAACCACCTCCGTGCGAATTGGCAGCCATCGAAGAAGATAGAAACCCTAAAACAAATACGACGGCTAAGAAGAACTTCACGGAGGTCGCAAAACAAGGACAACGACAACCACCGCGTTATCAAGGTCGGCGAATAAGAGAGTGTTTTGTTTTTTGTTTTGAAAACAAAAATTTAAAAACTTATTTAAAAAAATGTTTTTTATTTAATTATTTTTAAAGCTATTTTATTTTTTATTTTTTAAAAAATAAAAATAACTTTAAATTGTTTTTGTTTTATTTTAAAAAATACATTATATTTAATTATTAAAAATTATAGTTATTTTAATCAATTTTTATTATTAGTTATTATCATTAATTGATTATGATCATTATTATTAATATATTTTTTTAATTCTAAACCTATTTTTTAATTATTTTTATTTTCATTTTACTTTACAAAATAATTTTAAAAAGTATGCTACAAAATAATTTTTAAAAGTAATAAATGAAAGTAAAAGCCAGTCCAGGCTATGACACCAGTACTCGGATTCGTCGTTCTCCCATCAACATTCCTACATTGCTTGGCTCTTTGAAGGAGACGCGGTGTTCTGAGTGACGTGTCCTAATACAAATCCACCGTTAAAGTTTGCCTTTTTCTCATCCAACGGTCACCATCATTTATTTAATGACGTGGGCTTAAAGGGCGATCCAAAAGAGAGTTGAATATTTACTTGGGCTCAACTTCTAAGGGCTAATATAATTGTCTGCTTGTTCCATCCAATTTTAGGTATCGCGTGAAGGAAGTCCAATTATTCGATTATTATGCCCGAAACAAATTTGCGATATCCAAGATTCCCGGTTTGGAGTTGAAGTCCCTCGCCTCCTGAATTCCTCCCCCTATAAAATTTCTCCCCAGGATACTTCTTCGCGTCGAACAAGAGTCTAAAATAGTTGAAATCGGGGTTTTACATCAGCACCATCTTCCCCATTGATATAGGGTCCGGAAACTTCCGTTCCGAAGTAGAGAAAACCTCAAAGGCGTAAACCATGAGTGCTGATCAAACCCACCCCCACAAGCCATCATCAGAACCCAATCTCTCACAACCCAAAGACTCTCACTCCCCCGATTACGCTCCGTATCCGAAACTCGATCCCAAGGATGTTGCTCCACCTCAGGAAAATTGGACTTCCGTTTCCGTGTCCCATCAACCGGTCAACGCTACTACCGACCCCGAAGTCCGCGCGACGATTTCGGAAGATGCTGCCACTACGATGCCCAAAGAATCTAATCCGTACGTGACTCCTGCACCGGCGCCAGCCCCGTCATCTTCTGTCAAGAGTGAGAATTGAAATCCATGTTTTACTCCACTATTCTTGCAGATATGCAAGTCCCATCTGAGTTTGGAGACTGTGGGCGTCGAGAATGACTGGAAGTTATTGTTTTATGCAGATACCTTAGAATCAGTGAAAGATGTTCTTGGGAAATGGGGAAAGAAAGCAGCAGAGACTACCAAGAAGGCTGAGGATCTTGCTGGGAATATGTGGCAGCACTGTATGTATTATACCAGCTATGTTTTAAATCTTGTGGCGTTCTTGTCTGCTGTTGGGAATTCTTTTATTGCATGTTGACCCTTAATCATTTTACTCTTCTACAGTACCATGGACGTCACTTTAGTAAGACAGAAACTCAAACTACAATATTTTAGTAACACCCTTAATTATTTTGCTGAGAAAGTGTAACTATTAAATGGTGTTTACTTGACGCCGCCTTTCTCAAAAATAACATCAAAATGAATAGAGACTTGAATGATAGCATTTGGATGTGTTGTCATCTTCTTCTGAACATGGCTATCACTAGATTTTGTCTTCAATTTTCTTCTGCGCTTGATTATTTTCTCTGTTGTCAAAAGTGAAATTCTTCAGTTGCTGGCAATTAGCTGTTATTGAGGATGACACAGCATGTCAAATTGCATTTTAATTATATAAACATTGTGTCTTGTCGTGTTGTTGTTCCTGCATCATGTCATGTCCCCCTGGTGTGCCTTTTAGATTGATAGGTTTTTGTGCCTGAATTGTTTTATGCCGTGTGACCGGATGATCATCTGTGCAACAGTGAAAACAGGTCCTAGTTTTGCTGATGCTGCTGTGGGAAGGATTGCTCAGGGAACAAAAGTTCTTGCAGAAGGTGGCTATGAAAAGATTTTTAGACAAACTTTTGAGACTGTTCCAGAGGAGCAACTTTTGAAAACATTTGCATGCTACCTATCCACTTCAGCTGGACCAGTAATGGGAGTTTTATATCTGTCAACAGCGAAGCTAGCATTTTGCAGTGACAATCCACTTTCTTACAAAGTTGGTGAGGAGAGTCAATGGAGCTATTATAAGGTACTCTGGAGGTTTCTGTGTGGTATTATCCTTTAATAAAAAGAATTAAAAACATTTTCCACCTTAGCATATTTATCTGATTCAATATTTTTAAACGGCTTCCCTTGCCAAGATTATCTGCTAATGGTAGATATATAAAATTGACATTGAATATTTGAGGAAAAGGTCATTCAAATGTAGTCTGTGTTACGTTTTTTATAACAATGCTATTAAAGCAGCATATTTAATTTACTTCTGAGATTAGGTGCCAACTTTCAGCAATTTTGCATTATTTATGAGTAAGATTTTGTGTGTGCAGAAGTGGTCCCACATGCTAACCAATGTGTCCTTGATACATCATTATTCTAACTTTCTTAGGCAAATGATAGCGTTGTAATAGAAATATTAAGGAAAGGGATAAAGATTTCTTTCTTTTTTAAATTCTGATGGTCTAAAATCAAAAAAGGAGGAGGAATTTGCAATTTGCTAATATAAATTCTTACAAAACTTATGAAATGGAAATAGATTATTAAAATATGTTTAAGATGGTGAATATTTCGTTTGGTGTTCTCTTTCTATGGACTTTCATTCATGATGTTGGAATTTTTATTTTTCCCATGGGATATGTTGGTCAGGAAGCTACTTCATTAGCTTGTCACTATGTAGTGGGTACTTCACTGGTTGGTAATACAAATCGATCTTAAAATAGCCTAGTAGGCGGAGGTAACTAATCGTTCGCTTCTCGATAACTTAACTAGACAAATATTAGTTGAGGTTCCCCTAGGTCATGGTTGCTAACCCAGAGTGCATACTTCATCTCTGTTCTATTTATTAATTGGTAAGTTTAAATGTTATATAATTCTTTTACTTCTCCCTTTTTTTTTATCTGCACCCATGCACAGGTGGTTATTCCATTGTATCAGCTGAGAGCAGTGAATCCATCAACAAGTAGAAGCAAACCGTCCGAGAAATATATACAGATTATCTCTGTTGACAACCATGAGTTTTGGTTCATGGGCTTTCTTCATTATGACAATGCTGTTAAAAGTATTCAAGGAGCATTACAACCTCACTGATGCGCACAGCTATACAAAGGCGGTCACCATGTATCATCTTTTCGCACAAGACTAGGTTGGTGAATGATGAAATATCCTGGGTGTTTATTAAACATTGGATTTTTTTTTTCCCACTGCATGTTAGTCCTTGGTCTGGTCTGGAGCTGCTTGTACTATGTGCTATTGGGGAAGTCATTGTACTCATTATTTGGTTTGTCACAAGATCAGTTCTTGTCCTTAGTGTTTATGGTCTAAAAGTTGAACAAAAATTATAAGGGTCAGTATGGTGTGATTTACATGTGAATTCCAAAACTATTCTTTATAGTGCAAATCAATTTGTTTATTGTTGATTGAACGATATCATACTTGCGTGGTGCGTTTCTGTTTTCGAGTATCCCAGGGCTTGGGGAATATACAAGATATCCTACCAGGCCAACTTGTCTATAAGTAGACCCCCTCAAAAAATGGTCCATCTTATTTTTTTTTTTTTTAAAAAAGAATGGTTAAAGTTTAAAAACTCATACCAAACCAGAGAGCATAGTTCATGAAATCCTTTCCTTGTGGCTGCAGGTTCACACTTCACACTCCAGTGGACCATCCACGCTTTAGAGAGGACCTTTGCTACCTCGATTCTCCCTGCCTTCTTTCCTTCTCACTTGCTCCGCATGGCCGCACCACCATACAGCATTCTTGCTTTGAATGCAAAAATGCCAATCGTCACTCTTATTCTTGCAAATGACTTCTTGCCCGTGAACCGAGTGATGTAACCAGTTGAGTCTTTAATTAGCTTCTTGTGGAGAAGAATCATAAGATTAAGCCGTTCAGTTCTTACCACGAATCATGAACTCAGTAAAAAGAAATGTAAAATTAAGAAACAATAAAAAGCACTGCATTGAATAGTACGTTATTCATTCCAGGATTTTGAAATGTCAGTTTATGCCCCAAGGCGGTATTGTCTTTGTTTCAAGTTTTGCATTCATTACCTTTTGTTTGGATGGATGTAAAAATAGAGAACAAATAAAAGTGAGAGAAAAAACTTACAAATTATAAAGAAATTTACTATTTTTGGAAATTCCTCACCAGTTTTCCTCCTCCTGCTCCTGCTTCCTATATTTCTTTCTACCCAAATCAAGCATTATTGGTTAAAAGGTTCACACGGAAGGCTAATGAGGCCTAGGCCGTGCCTTCATTCCGCTCAGGCCAGCCATTTGGTTACAAGTTCAAAAGTTAAATAAGTTTCATTGGGTCATAATCGATAATGGAATTGTTGTGAGTGGGGCATGAGGCGGGTGTTGGTACCGTTAGGCCCAACCGGGCCTCAGGCTATCAAATCATGGGCTGCCACGTTTCCACAAGATCTTAACTCACTCAACCATCTCTCTCCCCGCAAAACACCTCACCAGATGCACTTCCATATATTTAAGGACTTTTCTACTAAAAGCTTGTCTCGTCTTTTGATCAATTTTTAAAACATAAATTTTCCTCTTTTTTTGTTTCGACTTATTTAGAAATACACTGTGTAAACTAATTATTTTTTTATGGCACTTTATTTTTGTGTATGCATATTTGGATATGGCATACTTGTATACATTTAGGCTTGTAGAAAATATGTTGGCCAAAATAAAATTATAAGTGGAAGAATAAATACACATAAAAAAATATATTTTTTCAGGTGAGAGAGAGAGAGTGTGTGTGTGTGTGTGTGAAGACAGGAGACATATTCATGCAATCTTATGTTACTCAAGAAAATACATTTATGATTCACTGAAGAAGGTAAATGAAACTTTGGCTAATTTATGCACGATTCGTCTTCTCCCGTTTAAAAACAAAATGCTGCAAAAGCTAATACATTGCTCGACATCAATGAAGATGAGACAAGAAACTGAATATTGTCGGTGGCAAAATATTTTTAAAAAAAATGAAAGGCCTTGTTTTTATTGTTATATATATATATATATATATATTTCAAAAAAATACAAGAGATTGGATAAATGCAACAGACATAATAAAAAATGACCCTTGCTGCTGTTTCTCAGCACGAAAGATATGCATAATTCCACATCGTTATTGTGAAAATCGTTTCTACTCTGCTCGGCCATTCCTCTTGATCATCATTACTGCAATCGATTTACGTAATTATCTCTAAAATTATGCACACTACTATAAAACTATTAATATGTATAGGAAGGTTGTATTCACAATCATCTTATATAAGGAGGCGCAACATAAGCTTGAAAAATGTTAGATCACATAAAGGATGATTGTACAAAAAACCATTCCATATGACAATATAGGATAGTTCCTCGACCAACACAGCCTTGTCTTTTTGAAAGTTAAAAAGTAATTTTTTGTATATAAACACATAGAGGACGGTTGTATTATAGAACCTCCCTTTATACATTTTTCTTATAGGATGATTTTTTAAGTGAATCATCCTATATATTCTTTAAATTTTAAATCACAAACCCCTGTTCATCAGTTTTCATTCGAACAGAGATTAGACAAGCAAAAAACCTCTCACCCACATACGTCTTGCTCAAAACCTAAAACCTCAAAGATTAGAACCTCAACCCCCCCCCCCCCACCAAGCCATTTTTAATCGAAGAAATCACAGAACCCAAATCCCAAAACCTCGCACAATATTCTATGTCGCTTCACACTTTGTTCCTCGCAACTTCACGATAGTAGCTAGGCACTTGGGAGTTCAAATCAATTGAGAGCTCTTTCTCTATATCTTGCTCGGTTCTTCTTCATCTTTGCACGTTCTTTGCACCTTTGTAAATTCAAATTAAATGTTGGGATGAAATTTAGAGGAGATTAGAGTTTAGATTTATTGTTAGCACATTATGCACACGTGAGATATTTGATAAAATGTCTAAAAGAAAAGAAGGATCAGGAAATAGAAAATTACATGTAGCTTTATAGTTAAATCATGGCTCTGATTTATATATTGTTGTGATGAATGTTTGTTTTGATACTTGATTGAGTTATATAAATCAAAAGTTGTTTGAATTACTTGAATTATGTATAGATCAGCTTATTTTGATGCTTGCTTTGATAATATTATCTTGTTTTTGGGCAACATGAGCTGTTATTTAAACTAATATTTACGAGGTTATTTAATTTTTAAATGCAAGTACACGACTTCTTGCTATGCAAGTAAATGTTTAGAACACCCCAAATCATGTTTTAGCTGGAAGTTTATAATGTCCCTCAATATTTTAAGCCGTTTTTATCATTTTAATCACAACATTAATAATTCATCATCGGCGTGCTCTCTACGTACAGAATTATAAAAAACACTAAATCTAGATTATTAGTTACAAATACATGGAAAACATTATTACGCATGATCAATCAGACCAGATTAATAGCAGCAATATCCAAGTGAATGCAACGAGTTAACTTACTCCACCATCGTATCGACAGCACGTGCGATTCTTGGATTGATATAAAAAGGTAGCCTGAGCCGCAGAATTATTAAAATAGAGGTAGAAATGGAGGTTTTAGCGAGAGCCGCACTTTCAAAAAAGGAAACCAAAACTCCATGTCAATTATTAGCCCATGAAAACAAGATGATTTGATTTGATGGATACCGTTTTTCTAGAATTAAATATAAAGCTGCATGCATGCAAGCGCATAACACACATATGCGATAACCACGGCCATCAAATCAAAGCTGGCAAAACTCAACCCCTATGCTTAGCGTTCCATTCGATTTGATCAACTAAAACATGGTCTTCTGATTGTTTTTATAAATTATTTTTATAAATTTTATCAATATTAATTAACAAAAATATAAAAAAATTAAAGTGTGTAGAATTTTAAACATGCTCTCATATAATAAATTTAAAAAGTGATACCATATTATTTTCTTCAATTTTTTTTATAAGTCATTTTCATAAATCTCATCAATACCAATATAAAATAAGTATAAAAAATAAAAGTATGTAAAATTTCAGATATGTCTTTATATAACAAATTCAAAAGGTGATGTTATATTACTTTTTTTCTTTCATAAAGGATAATTTTAAAAATATTTTTTAAATATTACTTAAAAAGTCTACCGTAATTTATAAATGAGATCAAATAAACTTTTTAAAATATGCCTTATTTATAGAACCAAAAAGAGTACTTTCTAATTAGCTGGATTGGCTTGACAAGCTCAAACTGGTAAAATATCGAAATTAACCACTAGCCTCGTAGTCTATCCCCAGCATCTGAAGACTTAATGGCCTTGAGGATTGATGCGTATTGCTAAAGATTTGAACCAGAAAGCTTGGAACTTAGAAAATTAAGGTTACCACCTATAAAAAACAGAAAGAAAGAAAATTAGGGATACATTTACCAGTTTGGCGGATCCAATATTAATTTTCTTTATAGATAAGAATATAGCAATTCAACTTCAGAAATAAAATTACAGAACCACGGAGGTTCAACGCTGACATCAACATTTGGAGCTAAAGTTAAAACTAGAACCGGTTACTCGTGGGTGAGTCTTCTCTTTCAAAATAGAATAATCAACGAGATAAGAAACGAACACTATAGAAGCAACGGAAAAGTAGACAAAGCAGGAATAATGGGCTGTTCATCTCGCAATTGTAATTTTTTTTAAAAAAAAAAAAACTGCACATCTGCAAGCTGCTGCGATCAATGATGCGACTGTACGTTGACAGTGTACGAGTGTGCTGTGGGAAATTATTATGAATACATACTTCTTAACTTTCTTCCAGTTCAGTCCTTCCTCTTTTCTCCCGCACCATGCATCCAAAAATAAATGTCTGATTGCTCTTTTTTCCTCAAATTCAAGAGCCCTCAGTTTTTTTTCAACCCGTAAAGAGAAAGTAGCAGCGAGCCAACATGAAAAAAGTATAAATTTATTGAAAGTTCGTGCATAGAATAGAACAATTAATGGAGGACCAGGTGTCTTGTTCACCCAAGTGTCGAGAATGAGCATTCAAATGGTGCAACGTGGGAGAATACATGGCCCGATGTCACGCACAACATGTGAGATCGGGATGCTCCGATAATCTTCAAGAATTTTATAGAATAAAGTTGAGAGGAGATGATCTCATCAGATAGATGTTGGAGAAAGTCATACTCCGATGGTCCTACTCGGAATTTTCACATCCCTCTCTCTCTCTCCCCCCAATATTTACCGAGGTAAAGTATTTTAGAGGGGAGTAAATAATCACAGAATATGGGTACTTAGGTAGGATCTGATTTGAAGATGTAGTGAGTGATGATATATTTTCTGGTGACGTGCGTGGAGAGCATCTAGAATGCAAAGAAGAAGGTTGCGAGTTTAATAAGAGAGAGAAATGAGGGGGAAGTGAAGCGGTGGGGGGAGGGTGTCTCCTTCTCCTTCCCTCCTTTTCCTCCATTTCTCAAATCTTTACCATTCGTTATCATTTTATTAAACAATTTTTTTAAATTATAAAATAAATGAAGGATAAAGATTAGGGAAGTGGAGAAAAAAGGAGAAGAAGAAAAGGAGAAACTACTCTCCCAGCGGTGAGAGGGCTCGGAGGAAAAGCGGGAAAAGATGACAGATGTGAATAAACACAGCCGAAATGGAACAGCTTTGCACTTGCATGCTATGCACGTTGAATTCCCATGGATTCATCTGCCTGCATCCATTATCACATGAGATCACCACCATCTTCATTCTTTCTTCCATTACTTCCTACTCGCTCTTTTTTGTCTCTCTTCCCTGAAATGTCGCAATTAACCTCGCTTCCTGTTATTCTGAACCAGATGCCTCCTATGATGCTTGCACCTAGCTCAAGCTCATCAAGGGTGTTGTACACTCATGTCATACAGGAGAGGCGGAGATCGCTATCAGATAATCCACCCAAAAAAAAACCATGAAACAAAAACTAAATGGCATACAACTAATTTCAATACTTAGGCGCAAATTAAGCAGAAATGATGAGCAAGAGCGAGAACCCTAGCCAGCATTACATTAATTAAATTTCTAGTACAATTATTTTTCTTCACTCGCTCATCTCCTGTGGTCTTAAAAATGAAAAGAAAGAATTGAAATTAGGGTTTCTTACCGAGAGTGTTTTTATTGTTATGCATCCAAACCTTAAGTACCTGTCTCTTGACGCCAGTCTCCGCACAGAATTGCTCCACCGCCGGCTCGTCATGCTTCTGGATTCTCCACCCCACCTTTTCCGAAAATGCCAGCATCTTCTCCTTCTGCTCCTGCGTGAACTTCGTTCTAAACCTTTTCTTCCTTTCGCTGCCGCTCCCTCCACCACCGAAACCCCCGCCTCCACCGCTGCTGCTCGGATTCGACATGTCTTCCTCTTCTCTATTCGGTCCCCCGCCGGATGCCGCTGCTGGTAGAGCCAAAGGGCGGTGATGTACCATCGCCGGATTTGTCAGATGGTGATGCAGGTATCCTGTTCCTGGCGGCGGCGGCGGCCCCCGGTAATAAGGGGGAAATTGATGGTGGTACTGGGGGTTGTGCGGCTGTTGCAGGTGAAAGGAGCTAGTTTCCCCCTCGATCTCCTTGCGGTGGAAGTTGCGGTGACAGTTGCAGGCGGCGCATTTGAGAGCGTCGAGTGTGCCTTCCTCTCCCGCAGCCAGAAACTCACCACAACCGTCAACGGCGTGGCCACCGATGCTGACGGCGTGATTCTTTTGACACTCCCTGTACCTGACCGTTCCAGTAGGACCGCCTTTCCTAGCCCTGGTCAGGCCGGATGAGCCTCCCTCGGCTCCGAAGGCAGCGCCCCTTTTTGACCGAACTGAGTCGTAACTCGGCGGGGGCACGGGAATCCCCATTTCTTCCTCCGCCTCTTCGTGCTCCTGATCCTGCTCCTCAAATTCCATATTCCTGCGCACTTTATAATTTCTCACGAACAGTGAGCTGCGAGCTCGTAAAATTCGGGAGTAGCTAATGGTGGAGAATGAAACGGAAGATGATCTACAGGAGAAGCAGGGAGAGAAGCGTGATAAAAAAGAAACGATTTGACCGGGGAGCAGAAATTCAAATCAAAGTAAGATACAAATACACAGATTGGTTAATAAAATAGCAGTATAATGAGGATGAAGAATACATTAAAAAAAAAAAATTTGTCAGGGGTGGAGGTGGAAGATAAGAGAGCGGGAGAGGATGTGGTCATCAATTCTCGGTCTGCACAAAAGAGGTGTCTCACTCTTTAACTCCCAAACCCTTTCCCGTACTCGCCCTTTTACAGCTCTGTTTTTATTAGTGTTTCAGACATTTTACTTTTTTTTTTTCTCGGGGCAAAGTATCTATGCTCGAATCTATAAGAGAATATCACACCTGGTATAGTTTTCTTTGTGAATGGGAGTAGAATTCTTAGTTTTATTTGAAAGATATAAACTATTGGAAACGGTTCCGATTTAACCGCGGGCAGGGAAAAGTTGTATTAATTAATAATTAAGGTTAAAAAGGGATGTAAGAACCTTGATACGAAGAGGTGGCAGGCGATCCGTGCAGGAGAAAGGGGTGAACAGAAATGATGAAAAGGATGGAGGAAAGGGTAAAACGGGAATAAGAATGGGGAGAAACGGAGGGTTGGGCCAATTAAAAGCATAAACTTAGGATGGGACACATTAATATGTCGGCAATTATGGAAGCCGCGCTGCGTACGTGCCCTCCTCCTCCGACAGGAAATGACGTCACCCTCAGGGACGGGTACGCGATTCCTCAGAGCCAACACCCCTTGTGGCCTTGTCCCGTCCCTTCCACTTTCTCGTTCTTTTTTTGATCATTCAAGAGGCCACTCCGGCAACCCACGGATCCTTATATTTTCTCTGTTCACTTCCCTACTAGATTTTGCATCTCATACCACGATGCCAGCACGGACATTGACCATCTATTCATAGATTCGAGGGAATGGAATGGAGGGGTGCACAGGTAAGAGAGTTTTTGTTCTTAAAAAAAAAAAAAAGAATAGAATAGATGAATTGGGCCGATTTAAGATTTGAATAGAGAAAATACGATGAGAGAAAGAGGCAGGAAAATCGTTAAAATCTTCCATCGTCTCCAGCAGGAGAGACTACGTAGAATTAATAAAAGTCGAATATGGAGTAAAAATTCAATAAATTTACAAAAAAAAAACTAAGAATATCAATAACAATATGTGGAATGATGTTTAATGATACTTTTAAAATAAAAAAAAACAACAGCGTTGAAATGTTTAGAATAAAACTATTTAACAGTTATAAATAAATAATTCTAATAACACAAATAACTACATTTATTTCGTATTATATGAACGACCTGTTTTAATTTAAAATGTTCTACAAATTTATTTGAAAAATATAATTTAAATGCCGGTCATGGGGGAGCGTGACCAGCAGTTGTATGATGATGAAGATAATGATTACTATTTCTTGAATGAAACGAGTGGCTTAAATGAAAAAAAATATGGCAGCACTCATTCCAGTGCAGATGCACCGAAAAAACCATTTCCCTTGTTCCTTGGGAGGGGGAGGGGGAAAGAAGGGAGGAAGAGGGAAGAACCCGGGGGGGGAGGGGGTAAATAATAGAGGAAGGCGACAGCGGACAAGGACAGTGACAAGACCATCACACAGTGCGCGGATCTGTTGCCTTCTCTGCTCCGCTTCATGGCAGCCTTTTTACACCCTCCCCCGTCCCTTGTTCTTCCCTCGCCTCCCTCCATCCATACTGCCATACCCCCTTTCTATCTGCATTTTGTCCCTCTTCCTTCTCTTCTTCATCCCCCTTTTTATTCCCTCCTCCCTCTTTCTTTTCTCCCACCCTCCCTCCCATTTCCCCATGCCCCTCCCTCTCTACTTCAACCCAGTCAACACTTTTTCCCATCATTTATGATTCTCTTCCCCACCCCCCCCCCCCCAAACAAAAAACTTAAAAAAAAAAAAAAAACAACATAGATGCATTTCACTAGCTTTTATTTTCAACAAATGGCTTCACGATTTTTATTGTTACCTTTCCTCCCGTCTACTAATCGGCTGCCTGACTGTTGGGCCGACTCGTTTAAAATATTTTAATTTG
Source organism: Prosopis cineraria (assembly GCF_029017545.1). Classification (NCBI taxonomy): domain Eukaryota; kingdom Viridiplantae; phylum Streptophyta; class Magnoliopsida; order Fabales; family Fabaceae; genus Prosopis; species Prosopis cineraria. The sequence goes on from NW_026555346.1 coordinate 4,224,292, forward strand.
TTGGACTGGGCCTGAATAACAAAAGACGAGCTTCTGCCTCCTTGAAGGAGAATTCCCCACCCCGCCCCAAAAATTAACAATAATAAGTAAACTCTAAAAGATTACATTAACCATTACGCGTTCTCACTTCTTGGGCCTTGTATCGGACGAATATTCGTTTTTTTTTAAATAAAATATTCGTTATTTTAAGATACAGATATTCCCTTCCCACCGTAATTTCCATCCAAGCCTCTAAACGAAACATGAAACAAAGTAAACAGCTTGGAATTAAACGTCCAGGAATCACGAGAAATACGGTATGAAGATCTCGTCGCAAAAAAAAAAAAAAACAAACAGACAAACAAACAAGAAGAAGAAGAAGGAATACAGTGCGAATTGTGGGGATGGGCATCGATCCAGTGATAACGGGCCGGTCCAATGCGGAATTTCCACGGAGGCTCGATTGAATTTATTAGGCACTGAATAATTGTGTAAACAAAAAAAAATATACATCCTTACTTATTAAATGTCGGGTCCCACCGGGCCGCCTGTAACACTGACTACCCTTTCTTCCGTTCCCACAACTTTCGCGCAAGTGCATTCGCATCTTCCCCGTCTCCATCTTCTCTCCCGAATCTTACAGGAGAAACTTTCGTGACGAACAATAATGGCATTGTATACTAATAACAGATGACGTTGAAAATTCTCCACCGAAACAGCCCTAACCCAGCTTGCAACGGTTTTAATATCACACTTCGAAAATTGGCTTGTTTCCGATTGTCAACACCGACCCTTTATCCGCTGCATTGAATCATTTAACCCACCCACAATGGTTGCTTTCAATTTTACCACTGTATTCGGATAGGGTAGCCTTTGTTTTCTCTCCTAATCTCCTTCCACACATGTACGAATTCCTCTGTGTTTTTCAATGCAATGTTAATTCGAAAATCTAACACCAAATCTGTTAAGTGCTTGCTGGCCACCCAGTTTAATTTTATCCTCACAAGTTGGTATTGTATTCACTGCAAACCACCACGCTTCATTCCCTCGCCTTTCTCTAATCAGGATATCTATATACCGTATAATCAATCCAAAACGCATTCAATATAATGGGCCCAACCACGTCATACGTAGACACGTAAAAACAGGAGCCCTATATATCACCAGAATTCGCGCTTCTAAGCAGCCTGACAGCCACAAATGCATCCTACTCCTTCCATCCTCATATATAAAATATTTTTAATAAAATCACATAAACATATTTTTATTTAATAAGAATAATGAGAGTTGTTATTAAAAAATAAAAAATAAGAATAAAATTATTGTAAATAAAAAATATTTTTTTTAAAATTAATGAGAATTGTTATTTTATTTTTTTAATTTAATAAGAATATAATAATTCATACAACAACTTTTTGTATTTAAAAATTAAAATTAAAAAAAAAATTATAAGTGGGGGCAGGGAAGGGGCGGGACGGAGGGGGTAGGTGTTAAAAGCCCATCATAAATGCTTCCCACTGATCTTATCACGTTTACAGAATGCTGAACAACACGGTGATCTGTATCTGGGGCCGTCCCTGTGTCCATTGCTATATATCATTCTTGCATTGTCACTCATGACTCAACCCGCCTTTTCCCACTGCCCGAGAACCATTCAAGAATTCAACGGCAAACTAATTCTGTTACAAACCGATTACTTATCAAGGAAGGTAAGCTTAACAGCACGCCGTTAAAGTCGCTACTGTGTCTCTATCCCGGTCTCACCCAATATTTGAGAGGTAACAGCCCCCGCACAATATGAAGGAAGACAAGGCACAATACGAATCGTTAATGACAACGAAAGCATATACATTAAATCTCGGGTAAAAAGTTAAAGATATAAAAATCATGCGAAAAAAAAACAAAGAAAAGAAAAAAAGAAACCGAGAGACAGATGCAAGGGAAGGCAGTGGGAAGAGCGGCAAACAAGTAAAAGCTGCCATGAGGCTTCAAGCCTCGAGAGAGAGGTGACAAGCTGAAAAAAGAAAGGCAAAAGATGAATTGGGCGCTTCTTTAGTTTGAGAGTTAATACACAGATAAACAAAACTGATTGTGATGCGGATGAATAGGATCCAAGCAGTGCCTTTAATTTCCACGCATTTCGTGTCCTCCAAAACTATAGCTATAAATCTATCCGCTCATGGTTACAAAGCTCAGCCCACTTGAGGTGAACTCCTACGGACCTGGACCTTGGGAGCCTCGCTTGCGCCTTCCTTCCCACAAACAACCCGACTTGCCCATTTCCGTCATGATCACACTGCATTTTGACCTCCCCTTCACAACCAATCGATTTCGACCTCACCATTTGATCATTCCTCCCTTCACTCGCCTCGTGACCTACGACCCCCACGCTCGACACCTTCCCATTCCTTCTGTTTCCCACCTTCACTACCCTCCCAACTTCTTCCCTCCTTTCACTCAACGCCTCTGCTTTCTTCTCCATGCGCCCCATCCGCCTCCTCACGCTCCATATCGGCCGCCCACGAATCCTCTTCCTCACTCGTTTTAAACACTCCACTACCTCACCCATCGGCGGCCGCTTCTCCGCCTTCCACCTCACGCACCTCGCCGCCAACACCGCCAGCTGTTCTGTCACCTTTGGGTCTGACGGCGCCCCTATCCGCGGGTCATGGATAGCCTCAAACTCGCCCTGCTTTAATAACGGCACTGCCCACTCAACTACCGCTGGTGGGCTGTACTTCACGTCGATTGCGTTCCTACCGCTGATTATCTCCAGCAACAAGATCCCGAAGCTGAACACGTCGCTCTTCGCGCTTAGATCCCCCGGTGCGAGATAGCATGGATCAAGATATCCCAAAGTCCCCGCCGGTAGCGTGCACTTCCCACTAAAATCCGCTTCGTGTCCCCTGAGAGCGAGGCCGAAATCGCCCAGTCTCGCGTTCAAGTCGTCGTCAATTAAAACGTTTGAAGACTTGATGTCCCGGTGAATGACTGGCGGGTTGGAAGAGTGGAGAGTTCGAACCGCCTCCGCCACCTGCAATGCGAAACGGACGCGTGAGGCCCAACAGGGGGGATTAGGTGAGGAGTGCAAGAGATCGTGGAGGGAACCCTTTGGCATGTATTCGACGACAATCAATTTGTTGAGGTTGGAGTCCGTGCAAAAGCCGATGAGGTTGACGATGCGGCGAGAGCTTGGGATTCTGGAGAGAATCTCGATCTCGTTCTCTGCGGGGCTAGTACACTTGGTACAACCCGCACACTTGGGGCAGTGATTAAGGAGGCCCTTGGCGGATGACTTTTTGAATTTGCATGTTTTGACGGCAACGACGAGCTTGCCGTCGTCGAGGGTTGCTCTGTAGACGCTGCCGTGGCTGCCTTTCCCCAAGAAGCTATCTGCCGAGAACCCATTTGTGGCATCCACCAGGTCCGAATACTCAAACTTTCTGATCTCCGGCAGCTTCTTATTCTGCTTATAATTCCTTGCTTTTGGGACCGCGTCGACGTCCCAGCAGAGTGCATCGCATCGGCTGGTGGCGATTGCAGACTTGGCATTGCAGGAAAGAAAACCCATGAATTTTAATTCCGTTTGAGGAAGGATGGTGGGTGGCGTGCGACGAGAAAGGGATGAGAGGGGAAATAAGTTTAGAAGGAAATTAGAGGTGGTGGTTGGGGGGAGGAGGAAGCCGCGGTGGCCATAACTGGAGAAAAGGAGAGAGCTGTCGTGTTTAAAGTCAGCTTTGGCGCAAGATGTGAATATCATCCATGTTTTTTTTTTTTTTTTCTAATGGTCCGCAAAAAGTAATCCTGTACCATCAATCATTGAATGCTTTGGCGGCCAAGGCTTTCCCAGTGCTAGTATTTAAGGGTCCGTTTAATTTATTTACTTTTCACATTTAAAAAATAAAATTTTATTTTTCAAAAATCAAAAATTATTTAATTAAAATATTTATAAAAAAATACATTCTAAAAACACATTTAAATAATAATAAAAAATAAATTTTTAAAATATAATTATTTAAAATTTTTAAAAAATAAATTTAAAAAGTAAGATATTATTTGATCATATTATTTTAAATTTAATTTTTTATTTTTTTATTTAAAAAATTATTAATTCATTAAAAATATAATTATTATTTTAATAATAATAATTTAGTATTAATTTTTTAATATTATAAATTAAATAATTAACTATATTAATTTTTAACATTAATATATAATAAAAATTATAAATTTTTATCAAATTTTTTTAAAATTATAGATTAAAAAAATAAAAATAACTAGAGATCAAATTTTTAGCAATATAAATCAAAATTTATATTATTTAAAATCTTTACTATATTTTTTAAATATTTTAAATATATTATATTTATATAATAAAAATTACAAATCATTATAAATTAATATCTTTTTTAATAATTATACATTCAAAAACATATTTTATTATCATAAATTAATTAACTTTTAGTATATCAGAATAATTTTTAAAAAAATATATTCAGATATAAATTTTATTATAACAATTAATTTTTATTAAATAAATTTTTATTAAATTAAAAATCAAGCACACACTAAGTTTTTAATTTTATTTTCATTTATATTTGAAGTAAAATAAATTCGGAAGTATTTGGGTAAATTCTTCCAAGGGACTTTGAGGGGGCGTTAGTGGAAGAAGTACCTCCACGTGGATCAATCAGCGATGCCATCTCAGTCTCAAGTCTCACAAGGCAGTGTCTCTGAAGAAACATAAGTCGCTGTAGAGTAACGAAGAGCGCCCTTTTTCGTTATTCCGAATTTTAGTGTTCTACAAGACCCAGTGGGGCCAGTGGTAGTGTTTGCGTTTTCACCAGTATACTATAAATACTAAACAAACATTATTCTAATGCCGCAATTTAAAAAGTATTTATTAAAATATTACATCAAAAATCATTCAAATAAAAAATATATTTAAAATTGTGAACAAGTCATTTAAATCAAAAACAATTTTAAAATCAAAAATCATATTTTTATTTAATAAAAGGTGAAGCTGTTTATTAAATGAATGATTTTAACTTTTTTTATGTGATATTTTATTTACTATCAAGAATATCTACAATGATATCGGAGTTTTACCTAACAATAGATTAAATGTATTAGTAATGATATTAGGTACGTGGTAAATTTTTTACTTTCTTTAACTATTAGACAAATCATTTGTTTGAGTGTTTTTAGATCATTAGAATGAAAATGATGAGTAAATATTTGTTATTACTATGATAAAGAAATTATTATAAGGTTGTTGGATTAAAAATTATCAATAAAAAATAAAAAATTTTAAATTTTATGAACATTAATTAATTATGAATGGTTAAGTTATATGAATGAAAAGTAAAAATTACTTTATCTCACAAATAGTTACTTTTAGTATCACATCTTATTTTTTTATACGCTATGGTCATTGTTGTTGCATGTTCTTCTCTTGTTCAAATTCAAGTATTTCATTTATTTGTGTGATCAACGTATTTATATCAAATTAAGATGATTCAATTAAAAAAAATTGACTGTTGACAGGTGACACATGCTTCATTTGATGGTCCACCATGTTTAAAAGTAGAAGTACTATATTCAACTAAGGATCATCGAGTAAAGACATGAACGATTTAAATTGAGTGGGAATGTGTGAGTTGAAAATGAATGATGATGAGGGTAGCATAAAATGAAACTCAAATTGAGTGGATTGGGAGAGGTAAAAAGGGGTGGTGATGATGATGAGACTATCATATTATGAAACTACCTAAAAATATAAGGCTCTTATTTTCCTATGTTTTCATTTTCAATTGATGACTAGATAGATAAGTAGCTATCATGTTGCTTACTTAGTCTATCTCAAAAAATTTATAAAGAAGGTAACTCAACTTCTTGGTAGAGTGGGTTGAGGGTCCCTGTTAAATTATTGTTCTTTAATTGCAAGTGAGATAGTGTGTTGGTCTTAAGCAATCCTATCACGATAATCAATGCAATTAGAGCATTCTGAACGAGAATTAATCACTAGCTTGTAAAACTCACCCGCTGTGTTGCAAAAATAAACAAAAAGATATTAGATGGTAACATTTTGTTTAAGAAAAAAAGATAGTGTAAGTGGAAGAAGATAAAAAACTTACTGCAAACCCAACATCAATAATATTATGTTGGATCTATCATGAGTATACCTCTAATACCATTGCAGATATTCTTAACAGTGAATAAAATATCACATTAATAAAAAAAACTGAAATCTTATTGAATAAAAAAAATAATTTTTAATTTTAAAGTTATTCTTGGCATGAACTACCTATTGACAACGTCAAACTCGCTCCCCCATTTAAATGATTTTTATTGCATTTCGGTACATGCTTTTTACGTGGCAACTTTTGGGTAACCTTCTTTTGGGTTCATAGAATTACGGTAAAAAAAAAAGAAAAAAGCCTTGGAGTGTTTCTCGCAATGGCACGCTGGCCTTGCATTAAACGCGTATTTATAAGAATGAATTCTACTAATATTCCATTCGCTTTATGTCAATCCCAGCGCCTGCACACTAGATCCTATTCTTTTTTTTTTTTTTTTGGGTCAATACACTAGATCCTTTTCTGACTTCATCAGTTTTATACAATCATGTAGTGAAATCAGCCACATCCCCCCTTTTTTCCTTACACGTGGCACTATCGTTGAGACAGTCACTTGAAATGAATTCGTTTAAATTGATCAGCGACTTCGTTCTAACCTCTAAAATTGACGAGCAAACACTTATTGTTGGACATCCAACCCGATCGGCCTGAGCCGTGAATTTAAGATTCAAAGAAAATTATTTATGAAGGCGGTCCCTGACTCGGGGGTAGCCTGATTTTGTTATTGCAAATGATTATCAGAATGTAGGGACATCTCAATCAACCGAATTACCTCCGGCATGGATAAGGATAAAAGAGAAAATTAATTTTTGTCATGTTTAAAGGGCATTTCATTATTTTATGTTTATCTTTATCTTTCTATCTTCATTAGATATTAGAAAAATATTTTTTTACGGTTTAAATTTTTTCATAATTTCAATAAAACATGTTAGAAATTATTTATCAATAAAATTTAAACAAATACATTACTGCAACTTAATACGACAAACTCGAATGATTATAGCAGCCTGGCTCAGCACATAACGATACCTCTTTTTTGGTGCACGTAGCTAGAATGAATTTGTACATCTGTATGGAGTTGAAAATAAGCTGTATTATTTGGTTTCTCATAATATTTGTCACCTAGAAGAGTCCCCGTGGCATTTCGTTTAGTTTTGGATTATGAGAAGGAGATTATAGGCAGCAATAGGCTGTAAAAGAGAGGGGGGTGACTGTGTGATAGGTCCGGATTCGAAACATGAACTGACGAACGTCAGTCTAAAATGTCGGACGGGGATATCCAGTGGAGTGAATTTGGTTGTGTGAAACAAATTTACTTGGGGGCTGCACTGCTTGCTCTAAGCGAATGCGTACAAGAGGCTAAGCGAGCTCATAATTCCATTCAACCAACCTGCCATGTGGAAACACCAACTTCATCTTCCCAAAAAAAAAACCTCAACTTCATCTCATTTTACTTGAGGTTTTAAAAATCGGATTGAACTGATAGATTAAACTGTGAACAGATCATTAGTCTGGTCTGGTTGATCCTTTTGAACTGCGACATGTCTAAACTGGTCAAAGAATTGGAAAAAGCGATTGGTTTAACAGGTTAACTGTTTCATGTTTTATTTTTTTTTTCCTTCTACAAAATGCAAAATGACATCGTTTTGTTATTTTTATTTTTCATTTTTTAAAAAAAAACCCTAATCCTAAAGTCGTCCACGGCCTGGATCTATCCTCCAATGATCCATTCTTGAGTCTTCTCTCCTTCCTTCGATCTAGACGCCGCGTTTCACTATGAGAGAACTTCAAGCCGTCCGAAATTTGTCACCCTTCAAACTCCGTTGCCTTAGACACCATTATCTATTCTTCGATCCTTGATAAGTCTCCTTTGTCTGGCCGCATTCCAGGTTTATTTCCCATTTTCCGCGCTAGTTTGCTGCACTTTTCGTGTTGAATTCAGTATGCTTTTTTGCTTCTGAATTCTGAAACAGTAAATTGCTTTGTAATATACCCACCTCAGTTGTCTGTCTTTATTTTATTTATTTAATTCTAATTTCTAAAACTGGAAATTGCTTTCTGGATTTTGAGCTTTTTTTTAAAAAATTTTGCAAGTTAAGAGAATAAAATTTTAGTTTGAGAATTTAACCAGGAGAAACATCAGCATTGGGAATTAATATTTGTGATTTTTGATTTTAAATGACATTTTTATGTTAATATAAAAATTTGATTAATAGTTTTAAAACGTATATTATTTAAAATATATTGATTTATTGTTGATTGGTTCGAGCACGGGGTAATCCCACTTCGACCATTGAACTGTAAATTCTTATTTCAACTGGTTGAATGACGGATTTGATTTTTAAACATAGATTCTCCGATGCGTCGTCATGGGGCCCTATAAATATATCATATCACTCTGCAACAGCGAAACTGGATTTTGAGCTTGCATGGTTGCGTTGCTGACGACAGTAATTGTCCAATGATTAATAACCAGTCGAGTTGGGGTCCTCTGTGTTTGTCCACGTGTTTTATTTTTAACATATTTTCTTTAATTTTATTTATAAATTTTTTAATACGTTTTATTAAAATAAAAAATATTAAACTTCATTAACTTATTTTAAAATTTAACATATTTTCACCTTTACCCTTAATAAATATTCTTAAATCTTATTATTAATATTTTTATTAAAAATATTTAATAAGAATAAATATATAAAGAATGGCATTGAAAACTAACAAATGTCTCATAAATAGAATCAAATTTTTTTTATCTTTATCCTATAAATAGGATTGAAATATTATTTATTTATTTTTTAAAATGTCATGGAAAATAAAAAGTGCCTGTGCAATTTCACTTCACACATATACTTCTCTAAAACTATTTATAGGATATGAAAAAAAATAATCTTATTTATAAATTACTTGTTAATTTTCAATACCTTTTTGTTACATTTTACCTTTATTAAATATTTTAAATAAAAATATTGGTAATAAAATTTAAGAATATTTATTAAGAATAAAGGTAAAAACTCATTAAATTTTTAAATAAATTTAATAAAATTTAAATTTTTTAATGTTAATAAAATATATTAAACATGACTCATAAATAAAATAAGAGTATATAAAGTATAAACTTTTTCCGAACACACAAGCTTCATCGCCATTTTTATATGTAACAATTATGTCACTCTTCACTTTTCCCCTGGCTTCATCGCCGTGTCTGTGCATGTGATCAGCCGCCACACGAAATCGCCTCCTCTGCTGAGGTTTCCATTGGGGACGGATAAAAGTTCAACGGTTGAATGGCTAAATTGAAAAGAAATTAAAGAATGCGGGGAAATTCATTTTAAACTATTTTACAAATAAAAATTATAATTTTTTCTATGCACATGCAACCTATGATGTATGTAGAGGTGAAAAGCGTGCAGGCTTGAGCTCATAAAAGTCACGCCTTTAAATCTAATTTTTTAAAAATTATTTAACTTTTAAGTCTCAATATTATTTAAAAGGTTCAAAATAAGATCTATAAATCTTTTATTATTATTATTATTTAAATTTTTAAAAAATTAAAAATTTTAATTATAACATTTTATATTTTTTAAAATACAAATTATAATATTGAAAATTGAAAATAAATAATAAAAAAATTAAATTTTAAAATATAGACATATATTTTAAAGTTTAAATTTAATTTAAAAAATAAAATAGTTCAAAAGGATTGCTTAAGTTTAAGCCTTTTTGTTTCAGAATTTATCAAGTTTGGAATTAAAAACTCAATTTTTATAAAAAAATAATATTTTTAAGCTTAAATTTTTATAAAAATAATCTTAAATGAATGAGTCTGATCCTTATTTTCGAATCTATATGTATGGGCGGCCGGCTAGTCCCCGTGCATCCCTCACTGGTTTCCATGATATTGGAATTCCTGCTATGATGATAATTTAATTAAAATTATTTTGTTTTTTTGGTTTTTTTTTTTTTGGGCTGCCGCACTGCGGGAAGATGATGATGGTGAATTGATGGGTGGAAGTGCTGTGAAGGGTCAGCTGAGGATTAGTCAAATTGATGAAACACATCAAGCGTCTTAGATTACATCATCAAACCTCATATTGAATGTCCTCGTCACAGTTTCCCAAAATTAGCTCGAACACACATTAATTTAGAACGGCTAGCATGCTGAAGAGGCGAAAATATTCTCCATCGGGGCCATAATAGATGATTGTATGTCGTTGATAATTGATTCATATTTTATAAAAGAATGTTAGTTAAAATTTTATTTTTAAAAAATGTATTTACATCTTTATATTTATGTTTTTCAGTTTTTTCAATAACATGTGCATGGTATTTAAATATGAAGCATTTAAAAAAGAATGAAAAAAAGAGTATAAATAATAAAAAACATAAAATTTAATTAATGTTTTATATTTTGAACTAATTGGTGATTCTAAAAAGTGATTTATTCCATCCATATCATAATATAAATCATAGTTAATTAATTTATAATTTATGAATAATATTAGTTAAAATTTTAAATTTTTAAAAATATTTATATCTTCATTAAATACTCTGTACAAGAATCTTGATAATATTAACTAAAATTTAAATGCATGATTTTTTTTAGAAAAAGTAATAAATGAAATGGAGGCATAATTAAAAAAATAAATATAAAAATTATTTAATACTCTAAATTTTAAATCAATCAAAATTTCTAAAATTGAATTGTAGTCAAGAGGGAGTATAGGATAGTTGGAGAAAGAACTCTCTCCATCCCTATATAAAAAATATTTTTAATTGAATCACGTAAATTAATAAAAGTTAGTTATTTAAATTAAAAACACAATAGCATTTTAATTTTTCTCCGAATTATTTTAAATAAAAAAATGAATCTTTTTTTTTAAGTAAATGAATGAGAGTATTTTTTTCTCTTTTCAATTTAATAAGGATATGATGATCCATTCATTAAAAAAATGCCAACAACCCCTTATATTTAGAGATAATTTTTTTTTTAAAAAAGACTTCTTGAATTATGAGGTGCTGTTTTCAATTTTTATAGTCTGATGATGAATAATAAGCGGAAGAAGAGTTTGAATTTAGAAAACCTCTCGTCGCGGCTATTGACCTGTGGATCAATGTCGTCCAAATTGTCAAACATAGCTAGGGCCTAAGCCCAAATATTTCAAAACGCAAAGTATTGGGAAAACCACGGTGATCTTATTGGGCTTCCCACTTACACGCAACCCAGCCCTTTATGTTAAAATGGACCAGGCTTTCTTCAGCCTCATGTCATCTCTCTGGATCTGAACGCTGAAAACAGGAATCCTTATCCAGCCTATCGCAATCTGCATGGTGTGCGGTAACATGGGTCGCTATAATCTATAATAACAATAAGTATTTATATAGATTGGGTGTGCCACATTACATAAAGTTCTATTTATATTATTTAAAATATTTTAATTGAATAAATTACAAATAATTTCACTTTATAGGTATAGTTTATAATGACTTGGGTCGCTATAGTCTACGATGACTTCACTTTATTTGTAGGTATCTTCTTCCTCACTCCAAATAAAATCGTTTTAGGATTAGCATGGTTCCAATAGAGGAATGGCGCGCACAATTCGATAAATTATTTTAGGAGAATAGTTACGACATGGATGGTAACAACATTAACTACGTAGATTTAAAAAAAAACACAAAGAAAGAAAACTCACACTTACAAAAACAAAAACTAATGCTACTAAAATTACACTCTCCACATTGTGGTAAAATATCCTGGATAATACAAGAATAATAACACATTAATGCCAGCATTTTTAAAATGCACCTCTAAACTTTCAAGGCTAAGATGAAGTCTGTCTATCCAAAGATGGAAGGGCAGGGGCCTTTGGTGTCCCTTCCAATTAAGAATTAGGGCCTTACAATCAATAGTCAATATGCTTTTATTTCATACTTTTTTTTCATTCATACTTTAATTTAATATTCTGATGTTCAAGGCATAGAGAAACTATACCAATATATCTCAAACTTGATAGTTAAACTCTACTACAGAGATGATACTATATGGAAGGTCTTACAGAAACCAGGATGATAGAAAGCATAACACCTTTCATTCTTATTATTTTTTCAAAAATAAAAAATGAAAAGGTTGTCTTATTCAAAATCCTAGTTATGAAATCCTTTCTTTTCTACTTCACACCTTGAGACACACCATTCTTATAAAGAGAGTGACGTTTTCACGCATTCTCAAGTCAAAATGGTTAGGAGGAGGAAAGTTTTCGCTCGTACAGGGTACTATGGGGAATATATAGATATAGTGCAGATAGGGGGTTATAGCTTAGAGGATTAGAACATGTGGCAATGAACCATGGTGTCGAGAGCTTGAGTCCCTCCTTACTCACAATTAACCAAAAAAGGGAGGACCTTTTCCTATAAGGCAAGAAAATTGTGACTGAGATAGCAGACCCAAAATTATAGAACTTTGGTGTGGGTATTTTATCAAAACGAAGTGGCCTTACCTTATTGTTTTATAGAAAACAAAAACAAGTAAAATAATCCAGCCACTGATGAGCTTTGATCAATCATGTCTTATTGCAAGCATGTGATGCGTTAATTTGTATAATTATATGAATACCATGTATAATAATTGCCATGATTTCATTGAGTGATGTTACTTTACTGATAATTCAGGCAGGTCAGATTTGTTTTAGCTAGGCCAATTTGAATTTGACTTAACATATCCAAACATTAAAAAAACTCATATAATTAAACCCAACTCTAACCCCTTGAATTTTTAAGTTTATTTGGGATGGCTTAAATACTAAAATATTTAAATATTATTTTATTGTATTTTTGATTTTTTATCTAATTTCAATTTTATTTTAAAAATTAACATTTTTTAAATTTTTATCTTATTTTATTAATAAAACATTCAAGTATTCAGGCTAAGTCTTTTTGGCTTTGACTTGGCTTATATATTTCTTCAATTTTGTTTGGACAATCTAAATAAGTCTAGAGTTGAAAACAAATATTCTAACCTCCCAAGTCTAATCATAAAATTTTTTAAATTTATTCGGTCGACTCATTGAACTTAACTAGAATTACTACCCCTACCTAAAATTATAGTAATCAGTCACAACTTCAAATGAATTCTAATATAAAAAAATATAGCTAGATTTATCTCACTACAAATACAAGACAAGTTAACAAGTAAAACTAAATATATTTAGCTCCAAACTTCTTGGTATAAACTCGCATGCATGATTAGATTTGGTTGTTTCTTCCAACGATATATTCTCTAGATATTTATTTAGACCAGGAATATGAATCTGGTTTATTCTATTATTTCTGCCCCATTTGAATTTTACAGATAGATCCAAAGGAGTTATAGTTGAGGGATCGCTTTTTATAGACTCAGGAGCCAGTTTTTCAATGTAAATATTTGTAAACACAGACTTTTAGCTTGTTTCTGGCTCAAAAATTTAGTTTTTCGTTGGGAATGAGAGAAAAATGAAGTTGGCACTCCTGGATCTACCAACTTCAGCATCGTTGAAGGGGCTACGGTGTTGTCATTTATCAGCCAGTGTCTAAAAAAAAAAAGATGAATATTTAGCACAAATGAAACATTAATTAACGTTATCATCGTTGTGTCCTTAAGAGAATAACAACGACAACAACAAGCCTTTATCCCACTAGGTGGGGTTGGCTACATGGACTGCAAGACGCCATTGTACTCTATCATTTATCAAGCTTTTAAAAATATTATTAATTAAGAGATCGCATTCAACAACTTCCAAGAGTGTTCTCTTAGGCCTTCCTCTACCCCTCTTAATCGGACTTAAAGTTATATGTTCCACTTTTATCACTGGTGCCTCCCTTGGTCTTCTTTGTACATGCCCAAACCATCTCAACCGATTTTCTACCATTTTTTTCTCAATAGGTGCTACCCGTACTTTTTCGCATACGTGCTCATTTCGAATTTTATCTTTACATGTATGTCCGCACATCCATCGTAACATTCTCATATCTGCTACTCCAACTTTATGCTCTTGTTGTCCCGTTAGAGCCCAGGATTCACTACTATATAACATTGCCGATCTGATAGCAGTGTGATAAAACTTTCCTTTAAGTTTATTAGGCACCTTACGATCACAAATAACTCCTTTAGTTTTTCTCCAATTAAACTACCCAGCTTGAATCCTATGTGAAATATCTCCACTGATTTCGCCATCATTTTGAATAATGGCTCTCAAATATCTAAACTTTTCCATTTGAGGTATAATTTAATCTCTTAATTTCACTTTCAAATTATTGTCGAATAGTCTCTTACCAAATTTACAATATAAATATTCCGTCTTACTCCTACTCAGACGGAAATCTTTCGACTCCAATGTCCTCCTCCATAACTCAAGTTTGCAATTAACCTCTTCTCTTATCTCTGCTATAAGAACTATATCATCCGCGAAGAGCATACATTTGGGAATTTTCCTTTGAATATGTTCCGTCAAAATATTTAGGATCAAGTTGAACAGATAAAGACCCAGAGATGATCCCTGATGTAGTCCAATCTTTATAGAAAAATCTTTTGTTTGACCACTAGACGTTCTTATACTAGTTTTTACCCCTTCATACATATCTTGTATGGCTTTAATATAAGCAATCCGTACTTTCTTTTTTTCCAACGCTTTCCAAAGCACTTCTCTTGGTATACAGTCATAAGTTTTTTTCAAATCAATAAAAACCATGTGTAAATCTTTATCTTTACAACGATACTTTTTCATTAATCCTCTTAGTAGATAAATCGCTTTTGTAGTTGATCTACCTGGCATAAAACTAAACTAATTCTCAAAAATACTTGCCTCCAATCTCAACCTGTGTTCAATTACCTTCTCCCACAATTTTATTATGTGGCTCATGAGTTTAATCCCTCTATAGTTAGTACAATTCTGAATATTTTCTTTATTTTTATAAATAAAAATTAATGTACTTCTTATTTACTCATCAGACATTTTTTTAAATCATAAGATCACATTAAATAACGTTGAAATTGTGTCCTTAGGAGAATGACTTGTTAAATTATATGGAAAAAGGGTTACACGAGCAGCGCTGGCGAAACGTTGCCAGAGGAGAATGGCACAGCCTCCCTGCTCCCATGTTCCTCCAATCATGGGGAACCTTGCAATCCCTTTTTAATCAATAAAGCATGTCATTGCCTTCTTAATTACTGTGCCCTCCTCTATATGTTCCAGCAGGGCATAACGGTCTGATTGATCCAGAATTTTATCAACCTAATTTTCAAAAAGCAAAGCCCCTTGAAACAAGGGGATGCTTGGAGGGATGCTTGGAGCAATAACATCCCATGGGCACAGTAAATTGTTAGCTGTTCATGTATTCGTATGGTTCTGATTTGGCCTAAGTTTCTATTATGGACTTTACCGAGTCAACTTATTCTAAAGAATCATTCTCTTTTTACCCAATTAGCTCCAAAATTACTGCTATGCCTTCCTATATCATCCAAGGAATCAAATAATGCAATGCTCGATCTAAATTCGTAAAAACCACAAAAGGCATCTATAAGACTATAACGTCTAGATCCAGCAGTTGACCTTGACCCCTCCCTGTGATTGACTATCTCTGTCAGTCTGGAAGCACACCTAAAAAGCAAGTGCAGAAGAAGTTGCCTCGAAATTTCTACCCGGCTCTCCAATCGCTCTCTCTTCCTTCCCCTTCGGACTTTGGACTCATTTGGCACGCAAATAAAGACGCGTAGCGTATGATAGTCATCGTAGAAACAAATGTCTTGGCCGTCAATTATGGACTCACAGGACGCTGTATCCCTCTCAAGTCCCATCCGCCTTGCAGCTTACGGTGCATCATATATCACTGCCACTCAAACTCACTCACATCCATATCCACATCACACCAGTTTGATCCCACTCCCATATTTGAAACTGCACTCTTTAAGGATCCAGTCGACGGATTAAATCCTACAGTTCCTTGCAAATTAAATTACAGCCACAACGAAAGTGAAATGGAAACAGTCATTTATTTTCTGGTAGTAATGACTGATGAGTCAAGACAAAAAAGGTTACATTGATGGGTCGTCTCCTTTCAGTTCGCCCGTGGGTTCCGTAAACTATACATTGTGCCTGGACAAGGAGTTTCAAGAAAAAACCCAGAAGAAACAAAAACGCATGACCTTGTTTTTATGTATTCATCGTCTCTTACAGAAAAATCTATTTTGTTTTTTTTAAAAAAAAAAACTGGTCTATTCAACTAGAAACTTCATCCAAAAGCTTGTACCTCCTCACTTTATTCCTGAAGACCTGCCTCGTGATGATCCTGCTCGTGTTAGATATATCCTCGGACTTGGTTCTCCTCAGCCTTTCCTCTAAACCGCCATCTGTCACGATCCTCTTCCGGGGCGATATCAGCACCGAGGACGGCGGCGACGGTGATCTCGCCTCCGGCGACTTCCGTTTCTGGATGCCTTTGTTCTTCGCATGGGCCTCGCCCTTCTTACCGCCGATCTTGGGAGAATTTACGTTGCTGTTCTTGATTCTCTTGTTCTTGCTCTCATCACCCGTGCTCCCATTATTTTTGAAGGATGAAGAGGAATTCGAAGAATTGAGCGACTTTTCTTTGACGTCATCCTTCTGAACCAAACACCAATTGCAAGTTTCATAGGCGTCCACTCGCGGGTAGAGGTTACTGCAGTATCTGAAAAACCGATGATACAAGTGAGCAAAAGAGAGTCGAACTCGTTGAGAAATGACAACACGTAGAAATCGTCGAGGCATACCTGTGCTGGGATCTGAATTGGCAGACTTTGCACTGAAAAAGCTCCTCAGGGAAGCCACAATCGCCGCACATACAACACTCAGGCTTGGGTTTGGTGGTCATGTTACTTATTCATCGAAAGAGAGACGAAGGAGGAGGCAGAGGATGCCCGATTCGCATCTCGGGTACTATATAAATAAAGAGGGGGATTTGAGTTCCCGGGTCGTCGTGTTAGGGAAGTTGGTCATATATGTAATGTAACGGCAATTTCGTGTCGCTGTAGGAAAACCCAATTAATTAATTTTTATGGAGGCTGTTAGGGGTAAGGCAAGTAAGATAGGGACGTCAATCCCTTCGCAAGCCACCCCTTCTCTTGTTAATTAATTCACGAATAGCTCTTCGTCTTCCCAAATTTCTAAAGACGGGGTCAAGGTCATGGGCTCTTGGCCACGCACGGGTCAAGCCGTAGGCTCCAAAGACAATTGTGGATGAAGGTTTCAAGTGGTGAGACCCAAAGGGAAAAAAACAAAAAACAAAATAATTTCAACCCCCATTCTGTGAAATTCCACATTCACAAAAATTAAAATTTCCTTTGTTCCAGCCTCATCGCATGGTCGATAATGACGAGTATCGGGAAGGCCGGTTCAAGAAATGCCGAAATATTGCCAAGTTACTGCTATTGCAATATTTTGCGTACGTGCCACTCCTACTTTTTTGAGCGAGCGAAGCTTATAATAACCGCCACTCGTTAATTTATGGAAATTCATAATTAATTCATTCTTCTCTTTTTCTGGGGTATCAAATCAAAGACTGTGATATCTTACCAAAATAGACAGAAGTAGGTTAAACAGATTCCTATACATGTGATGTGAGTATGTAAGGCTCATTTTAAACGACAACGTGGCTCAGGGTGATTGATTTGGCCACAACCGCCATACTTATCCAAAGTATTGAAGATTCAGACTGAGACATCCTTCCCTTCCCCCCATTTATCTGCTTCGATGTTTGTAGCCGTAGGGTCCATCCGCAAGACCGCAAAGTAACTAGGTGAGTGGCCGCTCGTCTGCCTTTATCAGTTGCGATCTGCTTCTGCTTCCCTAACACAGGTGGTATAAGCAATAAAAACAAAGAAACACTTTGCTTCGTTTGAGTTTACATTTTGTTAATAATTTTAAATATAAATGCAAGTGCAAGGCTTGAAAATTATGAAGACATTTTGTCTATCAGCTAAGTAACTAGCTAAACATCCTGAAGGGGTTCTGAAACATAAATCATGACACTGCCCAATTTGTGAGCCTCTTTTTGCAAGGTAGTCTGCGCACTTGATAAAAACTTCCCTGCTGTGTGAATGCTGAATTTGAACGTCCCAATATGAGGAAGGCAGAGATCTGGTGTCATTAACTTCTGTCCTTGGAGGTGGTTGGGACCTCCATCATTCATCAACAGAGATGCAATGCCTCGATCTAAAGAATCAGTATAAACTTTAAATTTAACTTTTTTAAAATCATATGGCTTACGAAATCTCGATCCAATATCCAGTGCATGAAGTTTAGCTTCAGTTGATGGTATATGTTGTCCTGAGCTATTTTGAAATCTAACTCCACCACATGCATGCTGATTGTCTTTGATTGTTAACCGAGCCATCCACATCCAATCTGAGAAAACCTTAAACCTGAAGTGAAGGGGGTGGAGTCCAATGGTGATCTTCTTTTTCCTGACCGTTTAAAGCCTTGTGGATGAGTTTCCCGTTGACCGTAGCTTCCATCATATTGTGTAGACAGGGATGAAGAATCTCGCGTGGCTCTGATCTGGTTTCTAAAGCTCTTTTGCACTTATTCTTCCAAAGAAGCCAGCAAGCCAAGTGGCGTCCAAAAACCTTTATCCAAGATCATTATTGTTGCCCTTCCTGCCTCCAGGATTCTGTTGTGAGTTCCATTTCAACCAAACCTGTAAGACACACAGAAAAAAGCTTGCAGATATAAAGGGTTTATTAAAACACTCCACGCCCATGCAGAAAGCAGCGTTTTTAATCTCAATTCTCGTCACTTCTTTCTGAATATTTAGCTTCTAATTCTGCATGATTTAGAGGAGGGAAGCTCACAGGCCAGCTGCAAAATCAAGCATAGCATCATTATCTTTGGAGCAGAGATTTTGAAAACAATCGCAAGCAATTTGTTTCAATCTGCCAATCTCCATCTACCAATTTCCAGAATCATCTTTCAAAGCTTCAATATTTCCCCTTTTCCGTCTGGTCACTGTTGAAGCTTCAAAGAACTTCGTGTTCTTATCCCCCATTGCAATCATTTGCAGCATGACTTTTAGAACCATGTCAATTCTGCCTAGGCGACCAGTTTATTATACTTTTGTCAAGCTTCTTTCAAGTTTAGTTAGCCCGTTGCTTCTACTTCTTGTTAGTTGTTGATGACATGCCAGACTCTTGGGTGATGATTAGCTCTAGCTAGGCCTAAAATTCTGATCAAACATTTTGCAAGGCTTGCTTACCGTTATGGAATTGACATAACGTACAAGGCTCCTTCATTGCATTTCTTCACTTTAGCGCAACTACTCTAACAAGAAAAGTTCCAATCAAAGTGATACTAATTATTTATTAACCGAACCTGTTCTCCATCCCCACTTTAAGGCTTTTTCTCGTGCTAGTCTAAAAATGAGGACCCATGTCATGTTATTATAGAATAGGGATTATCTTTGGAAGCAACTACTGTTGTCCAACAGGCCACTTGGATTGAATAATGGATATATTGGACAGGTCATAAGTTGTCGAGTACAGAAAAGAAAAAGTTGTCCCCCTACTAATGATTATCAGATATTTGTTTAAACTGTTATTTGATATTATATATAAAAACATTTCAAATTATATCCTTTCATCATATTCATGCTCACATTTTGAATTTATTTTATTATAATATTTTTTTATTTTTATAAATACCTTATAAAAAATAATTATATTCAAAATACCGTCGGACATTCAATGTAAGCACCTAATTTTTTAGTAAGAATTTGAACTTTTGTTTACTATGTTGTGAGAAACTAATTTTTTTGTAAAATCCAAATCCTGTTGGTTATTATTATTAATTTATTATGATATTTCTTAAGATGAAACATTCGGCGTTAGTCGTGGCATTTGAAGATGGCCAACCTCCAAAATGCAAGTTTTTGTCAAGTGATATGGAACTCTGATCAGTAGTAATATAAATCATTCAAATATCAAGTAATACAGAGGTCTCGATTTATTTTTTGGCCTGCAGAAGTACTGCATTTTGAAATGTTTATTAACCTTATTTTGCTTTATTTTGCTAAGAAGAAAAGTCGAGACAAAACGTAAATCACTCAAAAATCAAAACTCAAAAGCCCTTATATATTAGTTAAACGAAGGGAAGGGGTCATGATTCATTCCGTATAATCCATGTTAATAAACGCGGAAAGATCAGCTTTATAAGCTATTTAGCCAAAAATCTGGAGAGACAACTCGATTGAGTTCCAGACCACTCGGCATTAAAGCATGTCGTTGCAAAGCAAGTTCAGCCCAATCCATTGTGTCCGTACATGGAAGATAACGGTTCTCCAACTGCCATATGCATGGAAGTCACGAGGAGAGCTAACTAAACTAGAATTGAACGTTGAACAATTTGAATTGTACTGAACTTTTGTTTTGATGATCCTCCAGTCTCACTTTTGCAAACAATGTGAAGTGTGCGCGGTTACTCGATCAAATAGCAGTGTCTTAGGCTAAGATTTGATTCATCTCTTTATTGCTTTACTTGGTGATATTTGGTTTGTTACATTCAAGGAAATTGCGGTCAATAAGGTTTGGATTTCACAATCACGTCTGATTAGAACTCAAATCCCCATTGGTACATGGTGCATTCAATAGACGGTTCCGCAGAAATTCGCCTACAGAAACAAAAGCAGATGGCTCCTCTATTCTGATCTGAAATAGCATTACACGTTCTTTTTCTTCTTGTTCTTGTTGATTAAGATTCGACAGTTTTAGCTCTGAACCCTAACTGGCGCACAACTCTCTGCAATCAGCAGGAATCAATGTCAACGAGTGATGCTTTACCCTTGTCCGTGGTCTGGTGAAAACCCCGATCCTACCAAATATTCCCCAAAGAAAAAAAAAATTAGAAAACAGAACTCATAATATATTCATAAGCTGCAGTTCATAGTCCATACAAGTACGGATACTTCTCACAGAGGATAACGATGTGCTCTGTGCATGGCCTCTCCTCTCTTATATTATCATAAAAGCATGGCCTGTCACTTCCAACTTTTCGTTATAAATATACCCTCTCCCTATGCCTGCAGATTTTCAAAATTTATTTTTCTTCGCTAATTTGAATGTTTACATGAATCTTAAATAATATTTATTTTAAAATTGAGCATTTTAATCTAAAAAAAATTTAATAATATGATTTAACAGTTGGGTGAATAAAATGTGGTTTGTGCATGAAACATAATTTTTAGTTTTAGAGGAAGTCTATGCAAGTTTTTAAAAATAGGAAAGGACGATTACGTGATTAAAAAAATAAAGATGTGAATGCATTTTGTTTTAGGGTAAATGAGCATCTTACCTCATAAACTATTAATTCAATAACATTTTAGATCCCAAATTTTTGTAGTGTGAAAAATATTTTCTCAACTTTTAAAATCCTAACATCTTACCTTTGCTGTTGTGTAAGAGAAAACGGACTTTAGTTTTTAGAGGGTGAGACCATTTAAACACGCATGTGGCACTCGATCTTCCTCATCTCTTTTGACCTTTTGATGGGTTGGAAACTATATATCAACTTTCCCCTCTTCCTCAATTGCCATTAGATAATCTCTGCATTTCCTCTTCCTCTTATTTACTTGATGCATCTATCTGACGTCACTCATCTTCTCTACTACTACTCCAAGCTACACTCGTACAGGTTGCGGAGCCGGAAGGAGGAGCTGGTGCTGGCGAAGTTAAGGTCGATGCTAGAGCCATGGCTTGTGTTGCCAATGATGTTGCTGTCAGTAGGCCTCCATTTCTTGCTGCCAAGTATGGGTTGAACCCAGTCAAGGTCTCCCGTTTCATTGCAAAATTTATGGGAACGATTTGGTATTATTGAGTATTGACGCAGTGGGTTTATGAGTTGACTTCACCATTTTGTGTTTCTACCAAGTTGTGTGAAGGGCTATGCAAATTTTGGCTGCATTAGGTTCGTTTGTGTTGCAACTTCTTTTAGACAAGAGAAATGGAGTGGAATAAAAGGGTTGTGCTGCTGAGCTGAAGAACATGTTCACAACGTTATTAGGACCGACTCTTGTGAAGTTGGGTCTAGGTTTGTCCACAAGGCCTGACAGCAATCTGTCTAAGTATTTGGAGGAGCTCTTTGAACTTCAAGTACTTTCTTTTCTTCCCATCCAATTTAGCTTCTCCTCATTTTATAAATGCAAAATCCATGAAGCAATGATACTTGATAAACAGAGTCGTACCATTTTAAATAAATCTTTAACAAGATTGTAGAAAATTGTTTAAGACGGGATAGGGTTTCATCTTTCAAGACAAACAGATCAAGTAAAGACTTGTGTCCCGCTAAAAATCCTCACGTCTCGTGTTGTTTGATTAAATTTGCATCCTATACTCTTCTATCAAATGGCATCGACAAAGATGTGATAGGATTTTGACTTTTGGGATAAACATATCAATGAGTTAAGTGCCAAATTTAGCACCATTTTTAAGGCACGATGATGATTATACTTTTTGGCCTAAAATTTCCTTGCATGCCAACCTTGTTAACAAACTTTAGTTAAATCATCTACTTTCTATCACGCATAACGGCAAATAATCCAATATTTAACAATGGGAGGTCAAGTCCTAGTAATTTAAAAGTTGATAGGAGATTTTGCATAGTAAAAGTTTATTGTCTAGATGTTATTTACATAATAGTTTAGAAGGTATGATGCTCATTAACCATTTACTTTGAAAAATATAAAGTATTATGGTGTTTAAAATTAATTAAAAATATTTTTTAAAAAAATTCGCTTAACAAGTATTTTAAACTATTATGAAAGTTGATATTTTTATATTTATTCATGATTAATTTATCTTATTAAATATCATAGGTATGAAAGTTGAAAAAAATAGATCGATAATTTTGAATTAATAAGGCTTAGATACTTAATCTTGTATATTCAATATATTTTTATCCAATCAAATCAAAATAAATAGATTTTAATTTTCTGATAATATTATTAATAACAAAATTTTGTTATTAAATAAATAATATAACAAGATCCATATGTCTTATTTTAAATAAAAACAATCACATGGATGTATAAAACTAAATATATAAATTTTTTTTTCATTTTTAACTATGTTAAATATTATTTTAAAAATAAAATTTAATTTAAAATAATTTATAATCTTTCCACACACAAAAATAATAATTTTTAATAGAAAGAGAAATTGACAATTCATACTCTTCCATTTAAGAAGCCACACGGCGCCTCTCTATCTTTTTCTGCCTTTTGCGCTGAGGCCAGAACATTATCAAAGAAGTACTATTTTTTAACATGTTATAGGCTTTTTCTCCTTTTTATTCTTGATGAAGTACTAATTGCCCAATAACAAAATAAAATAAAATAATTTTTTGTGATAAATGTGAAGGGATAGACTTTACTAACAACTAAGAAAATCTCTCTGAAGTACAGAGAACAATGAACTGGCCTCTTTTAATTAAATGTTTGCATATAGAATGGTTAGGATTCCCCAACTACTTCTTTAAAAATAAAATGATTTTTATATTTTTCTTTCTGAACATTGATTATAACAAGAGAAGTAAAAGCTGGCCCATAAAAATTCAAAGAAAGATAATGAAGTTCTTTTTTTTTTTTTTGGTCTTACCAACAGAGATAATGAAATGATAAAATTTCACCTATTTAAGTACAAGTTTTTAAATTTTGATATTTGAATTCCCTCGTTCAATTAAAATAATTTCAATTTACCCTTCTATAAAAAATAATTTACCCTTATAAATTAAATAAAAATTCAATTCCAAACCTCTAAAAAATAAATCAATTCCTTTAACTTTAATTTGGTGCAATTTTTTTGAGCAATTTAGTTCATATAATTTTTGACTCAATTACAATGTAATTCTTAAACTTTAACTATTGCAATTTATTTTTTGTAACTTTTATAATTTTAAATACTAGTCCGTAAGTTTTTAAAAAATAACTTTAATTTTTATTATTTCATTTTTTAGAATAAAAGGGCACATATATTTTAAATGATTAAATAAAAATGAATTATATTAAATTAAAATTTAAAAATTAATTTTTTATCAAGTAAAAATTATAATCATGAAGATACAATAAATAAAAATTAAAAAATTAAATTGCAATCAAATTAAAAGTACAGTCCGAACAATTAATTAAAAAGACAAAAGTTTTCATTTCCCTGAGCCTGAGCTTGAACAATGAGTCAATGATCGTGAATTGTGGGCTTAGAGAATGGAGGTTTTGGACTGTTTTCTCAAAGAAAACTACACTACCAAGCAGAGTAACAGAAATTATTGCAGAAAAGATTAAATATATTGTATACAAAAAAAATTCAAATATCAAGGGGCGAAAGTAGAAGCTCTTGTTTCATTCATGAATTTAGTTGTGGTTTAAATAACTTGCAAAGAGACCAGTGATAATAAAATTGATCGTGGTTTAATCGTATTCGCAGACAATCCTCGTCAGTGGGCATTTGCTGATTAAATTGTTGAGTGCATTGTCCACGTGTTGTTTTGTTTTTGGCTGGGCTAGATTCCATGACTGTTAGGAAGGAAATGCAGAAGATAAATTGGAGTCAAACAGTGGAGGATGAAGGCCGTAAAAGACCCTTGGGATTGTTAGATGGTGGATGGCGGCCATGATTTCTTTCTGCCCGCAACCACGCCCGTGCCTCTCACAAAATGTGAATGCTTCCACCTTCCTGTCCCTGCCTGCCCAATAATTCAATGGCGTGGTCCCCTCGTAGGCAGCACCGGAGAAACAACTTTTCATCAAACCAGGAATCATTCCAATAATACAACTGCTCAACATGCACACATCCTTTCCTCACGATCACCTAAATTAAATGCGAGCATGCGACTCCACAGTCGTCTCGTCATAAACACGCTACAGTTACCAACAACCATATTAAATTACATCCAACCTACATATACATCATCTTCGACAACCATACATCCAATTTCAATTTCAATACCTTATACATAGCACGCCACACTAGTTCTTAACATCGCTGGGAGCCAACACAAATATCAGTGTTCTCCGACGACGAGTTCCATCAGGATGAAAGCAAACCCACTAACAATGACAGGATTGCAAAAAGTGGAGGCCAGAGAGATTGGGTCCCATATCAGCCGAGAGGCGTGCCCTCTCATTCTCGGGGTCCTTTTCTGGATCAACCACTCCTCATTCAAAACACCTCCCATCCCAAGCCCTGCTTTGA
Organism: Prosopis cineraria; assembly: GCF_029017545.1. Classification (NCBI taxonomy): domain Eukaryota; kingdom Viridiplantae; phylum Streptophyta; class Magnoliopsida; order Fabales; family Fabaceae; genus Prosopis; species Prosopis cineraria. The sequence continues at coordinate 4,249,654 of NW_026555346.1, forward strand.
GTCCGACACTTCACTTTCTCCGAAACCAAACAACGCGGACCTTATGATTCATATCACCTTTCTCCAAGCCCATTTCTGACTCAATAATCGAGACAGGATTCCTAAGTCGAGTTCAGTCTCTCATCCCCCCACCATATTTGCTAAAATAATCTTTAATACAACGGAAATACCACCAACAATGAGCCCCCGACCCCTCTGAACACCAAACAAAGCCCAACCCTTACCTTCTTTATTCTGCACACGTAGTGACGAAACTGACTAAGAACTCAACAAGGCATCAAGTCCGAGAGTTCTAGCCTTGAGTTTCAAGGACTTCAAGCAACATATGGCTTCATCGAGAAGCACAATTGGGTCCTTGTCCTTCCCGCCAGGAATTATGCTCTGCAGAACGCTCAGAACTTCTCGTATCTTCTCCCTTCTCATCTTCTTATTGCCTGACAAGGAACCCATTTCACCAGACCCCTGGCTCTTTCCACCAGAACATCTCGATTCTGCATCACCTCCACTCTCATACTCATTGGGTCTCTTCAGATTCAGAGAAGTGGCAGTGTCGTCATAAGCAGAGTCTGACAGCTTCCTCTTCTTTGATTTTCCAGAGGACGTCCCAACTTCTTCAGTGGCTGCTCTAAAGATTTCTCGGCTATCATCATGAGTGGTCAACGTGCTTGGAGAATGCCCTGTGCTAGTAACTTCTTCGTCGTCCTCAGTAGAGTAATCATCACTGTCCGAGTAAAGCAATGCATTAATTTCTTCCGTATCTTCATGCATCTCACTTTCCATGTCCCTTTCCTGATTTTCATCAACTTCGGCTGGGAAACTTGATCCAATAAGATCGTTTGCATCTGTTTTAAAAGAAGGCTCGTTCACATTCAAATTCTTAGGACCATACCATTTGGAAGGCCAAGAGCCTAGCCGAGGACTATAAATGAAAGTCGTCTGATAACCCGTCTGATCAATAACAAGGAATTGTTTTTGGGTTTCCCGATTGGGGACAGTTTCCCCTCCAAACCCTTTGACTTGGCCAGCAAGGAGATTTCCCTTAACAGAGAGGTTGGCCGCAGGCATGAAGGACTGTCCAAACTGAGGCAAACAGTAAAACCAACCAAGAGAAGGTTCATTAGAATGTCCTAATTGTAAATGAGGCAACACAGAGGATGCATAAGCTGGCATTGCCTCATTAGACGTGATCATATTATCAATGCCAGGTGCAGAAACACCGGTCTGCTTTCCCTCACACGGAGCCCTAAAGGAGCTTAGATTGGGTGTTTGCCAATCCAAACGCCGCTGTGGCACCCAGGTTCCACAATCTTCTCCCATTCAACTAGAACAATAACCTTACAAAGATTTTAAAGGCAGTTAGCACATGATCAAAAAATGAATCAAAACAAAACAAATTAAGATATAAGTAGTAAAAAGCAAATATCAATGAATGAAAAAACTAGATTATACCTGAGAAAAAAAACTTCAGACAAAAGCTATCCGTTACTATCTTTTCCTTTGGCGAACAAGTATACTAACTAAAAGCACCAGCTTAACCCAACTACAGAAAGGCGAAACTACTCTACGTGACAGGCTTGAGCAAATGACGGAAATATTCAGCCTGAAAAATACCCATCAAGAAAAAAATAAACATAACATATCGATAATTTTCTTGGTAGACGAAATAATACAACTAGGAAAATAAGTATGAAACATTTCCCAGGCTTCTAAAGCCTTAAGTAGTCACGTACCTGGCAATCTCGGAGAGGTTGAAAGCATGCTATAACCCTAACTATAATGGTTGAGCACCCAGCTGTTCCATTTTCATGTTTCAATGCCCGAAATCTCGTTTGACTCGCCGCTTGGCACACCATAACTACTTTCCAACCCTTGAAAGAAAAAAGAAACACCAACTTTCCAAGGACGATGAAGCAGGTTTGAAGAATTGGAGAATACTGAACACAAGTTGTCAATGAGACTACTGTGCTGTTAGACAAATTGATGAACTAAACAACGGCCGGAGAACAAAACTATAACTGAATAGATAATAGATGGAAGCAAAAGTAGACGGAGATGATCAAAGTTGAGATCAATATCCTTCAGCTGATCTGACGGACATAACAAGGAACAACAACTAGGAAATTGGATCCCATGGAAATAAGAGAAGGTAAAACAAGACCGTTAATTCGAATGTTTCGTTCAGAAGACGCAAATTATAGAATGACTTTGCAGTACAGGTTTAAGGAAATAACTTTGCGGAATACATCAACAGATAGGGTAAGCAACCACCACATGCTGTTCTATCCTTCACCCCAAAAAGGCAGCTCCCACTATGCCATTCGGTCCTACAACGTATTATCCTGCAACAACACCAAAGATCTTCTCAGAAGATGCAAAAATACATAGTTAAAAGACATTTGTTACAGTTCAAGATATAATCGACGCATGAAAGAAGAATTTTTCTAGTCCTACAACATATTAGTAAAGCAAAACTTTTCCTCCATGGATTCATTCAGGATTCGATGGCCGATACTTAAAATGGAAGGAAAAAAGCAATTAAACATCCGGTTTCAAGAAAATATTATGCAATTTCCCTTGAAATGATGCAAGAAAGAGAACTATAAAACAACGCGCTGAAAATCTAGAAGCAAAAACCAGCAAAGAGAGGGAAAGAGGAAAGTGCAAAAGGAAACCAATTTCGCTTTATACCCGTGTGAATTATGAAGCTCCCAGCCCAAAAATAGAAATCCCCAAAATAAAGAGTCTCACCGATCGAATATGCAAAGACTCGTGACCAGAAGCGAAAATAAAAGAAGAACAGAGATTACCAACCATGAAGAGGCATTAAAGCAACCAGCAAACGAGCAGAAAACTTACAAAAAGGAAAAGAGGTGGAAATTGTATGTGAAAACCAGAAGGCGACCGAGAGGGCAGGCGCGGGAAGAGAGAAAGAGGAGGGGGGTGAAAGCGAGAGTGAACAGAGCAAGCGTGAACGGGTACAGTCAAAGCGGAGACTCTAGCCCAAAAGGCAGGATGGGGGATGAATTATATAGGGATGAACGGACACACATGTCCCTTCAGTATCATTCCATAGCATTGCATTTAAGAAAAAGGCAAAAAATAAAAGGCAGAAAAATAAAGGGATGCTCGTTGATGCGTGCGTGAGGGGTGAGGAGTGCACGCAAGGTATAAGTGTGCAATGATGCGTGAGAGAGCAGAGGCCTCAGACGAGCGTGGCCCCGTGGGTGCTTCTATCATCACCTTCTCAACCTTTTTGGCCTCCATTTATTCCCCCCCCAAACCCAAAAAAAAAAAAAAAGCGCTGTTGACAAGGTCCTCGGGTTCGAACCAAACCGTACCCTGTGGTTAATCTCTCTGCCGTACCCTGCTTCTTCATATTGAATTTTCCCCAACCCGGCCGAGTGGTGGGCCTAAATTGAAGTCACCCAAATTATGTCATACACTCACACCGTTCAACCATCTGTCCTTGTTATAAAATTATAAACAAGGCTGGCTGGGCGTGGCGCTGCTAACACAAAAGTATTAAAGCAAGGAATCGCGATTTACGTATGGTTTGTTTGGTCGCTCCACCAGCAAATGTAAATGCAGATCATGGAAAAGCAGGGGATGGTAGGTATCCGATGTTATGATAGCACTGAGGCTTGGATAGTTCAGATTCAAGTTTGGGGGAGGGACCCACTCAGGGGCACATCGTGGTGGTGGAGGAGCAGCCTAGATGGATAGCCCAGGCTCAGCTTTGGTAGTGAGAAGAAAAGTAAAGTTGAATTGCCACTAGTACATCTCTACTTTTAATCGATGTGATACGTGAGTGTGATGAGCCATCCAATTAGTCATCCATGCCCGGCCCTTTCCACCCTCCAATTATTTCACTCCATCATTAACCTCCCACTAATCCCCCCGCCAATTAACAATACCTCAACCATGGTTCATTTTACTCTACATGTCTTTCATTCACCAGGCACATCCAACTGCCTCGTTCCATGCCCATTATGGGTCCCATAATTTTCACCCGACTTCGTTCATCATCACAGCCCCGATACCGCCCTTCAAGAGCAGGCCTGAAGAAAGCCTGCCCGAGGAAACTAAATCAATCAAGTTAGAGATCCCCTCGCTCGGGAAGGATATATCATAGATGGTGCTATCAATAAGAAAATACAAAATGGGAGCATGGGACGTGATTTTGTCACCTGAACAGGATCTTACAGACAGATAAGAAGAATCCATAGCCTTAGGGTTCCCTCTAGGTGCTTATTAAATTGAGAGAATAATATATGAGCATAACGTCGTGCCATCTTGTTTGGAGTGGAGGGAACAATAAACGAGTCCAATCAGCTCCTTCCTTTTCACCCTCGGTGGGGTCGAACCTTTTGGTGGCACTAAAACAACCACACCAACATGCCCGTCCAGATGGAAATTAAAGCAGCCGTTCCCTTTAAGCTCTACCCACCCATTAAAAAACCTGCTCCGACATGAACAAGTTGATCCATAACCAGAAAGGGGGAAGGGGGGAATTGAATTCGCTTGCACGTCTGCGAGTTATTTTATCATCATGGTCACTTTATTTGCCAGGCCTGTGATTTGTTTAGTACTAAACTGAATTAATGTGAGTTGACAGGGTATTACATATGAGCTCCGTGACCGTGGACCACCCAATGAATAACATTAACAAATTACCGTGGATGGCTTCGGCTGAAGCTTCTTCGGTCACCACCCACCGAGAGCAAGAAAAGCGATATCATTCTGTGCGAGCCACCAGAGCATATTTTATGCATCATTGTTGTGATCTCAGCACCTTTTCCTTTATTTATTTCTATTATATTATTGTTATTTACATTATTTCCAAGTCCAACCTCTCTCTTGCTCACCGTGTCCTCCGTTTTTTTTCCCCCATCAGTCTGGTCTAAAATTTGAATGCGGTGCCAGCATACTTTCAAGGAAGTAATTTATTTTTTATGCTCAACAAGGAAGTGCATTTTACTAGTCGTTTGCATGCTCCATTGACAACCATGCATGCGTCACTCGAGGTTCCGAGTCTAAACAGATGCGACAAATGAGGTCGGCATGTTGTCTATTTAATACGGAGAAAAATGAGCAGTGCATTACTTCCCGTGATTTATTTTCTCGCTGAGAAAATGCTAAACTAATCCCTGTGGAAACATTCAAGAAGATATATAAATCGGCTTGAAATAAGTTGCCCGCGGTTCCAAGAGCAAGAAAATAACTTGTGGCTTTCGCTTCAAGTGATAACTTCATTTTTAATCTCTAATCTTTGGACATGGCTACTTGGTTACTCGTCTGTGCATAATTATACGATGCTAGCTAGTTTTAATTACTCGTAAAGTTATCTCCAAGAGATCGACCACTCACGAGAATATCTAATTCATCGAAGTTATGAAAAGTATTTGTCACGGCTATTTTGCATTTTGGCTGTGTAAAACCATTTTCACAGAAGTGTCCGCTCATTTCACAACTACCGCAGTAACATGCACAATTTTGAATACTAATAAAACAATCGCACACGAGATCCCATACATGGGGCATAAGAAAATCAAAGGGTGCTGAAAGGGGAAGCGAGTAGGAATTTTCAAGCCATTGCATGGAGAGAGAGGGAGGGAGGGAGGGAGGGATATGGTAATGGCAATGGAGGGGCATGGAGTATAAACATGGGTTTCCATGTCTTCTGCCACTAAGGAATGTTTAGTGTTAATGAGAAGCATGAGCATAAGCCTCCCATGATGGATGATGATGGCACCTGCGAACAAATTAAACCTCGAGTGGGGGCCCCCCAATTCCTCCTATCATATGCATAAGTAGCGTGACCAAACCCCTATTCAATGCACCGTCACGTGACACGTGGAAATGAGAAAGTGATTAGGGATGATGACGGGTGATCAGGGGAGGTGGTGAGGGGGCCATTAAGAAGCAAATGATGGTTTAGGTGGGACATGTGAGGCAATGGATCCTCCAACATTCACATCCCACGCTTGGAAAGCTATACAACATCCACCGCACCCACTATTTCCATATATAACCGCCCTGGCCCCTTCTTTTCCCAATTACTTTAAATTAGCTCCCAACCCCAACTTCTATACCTAATGTTGTCCCACAATTAATTTAATTTCTACCCATCCCTCCCCCATGCATGTCTTCTTCTCATTTTCACCCACCGCCTTACACTTACATTCCACCCCCCAAACTCTTTTTAAATAAATAATAGACATTTATATTTACCGCTTTTTCTTTAATGGAAACGTGTGTGCTCGAGCTACCTGGTTAATACGGCCGGATTCAAGGATGTTCATCATCAAACACCGTCCTGCGCATGCTTGCTTGTTATTTTCACGATGCTTTCATATTTGATGTTGTCTCTGAATTCTTCCATTATATTGGTTTCAAGGTATGTATACGTATCTCTTCTTATAGAATTGAAGACCAGCACATCGGCGCACCTGGACATAAATTATGGACAGAAAAAAGTCGTGCGTGTCTGTACACGTAGAGAGCAAGCAAGACCGGGAGCCTTTCGCACATGATAATACATTTGATGTTAAAAGATACGCGTAGCTTCAAATCTCCCCCGCCATGAGCAATCGCGTTCACGTATATGCCCTGGTAGCTGGGAGAGTTGCGTACGCAAGATATTGGGCGTGTCGGATTACTGTCACTCCAAGACTTGTTGGATCGCATTGCTTAATACATTTATGATTGTAACTTCCTCTGCTCACCCTCCTTTCTCCTGATTGTAAATGGTGCGTGTACAAGAATTAAGGACATTCTCGTACTTTACCAGAGTTAGTCACTAGCTAGTTCCAAAAGGCACGTGCGATATCTTAGCTAGAGAACGAAAAAGTGCGTGAGTCGTCAACTATGTAAAAGGGTTATTATGATATGAATGCCAGCCCAAATAAATGTAGTGGACGGCACATTATATGCGTTCTGGGACTACTAATTGATGACCAACCAGTTCTAATGAGTCTCACCGTGCGCTCATTTCACAGCAATAATATCGGAATCACCAGTTCCGCTAGATATATTTAAAAATCCTGCGTCCGCAGCTTGTACTCTACTCATCCACTCATTAATATGTTACACTTTAAAGAACAGGATGCAAGCAACGGGCATGCCATAATTATGGTTTTTTTACTTTAATTATTTTTGTGGTCTACCCAAAGAGTAGGTGAAGGCCTCCGTTCCGTTCCGCTGTAGTAGTATACTTGGAGGTGGGGTTAATAAATATGGAGTAACTGGAACGATGAAGACGTTGATTCTGGAAAGGAAAGAGAAGGAAGCGTGTTTAATGTAGGAAGCGTGATTTTTGTCGCCAAGCGCTTGTCGAATTGCCGTGGCAGGGATGGATGCGCAACTTGAGTGCGCGTGGAGAATAATGGAAAAGCATCCCCTACGTACGCGTCAAAGTCTACGGTTTTTGTCATTTATAGTCTCTGATAGTACGTATCACCGTCACGCTCCGTGAATGCCTTTACTATCTCTTTACTTTGAAAATTTGACATCCCAAACCATGTTCCCATGATGTGCTGCTCTTTTTGCCATACAAGACACTTTCATCCAATACTGCACATTAATAGTCAGACAGTTGAAATTTTAATTTTTTTTTTTTTACTTTATTCTTATGTAATGTATATGAGATCTACCATATTAATGAAGCTTAAAATTCACAGAACGCTGTAGTATTGAAACATAACGCTTTTCAAAAAATGTCACTGTATAATTTTGTTTGATCATCCAAATGCCTGACAAAGTAGCATCTCGCTACGTGAGTAGGGTTGATTTAAGATGGGAGGACAATAAATTCATATTTCATCGAAAACATTTCATTCTATTCTCGCGGTTTCCTTTAAGAATATGCTAGTGGGAATTAAATAAAGAAAACGACGTGTCGTCGGCAGTCGTAGCTCGTAACTGGCGAGGCGAGATGAGGATCGTATAAGCGTAGGATACGCATTGAAAAAGCTTGTAAAAGAAAGGTACAGGGTTTTAATGTATCAGATCAGGTTCACGGATGGGTCATAAAAAGACAGTCGGGATTTTATGAAACAGAGCACGCGGATTTGCATTGAATGAGCAGGCGTCCGGTACAGATAGAATGAGTATCATCGACAGATTCCAAAATGGAATCCATTGCTTAAACAAACTCAATCGAAGCAGCAGATCTGGAAGAAGAAATGGCGTCAGACGTACAAGTTGGACTTTTCGAGTTGATAAAAAATAAATAAAAACTAGCAGCATCAATGAAAGTTGCATGTATTTAAATATTTAACGTCAATAAAACATTGAGACTACGTGAACTGGAAACATTCAAGTGACAAAGATATGAGGAAAGATGAAGGGAGGATAAGGCTAAATTGGTGAAATAACTACAAAAACAAATGTCCGTACATGGAAATAGAATAACGTGGAGGAGCTTTAGGAAAAAGGGAGACACGCGAAATCAGAAAGGGAGAATAGAGAGACAGAGGCAGAGAGGGGTTTGTTGCAGAAGCAGAGGGAAGGAAAAGGGGCCGAGCACGCCTTCCTATCCCTCACTCTTGCTCTTCCGCTGCAGTTTCTCTCTTTTTCCCTACCTCCGTGTACGGACCTCCCATGCAAATACCTCGCTGTCCGCATGCTTTTGTTGCCACACTTTTCAGAGAGGGGCAGGATGATAGGGGCAAAACATGGAGCAAGGCAAATTTTCAACTTCGACTTGATATTGAAAACTGAAAACCATGAATGAGCAACTTTCTTAGCGGTGATCCGCTAATATGAAGACACCTTTACCATGTCAACTTTAACTCAATTTCTTTCTGCTAATGTAGAGCTATATATATATGTAAGGGGAACAAAATGAAGAGCTTTATGTCACGTTCTGTGATTTTCAAGAGGCTAGGAAGATAGGAAATGTATTAGGATCCTCCTAAAGGCACTGGAATAACCTACAAAAGATTAGACTGTGCAAGACTGCTCTAAAACAAATCTAGACAATTCTAATATAAATATATTAGAAAGATTTTAAAAAACTGTGTAAATATTTAAATATTTATCGTAAAATGTCTTATGGAAAATTTTAAAAAAATAATAATAAGTTAATAAATGCAAAATCGAATCAATTTTCACCATTTATTAAAAAGATAAAAACATCCTAAATGTACGGATAGATCTATAAATATTTTAACCCTCTTTATTTATAACTATCTTAGGTTTTTCAAATAATACAAATTTCACATTCTAAAAACTTGCATTATTTGCTCTCACATTTTCATCCCTCAATTTTGTCAAGCATATTCCTTCACAACAAGACAAGCTTATCTAATACCTACTAAAGAAGGTCTAAATGTCATGTGTGTCGAAAAACCAGCTTCGTGACATTTACATATACATATATAGACCGTAACGTGATTGCTTGTTACGAAGTGCGGAACCTACCTTTCATTGACATAAAGCCCACGCAGGTTGATAGAGACAAGTGATTTGGGCCGACGTGAGTATTCGGTCGAACGTGGTGCCGCACTTCAAATTGTGGCTCTTCAATCATGTAAGTAACGTAACAGAATGGGCCACGTATCGAAATCAAACCACGACGCATTCTCACACAATTTCTATTTCACTGTGCCCAGTGGGAGCATACCCTCCATGACTACATCACATCCCATTTTTCACGTCCTATACCCCCTTTTGCTTTCATTCTTTACGCCAACCCCGCTAAGTTAAGTGTGTGTAATTTGTTTTTTTTTTTCTGAGGGAAAAAACCCTGCTAAATTATCCCCAAAAAAACCCGTTAATTAAAGGTTAAAAAAAAAAAGCTAAGTGTCCCCCAACCAAGTTCCGTACAGTATGCTCGCTACTTTTCCTCTTTTTTTCTTTTTTCTTTTAAATTTCAATTTCAGTGCCATGCTAAACTACGAATTACGTTGAACATCAGAAGCCTCAAAAGCAAACTTTGGTCCCACTGGCTAGTTTCACTCTCTGAAGTTATTGAGGAATTGATGGAAGGTTTACTTTTTCGGTTTTTACTGGTTCATGATATTAAACAGGATTCCCCCCTCCCCCCCTTTGTGTTGAGATACTTTTAAATAAAACTATCCATATTAATAAAATTTGTTAAATATATTTTGTAATTTTATTTTTTTAAAATAAAAATATAAACCTTAAAAAATACTTTTCATTTTATGTTTCATTTATGAAGGGAGAGGGAGAATATAATAATAAGAGTAATATATTAAAAAAATCATTAAAAAAATTTTACTGTTATTAAAATGTATTATATTTTGAAAGGTTAAGGTATGAATCTGTCTTCAATGTTTTCAACCAAACACACTTTATATCTTAAATTACTTTTTAGCACAATTTCACTTTAATATTTTTTATTTAGGTATAATGTCGCCACCTTGGCATATTTTTAAATTAAAAATAAAATATCTAGATACACATCAGATCCTCGATTCCATCTGTTCTTCACCCTTCCGTTTCCATGCATCACGCACAATACGATGCTTCATGCCTTCACTTCCCTTTGTATCTTGCTGGACGTCGGTGACCAAAACAATAGCGATTACAACTACGAGGTATGGGCAGAAGCAATCAAAAACTCAAATCATATAATCAACTACCCAGATCGTTGTAGGACTCTGGTTTTTCGTCAAAGCTTCTTCTCATAACCCAGATCGTAGATATAGGATGATGATATGTACAATAGGAGGGAGTTTAAATAGAACGATGAATCATATTTTAGTCAGAATCATTAAACAAAAATCAATAAATCCCAAAACAAGGATGAGAGCGGTGGATAAGGAATTTAATTCAATTTCTAGATGGGAAAAATTAAAAAAAAATAGAAACTAGATGTGTATAGAACAGTGCTCTGGAATGATGAACCCATCGTGCTCTCATCATTGAAAAATATTTTCTAATCACCAGAAAATCTTCGATGGAAGCAATGTTGAGTTAGAAGCAGAAGACATCGAATCCGTCAATCTCCCTCTTGTGGTCTTGAATCAGACCCATGATTTGGGAGGCACTCGCTTCTCTCTTTGCTAATCTCTTCCCTTTTAGGTCACCTGAACACGTTAGGCCTGCAACTTAAGGAAGTAGGGGACTTGGCTCGCAAAACAATCGAAGTAAAATAAACAACCCAGGTCCAGCAATCTTTGTCCCTCATCTTCGTTCCATTTCATGGCAAAATAAACAAATCAAAGTAAAAAAATTTTAACCCACATTTTGCCTAGAATAATCGAGGCAAAGAATGATCTTGGATGAGGTAGCAATCGATTCCATAGTTGGCATCATTACTCTTCTTGAACCCCTAACACCATCTCCTCCATTGACCGATCTCTTGAAATTGCCATATGGATCCTTCGATTCCCTCGCCAGAACCTGACCTCCTTGAACGGAAGAGCCATTCCCACCCTTTGATTTTGATGAGGTCGTGAACTAAAGGTCAGCATCTCCACGAGGTCTAAGTCTAGCCTCCTTGAACAAAAATCTTCCACCTTCTCGAACGGACGCTGTGCAAGCTCATACCAGCGGCAGCATGAGGAGGAGGAGTAAGAGGAGGAGGAGGAGGTGAGGATTTGTGAACGGATCTGGATTTGGATTATGAGCAAGATCTTCCACCTTCTCAAACGGACTCTGTGCTTGCTCATACCAGCGGCAACATGAGATGAGGAGGAGGAGTAAGAGGAGGAGGAGGAGGGGAGGATTTGTGAACGGATCTGGATCTGGATTATGAGCAAGATCTTGGTTTGGTAGAGGGAAGTGGAAGAGGTAGAGGAGTGATGTGTAACTACACGTGGAGGCTGGAGGCTAATGTGGCAAGCCATCTGGATAGTTCATGATCAAAATTCCTAACTTAACCGTCAACGTAATCAAACCTTAATGAAAGGGCGAGATTGCACATATATAAAAAATATTAGGATGAAATTATGTTAAAAAATAGTTTAAAATATAGGGTGCGAATTTGAAAATATTAAAAGTAGATTTGTACCTTAATCTTATTTTGAGATCTCAAATATTTCTGAAAATATTTTATAAATCGAGATCAAGTGTATGGGTGATTATACATTGATGTCTAAGTTTAGAGTTCTATGTTTTTTGTTGTGATTCGTGTTGTTTCGTGGTAAAGAAATGCGCTGGTTTCTCAGCATAAAAACTCCTAGATAGTGCTCAGCAAATGATTTGAAAGTTCAGTAAAAAAATGGGCATACGCTAAAACGTTAAGGAAAAAGATATACTAGTCTTTGTTTGTTTATGGTAAGCAAATTACTCCCTCCAGTCTAGAAACTGATTAACTAATTCACACAAATTTTTTTAAAAAATAAATAAGCTAGTTTTTTTTATAAAAGATGTATGATTATTTTCTTAAAATACCATACCTTTCTAATAATTTAAATTTAAATTAGAATATTTTCAACATAATTTATATGAAAGACAAGAATGATTGATGTATTATATTTAATACTAAAATAAATTCTCCAACTAAGTCCTGCATTCAATGATTAAAGACGGAATGGAGTATCTGCTCCAGGACTTGCCCTTCTATATATAAGTTTTTCCCCTCTAGCTTGAGTGGAGTATATAATTTCCTTCTACTCTTCATGTCAATTGTCACAGTCTTGTATCGAGTAAGACGGCTCGTCTATTTTCCAGCCGAAAGCTTGGGTTTTGATTTGTTTTATGATTGGTCTTAAAAAAATATCAGTATTTTATGGTTTACCAATTTGAAAAGAAGCAAAATCACCGTATATAAATGTCAATACCTGGATAAATAACTTCAGGCCACACTCCAATAAAACTTTTAAGTGGATTTCTCATATTCTATTTGATCTCCCAAACCATGGGCTATGAAAGTCCGGACCTGTTCGACGACTTCAACATTTTTTATTAAACTTTTATTTTGAAAAATGGGATGTTAAATAAACAACAAGCTCCTGCAAAAAAAAAAATTAAAAAAGGAGGAAAAAAAATGGTGTAGGACAAAAAAACATGATTATTACGCGCGAATCTATCTCATACCAGAGCCTCAGGCCTCCTTTTTTCTTTTTTTTTTGAATTTCATTAAAAGAAAGTTGAGTAAATATATATAAAAAATGGAAATAATAAATACAAACACAAACTGTACTGAAAACAAAACGGCATTGCCGTGCCGTGCCGTGCCGTATTACCCCCGCGCTTTCGGATCTCTGGTCTGAAGCTGTTAAGGGCTGTAAAATTATTTAACAGCGAAGCGCCAGAAACGGGCGGTCTCCAAATCTAACCCTTTCCCTCACCGGTCACCAGTCACCAGTCACCACCATCATCTTCAGCTCACTTCCTTCCTTGGCGACGGCACCTTCCCTTCATTAAAAAAAAAAAAAAAAAACCCACACACTCTGTGTTTTGATTTCATATTTCATATTTCACTACAAAAGCTCTTCCCCACAGTCATTATCTATCTTCCTCCTTTTACCATCGCCCCCCTCACGTGACCACGTCGATCCTTCGGTTTTACTATAGCTCAAGCACGCCGCCTCCCACACCCCTATCGGGCTCTGCGGCACGCTGTTTGGTGCCATCTCATTTATCTTCTTCAAGCATTCCACCACCCTCTCCTGATCCACACGCATACACAACAAACAAACACAATTATTCAATTTCATTTTGCCTCCCCACATGGCCAGTGTTGCCCTATTCCCTATCAAACTTTGACCGCAACTGAAACGCACTTATTTTACCTTTTTCACTTGTTGACTCACCGCGCAAATTGCTTTCTCCCTGTTCACCCTTCGGGTTTCCCCCGCGACAAATATTGCCACCGCCGCTGCAATTTCCGAAGGCCTGAATTCCAACAAGTCAACCCCTACATTCCATGATCATCCTTTTCTGTTACTCACTTCCCTTCAGAATTGTTGTTACTGCCAATAAAAGCAACCGTACGTACCTCTCACTGTGCTCGATATTATTTGGATGGATCGCGTGATGGAACTTCTTTCCGGGCCCTGATCGTCGTTCACCTTCCATAGAAAATAGTCTATGAAGGAATATGGAGTGATGGCCCACATTCTCCACCTCAGCGTGCTCAGCACCAAAAGTTCCATTCTTTGTATTGTTCTGGCTTCAAACACATACTTCGATCCGCCAACCTGTACCGAACCCGACATTAATCGCCGAATCTTTTATCACCGCATAGACTGGCTGGCATTATATTGAGCATTAAAAATACCATTCCCTACCTGCAGATCGAGAGACGGGGGAACTTCGGTCTCTTCCATCTTGGCAGCGAGAGACAGGCATGCCACGGCCAGCAATTGCATTGTCCAGCCTTTTCCCTTCTGCATGTGGATCCGTTAGATCAAAGCCGGAAGAGAATGCAACCTTGAAAAGAACAAAGCGTTGATCTTTTCACTGTTGGACACTTACTGGTAATTCGTATGATGAGAGAAAACGGTCCAGGTAGTTTATGGATAGATACGCACAGAGCGGGCCGAAACCGAAGTGCTCTCGAACCTGTTGAGCGAGTATTCCCGTTAATCAAGCAGAAGACAACAGCATGGGACAATCGGATAATACCAACCAAACATTAAGAACTCGGAATCTTTGGTCCAGTGATCAGCCGAATGCTCATGATGGTTCAATACAGGTCATGAGATCAAAAGGGAAATGTCTGTGCAGATTTTAACATTAAAAAGAGAAAAGAAAAGAAAAACAGTAGATATGCACTAACACACTAAAAACCAGATGATCGGACCCGCTTTAGAATATAAGGAAAATCCATTGATTTCACCCCAAAGCAGTTGAAAATTAGCAAAGGACCCACCATCGAACACACAACGACGATACTGTTCGTTTACTGGGATCTTAACAAAACGCTTACATTCGCACAAAATGCATTTTGCCGCGTTGTTCAGATTTCATAGCGTAAAGGAAAATACGAAGATTCAGAAACATCCGTTTAAAAATGAAGCAAATAGAAGTTGGCCATATTGACTGCAACAAAAACAAAATTTCATCGGTTACGAAACTGATTAGTCTCTAGAATTGTTAAGAGCTAAAAAAAAAATGAAATGCAGCCTGTAACCCACCTTTTCAATCCAATCTACGGCCTCCTTTCTGGCCCCGAAGTCCAAAGCCGCTGTTCGCAGTCTATCCAAGTAATCTCCAGCAGGCAAATGGTCGCATTCCTTCTGCACCATTCGCGCTAAACACTCGTCACCCTGCAATGGCAACCTATCGTCTCGATCATGAAAGTACAGGTTTCGGCTATGGAATCCACATGAAACTTCCAACGGCTCCATGGTAGCTCCATTATCTGTATCATCGAAAATGCTGTCGTCTTCTGCACAGAGAAGAGTCGAGACACAATCGAAACTGGGTGCCATTGCAAACAAGGCCAACAAACCCCTCTCTCGGCCCTTGAAGGCAAAAACCAGTTTTAAAGAACGAGCACCGCAAACAAACAAACAAAAAAATGAATCTTTGAGGTTATGGATTGAGCGTTCCTTTATGTTTTAGAGGGGGGAAAAGGTAAGAGATGGAGATGTGTGAGGGACAGATTAAAGAAGAAATGAGAATCTGGGGAAATAAGAACAAGAAGAGAATGGATGCAAGCTGTGGTTTTACTTGAGAGGCAGCGCTGTGCTCTGTTTCAAAGAAGAGCTGAAAAGGCTGCCGAGAGAGGGGGGCTTATGAAGGAAGAGAAGGCCTCTTTTTAGGGTAAAAGGCAGAGACAGGGAGGGAGTGGGGGCCCTATTGATGTGTGACAATCAGAAGGATACGACCGTGTAGTTCATAGCAACCAAACAGGAGAATCACTCTTTTGTTATATGTAGGGGAGAGAGAAAGAACCATTATGATATTAATATTAATATATGTTATATTAAATATATGAGATGAGATATGAGACGAGGAGGTGTGCGCAAAATGCGTGGTTATCCTCTAATAGCGAAAGCTTAGGACAGCGAATAGCGAAATCATTTTACCAGATTGGGAGGTTGTAAATGAGGGAACCGCTTGGGAATACTTGAGCGAGTGGTGACAAATGAGGGACGAGTCATGATTAACTAGTTCAATCGACAAAGAATGTCGTATTTTGTTGCCTGAATCCAGAGAGCCGGTTCATCGAAATGAGATTAATTCAGATGTGAAATGTGGTGGCAAATAGGGGTGAGCATCGGTCGGTTCGGTTCGGTTCGGTCTCAAAATATGCAGAACCGATCGATCGAATAACACTGAAAATGAAAACCGAATCGAACCGAACAAGCCAATCGAACCGAACAAGGACCGAACCGAAATTTGATAATTCGGTTCGGTCGGTTAATTCGGTTTTTCGGTTTGGGCCTAATTTTTAAATATTAAAACAAACAACACTATAAAATTGGGCCTTTTTTTCTTTTCGTTTTTTTCAATATGAGCCCATTCTAATTATACTCATATGACATAAAGCCCAAATATTATAAAGACATGAATAATCAAATAAACAACCATAAATAAACACCGATGATTAAATAATAGCCTCATAATTCAGTCATAATACCTACTGATGAGAGTGACTGATTGAAATGGGGTTTCAAGTGATGTTATTATTTTTTATTCTTTATTAAAATAAAAAATAAAAATAAAAATAAAATAATTTATAAATTAAATATAATTTATAAATTAATAAATTATATATAATTCGGTCGGTTCGGTCTATTCGATTTTAAATTTTACTAACCGAATCGAACCGATCAACCGAAATATTTAAAATAAAAAAACCGAATCGAACCGAAAAATTAAATAGACCGAATCAAATAGACAAAATTCGATTCGATTCGGTTCGATTTTCGGTTTCGGTTCGGTTTTGCTCACCCCTAGTGGCAAAGGAGAACAAATAGAACAGAGGAGAGTGGGTGGAGGGACGAAAGCGTAAAAAATAAAAGGAGAGGGGAGGCGTGTCCCGTGGTGACACGTGTTACAAAAAAATCACCCCTGCACTTTCCAGCGTCGATTTCGGAGGAGTTAAATGCAAATATACAAACTTACTTTTTTTAAAAAAAAAAAAAAAAGCTTTAACCCTTTTCTTAATTAAAGGATGGGAGCTGAGTAGAATCGAATTCATGTCGTCTCACTTATTTTTTGAAAAAAAAAAAAAAGTTTCCATGCCATTATACTACAAGGCTACTGGCAACCAAAAAAAAAGGCCCTGATCTAACGCGTTTTCATGGAAAATAAAAATACATCCATGCAAACCAGATCTAGTGATATAACAACTAGCTATTTACCATAGAATACAAACTTAATTAGTCCTTTTCCTATTTTCTTTCTTGATAATAAAAATGTATTTTCAAATATTTTTTTAATTTTCTAGTTTTAAAATAAAATACTGTTTTATAAATATGATATCAAACAGGTCTGTTATTTCAAAGCAAATTTTGACTCTACCACATTTTCTTGGGGAAAACAGAACACGATCATAATTAACAAAAACAAAATTCCCTATCAGGAAAACGTATTACTATATAACACTGAACGGGAGCAAACTAATGCAAAATCATCAAATGTAATTTGGATTAGAAGGACGTCATGTTCGTCATTAAGGAGGTTGTTTTTAGAAATATCGCCATAGCATGCACTACACGGGAAAGGTTCCCGCTTACTTACCTCCCTTCTTTCCTTTTTTCCCCTTCATCATCGTTCGATCAAAATTTTAAACAATTCTAATTTAATGTTTGATTTAAAAATTTAAACTATTAAAATTTGATATCGACAATTGTGAATTATAATATTTTATTTGTATAATTTTTTCAAAAAATAAACTAGAAATGTTGAAATTGAAAAGCATTCATCAAACATGACATGGGAAAAATGAGGGAAATGAAGAGTAAGGAAAAAGTGGAGACCTAATTTGCACTATTTACATCATAGAAAATATAACCTTTTTTAATGTACTTGAAATATAACGCTATTAAAATAAAAGTTAATTCATTAAGATTTTGACTCATGATCAATAAAATCATATATTTCAAATTTTATTGTTAATATAATGAAATCTTGTTGATAGATGATTTATAATTATTTTTATAAGTAGAAAAATAATATAACGCTGCCTCAAAAAAATATTGGCGTTAGGATTCCTATCAATGGCGAAATGACAGCTGGAAATCTTGCACTCTTGCATCTGCTTAGCCATTTAGCCCAACTGGAGAAGAAACAAACGATTTTAGTGGGAGCATGACACCAGAGGAAATATGGGCGGTCCTTTTTAATTTAACTATGATGCAATTAGCAATATCATTAACATCTTTGATGGGGGGAAAAGCAATGTCATTAACATCTAAAACCAATTAATTCCCACTCTTGATCTTGCCCAAACTGCGTGACGGTCAAAAACGCCGTGCCTGCAAGTTAACCGCTTTTGCTAGATCAGAACGTAGAGAAAGACAAACCATATTTACGGACTCCACAGCAATATGTAATCATTTGCATAAAAGAAAAATACAACGCGGAACGAGAATTCCATTTGAGAGGGAATTGATGGCTGACCTCTTCTTATACCTCTGAGCACATGCTCAAGCACACCACAGTTGACATGTCCCATCTAAATTTCTAAATAACATGATACTATAATGGACTTGGATTAGTGAAGGGTTTAAATTCATTCACTCAAACAGTGTCTTAATTACAACTATTAAAATTTATTAATATTTACAAATTGTTAAGATATGTTTTTTAATAAATTCAAAATAATTATCACGATTAAATTACTTTTTATATATGTTGTCTCCTCAAAAAAAATTGGGATTTAATATTTTCTGAGTATTATTATATGACAAATTTTTTTTACCGTTATTCAATTAAGTCAGACTGATCATTGTTGTGCTATATGAAATACTTGCTGAATAAATGGACTTAGGCCACTCAGCTGCACAAATACTACTATAATTACTATATATTACAAGTATTATTCAGCACAACTGACATTTATCACGCAGGCATTGAATACCCTTTTTTTCCCTTTATTTGATTTTTGGTGAATAGGCATTTCTTTTGAACTTCTATTGTATTATTGCATTTTGTGAGCGAAAAGTCTTTTCCCCCTAAAAAAGGTTAAAAAACGAAAAATCCATGTCAAGATCATCCAAATAGCTAACGTCCGTGTTGGGGAAAACTAAAGTGTTGTCTCTTATGCTTGGCCAGTGGGCATACAATCGCAAAAAGGGATGCACTTTTGGTCTTTTCTCGCTTTCCGGTGCGCCTTTTACGGGAATGTGTTCATTTTGGCTTTGCAAGTACCGAGTCCCTTTTAACACCTTAACCATTCCCTAATCACTGTCCTAATAACTCCACTTACCCCTCAATGCATGCCTAATCAGCAGCCATGCTTCACTCACTTCACGTTACCAAAAACTGTTGAATTATCCTTCCCTCATAGGTAATTTAGCTCTTTATTACTTTGCTAGTTAGAACCTTCAATTAATGCGTGTAGTCACGTGTTAATTATTAATACGATGGCAATTACCTAGCTAGCCCAATCCCCTCCCAGACGTGTTTCTCATGTTGTGGCAGTCATACCCAACCCCTCTGGGTTTCCTTGGTAATGCCGTTGTCGGTCTCTTTTCTTTGATAGAAATTAAGAGAGGTGGGGCTTCCACATAGGAATTTGCAAAGCAAGAGTTTTGAGTAAATGGAGATCGCTTAGATTTTGTGCACAAAGTTGGTCCAGCATGTTTTGAATTTTTATTATGTCACTCCCATAGATGCTCCTCGACTAGGCGTTGTTCCTCTCCCTTGCTTGTTTTTCAATTCCGGTTCATAGTCTGTCCTGCTCTGGGTTCTCTCTCTTGTAAATAAATCAAACAGATAAATTAATAATGTCGAGGAAATTTTATTTTTGTTGTCTTAGCTTTTTACAATAAACATTGATTGTAGCTTGGTTTATGTGTGCACCAAGTGAAGGGATTACTGATATAATTAAAAAAGCAGTTGAAAGGAAAGCAACAGTCTCCTCTCGTTTTATAACATGCATCATTGGGATCACGGTACAATATATTTCTTTCGGTTAAATATTGGTACAGTTCTCATTTCAGAAGAAAAATGGTTTCACTATTCTGAATCACCTGTCCAGTGTCCGGAGTCCAAATTATTTTGGCCCCAACCCTTTGAAAGCCGCGTACTTCTACTTATCATGATGTTTAATTACAAGGTTCTTTTCTTTGTTTGCTGGTTCCATATCAGGTTAAGAGTACACTAATGATGAGAACACTGCAATTAAGAGGAACAATTTCATCAATGAATCTTGACTCTTGCTAGTTTCTAGTCTTGAATCATCATTATCGCCTGTCAGTCTATGACCAGTTAGCCGTTGAAACCAAGGACGTGGCAAAAAAGTCAGGATTACATGTTGAGTAGTAGCAAGATCGGCATAATACAAACGTTGCATAAGATCCCCAAGTTAACATGTAGCCATTTGACTTGACCGTAGGTCATCATTTTGGATGACCAATGATGAGAAATTTCAATGGTAATAAACACGGGATTTAAAAGTAAGAAAAACCGAAGTGACTAGAACGAGTTTAACTTAGGATGCCGGTTTTCTTGGATTCAATAAGCCAAGCAGGAGACGTGCTAGCTTTAACATTAAGGATTTCCAAAAGAGACTTTAGGACACAAATTTCTAACCCTTTTGCTCCAATCTAATCTTTGAAATCCTCCTTTTTCTTCCTATGCTCTCTGAAAAATTAAACCTTTTTTAACGTGCTTTTGAAACACCAAATACTACTCCCCCATATGACTGGTGTCAGTTATGGTGCAACTTTCAAAGTCTATATTCCCAGCCAGTCTTATTTTAAGCATGTGGTAGAGAAGGCATAGTTGGTAAGACTTTCGGTTATGGTCTCAAAGAGAGTATTATTCACTGTTTGAGATCCGAGCTTCACAGAGTGTCACTCAGTCACACACACACCCCACTCCTCCAATTTTTATTTCTTTTTTCAACTCATCTCTTCCACCTCCCTCGGTTTACTACTTTACTTAGTCGCAGTCAAATGTTGAGCATATGACGCTCTTTCCATTTCCGTATGGTATTTGATTTAACCCTTATTTTACTCACTTTTTTCTGACCTCGTCTTTTTTATGCGCTTTGTGCTCAGCATGCTGCATGCCTTATTCCTCACTTCTTACTATGCTTTTCTATTGAAAGCCTGCGCTTTTACGTTCTTGCCCCTGCTTCCATCTTCATGCCTATTTATGACTCTTCCCATCTCTTATTCCTTATCACCGTGTATATGTGCATATATTATTATACTCACACAGTGCAACACAATATTAGAGATTTGTCCCTTGCAAGGGTGTGTTCAAAGACGTGGTTGCACGGGACTAGCAACACTGGATACACGACAACGCAACAAAAATTGGAAAAAATTGTTAGTGAGTTCGCTTCTCGTCCTTTGTGCTGTATGTGATGTTAATGGATATTTTCAGACTTCTCTGCTTACACAATTCCACAGGAAAATTGCGAAGGTCAATTCACGAGTCATATTCCATTTATTTTTCCCAAAGCAAAATAGATACAATAGCTATTGTAATAATATTAACGTGCAAATTAGGTATGGACAAAGAAAACCTTTGACATGCCGTGAATCGAGCCTCTGATTAAAAATAGTTGGGGTTGAATGGGATATAATTAAGTAGCCGAGGTTGGATTGGGTTTGAACGGTTTTTATTGGAAAGGAAAATGATAATGGAGCCATCGAAGGAAGTTCTTGAGATTCACTATAATATTAAACAAGGCATCGTTCGTCTATAACAAGAGGATAGAGAAATGTCTTCTAACTAGACAAGGGAGAGAGAAAAGAAAATGGGTCAGCGTGTCTGTTCACATATATTTATACAGGAGTAGTATAATATCGTAGTGAATTTGGTCGTAGAAGCATACGGCTCTCTCAAGCATCCAGAACATCCGCCGTATCTCCTGTGAAGCCCAGTCATGGAATTAAAA
The DNA here is from genome assembly GCF_029017545.1 of Prosopis cineraria. Taxonomy (NCBI): domain Eukaryota; kingdom Viridiplantae; phylum Streptophyta; class Magnoliopsida; order Fabales; family Fabaceae; genus Prosopis; species Prosopis cineraria. Next base: position 4,271,600 of record NW_026555346.1, read on the forward strand.
TAAGACCACCAGCCGGAATTAATGATGCGAGCATTATAGGAAATCAGTCCCACGCAGGGGGATTGCACCAATAGGAGCATTGTTTTGCGGGGAGGGCGATGGAAGATGGGAATATAAAATTCTTTAAAAAAAAAAAATTGAAGAGAGGGAGAGGATATGGAGTGAGCTGGCAAAGAGTGGCAGGCCAGTCTTGGCAGAGGCAGTGTCTTTATCAAAATCATCAAAAAAATCCAAACAAGAAGGAAAGCCACTGGAGACGACGGGACCATATGCCTTGTCTGGGGAAGAGGGTTGCTTGTAATGTAACACTAACAACCCCCCCCCCTCTTCTCTCTCTCTCTCGTTCAGTAAAGTCACTAATTAATGAATAATCCCTCCACCTTGGCGGTTTTATTTGGATTAGTCAAATCACTCTGAGGTCTGGACTGAACTGGATGCTTTGACAATCTCAGAGACTAGTCCCCATTTTCATTAAGATATCTGAGTCTGATGCAGACCACGCAGGCCTCCACACGCACTGCACCATTAATCAGCCTCTGATCCATCTTCCTCAATTTTACCATGTTTCGACCAGTTCCAGCCTTTCAATTCTCACGATTCCTAGCAAATCAGTCGAACTTATATCATTCTTGTTATTATTGTTATTATCATCATCATCATCGTTATGTACCGCTTTTACAGTATATCATCATCATCGTTATGTACCGGTTTTACAGTATATTATCTATCCGAGAGCCGCAAAACCGTCCAAATTGAACTTTGATGTTTTTGTTTTCTTGCTGGTGGTTGGCTACTCCTGCTTGCCAATGAAATAAATATCAATGTCAATGTTAGAGCCGTTAATTCAGACGAGTTAATTTTATTTAAACAAAGTTTATTTAAATTAAATTTAAAATATCCTGTTTTAGTATTTTATATATAAAAAAAAAGTCATACAATCAAGTCCAACCTAATATCTTCAAGTTTATTCGAACCGGCTTGAATACTTAAAACTTTTTTAAAAATATTTGTCCCTATGTTTTGAATCAATTTTAATTTTGAAGTAATTCTATTAAGTATAAAACATTATTTTGACATTAAAAGAAGAAAATAAAAAATAATAACTTATTAACTTTGTTACTGTTTTATTGCATAATGTGTGTTTTATTCATGAATATTTTCTTTACTTATAAATTAATGTCTTAATTGTTTAAATATTACTCTTATCATGGTTATATATGAATATTTTATATATTTTAATTAAATTATATTATTTTAATTATGATTAAGTTGACATCAATTCAATCACAATTAGACCATTAAATTAAAATTATTGCTCCAATTAATTCAAAAATTTGAATAATTTTTAGATAAACTGTACTTTTTATTTTAAGAATGTGAAAAAATGGTCATTATTATATTATATAAAACAAAATCCATTTAGTTATAAGTAAAATACTATTTTTTTGAATTGTTTTTTCTTTAAATTTTTATATTGTTTACTCTCTCCATTTAAAAATATAAAATATTTTTAACCCAATCTCATTTCAATAAAGTAGTTACCTACTTTCAAACTAACCCTATCTTTTTATATTTACCTCTATTAAATACCCTACAATAAATATAAAGTCATTCATTAATAGAAGTACTCTTGAAAAAAGACAATAATTACACCTCAAAATACTAAAAATACCTTATATTTTTTAACACCTAACTTTTTAAAAAATATCTTATATTTTTTAATAGAAGTAGTAACTTATACATACATACAAGGAATTTTATTCTAGTTTATTTTTAATTTTTAACTAAGACTAGCATGGACGTTAATCAAATAATTATTCAAGAATATTATTTTATTTATCATGCTTATTTAGTAGTAGGCTGAAAATTCATACATACCCAAATTTTATTTTAAATTATTTTGATATAATTTTTAATGTAAAATAAATTATTTTATTTTATAAAAAATATATAATATATTTTTGCATACCTAAACACGATATATAGAACTCAAATCTTTTTAAAAACAAATATGTGAGTGTTAAAATATAAAAATAATTATTAAAATATATTTTAACTATTATTTTGTGATATTTTATTGATTAAAAATAAGAAAAGTATGAAAATATAAATATTTTAAGTTTTCATTTTTTTAAAGAATAATTATAGTAATGCATTCAAACATATGATATTTTAATATAAAATAGCGTAAAACTTAAAAAATTAATTAATGTTTATTATATTTTATATTTTTAAAAAACATAATTTTTTATTCAAGCAAAGTGCAAACTTGATCAAACTTGGTTCAAATCTTTTCAGTGGAATTTTAATTGCCCTGTCAAATTTAATTCAAATTATATGCACTCGTCAATGTGGCGAAAAATTTGTTGCTAATGTTTTTCATCCCTGGGAGGTTGCTAATGTAACCCGACAAATCTATTTTTCTCGGAGTGCGACTGTTTGAGAGGAAGAAATTCACAATAAAACTCGAGTTTACATACATTCAGATCCATTTGCATTTATACATAAAAAGTATCCCTTCCATTAACCTCAAATTAGCGAGTTGTATTTATTTTTTTTAAGGTTTGACTTGAGTTATTGATCGCTTCTTGCCATTTCACTATTCACGAGTTAAAAAGAACAGTGAGAAGAGTCTAAGAAATGGCTTAAAAATAACTTAGCTTGCCAATATACGGACGTTTTAATTAAATATTAATATTATAAGATTTTGTTGCCGTACATGTTACTTAACATCTCTCGAGTCTTAATAGACTAACTGACAGGATCGAAGGATGCTCCGAAAGCAGGAGTCAGAAACATCTTTACTGGGCCTCGTTGGAGAGTTGGGCTAGTGCCCTGTATGAACAGCCCATTCGGTTTTACTTATCGTTGTTGACTTCTAAACCCAGTTTTGTGGGCCTCACCGACCCCTAAACCTCACCCCCCGCCCTTCGTGCACGTTCTCGTTGGTCTGTGGAGGCAGGCAGTAGCAAAGGTGGGATGATTCGTGGCTTTTACCGGAGAATTTTTTTATTTCATTATCCAACATCCTAAAAAAAATGGAGGAATTGTCACTATTCATCTAGACTAGTTCATGAGAAATTATCACATGGGCTCAGTGCATCGTATCATCCATACTTTGTCTACTAGAAATATTTCATGTGTTAGATGGTTATAAGTATAAATTAATTATGATAGAAAGAAAAATGAAAAAAAAAAATGAAAGAGTCATGCTGTTTAAAAAATAAAGTCATTAAAAATAATAACATATAATATTTTATTTAATCGAATGGTTGTAATTTTATTCAACAAGACATAGATGACATGGCGGATGAGATTCATACAATAATTTCTCGCTAACTCATGCTTGAGGGTGTTCACAAATTTAGTTTGGTTCAGTTTTGAAAAAAATACCAAACCAAACCAATCAACTCACTATAACTTGAGACCTACCTGGTTTTTTCTCTAACTGACTTAGCTCGGTTTTTTAACAATTTGATTGGGTCTAGTTTAGATTTAAAAATTTTTATGACATATTTTCCATGATGATCAATATATATTCATCTTCACCTTCACTAATAATTTTTAACTATTAATTACTATTTGTGATGCAAAAATATCTTAAGCATAAAATAATATTTTAATAATTAATTAGCATATTTAACTATTAAAATCAAAATATTATATTTAAAATACTTGATTATGAAATTAAAAAAGGTACCATAAACATTTATAGGTAACATTTAGCTAATTGTGATTTATTTTTATCAATGATTTACAAATGATTAAACTTGTGGGAGAGAAAAAAAAACTTATCTAAATGTATAAATATATATATATATATATATATAAATACATAATAAATATAATAAAAATTTGTCTGGTCTAGTTTATGTTTTCAGAAGTAAAAACCTTAACAAAACCAAACCAATCCAATCCAATTTTGTCCAAAAAATAAATAAACCAAACCTCATTTATAATTATTTTTTTATTTCTTTGTGTTTGTTAGATCTAGCTTGATTTGGCATAATTAATTTGGATTGTTTTCAACATCCTTTCATGCCCTTGCTAACATGAAATCCTCATTACTAATTGTTAAGCTATTCAAGTGTGAGTAAACTTGAAACGATGTGAGAAATTCTATATTAGGTAAAGATAGGTTTCATAACTAATATATAATAAGAAAAAAAGATTCATAAATTTGAGCCTCGATGTTTTGAGTTCAGATATGATATTCTTTCGCTACTCTTGCTTGTTTTTCCACTTTCCCTTTCCACGTCAAATAAATTTAAATTTAATAATTAATATAAAGTAAAAAGGAAGAACCCAAAGAAAAAAGTTTAAAAAGTTGAGAATATATAACGAGTTAAAGTCATGTGAAAATGATTTTAATGACTCATGTGTTAATAATGACATCTTTATACATAAGATTTCAATTATAGTGTTTTGATTCTTCTATGGAGAAAGTTATTCTTGGTAGAAATGTCTCATTTAATAAAAATGCATTACTTCTTCTTCTTTTTTTTAGAAGAAATCTTTTGTTTTCTTGTTAGGTTGTCCAAGCATAAGTTAGTTTAAAATGATGTGAAAAGTCTCATATTAAATAAAACGAGCATAAAACTTAATATAAAATAAAGAGAAATAATTCATAAATTTGAATCTTAAGATCTTAAGTCAAGATGTGACATTATTCCATTAAATTTTTTCATTTATTCTCTCCCCCCATTCTTGAGTGATAACTCCCCATTCTCAACTTAGTATCTAGGTCATCTTTGATGTAGGGAGTTTGAAAATTTACCCTTAGAAAGGGGATTGTTTAATTGTTTAAGTGTGAATGGATTTAATATGATATAGTAAAATCTACATAAAATGAAATTGTACTTAATAATTAATATATAATAAAAAGAAACGATCCATGAACTTGAGATTTGATGTTTTAAGTTAAAATGTAGTAATTTTTTTTTTTTTTGCTATTCTTGTTTAATTCTCTTCTCTTTCCATTCTCATGTGGTAGCTTTCCATTTCTAACATCAATAGATTTAACCATTTACTCCTTTAAACAGGAAAACAAAAAATCAACGATGTTATATCAACGTGGGATTTTTGTTCAAACATTTTGTTAGCAGGATGTAATATTCTACCTTGCAAAAAAAAAAAAAAGGAATTGTTCTCTCCTTCTCAATCATTAACTTCTATCCAATTCCTTGAGGTAGAGTTTGAATTAGTAGGTTTATATTTGAATTATTGATTTAAAATCACACATTTCAAAATTTCATATTTAAAATTCATATATTTTAATTCTTTTAATTTTGTATTTTCAGACAAAAAATTGAAAATTGAAAGAGATGTGTTTACCTTTTTTTTTCAATTGATGTGAGACAAGCACAAGATACAAGAAAAGAAATGTGAGTCATAGAGACATCAATGATAAAAATACAAAAACAGCAAAATGTTTAAAGTGACTTAAATTTCAAATGACTAGAGTACATAAAAAAGTTGAAATAAAAAAAAATTATAATGTGAAATTGATTCCATATAATCTTATATATCCAAATGAGGGATTTGATTCAAGTTCAAATTCAAATTCAAATCCATCCCAATCTTAACACGCAATAAAAGTAATTTTTAATTTTTTTTTTATCCAAACACTTGTTGGCTAAGAAACCTTTGTGTTAGATGAACAATAATTTTTTTTTATAAAAGATGGAATGGCAAAGTGACTCCAAAATTATAAATTTAGGAGTATCTGAAATCTTAAACTTATTCTTATTGTAATATTTTCTTTTAAATTTTGAAAACATTGTAATATGACCTCTGTCATTAATAAAAGTTAACCTCAACAATTAATTAACAAGTAAATGATACAAAAAGATATAAAAATTACAAAAAATGACAAATGAAGTTTTAGTCCTTATAAAAATTACAAAAAATGACAAATGAAGTTTTAGTCCTTTTATGTAATTTTGGGTTATTGTATGTAATTTTTGAGTAATTTTCTATAATTTCCTATCATTTTTTGGTAATTTTTAAGATTTTGTTGTTAACTAACCATCAAAATTAATTTTGTCAACAATAAAGACAACATTGTACATTTTTAAAAGTTGAGGAAAATACTCAACTAAAAATGAGTTTGAGGATTTAAATGCCTCCGAACCTATAATTTAAAAAATTAATTAATTGTGTTAAAAAAAAGACAAATGTAATTGTTCACACAATGACCCGAACCCTCATTTTCATTCAGATACCATAATCATCAAAATTAAATTAAACGCATCAGCAGCAATTGCCTCTCCGAGCCCCCTGTATGAAAGATAATTAACAAAAGTTTGAACAATCACAGAAAAATTGAAAAAGTTTTCACTTTTCAACACAACACTAAAGAGTGAAGGGTAACACAGGTGGCACGTCCATGAGCTGAACATGCAAGTTTGGAAATTAATCTTTTTAACTTTATACAAAATTTTAATTTAATTATTTAAATTTATAAATTATATTTTATGCCAATATTACTATTAAAAAAATTAATTTTAATATATTAATATTTGATAATATTTCATTAATATTTAAAAATTTAATATAGCATTTTTATAATGAAATTAATTGTGTTATGATTGAAAAATTAAATATATATTTTATAAAATGAGGAAGTTAAAATAAAATTTTGGATAAAGTTAAAAGAAGTAAATTTATACTTCATCCTAAAGTAAAGGAAGAGGAGGGGATCACGCAAGGGAAGCCGACGAGCGACGAGGGTATATCTCTGACGCTATTCTCAATTCCCAAAATGGCTTCCACGCTCTTTTATTCCACCCTCGCTACTCCCACCAGAGCTTCCTTCGTCTTCGCATCTTCGCTGCGTCGGCATCGCCGTCTTCCTCTGCTTGGCGCGTTCTGCATCTTCAGCTTCGGCATCTCTTCCCCTCTGCATTCCTCCGCCTCCAAAACGGGGTGTGCTCAATCTCTCCCCATTTTCCCTTTCTTACAGTACGACGCTATCCCTCTTTTTCATCCATTCTCTCCGTTTCCCCACCTAATTCTTCTTGTTCTCAGAGATCCCAATTACCTAGCTTGTTTCTGGTTATTTTATCATTCCTTTGTTTTGATTCTCGGCGCGACTGTTTCCTTCCTTTTCAGATTAAGGTTCCGTGGGCACTCCGCTGCCACTAGCGTTGGTACCAAGGCGATGGAAGAAAAAACCGCTACTGTTCCCAGCATTGTTGTCTATGTCACTGTTCCCAGCAAAGACGCAGGTTCGAGCATTGTCTTTGTTTTCCTTGTTGGGGCTATTGCAGGAGAGAAATGGATCATTCCGGTTTGCACAATTGATTCGTTGAGATTGTGTGTTACATGTCATTTGGCTGCTGGTCCATCAAGAATTGGGCTGACGTAGTATTAAGGGTTGAAGATATTAAAAACACAGGGAAATCATGTTATTTATCGTAATCATAAATATAATACCCTGCCGTTCTTGTCTAATATGTGCATGGCAGATACTAATGGATTTGTATTTTTTATGGCTTTCTACGCTCCAAGTTTTGATATACTCACATGACTCTGCAGGCAAGAAGCTGGCCGAAAGCATCGTGAGAGAGAGACTTGCAGCTTGTGTAAATAGGGTTCCGGGTATGGAATGAGCTTTCTTCATGAGATTTGTAATAACCTCTGCTGTGTTAGTTAGTTTCGAGGAGATGTTTGAGTTGGAAACTCGGCATTAGTCAGCTAAATATCAATATTACATGTTCCAATCTGAATTTTATAACCCATGTGAATTATGTCTAATGCAGGTGTCGAATCAGTGTATGAATGGAAAGGAGAGGTATGATTAAGAACTTCATTTTCCGTATTGACTTGAGAATGCTGGCGTGTCTAAAGCTCCCCAGGAGGAACTTTCTATCTATCATTACGTATTCCAATTTTCTTGCGTTCATTACCGTCCTTATTGGCAAGTGGTGAAAAGAATGCAAAATTTAATTGAAAGTGTGGTGTGGCTTGTCAATGTCAGCTGTGTGTTGCAAATTGACAGATCCAAGCTGATTCGGAGGAACTTCTTATAATCAAGACCAGGGAGTCTCTTTTGGAAGCACTGACGGAGCATGTCAAAGCAAACCACGAATATGAGTAAGGCCGACGCTTCTGATCAATTACCATTCATCAAAATTTCAAATTTAGGTTGTAAAGTTTGATTGGGACATTGTATCTAAATCCTGAAAGAAAACTTGAAGAGCTCTCGAATAGAGTGGAACTAAATGTAAAACAGGTCGATATTCTTGTGTGTTAGTAAACTGGCATAAAATCCACGTTGAAATTAACTTGATAGTAAAACAGTAATGCTTTGAATTGGTACTGATTTTTTTTTTTTTTTGTCTTTTGTCTCTTCCTCAGAGTGCCAGAAGTGATCTCTCTACCCATCACCGGGGGCAATCTTAAATACCTAGAATGGATTAAAGACAGTACAAGGGAGTGACTGCCAAATTTAGCCATAGGTTTGTCGATTTGATCACAGGAGCCACCCTTGTCTGCAAAAATAAGCTAGCATGTTTCACCAAAAGAAGAAGAAGAAAGAAATAAAGGTTCGCATGTCGTCCGTTCAACTTTGTGATGAGAATTGAGCACTGTCAATTTATGATAAGGTGGGATCGATGTACTATACGGAATACTGCTGGTTGTTACTAGTCTCTAGACTGAATGTTTTATTATGAGTAGACATTTCGTGATTTCACGTCAGGTATGTTTTTGTCGATTCATCTGCTTTTATTAAGCACCATGCTCCGCCTGAAATGGCATCCCAATTCCCAAGTCAAGTTGGTTGCACGCATCCCAATTCCCAAGTCAAGTTGATCGCGTTCACACCCCCCATCCACCCACCCAAAAAAAAAAAAAAAAAAAATGAAGCCTGGTGCTTCACACTTTCATCTTATTAGATCTTCCTTGTCAACATGCATTTGTGCTGCCTGGCCGCACTAGGTCATTCGAATACCGCATTTGCATGCGACGGCGGCAACTACCCAACGTACCAAACACATTATCACGCCATTATTATTAACATAATAAAAATTATAGAAGTGTCTGCGACCATCTCAAATTCTTCATAACTAGAGGGGATTTTCTGTACTTCTAAGTTTTATTGCGGAAAACAATCTCACTCGGTGAGAGGATTAGTTAACATGGCCTTTTGCTTAATTTCTTTTTCACGAGAATTTGTCTTTGATGTCGTACTCTAAATTTGGATCATAAAATGTCGAGGGAAAAATAAGACTGCATCAAATTACACTTAAAGGGCCCCCCCGCTGCACACTGCCCTCCTCAAATGATTTTAGAAATGAAGCACAAGTATTATATTGTCTGAAATCTGAACAGAAAGAAAAACATCATATTGCTTGTCACATGCAAGGGAAGTTCCTAATCAAGCACCGAGAAATGACAATCAGAGCCCACCTCCTACAGATGAAGAATCGGACCCGCCATTCCCTACAATGGATGTCAGTGCTCGTCCGGTTCCTGCACGATGCCGAATACAGTTAGTTAATCAAACTGCTTGATAAGGACAAAAAAATCCAAGCCTTGTCAACGTGAAAAGGACGGGAAGGGAAGAAGTGGGGTGAGTTCTATAGTTAGTTACCTGAGGATCAGTAGTCCAGAGGTTAAGGTTGTCTCTCAAAAGTTGCATGATAATTGTGCTGTCTTTATAGTTCTCTTCTCCCAGAGTATCCAGTTCACTCATTGCTTCTTCAAAAGCCTTTCAAAAATGAAAACCAGCAAGAGCTTAGTAGATTGTCGAATTAAGCGTCTATTCCTGATTTTATGTTTATGTCCTCAGAAGCAAAGCATAAAAGGGAAATAAAGAGAAGGATAGATTCGTTTACCTAAAAAAAGAGAGAAGGATGGAACCTAAGGAAGTGGGGACTAATGTCACAATTATAGGTTTAAATTTAGCATAATTGCATTCTACACATTAACACCACGTTTTCCCCCTCTGTGGAAAGTGGAATAATCTTCCCTATCTGATTTATAGATTAAAAAAAAAATTATGACAAAATAGCCGTTCCAATGAACTAACTTGCACCTAACTGGAATTCAAAGAACGGTCAACAGGCTTCGTGGGCAGAATTCTTAGCAGGAATAGAAGATTGCATTTAATGTAGCGTAGTTTTAACAGAACACAACGTTATTAAGGAAACAAACTGCCAAAGCAAGTCAACAAAAGGAATCTACTGTCTTTACACCCTGATCCACATAAGACGGACAGACTCAAGGAGTATGGACGTGTTTCATGAGGAAAATTCCATTTAAAAGTAAAAAAATACCATGATATCAGACTGAAGATGAAGCATATATACCTGGTTAGCCATCTTATATGCTTTCCGATATTGACGGAGAATTTCGTAGTGGAATACCGAGAAGTTGAGTGCCAGAGCCAACCTTACGGGATGAATGGTAGGTAGATCCGCATTAGCAATCTCCTGGGAGGTACAAATTATCAGCAAGGCCAAAGTTGGAACACAGGGGTTCCCTGCTAGATATAAAGGAACTAGAGGTGCTAACTACAAAATCCCAGTCTCCATTTATTTTCAAAGTTGGGAATTAAAATATCTACTCCGCCTTCAGTTAAAAATCCATCTACTTAAATAATCAGAACTATAATAGACTAAGCAACAGAAATATCATGTGGGCCCAATTACATTAATTGTGACAGTAACATAAAGTCCCAGTTAGTTAAAAACAAAAAGTAAAGCAGCAACAAAGAAGCTCTGGAATCCGAATCTTCAGGCTTCGGATGGCTTTGCTCGATCAACGCCCAACCACTTAATGAACCAAATTTATGAAGTGACGCAATAATAATGCTTTTAACGTCGGTTTGTTCCAAACTGAAAGTAGCATCTCCAGAGGTAACTAGAGAGAATGATTACCTGCGCAGCCTTGTAAGCTGACATAGTAGCGTCAGCAGCAGCCTTCCCTTCCTCCCCAAGCCTGAACTCGGCCATATACCTATTATAATCTCCTTTCATTTTCAAATAGAAGACCTTCGACTCACTAGTAGTAGCGGAGGGAATCAGGTTGGAATCCAACAGCTCCAAGATACTGTCACCCACGTTGGACAGCTCGGACTCGACCTTGGATCTAAAACTCTTGACAAGAGGAACAAGGTCGTCGTTCTTGCGAGCCTCCTCCTTCTGTTCGATGGTGTAGAGGGCCCGCCAGGAGCTTCGGAGGGAGCCAGTGAGATTCTTGTAGGCGACAGAGACGAGATTCCGCTCCACGTCGGTGAGCTCGGAGGAAGGAGTTGAACTCAGGACAGCCTTCCGTATGAACGTGATCATCTCCTCAAATCTGTCGGCCTGCTCGGCCCACTTAGCCAAGGACACATATTGACCTCTGGTTAAGTTTTCCGGCGCAAACGCCATTTTCCCGCCCGTTCGAGAGGGAGAGAGAGGATGCAAATCGGGGTGCAGAGAGCTGTATATGGTCTACAGAGAGAGTGGAGTGAGAATCTTTGAAGGCGTGATTTGGCCGAAGGAATGATTTCGCCTGGTGAGAACCACTGTCTTCTTTATTCGATAGCCTCTCTCTTCTTCCTTTTAAAGTCCAAAGATGGTTGATTCACAAGTTCACAGGTTCGATGGAACCAACGACATTATAATTATATAAATAATAATCAAGATTCAAGAGTGTGCGACCGATTGGTGTTGAAGATTCAATTTCGTTTACAATTAAAATATATAAATTGATCCAACTGAACTGAACTGAATTGGTTAGGAGATCTCAAACTAAGTTAACCTCCTCTGTTAGTTAAGATTATGTTGTAATGACATTCGTTAAAAGGCAGAAGCCTGAAACCTGTGGTGATCAATGAGGCAAGTCAAGTCCTTCTATTTTCTTATTATATACAATTTAGTGAAGAGGCAAATGTGCATGAGTGACGTGACGTGTTCGCTAAATGAGTAATTCAACATTTCACAAAAAATATATACCAAATTGGTCCTGCCCTTTCTTTTTTTTTTCTTTTTTCTTTTTCTTCTTCTTCCTTTTTTTTTTTTTTTCACTTCGGTCTTAGTCCCATCCAAGCAGTTTGAAGTTTTTTTTTTTGGGACAAAAAACTGTTTTAAGTTTTGACCAAATGAATTGGACTATATTTATCGGGTCTGTTTAGTTAAGTTTTTTTTTTATCCAATTGTTGTCTCGTCTATTTGTCAATTATTATTTTTACAATAACGTATTATTTTGTTTTTAATGCGTATCAAGACTGAGACTAATCGAACCAGCATTCACTTCAGTGTCAATAACAGTCTATTAAATTGATACGTAAAAAGTTAAAAACTAACTCGACAATTATGCTTGAACTTGAAATTCATGACTTTTCAAAAATAATTATTCATACAGAAAATTACAAGAAACTCGTTATATTGCCATTTGTGATGGTTATTACTTACTATTGTTTATGTTATAGTTGTTTTGCTGGCGTTTATTTAACTTGAAAAGTGTGTGAATCGCGATAAAATTGAGGTAACTTTGAATCCAAAGTTGGCATAAAAGAATTCACTAGTACTTGTGAAATATGTCAATTTCTCCTCATAAATCGAGGCCATTTTTTTAATCTGAATATTTGGTTTTTTTTTTGCCACTTTTATTTTAATCTTTGATTACGGGTACCCTTAATTAGTTTGATTGTCAGTACACTTTTTGATTAAACTTGATCACCTCCCTCAACACATCATTGAAAAAACAATAAAAGAATCTAATCGTATATGAAATTAACAATCCATAATTATACTTTTTATCCTGTTTTTGGTTATTTCCAAATAAAATATTTGCATTTATTAAAGAATCTATCCCTTCCATTAAAAAATATAAGATATTTTTGATAAGTTGAATGTTAACAAATGTAAAAAAATTTTAGTATTTCAAAGCGTAGCTAATACTATTTTTAAATACCCTTAATAAATAAAGTATTTTATATTTATTTTTAAATAAAATATCTTATTAAGTGATAATAAATATATAAATATAGTATAAGTTTGATGACATTTAACTAATTTGTTGAAATGATATTTAATTAAAAATATTTTTTAATGAAAATAGTAAATTAGTTTGCTGATGGACGAGTGAATCATGCCTGGTATCAGCTTTAAATTTTTCTGTCCTGATTATGTAATTTGATTTTGTTTTGGAAGAATGATAGATATGTAGGTCTTAAAGTAAACAATTAATTCAAAGTTAGTTTCAAAATGTCAAGCTTTAAAAATTTACAAATTAGGCTGTCATTTTTAAAATTTTATTATGATAAATTTACAACTTATGTTCCAAATATTAATAGAAAAAATAAATTTATCTATTCTTCATCTATGTTAAAATTTAAAAAATAAGTTATAAATTAATCACAACTAAATTATAATATTGAAAATTGAACTTGTAAATTTTTAAAATTTTAAACTATAAACTAACTTTAAATTAATTTGTCCCCATGGGGCTCATATGTCATTTTCCCTTTTGTTTTCACTCTACGTCCAATTTTTGGGGCTAAAAATCGATTATTTAAAAAAATTACCCAAACAGCCGCTCAGTTGGGGAATCGATTTTGTGGAAAAAATCAATTTTTTCCATAAGCCATGAGAATCAGCTTCTGCGTTCGAATTTTACAAAAATCATGTGGAAAAATTACAAGAAAGACCTAAGAAAAAAATTAAAAGAAAGATACAAAATTTAATAAAAAAAAAACTAAACTCTTGTCTCTTTTATTTTTTTTCTAATAAAATTCAAACTTTGAATCCTCAATAAAATTATTAGCATAAGTTTCTATCAATCACCATCCTCTACTTAACATTTATTATAAAACTAATTTAAATGAAATATTAATTGGTAGAAGAAAATTAATTTAATTTAATTTAAAAATTTAGAGTCATTTCAGAAATTATTGTAAAGGTCCACAATGAGAAAGAGAGATTTTACATCATCTGTCACATCACTACATTTTTTATGTTGTTAAAATTTTTAGATAGTGTTTAACATTTTTGTTAAATATGATTCATATTTGTGATGTCATTAAAAATTAACTTATATATTATTATTTTCATTAGTTATTGTAAAGTTGATATTTAGTATTTAAGAATTAAATTTTTTTATTAAATTTATTTGAATTAAGATATATTAAGTTATTTATTTTTATAAATTAAAATTGTTAATATTAATATAACTTAAATTTTTATAATTAATCTGATATAGATTTATCAATAATTTAATTTTTTAAAATAATTTCCTTTATGATAATTTATACAACTAAAATTAATTTTGAATAAATTATTTAAATATTTTTAATTCTATTAAAATTAATTTTAAAATAATAGTATCCAAATAAATTGTGTTATAATATAATGAATTATAATTAAAATTAATTATTTAATTAATTATTTTTATAATTTATTATAACCGACTGAAATCCAAGCGACACTAAATCCAATTTGATCTGATTTTCTGTTACCACTCCACCCGTCTTAAGGTTATTCTCCAGGCTTGTAATTAAGGACTTTTGATCTAAATGCGTTTATCAAGTTTTGACTTGTCAAACAGCATTTAATTATTGATATTTGCAACGTTAATGTTGATCTGACGGTATCCAAGTGATGTCCAGAGAATCAGTCCACAATCTACAGGCAATTTTAATTTTTACGTGACCTTGTTAGTTGGCACTTGGCAGAGCGTGAGTTTCCCAAAGCTTCTCTTGATGCCCGTCTTATCTTGTCATCTATAATAAATTGTTCTATTAAATCAACAGTATAAAATATTTTTTTTATTTTAAATTATAAAACATTTTAAAATAAAATTTTAAATATTAATAAAATTTATTAAATACACATTACAGCCTTTTTTTTAAAATAAAAATATAAATTTTTTAAAATATTTTTTATTTAATATTTCATTAATAAAAAAATATTAAAAAGAGAGAATATAAAAAAAGAGTAATATTAAAAATGTATAATTAATGAAACTTTATTTTTATTAAATTTTTTTATATTTTAAGATAATGAATTTTTTTTTAAAAATATCTTATAATTTAAAATTGAGAAAGTATAAAATTCTTGACAAACCATGTTAATTCACATATCCATACGGTATATTTTTTTTAAGATTTTCGAGAAAACATACTCAATTTAAGTCAAACATTCAACTTGTCATGGAAACAAAGTTGGGAAAATAGCTAGAAAATATTTTTTTTGAAAAGAAAATTGCTTCCAAGGAACAAGGCAAATTGAAAAATGAAATTGAATATAATGTTTCTAAGACAATCTATGCAATTAACTAAAATGCCCTTCTATGCTAATTAAATTTTTTTAAAAAAATGCATAAAATCCAGCTGCCAAAGCTCAAGCTGGAGCTGATGAAGGACCATCAAAAAAGGTTAGTACCCCTTGATTTCATTTAATTATCAAATATTATATAAAAACTCGACAACTAGAAATAACATAAATGTCAATACTTATACCCTTATATCCTAAGCCTTACCCTTGCATTTCAAGCCTATCATTGCCTTGTACCTTATACTCCGTGCCTATATTTTTGCATTCTAAGCCTATAAGTTTGCACACAAAATATATACCCTTGCAATCAAAATCTATACCCTTGTACTTTGTACCCTAAACCTACACCCTTGCATCCCAAGTTTATAAGCTTAGACATGAAGCCTATCACTTTATATCTTACACCTAAAGCCTAAGACTAGAAAATAGGATACATAAAGGAAGATGAAGCTCAATAAAAGTGTTCCAAACATATTTGAGTGAAGATAAAAGAATAACACAGTTTATGATATAAGAACTGAAACTACAATTCAAGTATAGCATCTTGTTTTGTTTTTCGCCTACATACATGATCTAATATAAATTTATTTATCATTCATAACATGTCCAATTACCAATCACATCAAAGGTCCCTCATCTTCTACATCCACTATAACACTTAAAAGTCATGGGCAATACAATAAGTAAACATTCAAACCAAAACTCACTCTCTTTATAATAATCAGTGAATTATCATCAACCAGTTTTGCCACAGACATACCACTTTTCTTTAGCTTGTGCATGTTGGCAATGCCTTGTAAGCATCCCATTAAGGATTTCACATCACCTGTCTCAAGAATCAACCCTCAATGCTTGCTTCTGGGACCTCTTTTTATCAAAAGATTTTAACAACGTCAAGAAAGAAGAAAGAATTCACTCAGGTTATAAGTAACCTGAATAAGGCACCAAGAGAAATCAAGTACTAGAATTACTATCCTTAATTATTATTCAGTGACAAGCTTTTGGACTTCTCAATTGAATAACCTCCAAGACATTAAAACAGGACATGGCTTTTTATACAGAGTGCCGTTCTTGTGAAACATGTCTTGCTAGACGAACAGCCATGAAACACAGAAAAATCATTGCAAAAGATGACTTATTCACAAACAAATAACCATGGCATATTTTTTCACCTGTAATCTTCAAAAAGAAGCAACTGAAGCAATGAACGAAAGAACAAGCTTCAGCAGGCCTTCCTGCAAGTTCCGTTTTGATCCTTTAGACCAGTGGCATGTTCACCGAACCTATTCTACCAGCAATAGTCTCCTTGTAGTGGTATGACGCAAGACCTTGGAGAGCTCTAAGGCACTTGCTAACCACATCTCCATCCTGAAAAATTGGCAAGGATACAATATTAACTACATATTAAAAGGGCAAGTAGAATTTACGATGCTCGAATAAATTACTTTGAATGAAAAAGCAACATGGCACAATTCTGGTGAAATTATTCAATTCTTTTGCCTTTTTTAAAATTTAAGAAATTTATTAAGGAAATAAATGCTTAAATTAGTAACAAGTTCTCTGAGCTTGGAGTTTTTTTTTTTTTTTTGGGGGGGGGGGTTTTATCTAAAGCTTATATAAGAAAATTTGACCATGTCTTTGGAACATAGACTTGTGAGGAGTTGAAGAAGGGCACGCAAATCTTTATATTTCTCTGTTTTAGCCTCACGGAGTAAGCTGCTTGAACGACTTATCAATATCTGAAAAATATGCAAAAATAGACTTGAGGGATAACAAAAGTAGGAAATAACAACAAACAGTGAATTACTAAGACTCTGAAAAATCTATAGTGAAAGTAATTATTCATTGACTTTGTATGGTACAATAGCGTGATAATATTAGATAAGTGGAATAAAAAAAATAAAGGTAAAGCAGGGCCCAAATACGAACAAAATGTGATTGTATACCATATTCCCCATGCCAAACTGTTCACGTGTATTTATTGACTTTTAATTCCACACCTAATAAGACCCAGAAGACACTAAATGCTATAAATTCAGTATGGAAGCTATATTGAACTATGAATCTGAGTACTACTAAGTTTTCAAATGAAACTTGAAAATTAATGAGAGAAGGACAGGTTGTAAAAGAAGGCGGCATGAATTTGTCGTTCCTAACTTCCCGTTCTCAAGATTTGTAGATGGATTGAAATGGATTTACACTCTCGTAATCCCCAGAATGATGAAGAACTTAAGATGGCACAAATCCTTTGGCAAAAATTTAAAATAAATCGTGTATGTATGAGTCTTACGAATGGGCTAACACTATTAATAACTTATAAAGAGTGCAACTTATTAAACGTGATATATCTTGTGGAACAGAACTTTTAAGAGCTGAATGCACACTGACTGATTTGGGGAAGGAAACCACAAAGAAACCTCTTCAGCCCTTTAAACTATGAAAAAGAACGCACCGTGTCCAATGCCAGATTCTAAATTTCAAAATTTTCCTTCTAACCAAGTGTATACCCGTCTAAGAACCAACGTAAATCATTAAAGAAACTCACAGACCGCTAGGTGAAGGCTTATGAATCGTTTTATAATAATCTCTAACATTTCTTTGGGTGGTTTTGGTGTGGATGATAGAATGAGTTCTGTTTTAAAACTTTCTTATAGGATCAATTAAGAGAAGAACTTGAGTTGGACCCAAACTTGCTTGCTGTTTTGCTGATGGGGGGTGGTGAAGGCATGGGTCCGATAAAGAAAACTGCAAAGGCTCTGATCTTCCTAGCTCAAAATCAAAAGACAAAACAAAGGATGTGAACCTGTAACAAGTAGAACTTTAAAAAAAAATACTGCAAGGTCTATTTCAAATTTATGAATCAATGGAGGCTCCTTGACAGCTCTTTCAAACTTAGATCGGCTACAAAGTTCCAGCTTAGGGATATATATTTGGCTCCTGGACAAACAAGAGATAGTGTAGGAAGCAAATCTTGCAGAAAAAGAGAGGAAATCTTCACCGAAAATTGCCTCTCACATTGTCAAAAATCACTTCTCTCTCATCGAAAATCACCCTCCACAATTGCGAATGCATGGTCGCACAGCACAATCATGGTCACGCACACTCGCATGCTAAGAGACAAAGGGTCCAAGTCGCAACTCGCTTCTTACATTGAAAATCGTCCCGTCTGAATTGCTTAGATTGTTAGATGAAATCTCACAAAGAGGCATTTTGGTTAATTGCTTAAATTGTTTTATGAATTATATTCTCTTTAGTCTTTCAATTTGGCTTGATTCTTGAGAGTAATTTCCCTTCTAAAAAAGGAATTTTCTAACAATTTTTCCACTAAAGTAATCCTTTGATATCAATTCATAAGATATTTTGTACATGACTATATGTCTCAAAATATAAAATATTTTAATTAAAAATAAAATTTTATTAATTATGCTTATTTCAATGTTACATTTTTCTCATTATATTTTCTCTCTCTATTTGTTTCAGAAATAATATTGTATTAAATAAAAGATATTTATAGAAATTTATATTTATGTTTTAAAAAAATTAATATTATAAAGTATATTTAATAAATTTTATTATTAATTTCATTATAAAATATGATAAAATATAATTATTAATTTATATAATTTTATTAAATTATAAATTACAAAAACCTAAGCGACAAATGTGATCCAATCTTATAAAAACTATAAGAATTCAGGGTATCAACTGATGTCTGCAACATAGAAAAATGTGCATGATCTTCAGGGCCAAAATGAAGGCTGAGAAGGCAAGAATAAGGTTACATGGATTGTCTTGGGAAAATTCGTTGAAGAGACATGGGGATAGTGAAAGGAACAAAGTTTTAATGACATTGGCCAAAAGTCCACAATTATCATGAAACATGGAAATTTTAAAATTACGCCAATGCATCAAAGATGTTTGAAAATAGGGGTGTTCATGGGATGGGATGAAACCGAGACACTCCCGTCTCGTGTCCCGTCCCAAAAAAAAAATTGGGACTGAATTTTAGTCTCGTGTCCTGTCCCCGTCCCATTAAGAGTCAGGACGGGACCGGGACAAGATCGGGAAGTCTCGTCGTCCCGATAAATGAAATAATATCAAAAAAAGATCTGGGTAATAACGTTCATTAAAATTTTAAATCATATAATTTATTAAGTTTAAAATCAAAACAACACAAGCACATAAATAACAATAATTTAAAATTAGTTATTGAATTATATTAATCACAACTACATATTATAATAATAAATATAAGTGATCTTTATGCTATAAGATTAGCAACAACAGACAAGTCAAACACAACATCAAATCATTGTTCTTCTACTTTAATGAAGATGTACTAAGCTAATTACTCTTCTAAAAATAAGCAAGAAATATGTTATAAATAAAAGTTATTAAATAGATAGATATAAAAATAAATCATATTAATATAATTAATATATTATAAAGAAAGATATCGTCATGTTTACTCCATGCCATTAAAATTATCAATATAAAAAAACTTTAGTTTTGAATAAGAATTGCAAGTATTAAAATTATAATTGATATAATTAATATAAGTATAAATTATATTAATATAATTAATATACTTAAAATAAAAAATAATATACATAATATTCGAGACGGGACGGGACGGGACGTCCCGATAGTAACCCCGTGTCCCGTCCCGTCACGAACCCCTTTCCTGTCCTGTCCCATAAAGTCCTGTTCTGATTATTTTCGGGCTGAAACAAGACTCATCCCGATATGATTGAAACGATACCAGGCCAGTCGGGATAGGTCCAGACTGAACACTCCTATTTGAAAGATTTAGTTTCGTGGAATGATGATACATTCGTGTTGAGATCAGTGACAACTTCAAAATTTTTGTTTTAAATAGGTAAAATTATCTATGAAAAAATGTAAAAATTACTGGTAGCACCCCATATTTGTATAAAATTTTAGTTATAACCCCCAACATTGAAATGAAATTTTAAACATGGCCCCCATGACCCATGTGATGAATTCCGAATTCACCCCCCACTTTGAGATTACGAACTTATTACCATGCAATCAAAAATTACAAGACCCCTATATTATGATAGAGCAATTCGACAGCATGCACGTATATATATATTGTGTGTGTGTGTGTGTGTGTGAAATGCTATAAAATTAAAATTCTGGGCGTGTTTTTGCAGGAACCATTAAGTTAAAATTCCGAGCAAGTGTTGTATATAAACCAGTGAACATATGCATGAATCAGGAGAACAGCTTGTCTTGCCCATATTCCGAGTTCATCTTTCTAGGCAACTGCCGACTGTTCTCATTAATTGAAAATGCCATCCCGTGATTGTTAGGGTTTAACTGGTTTAATGGCAGAAAAGCAGAGTGAATTCAGATATCCATTAACAAACTAAGCCACAAGAAAGAAACACATCCATTTGACAGCAGGTAAAGTGACCCTTAAATGTTGTGGCAACCAATTCGTATCTACTTTTTTTATACAGAAGCATGAAATAAGCCCTCCTAGTACATCAAAAGCATGTCTCCTTCATTCCCGAGCATGGCATGCAGAGACAGGTACCCAAAAAAATTGTCCCAGATGCATTGGGAGGATTTCCATGCTGTTAATTTGGCTTACCAGATGAATTGCTTCATCCCAAGGCCATTACACGTCAATATAAGGCTCTTGTAACGATTAAGATAATCCTGCAGCAAATAATAAAGAAAAAAATCATTCTAAAATATTTTCTTTTGGTAACTAATCCATTTTCTACAATCATAGTTCATGACAGATAACGATGGAAGCCCTTACCATGAGATTGCAATCGTAGACATAAAACATCCCGTTTTTGTCATACTCTCTCCTTTTGGCAGGATCACTCAAGACTGTTCAGTAAAGCAAAAGATATGTTATTCTTATCATTTGAGATAAGCTCATGTTCTTGCTTCACAGTTTTGTCCACCTTAACAGGCAGAAGCAAGAGAAAGAAAAGGTAGAAAATCGTTAAAATCTTCAGTATAATTTCAAAATACTTAGCCATATTTATTGAACAGCTAATCTAATCCTTTCACGACTGGCTGCATCAACCACATTTTATATTCTTGAAGCCTTCACATAGACTCGCCTTCCTCATTGATCATATGCCCATCAGTCTTTAAGTGATTTAGTACTGATCAAATCCGAAGGGAATGTGTATTTCAGCCAATGATGAATCTAGAAAAAGGTAAAGATCCTGTTTCCTAGCACGCTAGCTCTTTCAAAATGGAAATAATTTCCACTCATCATGTATAAATTCTCGCTCCCTCACCCCCCTCCTACGTCCAACAATGGCTTCAAGAATCACTAGAATCGCATAACAATTACCACAGTACCATTGTTTGTTATAACATAAATGTCAATAATCTTGACAAGCTAATAATGAGGTAGTAAAGTGGAATGCAGAACTGCATTAAGTAGATTCAAACTAGTTCTCACAGGCGCGTGCACGTGCACACACACAAGGTTATGACCAGCACAGAAAAAATAAAGGAAAATGTTTAGGTTGGGGTGGTGCCCGGGGGAATCCTCCTCTCCAACTGAAATTAAGGAGAGCTAATTTGGCATCATTGTTCAGCCAAAGACCTTACAGTAATAAACATCCAGAAATAAGAGGATTTATTGATTATTAATTATTAATCAAACTCTTTGAGTATGATAATGAACTAAACCTAACAAAAAGGAAAAGAAGGCAGCCATGTCAAGAACATGTGAAAGGGTATATAATGAATAGAATCAAACTGATTAGACTTTTGGTCCCAAGCTTTCGTGAAGACAGTCTATTGACAGGGGGAGCAATAACTCCAACAAGTTCATTGTCCAAGTAAGAAAAGCATTTATGTTGAAGATTTGAGACATATCACCAAGTTTATAGGCCTATTTCAGATTCCACTTAAGAAGCTAATCAATTTTTCATTTACATCCACCAGTCGCTATCCAATCATCGTAATTCATGAATCATGAGTAACATTGAGACATCACCAGCTGCCCAAGTTAGATAGGAGCAGGGCCATATGTGCGAATAACCCTAAAATTTTAGGGCATAAGTAGCTAGTTACCCATATCATTAATAGAAAGGGATTTTTTTTTTTTGGGGGGGGGGGGGGGGGGAGGTTTGGTTTGCTGACCCTGATAAGCCTCGTTTATCTCTTGGAATCGTGAGGTTGCGGCATCTTGGTCTTTCTGCTTGTCCGGATGCCATTTCTGTGTCCACAGAAGCAGAGAAATGTTAGCCCTCAGCTCCTCGGTGAAAACCAGCACTCAGCACGAAATCCAACAAATAAAACGATAGAGGTTAGAAATTGCTGGACCAGCTAACACACCAGAGCTAGACGGATGTAATTAGAACGAATAGCGTCGTCCGTAGAATCATAATCCACCTCCAGAATCTTATAATAATCCTGTGAAATACAACTCACAATTTCAGGACAGTAGCATCAGAAACACGCATCAGCCAACTAAAACTAAAGGAAAGCAATCCTTAACACGAAATCAATTTTCAAAACGCATGACCTTTCAAAATTACAAAAACGGGGGTCGGAGCTTGAAATGTTCCAGATTTACCTTGGGCTTGGACAGAGCAGAGAAGAAATCGAAGTTGAGATAGGAATCTTTGTCGGGTTGGTCACCTTCAGGGATATTGTTGTCCCACTCATGCCACGTCATGTTGAATTTCGAAAGCAGGAAAAGAAAGGCTTACGTGCTTTCAGACTGAATGTAAACTTCAACCTCAACCCTGGGTTTAGGCATATGAAAATCGAGGGATAATCCGGTCAGGATTGGGGGTCCTGCCTTTCCCTTCGTATCTGTGTCTATCGGCGTGCCGCGTTCGTCTAAAATGTGCCGCGATACTCGTCTTCGTTCAGCAACAACCTTCTGTCTGGAAAATTCTTTATATTAAAGAAGGAACGAGTCAAGTTCCACCAGTAATATTACCCAGAGAAATTACATGAAACGAGTAAAGGCTAAAGGGCTCGTTTGAGAACTGGAAAACAGTCTGTTTCCCAAAACAAAACAAAACAAAATGAAGAAATTTATTTAATGGTATGTTTTTAAAATATCTTTTGAAGAGTAAAAAAGAAAAAAAATATATATATATATATATATATTATTAGATAAAATTAAAAAAAACGGAACCATGTTTTAGATATTTTAAACTTATTATTTTAGAGATTGAGAAAGAATGCAAACGGCAAGGCATCTATTTTTTTAATTTTCAAAACATATTTTATAAAATACTAATCATAATAATAAAATAAAAATATTTTTAAACAAGCCTTGAAATAAGATATTTTTAACAGATAGTATTGATTGATGATGTGATTTACGTGGGATATTGTGTGCCCTAATTTGCTATACATTGGTGACCTGAAAAACAACATCTGCGTTGATATACAATAATTTTCATAATGAAATTTCAAGTTTTAGCATAATTAAACATGCTTTATCGTGAATTATACAAAATTTAAAAGATAAGTTATGTATTTTCAATATTAAAAGATAAGTTTTACCTTTTTTATTTAATGTTTCAAAAATCAATATATAAAATGAAATTTATAATAACAAATTATGTTATTTATAAGTGGAATTTTTTTCAGCAGAACGAATTTTAAACTTGGGGAGGAAGCCAAGGGATACATTTCCTCTCCCTCCCTCTCTTTTGTCACACAATAGTCAAGCCCCTAAAAATGGTGACCAGAAAAATACAAGGGCCATAGATTTGGGAAAACAAACAAGATTGCCATTGTCTTTTCTGGGGTTTAAAAAGATCGTCAGTATTTAAGAAAAAAAATACTGAAAAATGGCTGTCCAGAGATTGCAAAGGTTTGGCAATATAGCTGGAAAAATGAGTCGAGCAAGCGGTTTAAATCATTTAACCCCCAATTTTGATGAGTGGCAGATTGAGTTAAAAGAATTAGTCTATTTTTAAAAATAGGCTGGTTTATTTTAAAAAAATAATTTATTTTTTACTTATAAATTTACAATAATAACAATATTTTTTAATTTATAATTTGTGACTTTTAAATATGTTCTTTACATTTGAAAGATAGTGTCAGTATTTCTTATAAATTGCAAATAAAATTTTATTATAGTTTATAAATTGATTATTTATTAGTTTTTATAAAAATATGTTAAATATATATTATTTATTAATCTCATGAGATTCATTGATTAAAATTACAAAAAATAATTCATTAAAATAATAATATGAGCTTATATTTAATTTTTTTAGTAAAAAAGATAATACATCTAGACAAGAAGATAATTAATAATAAAAATCTAGAAATTGTTTTTAATATTGTGGCTTCATTTTTCTATTTAATTCTCAATCCATAAAAATCTAATATAAATAATATCAAAATTACATTTAAATTTTTTGTGATACTAAAAATATTTTTAATTCTAATTCCTTTTCTTTTGTCAATTTCATACTTGTTTCCATCATTCAAATTTATTTTTAGTTAGAGTCAATAATTCAGGTAAATTGAGCTTATTTGGATCAGATTTAAAATATTTTATCCTTTTTAAAAAGCTCATATAGTCAAATTCAACCCTAACACCTTCAGGCTTCGGACTTATTCAAGTCGGCTTAAATACTTAAAAGTTTTTAAAAATATTTTTCTTTATTGTTTGAAGTTTGAACCAATTTTAATTTTTAAATAATTCTATTAAGTATAAAATATTATTTTAAATTTAAAAGAATAGAGTAAAAAATAATAAATTATTAAATTTATATTAAAGTAGCTCTATTATTATATTATATATAATTTATTCATAAATGATTCCTTCATTTATAAATTAACCTTTTTGTTGTTTAAATATTGATCTTATCATTATCATATATAAATAGTTTATATATTGTAATTGAATTATATTATTTTAATTATGATTAAATTAATCTAGTTAGACTACTAATTTAAAATTATTATTTTAATTAGTTCAAAATTTTTATTCATTTTAAGTAAATTGTATTTTACATTTTTAAAAATTTGAGAAAAATAGCTATCATTATACTATATAAAGAAGTAATTTAATTATGAGTAAAATAATTTTTTTAAATTTTTATATTATTTAACCTTACATAAAAGGATTTTTTACTCTAACTTATTCTTAATTTTTAACTAATTTTAACATGAATGATAACCAAATAATTATTCAAGAACATTGTTCTATTTATTATATTTATTTAGTAGTAGATTCAGAAACTCATACATGCTCGAATTTTATTTTTAAAATTATTTTTAATTTCAATTTAAAATTAATAATCTTATTTTATAAAAATATAATTTTTTTTGCATACATAAATGATGCATATGACTTAAAAAATTTTTAAAGGATCTTAAAATATAAAAATTAATATTAAAATACATTTTAAATATTATTTTGAGATATTTAATCAATTAAAATATGAAAATATAAATAATTTTTAAATAGCTATAATAATGCAATCAAATATATAGTATTTTATATAAAATGACATAGAACTTACAAATTAATTAATATTTATTATATTTTATATTTATTTTAAACATTTTATTTTGTTATCCGGGCAAGCCTAAACCTGATCTGGCTTGATCTGAATTAAAAAAAATTAAGGTCAAGTTGCTATTTTGGAGTACAAAATGATAATTAAGGTTTAAAAGGGTTGGCCATTTTAAACTATTTTATGATTTTTTATTTAAATTTTAATATTAAAAATTAAATATCACACTAATTTTAAAACTATAACCTCATTTTACGATAATGAAGAGATGATATATGAAATTTTTAGTATATTTGCCAATGAAACTCCATAAGGAGAATGATAAAATTATATTAATGTTGGTGACAATAAAAATCATCAAATTTACTTGATGATACTAACAAAGTCTAGTTATTATAGATGTTAATTTTGTGATGTTGATGTTTTTTATTAAACTTAAATTTATCACCGTGTGTATTAATTTAAATTTGGTTTTTTAAGCTTAATGTTATGTGCAAACTGTAATAACTTTTTTGTGCTTTTTGATATATTTTTTAAAATTTTTAAATTAAAAAATGGGAAAAAGATAGGATTGAGGCCTTGAAGGCCAAGTTTAGGCGAACTAAAATGAAGACCCAAGATATAATTGAGCTTAACAAGGCTAGCTTGTTTAGGCCTCAATGCTTCAAGGATCAACTCTACTTGACAGCACTACGAAGTAGCCAAATGTCACATTCTTCATTTGAAAATTAGATAACCTGCCCGCGCATAGGGACACACTGGATAGAAAAATATGAGAAAGCGCCTGCTCGGATACAAAAGATAATCAATTATTTTGGGTAAAACCATGGTTTGGATGAAAAATACCCAAACATTCACATTGCCCATAATCAATCAATTGGCTATTGACCACGTCTCAGTATAAGTTGGGGAAAGGAGCTTCTCAAATTCAATTATACTACTGTGACATTGCTCCTTCATAACTTGTGTGCCATCCTCCTAATTTCTCATGAGATTTAAAGTTCTCTAGTTTCTTTGATAGTATTATTGCTAGCTTGACTAATAAAAGTGACCGATGATCAATAACGTACTATGTCTCTACCATGATGGAAATTGATGAACAGAGAGAGTATAAGTTAAATAATATATTTTACTTGTTAAATAAAATTTAACAAATGTAATAATACTACACACAATCGTTCCCCATGAACAGTAAAAGTATCAGACATGTCAGAAATATTGAATCTCAAAATATAACAAAAGGATTCTCGAGCTCCCTTATTATAGTTTGTTTGGATGTAAAGAGGCAAAGAAGTCAGAAGACAAGTATTTGATTAATAGAATGTGCAGGATACAAGGTCGTAAAAGTTACAAAACTAAAAATGATGCTAAAAACTTTCTGAAAATATAGAGTAAAATGCTAAAAGTATTAATGCATGTCAATAATTGATTGTTTGGTGGAATCCATTCTTCATGCGACCTTCTCTTGCTTCTATAGTGATTCAGTTGAGATAACTGTCCTCGCAAAATTCAGAGTCCATTCGCGAAATATCAAGGATTTAATAACTCGGGCTGTGAGATTTGTGGCATGATGTCCCATATTCCCTTGATGATCTCGTACGTCTATCATGAATCTTAAAGGTTAAGTTAAGCTCATGCGTGGCATGTTTTTCTTATTTACAGCATGTAATTGCCAGCTTGTGTTCACGTAATATCCGTAGACAAGAGTTATGATTTTGTGAGATTCAGAACTTGTTGAAATTGTGGGGTCATGTGAAGTAACAGTGTTGATAATAGTTTCAAGACTCAAGAAATTCAAAGACTTAAGCTGACTTAATCAAATTATTTCATCATGACGCGAACCGCGCTTATTATTATTGAATCTCTTGCCTGGCCTAATACTTCATTCACTTGGCCCATTTTTTGCTATAACCATTGTGTCATTTTGAATAGGCATCGTTTTAAATTTAGCCTAAACAACAACTTTATGAATATTTTGCTTTTCAAACTTTCCTTTATGATAACTTAAACAATCAAAATTGACTTTAACCAAATCATTCAAACATTTTCAATTCTATCAAAATCAATTTAAAAAAAATTCAAATATAATCACATTATAACACATTCAATTATAATCAAAGTTAATTATATTAATTAATTTCTCCACGATCAATTATATCTAATTAAAATTCAAACATATCTAAAAACCGTTCCGAAAAATAACACGGGCACACAATGCTAGCTGGACAAATCATTCCATATCATCAATTACATTCAAACTCGAGCCATGTGCGAATGATCGTTAATTCATTTGAAGCCAACAATTTCAATTAAATTATTTAAAGTTAATACTTTATCACTAGACATATGAAAGTAATCATGGCATGAAATATGTCTGCTGCATTTTTTGATTCAAGAAAACTGATAATTGAATTTGAAAACTGAATTCTGATAGCTTAAAGTACCATCAATAGATGAAATTCATTTATTATAATAGTTCTCATTCTGATCTGTCAGGGCATTATGAAATTTAAATGAGGTTGTCCCTCTTAAGTCTTACTATTACGTGTATATTGTATGCTGGCCAACTTGTACATATTTTTTTACTGTTAAGCATTCAATTATGTTACTGTGAGTCTAATAATTCTTAAACTCAGTGATTACTTTCTCCGTTTCTATATATAAAAAATTTTTAAAATTTTTTTTGCCCCTAAATAAAAGAAATTATTAACATTTTTTAATGAATAGATCATTACACTTTTATTAAATTGGAAAAAAAAAGAAAAGTACTCTCATTAATTTTTTCTGAAAAAAGATATTCATTTTTTAGTTATAATAATTAGAGATAAAATTAGAATGTTGTTATACTTTTAATTAAATAATTAACTTTTATTAATTTATGTGATTTAATTAAAAATATTTTATATATAAAGATGGAAGGAGTGTAATAGGATCAATAGATTTTAAAATTTATTTTGGTTCAAGAAGACAAGCACATCCTTTTCAGGTAAAATGCCAAAAATGGCATTGTCAATATTTTTAAATTAATTTCACTCCTTTCTATATTATTTGAATTGTGTTAGAGATGTTTGAATACAAATTAATGCTGATAGAGTTGCTGATTTTTTTCAGTCGAAAAAACGCTAGCTGACGTTGCAATGAATGAGACATGATTAGATAGCGAAGGTAAAATTCTTTCAACTCCATTACAAAAGTGTTGGCAAGAATCTGACTGCATGATTGAAGGAGTTCTTGGGGTTTGACTTCCCCCAAAAATACTCATCATGAAGAACACAAAAAATAATGCAGGATGACACTGCATATTTGAAGGAATTCCTGAAAGAAGACTCTGATAAAAAAGACTCAAAATGCTGAATACAAAATATGATGCAGTCTAACACTGCACATGCAAAATATAAAGCAGTAGAAATGCTTAGAATTAAAAAAACCAAGACCATAAACTTATTTAGTAATAATGCTCTTCTCTACTCCTACTGCTTGATGACTCTTGGATTCTTGGTGGAGCTGAAAGTTAGTGTACACATTTCACCTATACTTGTCAAATCTAGAGTAGTCTTTGGCAAACATAGAATTCCTTCTCTTGCTATTCTTTTCAGGAGCAGAAAATGACTCTGGTTTAACAGAAGAGGTGAAAACAGAAGCCTGTGTTGAATTCGTTTCATAAAGATAAATCAAATCGGAGTTCCCATACTGATATATTGGGTTAAAGTACTTATTCTAGCATATGAGAGATTAAATTAACACATACCTGTGGTTTGATCACATCAAGGGCAGGATCCTTTGAAACCACAATGAGCAATAATTTTGTAAGACAAATGAATGATGATAAAATATTGTTGGATATATAAAATATGAAGATCACATAATGATACTTGTGCCTTGGAGTATGTAAACTTCTCCAGCATTTTTGGGTCCTCATTGCATTGAGACACACCAATAGAAGATGTTTTTTGACGAATGCTTGACTCATCAATCTTGATTCTCATGTCCATCTCTCTTCTAGCAAGAATATGAAGTGTTATAGGGAAAGATCCTTTCCTTGAATTCTGGAAAAAAAAAAATATAGTATACAACATGAATCCTGTATGAATTGATAGTATCATCAACTTGTCAACCTGACTGATGAAGGATCATTTCTGATTAAATGATTCTGCAAACCTAAGGAAGCAACTCTTGAGTAGTAGTTTCTAACAATTGCAAGCAATACGGTTAAGGGGGAAAAAAAATAGAAGTCCTGCCACTGGAATACATAATAGTGTAGTGGACCTTGAATCTGTTCACAAAGGGCAGGCTCAATAATTGCAATGGATAATATCACCTGATGATAATCGAGTAATAGTAGTTTAGTGTGCAAAAACATAGATGAGACAAAAAATGCATCAGTAAGCTCAAGCTTAACATTTAAAATGTAAGCAAAAGGAGTTCATAGAATTAAGTTCTCCTATGGCAGGATGCTTCGTGATCTGGTCCTCAATAACACGCCTCCTCTTTAAGCTATTTTAAGATTTCCGGATATCTGGGAGTCCACATAATTACAGGAGAAGAATACGTGAAAAAAGGAACATAGAGGATTCAATAAATAAGATAACATTAAACGTGAAAATAACTTTTGTGGCCGTCATATACATATATCTCAAGATAAGATAGACACTTGATCAAATATGAACACAAAATGAATCAATTGGAAAAGATCACACATGATACCTCTGCGTCGTAGACAATAGCGTTCACAGAATCAATGACATATTTGAAGCCCATGTCGTTTTCCCAGAATAAACGAACCAATCAAACACAGATATCACCCTGTAACACGCCTTCCTCTAACTCCCTGAGTGGGGTAATGCGTTCTGAAGCCATGGGAACGCTGCAAAAGAACAACAACCCGAGGGAGTACTAAGGTAAGATTGATAAGGAAGGAAGATAAAAAAAAAAATAACAGCAACCCTTTGGAATTCTAGGAAGATAGAGGATGCAGAACTGAGGAATCAGATGATGAAGAACAGAGCTTGCCCGCTATTGTGTATGAGAGAGCATGAATGCAATGGTTTTAAAATTTGAAGATTACAAACGGAATAGAGACATAGAAAATTATTCCATGACCGGCATTATGTGTGATGGAGTTGTCACGTACTCCACTTGCTGTCATAAGCTACACGAGAAATAAAATCTAATTGTTGATGGATTTATCCCTTGTGAAGGAGCGCACATCAATCTTGAAATGTTCGCTCCTATAGCATGAAACATCGGACTAGATTTTGATGCTCTCACGCTAAGATTGTTGTACCACGAAGTTGGAATTATTTGAATTGAACACTGCAGCTCATTTAATGGAAAGCCGTGCACTAATGTTTTCAAAACCAGACCGGACATTAAACCGAAAAAGCCAGCAGTTCACGGTTCGCATGGTTCAACCGGTTTGACCAATGGTCCAACCGGTAACGTAATAATTAAATTTAAAAAAATTATATATGTATATAATAATTTAAAGATAAGAAATACATATGAAATTGATACTTAACTTAAAAAATTAAATATTTTAAGTTTATCATGATTTAACAAGCCACATGATACAATATAATATTAAATGATTAAAAAAATTAATCATTTTTTTAAAAAAATTTGAAAAACAATAAAAAAGTTTTTTTTTGAACAATCTGACTTTTGAAAACCGGATCCGGTTCCCGGTTTGATTCCGATTCTTGGTCCGACCGCTGGTTCGAAATGACTCAATCCGACTCAACTCTTAAAACAATTTTTTTCTATAAACCAGACCGAAAATCAGATCAATCGATGGTCCAATTGATCTGATTGTCCGATCCAATTCAGTTTTTAAAACAGTGTCGTGTACCTTACCGGTAGATGACAGGGGCCACCAATTAATTCCTTAGATACAGGATCGACCTAGCTTAGCATCTGCTTTGTCAAGTATCACTAGTGGATGATGGGGATCGGATAGCAGGTCATATGTATCTGCCAAATTTGTTTTTCGCGTGTCACAGGGAGAATCACTGTTTGCTACAAGAGATGATTGCACCAGTCCAACTTAACCAAGTGCCTCTAGATCGTGGGAGTAAAAATTTTGGGAACATTGACAAATGTATCTGACTCGGCCCCTTGGCTTACAACAAATGTGAAGGTGGAAGTACGGGATTTTGATGGATTTATGGCCTCAATCAGTCTTTGACCAATTTTCCTTTCCGCGGTCGCTTTTGAAATAATATATTATATTTTAAAAAATAATATACCTAAGTAATTATATATAACCATACTTCTTAATCTATTTAATTCAATCAAGAGGGTGTTATAAAAACGACTAGAGAAGGTGTTATATGAAGAATTTTCGTACGTGCAGAGATGAGTCCAGAAACCAATAGATGGAGGGGGTAAATTGAAAACTACTTAAAATATGTGGACTTACTACAAATTTCTACATCTTTTTGCAGGTAACAAAAATATTCCCAAAAATTTCAAACGGCCAAAGAAACAAGCCCCCTACACGTGTTCCGATAACATAACGCCGCATGTACAGCTTAATGTACATCATCAATGCTAGAGATCGTGTTTAACATTATCTCTGGTTTAATGAACGGAAAAATGGAGGGAGTGAACTCATTTTCCCTTGGTTGGCAAAACTATAATGGAAGGGAAGGGAAGGAAAATATATTCATTAAAATTTTCCTTCTCTTCTCATCTCAAGTCCTGGGATCTATTTGGTTTGAAGAGAGGAGAGCCGAGGGAATAAGAGATAAAACCAAGAATATGAGTCGGATTATACAAGTTGGCCCAAATAACTAATCAAATGGGTTGGGTTGATTGAAAATACAATGGCCTAAATAAAAATGAGTTTTTTTTAGCTCATATTATATAACTCGTGAACTATATGGATTAACTTTGATAGATTAGGGTTAATCCATTTAACCCATATTATTTTTAAACAAATTAAAAAAGAAAATATGAGAAAATTTTGTAGATATAAACCATATTAGACATTATTTATTCAGCTGAATCAATTCATACATGTTGTACAAACATTGGGGGTTAATATTTTGATATATTTAAAATAAATTATGAAAGAATGTTAGATTAAAACCATTATTTAGGTGTATTTTTAAAAATTCATAAAAAATAAAATAAAATTAAATAAATAGGTTGGCAGGTTAGCCCATTCAACCCGCCAACCCTCAAGGGTCGAGTTAGAATTTTTTTTAACTCATACAAAAATGAGTTAAATCCAACTCAACCTACATTTCTTATAATTTATATGATCCAGGTTGGCCCATATTTTCACCTTTAATGGGGGCAAGAGGAGGGGTCTTAATGAAAAGGAGGGATGATATACTTATTTGGCTCAAGAGGGAAGGGAAGGAAAAATAAATATATTAGACAATTTTACCCTTATATAAGTAATAGTATTTTTTTTCCTAATAAAATGTAGGTATGAATATTTTTAATATATAATTATCCATAGTTCATACTTCCTCTATTAAAAAATATAAAACGTTTTTTGAGAAGTTTGATGTTAAAAAATGTAAGACATTTTTAATATTTCAAGGTGTAATCATTGCCTTTTTTTAAAAGTACTTCTATTGATAATGATTTTATATTTATTATAGCGTATTTAATAGGGATAAATATGAAAAGATAAAATTAATTTAAAAATAGGTAATTAATTTATTAGGATAAAATTTGAATAAAAATATCTTATATTTTTTAATAAAAGAAGTATATATATTTCTAATAATATATTTAATAATAATTTATTCACAGTTTATAAATCAAAAGTATGAACAAGCAGTAAGTTCATTAACATAAAAAAAAAACAATAACAAAATGTGACAAAGAAAAAGAATAAATAAAATAAAATAAAAGGAGGAGAATAAAAAATGACAATATAAGTTAGGAGGAAAAATATAACTTGAATAAAGACATACATGACAAGAAAAAGAGAGGAGCATTTTTAGATTATCATGTCATGATAAGGATATATTAATTTAATACAATAAAATTACATCCTTTTCCTCCTAACCCCCTCCCATTCTGAGGGGAGGTAAAAAAAATTTCCTTCCCCTCCCTTTCATTTTTACCAATCAAGCATCACCCTTAAAAATCAAACATGCTCTTAAGGCTCCTCCCAAATTGATGGATTTCTCCACCCCCCCTTACCTCTTCTTCTCCCTCCAACTAAATATAGTTTGAGAAAATTATAAACAAGAAAATTATAAAAAATTATTAAAAGTGTGCTTGGTTGAGAATAGGGTGGAAGGTTGCTGGGTTGGGAAAATTGGAGAGAGAGAAACGTCTTTTTAAAAAAGATTATGTGTATGTTTGGATAACAGAGCAACGCGCGTTTTCAGTCTAGAATTGATTTTTTAAACAAAATCACCCAAACAGCACAAAAACACAGAAATCGATTAAAAAGATAAAACGCGCGTTTTTTCATAATCTCCTCTCACCAGCTTTTTGCCAAAAGTTTGTCAAAAATGTTGGAGAAAATTACAAAGAAAGGCTCAAAAAAAAATTACAAAGAAAGCACATAATTTAATAAAAATAAAATTAAACTCTCTTCTTTTTCTTTTTTTTTTCTTAATAAAATTTAAACTTTGTATATTTAAAAAATTAATATTTGATGTTTAAAAATTAAATTATATAGTAATTTATATAGTTAAAAATTAATTCTGATTAAATTATCCAAACATCTGCAATTATGTTAAAATCAATTTTAAAAAAACAGTATCCAAACAGATTATGTTATAACATAATTAATTATGATTAAAATCTATCACGTAATCAATTATTTTTATAATCTATTATACCCAACTAAAATCCAAACGGACCCTATATACGCATGATAAAGAAACTAAAAATTAATTTATCCAGTTTAAAATATTTTTGCCTGTTAATAACTTAAAAATAACATGCCTCTTTTCGAGTATCAGATATTTTTTCACACATGGATCGATCCGTGACAAACAACGCCAAAAAGGGCTTAATCAATGAATTCTTACATAAAACAAGAAAAACACAGTTTACTTTGAAGGAATCGGTGTTTTTCATTGAGAAGATGCGATGATGCGGATGGATTTGGTGGCTTTAAAAAAACAAAAAAAGATGAATATATATTCGGAACTGTGACCAGAATTGATGATTAAAAAAATTACGTGTTTATGCATTAAAAAAAGAATCCAATCTTAATGCCCTGTTCTGCACGGTCCTCCTATCGTGACTCGGATAATCGGATTAATGAATTCACCGTAACGTGCCACCTCCCACTGCACACGCAGTTTTGTGGGTTTGCGCCTATGCATGTGCGGCATCGTGTTCTTGCTCAGTTGTTCCATGTCCCTTCGCGCGCGCGTTGTGTATATAATTTTCCGTCTATTTAAAAATATAAAATATTTTTTTAAAAATTAAATATTAAAAAATATAAAATTATTTAAATTCTGTGAGATATAATTATTAATTTTTTAAAAATATTTCTATTAATGAATAATTTTATTTTTATTATAGAGTGTTTAATAAGAATAAATATAAAAAATAAAATTAATTTAAAAATAAATAATTATTTTATTAAAAATAAAATTTAATTAAAAATATTTTTTAACTGAGGCAATATATATTTTGGGATTGTGAAAACAAAAGGAAGAAAGAAAAGCTTGCCAGACGCCAGTGGCCATTTGCCAAGAAAAGCCACAGTATGTGAGAGCCGACCAAGCCGTGAAGTCATCATTGATTATTGGTTGTTGCTTTCTTGTCCACTCATGTTCAGCGCTAGACCGCCAGTGAATGCTTTCACACGTAGCTGGTAATGTGCAGAGAATTAAATATTGTTTTATGGCTACTAGCTGGATGTCATTTTGTTCAAGCTCTGTATCTCGGCTGTCTTGAATTAACAGATAGTTACGTGTTGAGCGTAGACCCGATCAGTCAGTCATATCACATCAAAAGAATCAAAACCTTCAAAAGGCAACTTAGCGATTAATTTTTCTACTATTATATCCATGGTTAGTTCATACTGATAAATCATTCCTAGAAAAGCGATTGCAGATTTTGCTGCTTAAATGCTTTGGCAGTTATGGCATGCTCATCGTATGAGTTATGACTTATTCCTCGAAGAATCGGTGTTGTCGTGCTTGTATTGTTTGCATGCAAATTGCAATCTATGCTCTTCAATCCTAGTTCGGTTATTAGATGAGTGGTATATATATGCTGGGTAATTCCGAACACGCTTTAGACACAATAATTTACCCCGTCCCATCCTC
The DNA here is from genome assembly GCF_029017545.1 of Prosopis cineraria. Taxonomy (NCBI): domain Eukaryota; kingdom Viridiplantae; phylum Streptophyta; class Magnoliopsida; order Fabales; family Fabaceae; genus Prosopis; species Prosopis cineraria. Next base: position 4,307,630 of record NW_026555346.1, read on the forward strand.
CTTTTACTAATTTCAGGTGCTTGAAAACTGAGTCCTTAATGTCAGAGCCAACTCGGCTTAATCCATGTTAATTAAATTTTATCGAACGTCTTTATAATTCTGAATGTTTAATTTGGTGGTGCTGTCGGAATCATTAGCTTAATGCCAAAGGACCTCCCTGCTTCCATTGCGTCTAGTCAAACTCTCAATTTTGGTTCCGAGAATGAAAGAATTAAGAGCAACGGCCAGGTCATATTATTATTATATTGCTGTCGCGATTGGGTAACCGTTCAAAAAATTTCGAATTAAAAGTGTCGTCCAGATTCCACTAGTTTTGTTCACTCAAATATTCTCGTGGTTCATCATCACCGTGGTCTATGAATTGATTTGCGGTCCGACCTCCATCGACGACACACCGTCTGACTCTAAAACATCTTGGCTCGGGGCGGGCACGGGTCGGTCCACCCAATGGACCAACACTGTGAGCTGATAGCGTTAGGTCTGCTAGCTGGGGAGTAGCAAGAACAGAACAAAAAAGTGCAAATAAGGTGGGACCTACCACCATGTGCATATAATGTGATTAGTAGGCCGCCTCTCGTTAGCATTTTATTTTTTTCTTAGGAGCATGAAGTTACGGCAAGAGCGAAGTGTTTCCACTTTCCACACTACAACGTTCGATTGTTTAGCCTGGCAATGATATTATTTAATTAATTTAATTTAATTAATAAATTAAGTATAAACTTCTAGAAACTACCCATCGCTCAGCCACTTCAGAAAATCCCGTTGCTTTTCTTACTTTCACTGCTACTCGAAGTGTAAACCAGGTGCGCTTTATTTTTGGACCGCTCCGAGCCCGCTCGGTTAGAGTGCCTTCTTTCCTTTTTTTTTTATTTTTTTATTTTTGGCCAAAAGTGCCTTCTTCCCTTCATCATCTTGGTAAAGAGACGACTTTCCATTATAAAATAAGAGGGAGAGAAGAGAACTTTCCTTCTTTTTTCTACTGTGGGGCGCGGATTTGCGATGGAATCGCCCATCGGGCACGTCATTCCCTCAGAGAGAACACGTTGTCGTTTCATTTGGCAAAAATGCCCAACTGCCACGTGCCTAGAACCTAGAGTGTGAGTTGGGTTCTATGAATTGGCTGGAAATATGAAGTAATTTGGATTGAAAAAAAAATGACCCATATAAAAATAAGTTTTTATTTTTAACCCAACCTAGATAACACGTGAACCATATAAAATAACCTTAATGGATTAAGGTTGATTATTTAACTTATATTCTATTTTTTTAAAAAAAAGTGAGGAATACAAAAAATTCATGACCTTTGACAAATTGATAGGCATATCTTGATTGACTCAGTTCATATATTATATACAAATATTATAGATTAACACGTAGGTGTATTCAGAATAAATCATGACGTGTCTCTCTTCATCCCTTGCCGCTACAAATCTTACTTCAAATCATGGTATATTTTCGTCATATCGAGATGGATAGTGTATTTATTTCTATAAGCTTTCTCCAAAAGGATATTCCTCAGCCTTAGATTGTTGGGTATACAAACTCTCCCCTCATACCTCAACAACATGCCATTAGAAATAAAGAAATCCAAGGCCTTATTTGCTTCTACTTCCTTCCTTATGCCTTATAAGTAATTGTTAATTGTTACGCTACTCTGATGTCATCTCAAAACCAACTCTCAAAGTCAGCTACTTAGAATGCGGCAAATTGATGTTCAATTGCGTTCGCTAGAACATTATAGAAATTGTTCCACAATCAGTGTTCATGTACTATTAAGTACATTGCATAGATGGTCTTCCTACTTAGATTGTCATCTACCACGTTAGCTTTATTTGGATGATAATGTAACTCGAAGTCATGATCTTTTAAAAATTCCATCCATCTTCTTCATCTCATGTTCAATTCCTTCTTATCAAACAAGTCCTCAAGGCTTTTGTGATCACTGTAGGTATTGAACTTAGATCCATATAGATGATGCCTCCATATCTTTAAGCTAAACACAACTGCTGCCAATTATAAGTTATGTGTAAGGCATTTTGTCTATATGGCCTTTGTTTTCATCGAAAAGTATGAGACTACTCGTTTGTTTTGCATCAATACACATCTTAGTCCCTTCAAAAAAGTATCATTGTACAAAGTGTATGATATTGCCAGGTTAAAAATAGTTAACATTGGAATAATGGTTAATCTCTTCTTCAACTCTTGAAAAGCGACTCCATACTTGTCAGTCTAGGTAAATGATTCATCCTTCTTGGTTAACTTGGTCAAGGGCATCACAATTTATGAAAATCCCTTAATAAAATGGCGGTGGTGACAGGCTAAACCTAAGAAACTCCATATTTTTGTCATTGACTTAGGCTGTTCCCACTTTATCATTGCATCAATCCTACTTGGATCCACTGTTACCCTATCTTTTGATATAATGTGGCCTAAAAATTTTACTTCTTAGAGCCAACCTCACGCTTGCTCGACTTAGCATAGAGCTTGTGTTTCCTCAAAACTTGTAGGATAGTCTTCAAGTGCTCAGCATGAGCGTCCTCATCCTTCAAATAAATAAGGATACCATCGATAGACACCACCATGGACTTATCTAGATAAAGCCTAAATATCCTATTTATGTAATCTATAAACACTACAGGGGCATTTGTAAGCCCAAACGACATCACTATAAATTCATAGTGCCCATGTTTGATTTGAAAGGTGGTCTTAGGAATATCCTTTGCTCTAACCCTCAACCGATGATACCCTAATTTTATGTCAACCTTTGAAAATATCGCCAACCCCACCAACTGATCAAGTAGATCATCAATCATTGAAAGTAGATATTTGTTATTGATAATTACCTTATTTAACTGTCGGTAGTCGATATAAATTTGAAAGTTTCCATCTTTTTTTCTTACAAATAGAACCAGTGAACCTCAATGTGAAATGCTTGGTTGAATGAAACCCTTCTCGAGTAGCTCTTCAATTTCCCTTTCTAACTTAGCCAATTCCAAGGGAGATATTCGATAAGGAGTCTTAAAAATTGGCCTTATGTCGAGTATTAGCTCGATCGAGAACTCCACCTTACATTCTTAAGGCAAGCCGTAGATCTTATCTGGAAACACGTCGGGAAAATCCTTTATGATTGGAACGTTCTTCACCCCTTCATCCAATTCATCTTGAATAAAAAGGAATACCATAAAAACCTAACACCCTTTCTTCACATGTTTATCAACTTGTGCCACTGATAGGAAAATTCATTCTTGGTTCTCTAATGAAGTCATGCACAAAGCAAATAAGGACACATTCCCTTCTCTGCAGTCTATAATAGCTCCATTTGCCAACATCTAACTCATCCTCATAATTAAATCCACGTCTTTTAATGGTAAGACAATTAGATCTATAGTCATTTTCTTATCCTTAAACTTGACCACTGAGTTAAGGCATTCCTTAACAGTCCTTACGTTAAAGCCACATTAACTTGATCCACTGTAGTAATGCTAACTAGCATCCATTCCAAGATATTATTGAGTAGGTAAAAGCATTGTGTTGAGAAAGTGGCATGTCACGATTAACTTCATATTTAGGGAGGCAAATTTTTGTGCTTATTACTTAGCTAGGAATGCTTCATTTTGTTTTGGTGGCCGATATATCTTCAATCACCTATCCTCTTATTGCATCGAGGTGGAAGATGACGATAGAAATTTCTCTTTAGTTTATACTTAGTACTTTTATGCTTATCTTAACATTCGTTATTCAAAGGAAAAAAGAAACACTTGAAACTTTAAAACTAAAATGCATATTTTTTTCCAACCATGTTCAAACCTAAAATTCTGGTTAGTAAAGAAGTAACATGCATCTACTTTTTAACCAACTTTAATTTAATTTTGTCTAGCCTCAATCTTTCTAAGAATCAAGTTTGCCAAATCAGTTTCACTTGAAAGTAAAATCCAAACACATCTTGTGTGTGTGTGTGTGTGTGTATTTCTCTATTATTAAAATAAATTTTCTCTCCCACTAAAATGCTCCTGTTGTGCTATTTACAACCTGTCGATTGATGAAATTTGGCAATTATTTCTATTGGAAACAAATCTAACAAAATTAGTCAAAGGTCGAAATGTATTTTTGGAAGAATTTTAAATAAGGACTGACATAATTACCAGTGACTCTCAAAAATGTTAAAATTTCAGTTCAATTTAAAGAATGAAAGTAAAGTTAATTTTAATTGTGAAAAAATTAAAATTTCACTTGCTCATTCCGTTAAAAAATGAAAGATATTTTTTGAGGAGTTGAATGTTAAAAAATGTAAGGCATTTTTAGTCTTTCGAGGTGCAATCATTATCCTTTTTAAAAATATCACTATTAATGAATGACTTTATATTTATCATAGAGTGTTTAATAAGGATAAATATAGAAAAATATGGTTAGTTTGAAAGTATGTAATTATTTTATTGGGAGTAACGCTCAATTAAAAATGTCTTATATTTTAAACAAAGAAAGTATTTGTTATGCAGAATATTAGTTATTAATTTTCTTACTTCACTTGCTAATTTACTAACATCACTTGTAAATTACATTTGTTTGTCGGATAAGCAGTAACATTAATTGTTAATTTACCAACATTAATTATAAATTATAAGATCCATCATTAATTTACAACTAATATTAATAAATTACAAAATTTATCAATAATTTATAACTGATGTTAGTAAATTAATAAATAAAGCTAGTAATTTAATAATTGATATTATTGTTAATGATTGAACAATTGATATTAAGTTTTATTTTCTTATTAACATGTCAAGCAACTTATATTAATAAATTAATAAATAAAATAAAATAATTAATAATTAATAATTTTGTATAATGATTAAATAATTTTTTAATCTCTTTACATTTCAAATTATTTATACTTTTATCCTTATATTGAAGTAAAATTTAAAAATTTTTAGGACTCACTAATAATCATGTTACATTCCTGAACTTTATTTAAAATTCTCCCTATATGATTTGCCCTTCAACAAAAATGAGCATATTCCGCAGAGGGAACGGAAAGTGAACTGAAAATCCACCAAGAGGCCTGCCTGCAGAGGTGCTTCTGTGGGTCTCTCCTTAGAGAGCTGAACGAACAAGTAAGAAAGCTTTCTGAGGAAGCAAACCCTTCTTTCTCTCTCCCCAAATTTCCCATTGTTTGTGTTCCAGCGTTCGTAAGCTGATTAAATCTCAAAACTTTGCTCTGACGTTGCTTCTATTTGCTTCTCTCTGCGTTGAAACCCCTTACTTCAATTCACATGTGAAGCATTGTTATTTAGCCCAAGCTTCACAGTTTATATACGTTTGCTTGAGGGTCGAGGTTGTGAATTTGGAGCGAAGGTTATCTAGGCTTGGTAGCTCGACCAGGCGAAGGCTCAGCCGCGACCATGTTTACTGAAGGACTTGACAGGAGTGCAATTCGATGGGTTCGAGAGGTCAGCTTCATTGACTTGTTTCTACCTTTTCCCTTTCTCCCCACATTCCATTGTAAGGGATAGACATCGATCTTCACACATTCCCCTTGCTATTGCATCACATTTTGGATTTCTGAATAATGGCACGTGTTTTTGTAAATGTATACTGATCTCTCTAAGTTCTGATTTTGTTGTTGTCCAGAAGGAAGTTCCGTTCTCTCATTCAAGTTTAAGATCCCGAATTGATCCTGTTGGCGGGACAAATAGCAGTGGCGCTAGAGGATTCGGGTTACCACCACCAGCAAAATTCAGAAGTGGTCATCTTCCTGCGAATGCGATTCCTGGCGGGGTCGATGATAGTGGTACTTATTCTGATAATGGTGCCAGTGACTCGGAAGAGGAAGTTTATGGTGGCAGATATTCACTGGATTCGTCTCCCCAAGACCACAGAGTCCCCAATGGTGCCGGTCACAGATACAGGAATTTCACGCAAGGGCAATCTCCATGCGGTAGTGACAATACGTTCTCTGAGGTGAGTTCCTCGAGGGAAACAGCGGTTAGAAGACCTGGCGCTGCGAGAAATCCCCAGATGCGGGTAACTAGGAATGCAATGCAGGGCAATTTTACGGAGGACGAATCATCAGATTCTGCTGCGAGCTCGGAATTCTCAACTTCACCGACAGGAAGCGTCAATGGTACTTTATCAAAGACAAGAACTTATCTTGCAGAGGGGTATACTTCTAGTGTGCCTTCAAGGATTAATGTGAACCATGCTACTGAAAAGGTATGTAACATGCTAATATAATCAAATCAAGTGCATGGCTGTAACGTGTTATATTATATGATTACATTTTTAACGTCCAAAATTAGGCACAGGGTTACAGTGTAAATTTCATCTATCTGTTTTGTATGATTGCCAATTGTGTTGTTGAAGCTTCTTTATATTTTGCTTGAAGATCAAGGACTTGTATAATGGTGAGTATAATCATAAATGATTTTCTATGGGCAACTTTCACTAAAAAATAGAAAAGAAAGACAAAAAGAAATTAAAGAAAGTCGAGCGCTAAATGCTCATTCAGGCATAATTGCAATCTCTGAAAGTGCTTTAAGAATTTTCTCTTCTTTAGCTTCTAAGCTCCTACCTTCTACCCTCTACAAGTATAAGTTCTCTTATAATGGAAATTGACCTAAACTCGTGATTCCTATATGAATATTCTTAGAATGGAAGATTGACTGGTGATGATGATGAAGATGAGGTTGAAGACATTCCCAGTGCCCCACCATTTTGCAGTTCTGATCAAGAAATCAAGCAAATGTCTGTGAAAATTGCAGCTTCTAGAGTTCATGCAGTTCCTCATTCGGCAGATTCACAAGGGTTTTCTTTTGGAAATGAATCAAGCCCTTTCAGATCTATGTCTAAGGATAAGATAGAGAACAATAAAAGAAATGAGAATCCTGACCAATTTGTCAGGTTTGTGTACTTGACGAGAACAAGCATGTCTCAAGGCTCTTCCTTTTATCTCATACAAAATGCATTGACTTTCTAGTCACACAACATATGCAAACTTTATACACTCAGTATCAACTTATTTTGAAGTGTATATGCTACAGAACTACTGCTGGTTTGGAGGCTGTTGCATCTTCAAGTTCATACCCTGCTCGTGTTCCAACCTTTCATGCAAGGTATCGTTTATGTTAATTGCGCTGATGATTGAGGGAAGTATTCTTCTGGTTTATATTCATTAATTATGTGCTTATGTAAATGCATTTCAGCGCCCTTGGGCCATGGCATGCTGTTATAACCTATGATGCTTGTGTGCGTCTTTGTCTTCATGCTTGGGCTATGCAATGCATAGAAGCTCCTATGTTTCTAGAAAATGAATGTGCGTTACTAAGGGATGCATTTGGGTGAGTTTGAACTCTTCCTCTTAACGTCATTGATTCTGTTATGCAAAGATGAACCTTGCTTTATTCTGCTTTTTTGTCCTTGGAGAGGATAAACCCATATGTATAACTCTTCTGGCTTTGATGTGGAGAGCATCCATCTGAGCTTATGAGATTCCAAAATAGATAAAAACTAATTATTCTCATGGATTCATAATTCTATAAGAAGCAATCTTATGTTAATTCTGGTCTGAAAATTGCTGAAACCAAACAACTGTAGCCATGGTTCTGGCTTATAGTCTCGAATTCTCATTTATGTGCTGTTGTTTCTCCACCCTCATTATATTTTTTGAATTGTAGATTGCGGCAGGTCCTATTGCAGTCAGAGGATGAACTAATGGTGAAACAAAATTCAGGGCTATCCAGTGAGGGTTTTGCACCAAAACATAAAAAACTCATTGGAAAGATGAAAGTGCAAGGTTGATTTTTATGACAGCTTTGACTATTCAATAATCTAATTTCTTGATATAAAATCTTTGTTGATATTGTTTTACTGTGCAGTACGTAAAGTCAAACCAGGCCTGGAACCTCCTTCTGGCTGTAGCATCTCATCTTTAAGGACACCTTCAATTAAAATGGAGTCTGTGCGACAATATTTTACCAGCCTGCAGTCTACAGTCTCTTCTGGATGGCAATCCCTCAGAAAAGTTCGATTCGCCCCACGTGTGCCGGCGAATGGTTCCTTTGCACAGCAAAGTTTGGCATATGCACGTGCCAGCACCCGATATATACAGCAGGTTTCTGGACTCCTGAAAGCCGGTGCTAAAACTCTTCGGAACTCTCCATCATCATATGAAGTTGCGCAAGGTATGTGAAGATGCTATTTTTTATGCATTGTTTTGCAGCCCATCAAGATTTCTTTATAACGTGTGCATTTTTTACTCCTACGGGTGCTGATTCCAATATTTGATATCTTATACTGTCCTGCTGCCCTAGTCTCACTAGATAGTTGCTCGGGTTGTAAAATGTTGCAGTTGATTGAGTGAAAATGGAGTACTGTTGGAGAAATTCCTTCCTTTTTTAATATAGTAATTATGACCCTATAAACTTTGTACGCGATCATGTGCTTGACACAAGGATGCATTACCTTTGTTGAGTTTGTGCCTCTTTGTAATTATTGAACTTGGCTGCTGCCCTTCACTCTTTCTTACGAGCTTCTTTTAATTCTTAGAATTGAGAGTCAAAGGAGCAAGAAATTTAGAATGACATCAGGTGCTTAATACCTAAGCTGCCAACTTATTTTATGTGGGGAATAGATTGTACAAGTATTGAATTTTGTGTTTGTGTATATATATGTCTATCTGAAATATTACTATTATTTGAATGTGTCAAAGAACCATATGGGCAACTAAGTATTACTTTTGTTCTAAATGATTCACTTTGGAGTTTCTGATTTTTCCAAATAAATATTACTTTTGAATTTCAACAAAGCTTTTATCATTTCCCCCCTATTTCCCCTTTATTTTTATCTCTCCACTAATGAAGAAAGTATTCAAGATAGTGCTATCTATTTATTTTCTTGCTTTGTGTGAAAACCCCAAGGAGATAAACATTATGGAATGGGGGGAGTAGTTTCAAAGTGCAAATTTCATGAATAATATTTCATTGTTGTTCCTTCAGAGCAGCATATGATTTCCCAAAAGTAAAATTGGAGCTATTTTCTTTTGGTGTAGTACGGAAAGCTTTTGATGCATTTTGCACCCTTACCATTGTTTCCTCTCAATTTCACTACAAGCGAAAGTTTTGATGCTTTTTGATTTTTTTTTGTGGAGAATTAATTTTCTTGTTAATTTTTCTTTTATTTCATATTTTCCAGTAACAAACATAACAATTTCTTTGGTGTTTCAGAAGTCTTCACTCTTTAATTCATTTCTATGCGCTTGCATGTTTATTGTCTGCATTCGTGAACTACATCGTCTCGTAATAGCTGTGAATTCCTTCGTGCTCCATTCTCATTTTTTTCTTATAAAGTATTAATCTGTTGTTTATCCTTTACTATATAAACTTTTCTGCCTATTATGTGTCCAGAAACATACTCATGTTTGTTAAGACTTAAAAGCATGGTTGAAGAAGATGCCATCAGGATGCAGCCTGGGTCATGTGAAACCCACATGTTGTAAGTATTGTTTCGTAGTCTTTTATGACTGTACTTTCTGAACAAACTGCCGAGTACTCTACAGTTTTCCAGATAGCCTAGGAGATGATCTGCTTGTTGAAGTCCAAGATTCCAAGGGGAAGCATTTTGGCTGTGTTCTTGTCCAAGTGGCTAATGTCGCTGATGACCCGGTAATATTTTCTATTGCATTTTCTTTTTAGAGGTGTTATTTGTGTGTGTCTTGGGAATAGAGAAGCAAATAATAGAATAAATGAAAAATGAGTGAAGGCTCAGATGATCCTGACGACAATCTCTGAATTACATGGTGATAGATTCTGTTACACTTGCATGGCATGTGTAGTAACACAAATAAATAATTGGCACATGCTGAATCAAGCACGCCACCTGTGCATTTCAGAAACCCAAAATGCATAAATACCCTTTGCCTGCAAGCACACTTACAATGCATATTTGAATGATGATGATTATGCTACAAGTCATGAGCAATGTGAATGCAGGCTGACAAATTACGCTGGTGGAACATTTATCACGGGCAAGAGCACAACCTTGTGGGCAAGATACAACTTTATATAAATTATTCAACAAGTTCTGATGACAATAGTCATCCCAAGGTTAGTCACTATTAATATAAGCAGAGTTTATGAGCTGTTTGCCTTAAACAGTTAAACCATGATCTTACTATCAAATGTGTGAAATAGATGTGCGATTTACCTCATTTTATTTAGTTGCCATGAAATAGGAAGCAAGAAACTGTTTAAAGTTAAAAGGTGCTGTTATCTCCCAGTAGTTTCCTTGGGCTTCTGATATATTCTTTTTGTTAAGTACTGTTAGAAGCTGTGATAAGATTTTTTCAACTAAAGTTACTGGAGACGCGCTATCTTTTTGCAGACTGTCAAAAAGATATTATAAAGTATTAAATGCAATTTTCAGATCCTCCTAAATACCACCTTCCTCTTCTACTATCCCCAGCAGAAATCTGGACAAGAAAAGCATTTGAGATATATCCTTGTAGTCTTAGCAACTACCACATGAGTGCACAGAAATGGTTTATTAAGTAGTAAAAAAAAAAAAGAAAAAAGAAAAAAAGACTTTATTAACCATTTGATTTTAGAGTTTTTGACTAAATGATATCTTATTATGTAAATTATGAGTTTCTTATTGTACTTTACCTGAAGCAGTTACACTGTTGTCTCTTTCTTGTGATCATAGTGTGGCTCTGTGGCAGAAACGGTGGCATATGACTTAGTTTTGGAAGTTGCCATGAAAGTTCAAGGCTTTCAACAGAGGAACCTAACGTTACATGGTCCATGGAAATGGCTTTTAACAGAATTCGCATCATATTATGGGGTGTCTGAGATGTATACCAGGTTAAGGTAATCTGATGTTAATTTGCTGATTTTCTCTTGAATACTAGAAATACTAAATTTAATGAATTTTCTCTTTGATAATTTTCCTTATTCATTACTTGTGTTGCTCCTCATTTTCTATCCAATTAGGTACCTATCTTATGTAATGGATGTGGCTACTCCAACAGCTGACTGCCTCAACTTGGTTTATGATTTGCTATCACCTGTTATTATGAAGGGCAACGGCAAGTTTTCTTTGAGCCACCAGGAGGTACTATTGAAATGTCCGAGTCAAGTGATGTAACTTTAAGACTGTGTGCTCTGCTTTCATAGTGTTTTATTTTTTGGATAATGCTCTGGTAACATGAGCAACTATTCAGTTAATACTTTTGAGCGCTGTCTGGCCTAACATAGTGTGAATTTGGCTTATTTTGATCAGAACCGAATACTTGGAGAGACTAAGGATCAAATTGAACAGATACTCACTCTTCTTTTTGAGAATTACAAGTCACTCGATGAATCATCTTTTTCTGGTATCTCAGAGGTTTTCAGACCTGTGTCTGGTGTCGCAGCACCTGCACTGGAGCCTGCTGTCAAACTCTACAAACTTCTTCATGATATATTATCTCCTGAGGCTCAAACAGCTTTCTGTCACTATTTTCAGGTTAGTGAAACTTGAGATTATCATCATGATGCTTGCTAAGTATATGAACGTATTTGCTTCACTCACTACTGGTAACCCCCTAGGTTGCTGCAAAAAAGAGGTCCAGAAGGTTCCTGACTGAAACAGATGAGTATGTTTCAAACAATAATGAAGGCAATCTAATGGACAGTGTGTCCACACATACTGCTTACCAGAAAATGAAAACCCTCTGCGTAAATCTTAGAAACGAGATCTTTGCTGACATCCAGATTCTGAATCAAAATATACTTCCCAGGTATTAGTTATTTCTCACGTCATCTTTTCTGTTTTTTAAGTAGTTGGAAATTTGGTTCACATTCATGTCTATTTGTGACGCACCTGTGTAATTTTATGATAAAAAATGCTGAAATATTAAAAAATAACCAAATCAGTTTATTGCCCTGAAGAATGTGGAATAAGCTGTTTTTCTGTCTTGTCGAGATATATCTGTGGTGAACTGTCTTTTCTTGTCAAATTCAGATTGAGTCTTCATTGTCATTTGATTCTTGGTTTGCAAGCTTATGTTACTAGTGTTCAGAACTAAATTTCATCTTAGTAAATACTCTTTGATGCACCACGACCACCCCCCTCCTCGTACCACTATAAAAATACCTAATGCAGTTACTGTTAATCATCAACACACCCTTTCTTTAATGGAAATTTCAATTTTTGAGTGTATCATTTAAATGAGTGTCTCATTAACTGGGGTGATGATAAAGCAGCATGCTATTCCTTCTTACCAAGTACACCGTTCAAGTCTTCATCAGTGAATACTCGTTTTTGAGACTGAATGAAGGCATAATCACCATTCATGTGAACTTTAACAGAGGCAGAGGTAGCAGTACTGCAGTAGTCTTATCTGTTCGGGAAACAAGACAAGTAAATAGCAATGAATTAGGTTGTAGTTGATATCATTCTGATAAGACCCCATCACTGGTCAATGTCAAAACTTTAAAAAGGAGACATGAAAAGAATAGAAAAGTGACAGCAAAAATGGGACTGTTAAAAATGGGACTGTTGGTACCAAAGTGAGGAGAGTTCTGGCCTCTAGAATGGTAGATCAGGGGTGGAGAAGATCACGTTTTCTTCATCATTTTATCTTTCTACCTTAATTTGTATTTGTGAGAGGCTTGTGTTTGTGTTGCTGTTAAAGAGGGTGTATTTTATGATGTTTCCTGTACTCCGTAATTGTCATCTGAATGTAGTTTCAGTTCTTATTTTGCTTGTAATCTCTCTCTATTATTCAGCAGTAGTAATTTTTAGTTACATTTGGAGTGTATTTTCTGGTTTTCCTTGTTTTTAAGCTTAATAGAGTAGAGGGTTCCATCACATTCTTAAAGGCTTAGAAAGCAATAGAAGAGAAGATGGTTTTATTATTTTAACTCAAAAATTTGATGGATTTAATTACAATAATTGCAATTCTTGGTGTTTTATCTAATATTTATTTTTTTGGGACGTTACTTTGATATTATACACTATCTAGTGAGATAAGACTTGTTATTTACTTTAATATTATGATAAGTTAATTGGCGTTAAGAGATGTTTCATTTACAGTGGAATTATTCTCTATTACTCTTCACCAAGAAGCATTTGAAGCACTTATATCTCGTGTGCATGCATTTCACTCTACGGGATTGTGAAGCAATTAATGTCAATCAAAGGTTCTAAAACTGTTTTTTTTTTCTCCATATATTTTTGCAGCTTTGTGGACCTACCAAATCTTTCTGCATCCATATACAGCACTGAACTTTGCAATCGATTACATGATTTCCTCATTGCTTGTCCACCAGCAGGCCCTTCAACACATGTAGCAGAACTTGTTATTGCAACATCAGATTTTCAAAGGGATCTTATCAGCTGGAATCTTAGGTAATCGTTGATGCTTAGAGTATATATGGCCCTATTTATGTTGGCAATCAACTTTGCTGTAACTCTGAATAATATTAACACCCTCCCCCCATCTAAAATTCTTTATCAATCCTATCAAAGGCGGTGTTGATGCTTAGAATATATATAGCCCCATTTATGTTGGCAATCAAATTTCTGTAACTCTGAATAATATTAACTTTTCCCCCAATTTCTTTCTCAGTCCTGTCAAAGGCGGAGTAGACGCGAAAGAATTGTTCCACTTATACATTCTTGTCTGGATCCAAGATAAACGCTTATCTTTGCTTGAGTCATGCAAACTGGATAAGGTACATTAATTTTAATGTACTGCTATTGCATGATACTCCTAGATTTATATCTTGTATGAAAGATGATTTGAAATTGATCATGTATCTGACTGCTCTCTCCAGTAGTATAATCTGTACACCAAATCTATTGTCTAAAAGCATCATTTTTGCCAGGTGAAATGGTCAGGAGTCAGAACACAACATTCTACTACTCCTTTTATTGATGACATGTACGAACGGCTGAAAGAAACATTGACAGACTATGAAGTCATCATTAGCCGCTGGCCAGAATATACCTTGGTTCTAGAGAATGTATGTCAGTAGGGATCTTCATCTTTTCTATCTCGTCATTCTTTCTAATATCTGGCTCTGCTACAAATTTGAACTTTGTAATAGATCTTACTTGCATCCTTTTTCAACTGTGTCCTTAAAATTATACTGTTAATCAACCCTACGCTATATTACTAAAGATATTTTGTTACATCAGTAATCACTGTTTGTCATCTTCCTTGGCAACTGTATTATTTTCTGGATAATTCTTCGCTCAGGGAGGTGTTAAGGGTAAGGAGGCTCTTAGTGCTAGATAGTAGATCCAACTATATCCTGGTATGCACTGGGGTTTTTAGTAGATTTTAACTATTTTTCAACATCCGTCCCCACAACCATCTTTTTGTTGTCTCTCCTTCATGTCTCCAAAGTCCAAACACACATATTGAGGGTTATGTGTGTTGTGTTATCATTGAGGCACTGTTATTCTTTTTTTTAACCCCAAAAAGAAAAAAAGTTTGTTCTAGAAATTTGTATTTTTTTTTTTAATAAACTCAAAAAAGAACTGAGAATGTGCAAGTTGTAATTGGGCTCCTAATTTTTTGGCATGTGTCAACAGGCCATTGCTGATATTGAAAAAGCCATTGTGGAAGCTTTAGACAAACAGTACGCAGATGTACTGTCTCCAATCAAGGAAAACATCATCCCTAAGAAATTTGGGCTCAAGTATGTGCAGAAGCTTACTAAGCGATCTGCATCCTCTTATATTGTTCCTGATGAGGTTAGTGGAACTTCTGTAGTGTTCTTCTAGACATGTACTTTATTATTCAAACTGTTGTTGCTTCTTTCAGCTTGGAATTCTTTTGAATTCCATGAAGAGAATGCTGGATGTCTTGCGTCCCAGGGTGGAATCACATTTCAAGTCATGGGGTTCGTGCATACCAAATGTTGGAAACATAGCACCTGGTGAGAGACTCAGTGAAGTGACAGTGATGCTGAGAGCAAAGTTCAGGAACTATGTGCAGGCTATTGTGGAGAAACTTGCTGAGAATGTGAGTATCATGCTATAAATAAGGAAAATCTTAGTCTGTTATAAATTTATGATATGATGATTTTGATAAACTCAATAATAGAGATCTTGCTGGGACATGGAACGTGAGACCTATGAAGTGGCAGGCATGATGAGCTTCACTTTTTCTAAATTTCTGATAAAACCTTTCCAGTTTATGTAAGCAGGGCAGCAATGCATTCAATGTTTTCGTGCCATCATCTAGTTGTTTATACCCAATATAAAACCTATTTTAATTGAATTGTAGAAAATTACTCTTTGCATATAACTAGCATATCTCTTACTAAATTCCTAGCGGCATCAAATTGACCATGTAATCTCTGATACCTTGAAGTTGCTTTTTTCTACATCCACAGTTCAAGATATTTCATTCTCGTTTCACTGATTCTTCTAAAATAACGTTAGTCAAGTCATGTTTGTGTCCTTACTATTCATGATGCATCTTTTATACCCAGACAAAGTTACAGAATGCCACAAAATTGAAAAAGGTTCTTCAAGAGTCAAAGGAAACTCTGGTAGAATCTGATCTAAGAGTAAGAATGCAGCCATTGAAAGACCAGTTGGTTAATACCATAAGTCATGTTCACAGTATTTTTGAGACCCAGGTCTTCATTGCCATCTGTCGAGGTTATTGGGACCGTATGGGACAGGTAAGTTCCCTTGTATATTTGACTTCCTCACCTTTTTGAAATTGCAGATTTCAGGCTGTTAATTGTTCAGTATCAATGCCCTTGGTTTACATCTTGTTTCAACAGGAAATTTTAAGCTTCTTGGAGAACAGAAAAGAGAATAAATCATGGTACAAAGGCTCAAGGGTTGCAGTATCTGTGAGTACAGCGATCCATTTAACCAGCAACTAGTATGTTATTTGTTTGTATAAAGTGTATAGAAGACAATGTGATGGAACCCTGCTGTTCAACACACAAAAATGCAGAAATAGCAATAATAGGACAACCAACAGATCAAGGGAAATGTTAAAGTTTGATATTAATAATTCTAGAAGATTAAATCAGTGTTACAAAAATACTTCACTGATTCAGAACAAACCTTATTTCCTACAACAACCAAAATATTCAACAAAACAGTAACAATGCAATGTTATCAAGCATGCCCTCTAGTTTTCGAGAGCTAGTCTCCTCTCTCATTTACAATCAAAATATGACCTACCTTCCAAAAGACACTAGCGACTGCTATAATCCCAAAAGTACCTTGCACAGTCTCCAACATCATTTTCTGCTAAGATAGGCCTAACCCCTGCCCCCCAAGCCCACTCTAAGTCTGAATAGCTTTCCTCTTACGGGTAAGAATAGCAAAATCAACATTCAGCCCCTCCTAGAGGTGTTGTTCCTTCTTCTTGTATTTTCCTATTTCTCCTCTTACAGGTTTGTAGCTTCCTATTTCTGCTCTTACAGGTTTTTGCAGCAAAAGAGATTCCATCACAGTGCTGTTTGCCTTTTATGGGATTTGTTTGTTTTATTAAAGAATACAAAATTTTAGTGGTTTCTGTCCATGTTTATCCGACTCATCTACCCAAAAAGAGGTTTCTATTTATAGGTTTATTTGTTTATGAAGACTGCTTTACCTAACCTCATTGTCATTACCAGATCAAAAGATCAGAAACTGTGTTCTTGCTGGATCCACTTCACTAGATGCTTCTAGTGGTACTTCTAGAAATGTGGCTTAAGAGAATCTTGTATTAGCATTGTAGTGATTAAATTTGGGTAACATGAATGGTGCCAATGTAGGGTTTTCTGACTTCTGGCATATAAGCAAAGCTGTCATGTTGGATAATTCAATGAGTGGGGATCCGATGATTTAATTGTGAAGATTCCGTTTTCTCAGCTGTGTTTCACTTTCCACGTATTGTAGGCTGTTACATACCATCTGATCTCTGACCTGAAGATTTCTGTGCAGATTCTGGACGATGCCTTTGCCTCACAGATGCAGCAGCTTCTGGGAAACACATTGCAAGAGAAAGACCTAGAACCGCCTAGGTCTATCATGGAAGTTCGTTCTATGCTCTGCAAAGATGCTCCCAATCCTAAGGATAATTCTTTCTACTATTAGGCTTATACCTGTACATAAAAGGTGGTTAATACGCGATGATAACAGCTTCAGAGATGATTTAGTTACAGAACTAGTAGATGATAAACGCCAGCATTACCTTTGCTTGTTGGCTTGGTAGATTGTTGATAGAAAAGCTCGATTTTGTTAGGAGGGCACAAATACTGAATTTATAGTAGCGAGGGGGTTGTCATCAATTTTGTAGGCTAACTAGCAACTTGGCTGCTCCTGGAAAGATTAATATATTCCCCACGTGGGATCTTTCGTTGTCAATCTATATTACAATTGATACAGTTATGTTATCCTATTTCTTAGCATTATATATATATATATATATATATATCGCAGCCTTTTGCTATATATATATATATATATTGATCAATGTGGTTTGATAATTTTTCTCGCAAGGGTACAATTCTGCAGAGTTGCTTTCCGCTTAGGGCTAGCAGAAGACGGACTTATGGGCAAGTTATATCTTGTCACCCCAATTTACTTGTTCTCTTTCTGGCTGTTAATTATACAGAATGCCAATTATACAAAGTAAAACACGCCATTCAAATCCCCTCCATCTCGTCCCAAATACATTTCACTCTCTTTTTCTTAGAGAAGTTACATTTTATTCTTGTTAATGTAGCCTGATTACAAGAATAGGATTCAAACTAGAATGAATTCTTGCAGTCTCTAATAAATCAAAGCCCGTGTTTATTCTAAGCAAATATCCAAATGTTCACTTTTCTTCAATTATCTATATCTTCATTTATCTTCTCTAAAAATTTCCATCTTCGGCTATAATCATAGCCTAGATACAAGAATTTTCTACTACATTTGGAGCATTTGGCAACGTTTTCTCAACACAAAATGCACTATGTACCTCTGCAAAGATAAGACATGAAAACTTAACCTTAGGACAACACAATCACTTGATTTTATTGCTTTCCATTCAATGATTAAAATTGGACAGCTAAGAAGAGCACCATATAGGCAAATATTAATAATAAACACACGCCTTGAATCGCACCCAAGCATTTAGTAGAGAGATATTTACAGAGATCGAACTACATCCAAACCAAATGAACTACGGTGCAAACGAATGGAATTATAAACTGCAGATTGTGGAACACCACGCTGAATTGCAGCACAAGCAAAAGAGTTAAAATACAAAGCAACTTTGCTCCTAGCTGCATTGGCGAATTAGAGAAGCTTTGATATAACATGACAGGAAGTCCAGAGTGCTTTAGTAGCAACCCTTAAAATAACAGGGTTTTGATATATCCTGACAAGAATATAAAACAGAAGACGGTCAGAAAGAAAGGGAAAAAATGATAAGTTGGACAGAGAGGAGGAATCGTTATATCAGAATGACTTCCTATGAATACACAAATAAATGTGAATAATCTCAGACGAACAGAAAACAGCAAGCACCAAAAGCAAGGCATGCCACATAAATAGATGCAGGCTCCCAAGTGTTAACATGTTGTTAACAGGTTCTTGTAGTTTTTATGGAAAGAAAACGGGGGGAATGGCTTACCCAATAGCAGTAGCTCCCCAGGATGCAACGTTGTAAATGACTTTGCTCCCATCCCATGCCTTTTGAAGCTTTCCCTTCTTCTTCTTCATTGAAAATGTCTTGCTGAGCGCTATTTAAGACACACACAAGGAGAAATTAGGAAAATGTTTGCCCATTTCTTTTAGCTTACTGGTTTAACATGAGCATAAACTTGCAAAAAAGGGTGCCATTTATTCATTGTATCTATGAAGGAAGCAATTAGACTCACCTTCCTGAAGTTGGTTAGGGGTTAAATCCTGCGAAGAGTAAATCGATCAGTGAGAAAGAAAGAGAGTAGAAACTTTAATATACGTTTGATACAACATTCTTAACCAGCAAGAAGAAAATGACACATCGTATAATTCTGTAAGAGTGATTGTTAGGCTGCAGCAGCATGAGAAAAGGTTCTAGATCTAAATTAGAAAGCAATACAGCTCCCAACAAGAACTATATTCCAGAATAGACGTGTATATCAAGTGGTGTGAATTCTCAGCGATAGGGCTGCAAAAGAATCTTAATACATGGCTGCAAGTATGAATGGGCATCATATTTAAAGTCAAAAAGTCCACAAAAATGAAACCTATTAGCAATGTTCATAGCAGATAGAAGACACTGATCTATTTGTACCGCATACCAAAAAGTAATTAAAGGCCAAGAGGTTGAAATCTTCATGGTTGTCAAGTCATCGTCAAATAATATCATTATGATTGTATTTCAATGGATCTACCATACATTTAGTTATTGAATAAGAAGTGAGCCAAAAGAATTACAGGTACAAAAGACTCTTGCATGAGAGAGCATTACTTTAGTCTGTTTAAGAGATAACAAATATGCAGCCATGAAGCAAGCAATGCCCTCCGCTATATCTTCTTGTCTAACAAGTACATAATCTTCTTGGTCTGAATCAGTATTTTCACCTTCCCATAAATCATTGTCACTGATCATATCCCAAGAATTACCATCTTCTGTCACAGGCCAAGAAAATTGTTATGAGCATTCATTAATCAAGCAATAAAGAGAACAGCTTTTATAAATTCCAAATAAGATTGATGTCGTCCCCAACTATAAATCTTTTTGGTGTCAAAACTCAAAACCACCATGTACAAGACAAGAATTATATGTGGATGCATACCAGCTGCATTCTGTGAAACTGATGCCTGGGCACACTCCAGCTTTTCAAGGAAGGCAGGGCACTCAACCCTAGATTTGAGAAGATCGCAGAACTGCATAGGGCACATGATACGATCTGTTAGGATTTAGGAAGGATAATCTCCAACAGTGAGGCATTGTTTCCTTAATGAGTCATTAAGTGTCCGTGATATTTAAAGATTCCACCGCATTTAGCATGAGGATAAACAGGATGACAGTATCAACTATCAATAACTTGTATTGCAGCATTATTTGTACATGTATCTTCAATAACAGACATTTGTCTTCAAGTGGTGTCTACTGAATGTAAGTGGAAACGCCATTACAAACTAAAGCAAGAAAAAATATATATTCAAAGACAAGAATTAAGCATATAAGAGGAACGTGACATTAATATAATTTTAACTTAACAAATTATAAATGTTCAAGACAGATACAACCTGCAGTGTCATAAGTTCACTTAAAGACGCACGTATGCAAAACGCTAAAGCAAAAGGCTCGTGCTACAAGAAGAAATCACCTCTTAATCTAAAATACCCTTTCTTTAACTTCGTTTCCTAGCTTTGGCTCGTAATAAACCAACTCACTCATCACAATCGAAACAACACATCCAAACAAAAGCAAGCTTTAAAGGAGGTTTTATTCAACCAACCTACTCCCATCTCAATCGCCGTCCTAGTTTTGACATCAAATCATCAAATGCTAAAATATCATCGAAACAAAAGCCCGCCTAAAAAATTAGAAAATAAATTCTACCTCTTCCGCTTCTCGATCAGCTCGCATAGAGGATGAGCCTTCAAGGCGACGTTCCTCATCGGCCACTGCAGCTTCATCCTCACAACTCTCCTCATCGTCACCATCACCGCTGGTTGAATTGAGTAATTCTAGAGCTCTCTGGCACTGCTCTAGCACGGCCTGCAAGGTCTTCCTCTTGACCCGAACCCTATCCTCCTCCGAATTCTCCCTCCGAATTGTGACAATGGGTTTCGGATCGGGCACATCGACCTCCATTAGAGCTCCCACGGACTCGCACGGGTCCTGCAAACAGTTCCCGGCAGCCACAAGTTCCCTGATTCCGATCCTCTTGCGTGAGTACTAAGAAACGATAACACTGTTAATTATTAATGATTAACAAATTAATTGTGAAATCCCCCCTCTGTCCATAGGAATTTGAGAAACCCTAGGAGGAAGAACTAGAAAAGTCTTGCGCGCCTCAGTTACCGATAACGCCGAACAATGGGGAATTATTGATGCGGCTAAGCAGACACGTGCTGTATCGTTGTCTGCGCCATGCAAGTTGCGAAGCAGAGTCCGGTGGTGGCGGCGAACCGGAGGTGAGAAAAAGGCGTGGCGGGACCAAGAAGCGTCAGCGTTTTGGGCACTTGATGCCAAGTTTTCCAACCCTGCTTGCTTTCTCTTTTGGCTTTAGCTTCCGTCAATCTGTATCTTCTGATTCTGTCCGCTACAAGAAATTTAATTTTTCCCTTTTAATTAAGCTCATTTGCATGAAGATGAAAATAACAAGTAAGATGAACGTGGAATATACTTGATGGCCTTTAAGGAAAGGATGGGAAAAAAAAAAAAAAAAAGTCACATGACAATTTAATACTTGACATTAATTTTGTAGCTGTATAGGGTTTAAAAAATTATAAAAAAAATCAAAAGAATCACAGAATATTATTTTTTATCCTCTTACATAACTTTTGGGTTATTTTTAAAAATTTTTGAGGTATCTTTTTATAATTTTTTAATTAATTAATAGTTAAAATTAATAGCAAAGGAGATATTATTGAGATTTTAAATGTGAAAATGTATCGAAAATGAGTTTACATCTCAGATACTTGATCAAATTATTATTATTATTATTATTATTATTATTATTATTATTATTTTGTTTTTTGTTTGGGGGGTGGGGAGCGCAGGGCAGAGGACGCAGTAGGAAATCTACCGAGGGGCCTCCAGCAAAAGAAAAATAATATCTCAAGAGACACCGTAAGTGACGCTTTACTTGCCATTTGAGCTGGCCAAACTTATTGAGCTGGCTTCTCTCCATTTCACATTTTTTTATTTTTTTATTTTTTTTATTTTAATTGTTAAATTTTTTTTATAATTAAGATTTAATGTTTCATAAAATTAATTTTTTATTTTTAACTATAATTTTAAATTTTAATTTTATCTAAAATATAATTCAAGATTTAAGATTATGATTAAAAATTAAAAAAAATTAAGATTATAGTTAAAAATAAAAAATTAATTTTATGAGATATTAAATCTCAACCATTCAAGAATGAATCTGATAGTTGAGATGAGAAATGGAGAAAGAAAAAATGAAGAGAAACTAGCCCCAAACTCTTCATCCTATTGCTCATATCAACAATTTCGTTAGCTCCATGTGCGTGGTGTTTTCTGGTTTGTGTGTGCATCTATTCCCCTGCCATCAGGAAAGCTCATCTTGTATGCTGGCGGCCTACCACATCCGTAAGTCTGGTAAAAACCTTCTTTTCCAATAGATTGGTGCCTGCCACTTGAGATAATGATTTGATTGACTAGAGCTGGAAACGATGATGAAGAGGTGCTGGGAAGTGCGGTTAAGTCATGTCAGTAGGAGGTTGAATTGCGCCGCAGACTATCTCGATAAAACTGGCCTCAATTTGCTGCTAAGTTTCAGTTTTATTTCACAGGCTCCTAACGAGCTTCCAGCCATCATGGATAGAGACTTTATGAACTGTAATAGGGATATGGGCTAATCTTGCCTGGGTTTCGTCGTTTTCAACAAAAACAAAAAAGAGCTCTTCTTCTTCTTTTGCAACTTTGTATCTTTGTACACATCACCAATTCACACGAGCCTATCAACGGCCAATCTTATTAAGATCAGGCTGGCCTGTTTTCCCACCTTATGATCCGTTAGGAGACTTATCATACTTGTGACCATGAATCTCGACTATGTGGCATTTCTATGGGCCCAACTTTGGCGAGTGTTGTCGTATGGAATCTAGGCTCCGAGCCCAGATTCTTTGCACATATATTTGGTGTACATTTAACTTGCTAATTAAACCACGCGTTCACTCGACTCCCCGAATTGACTGCAACTGATGAAGACAAATAACTGACTGCCATAAAAAGGTAATGTCATAATTACTATTAAACGAATACTGCTATGACACCCACAAAGTGAGATGAATTTGCTTGTTATGATTGTTTATTTCATCTTGTCTCGTGAATCATCAAAGGGTGGTCACAGCTAGAGCCGATAATAAATGTCAGGTTTAAAAAGTTAAGTTTGAAAATTATATTTAAATAAAAGTTTGAGTTTTAAAAATTATTTTTTTTAAATAATTAGATTTGAGGGCCTGATCTTGATAAGTTCTTCAATCCCTGATAAAATAAGTTATCTTATATATGTATATATACACATAAATATATTTAATTAATAGTGACATAATTTAGTAAATATTTATTATAAGTGGTGAAGAAGAATTTATAGAAATAAGTGACATTAAATCTCCACTTTCATCTTAAACAAATGGATCTACATGTGAGGATCTAAAATTTTATTTTTAAATGATGATGATGAGGATTTTCAATTTACATTGATGAAAATTAAAATCTTCATCTTAAATTTAAAATTTTAAATTTTTGTCTAATTTTATGTGAGACTTTAATTTGTTTTATGTTAATTTTAGAATGTTTTATTTAAATTAAAATTTTGAATTTTTTTTAGAAAAGAAGGCTTAAGAGCCTGATTTTAAGCCCTATAAATAAGGACTGGCCTTTAGAATTAGGTTAAATTTTAGATAATTGAGTTTTAAAGTCTGAGCTCTTAGGAGCCAAGTCTTCCCTAATTTCCATCTCTGGTCACAACCACTCTTTTAAGCAGTCTCTTTACGCCTTGTGTCATAAGAGCACCTTGGTAGATTAGCAGAAAATAACGATGATGGAGATGAATTATAAGGATATTTGAAACTATTTTGATTTTATTGTTATGAGAACTGATGTTTTGTAAAAACATGTTACGAAAACAAAAAAATAATAAAAATAAGTGTTTTTTCATTTTCCTTTATTTTTAAGAACAATAATCATAAAATATCTAAAAGTTATTTTCATTTTTTTTTTCGTTCCCTATAATAATATTTTGTATTTTGTTGGCTCTCCAAAATACTTTTTGAAAACATATTACCAAATAACATTTTTTGTTCTCTTGTTTTGAAAAATAAAAAATGTTTTCAAAACAAGTATCCCTAATTACAACAAAATGCTATTAAGTTTTTTGTTGGAGTCAAAATTATAATGGAGGACTAAAGCAAACAAATAAACTTAATGTGCAAGCATATAGGCTTGAGACGTACTCCATCCATTTTTATATATAAGAGAAAAAAATTATATCACATAGTTTAAGAAAATTAATTAATCATAATAGTTATGTTTGAAAAAAAAAAATTAAATAAAATTTCTTATGTTAATCAATATAAGCATGCATTAATTATTTTTCATGAGGAGTGATTTAAGAAATGTATAATAAATGTTTATTAAAACATATGATTTTACTTATATAAAAAATGAATAAAAAGTAATAGTTTTTTCTACAAATGAAAATGAAAAGAGTAACGGTTATCTACTTGCACTCTAATTTTTTAGTCATTTAGCACACTTTCAATCTTGATAAGGAATTTACTAGCAATTTTTTTAAAAAATAAGACATTTTTGACTGAATATCACTCTAATAAATTTATTAACTACCTTCAAATTAACATTATATTTCTATATTTATCTTTATTTAATAAGGTGCTTCACTTAAAAATAAATGCAGACTAATTTATTTATTAGGAACATTTAAAAAACATATTTATTATATATTAAAATATTAAAAATATTTTACATTTATTAATATTTAATTTTTTTAAAAAATATATTATATTTTCAAATGAAGGGGGTAATAATTGCAAGGATCTGGGTATTTTCCTCCTTTAGAGAATGTAGATATGAGCCTGTTTATTTGGCTTTCAAAAGAAGATTTCTCTCCGTCCAAGCAACACAATTACTCATTCCACAGACGCATGTCTTTATCCTTCCATTTTTTAGATTAAAGTATATACTCTTTTAGTTTAAAAATGTAAAATATTTTTAATTAAAATTTATTTATTAATAAAATAATTATTTATTTTTAAATTAAATTTATATTTTTATATTTATCTTTATTAAATACCTTATAATAAATATAAAGTCATTATTAATAAAGATACTTAAAAAAAGGTAATGATTACATCTCAAAAAAGTAAAAATATCTTATATTTTTGAATATATAACTCAAAAAATACTTTACATTTTTTAATGAAGGAAGCAAGGTTTTTCTTTAGTTTTTTTCAATTTTATAAAAAATATTTTTAGCTCTTTAATTCTACTATTGTTAGTTTTAGTAACGATAATTTCTTGCATCAAACTTTTAAATCTTTACAACATATTTTTTTAATGGTGGCATGCTAAGTTTAATTTTTTAAAATAATAATGATTACTATAAAATTAATTAATTAAAATCAAAGTTAGTAGAGTTATGGAACTAAAAAGTAGTTCTCTTAATTAAAATGCACGATGAATAATTACGTGTAAGTTTTTTTTTTTGGCCGAGTAAGGTTCACTTTGTTATAGTTACGCTTACCTATTTCTGTTTACTGTTTTTTAATCTCTCTTTCAAAGTGTCCAATATATTCATTGTCGTAAATATAAAGGATCCAAACGCGAGATTATAGAAGCATGCAGAAAACAAAAGAAAACATTTTGAATGCTTAGGTTGTAAATTGGGGAGTTTCCCCACACTGCAACGATAACACTCTTTAATTATTTCAATAATTTTGCATGAAATAACTAACAATTTTTTTTTGGCCTTTCGCTTTTTTGTGAAATCACTGATTTGGTGTTGTTTTTTTTTTCTCGTTTTGTTTTTTGGCATTGTAATTTTTTTTGTTTCTTTTTTTGATAACATATTTTTTTTTTGGTTTCTGTTAATATATAGTTCCAGTTTTCATTAAAAAAAAGTAGAAGAAGAAGAGATCACTGATTTCGATGGTCGAGGGGAATCAATGGCGGCGTCTAATTTGGGGTGAGGGGAAGGAATAACATATACGCTCAAAACTACTCGTACTTGTTTCCTTTTTCCTTCAGTCATGCATTCAATTCTGCAGCGAGGCAAGGGTAGCATAATCAATCACAGATATCCATTAATTATGATTCCCTTTCGACGTTTCTCAAGGCTTTCACGCCATCACTTATCACTTCACAATATAAATTTACCAAAATGATATACAAATTAATTTAAATCTAAGTCATCAACCCAGCAAAATTTTGCCGCGATTTTTGATTTACAACGCTCCAGTGAAATGGTATTGGATTTATCACTGCAATTTTCTGTCTGTAGTATTTGGATTAAAATATAAAACATCTCTTAGATAGATTACAAAATTAGTTGAGTTGAGTAATTGAAAAGCCAGACCCAATAAAATAAAATGGCCGACCCTGAAATTCAATAATAGATCATGATGAAATAAATATATCAAAATCTTGTTAGTTGCAAATATTGGATCGTGGCACGAAAAAATACAATCTTAAGTAATGCCGAAATCTAAAGACTTTATGTCCAAATATTTCAATAAAACAGACTAATTATCAAAATAAAGAATACAAAGACCGTGTCATAAGTTTTGTGAGATTCTTAATTTTTCAGCAAAACGTATTAGGTCTTAAAGGAGAAGCTACCACCACTTTAATCCTATAAATAGAAGACGAAAATACAGAAAAATATAATAAACACTCAATCAAAAACTCACACTTTTACATCTTGTAGCCTTAATTTTATAAATTAATTTTACTTTCAATTTAAACCTGTAATTTTTCATATCTTAATAAAATTAAATATTTATTTTATTAAAATTTTATATTTTTTTATATTTGAGTGAATTATTTTTTTATTATTAATTAAGACTTAACGTTTAATGTTTATTATTTACCACGACCTCGTAGTTTTGGTGCTTTTCCCTTCCCCCTTTTTTACCCCCTCCCGCCTGCCGGCCTCACGTGGTAATAGTATTAGTATTAAGCTATTCTAACAGATAAGCGGTGGGACCCATAAATTATATAGGCGTGACTTGGATGCGGGGCCACGTGCCTGCAGGATGTAATGGAGGAAAATTGAGAAGGAACGAATCAAAAAATACGTGACATCGGAGACGTTGCTAGTGCTGAAGAAATGGTATGTTTGGAAATTATTGCCCAAGAAAACTTAGGCCCTTGTATTCCGTCGTCCACGTTTTTTCCCTCCAACACGGTGCTCCATTTTGATGGGTTGACGTGTACAGTTCCAATTGTCGCAGATGAGGAGGACCCGCTCTTTTGTCTTCATCACCATCGTTTCCGCTGCCTTGCATTTCTGACTCACCAATTCACCATTTGGAAGACGCAGGGAGGGAGGGAGGGAGAGAGAGAGAGAGAGGCCATCCCCAACATCGGGCACACAGACAGAACCTCTGTTTTCACTTCCTCGCTTCCCCTATTTCTTCTTTTCTCATTTCATCCTCTCTTTTCTTTTCGATTTCTGGCAAGGTATGCTACAATGCAGATTGATGGGATTTTTCTTCCTCAATCTCTATGAATGGTCCCTGAGCGGCATTGCCATTTTAATGAGTGTGAGTGTTGATTACATGCGGTGACCTCTGCCGTCTTGTAGCCTTGGATATGAATCTGTGATTTTGGGATCACAGATATGACTAACAAAATTCTGGAAGTGTCTCAGGTTAGGAAAAAAAAATGAAAATGAAAATTTTCTTCCACAGGAATAAAGGGATCGTTTCCATTCATTAGCCTTTTTTTGCCAATGCATTCGTGAATGTACATTTCATCCCTGATTAATTAAGAACGAGGAAGTATAATGCCATGGGATATGGAAATCTCATAATAGGTGTTGAGTATATCTGGTTTTCTGTGCATTGTAGGGAGATGGCGGTACTTCTCTACCCTCTTCTCAGCATGGGCCACCAGAGCATCAGTGCTCACGCGGCAGCAATGGCAATGCGGTAATTCTTCTTGTTTGCAATTATGTAATTATTGAATGAATATGGATCCAGTGGACTTTTTCCAGTTTATGTGAGCATGAATTTGGTGTCAAGTTTCGTGTCTCGTCAGGCTGGCCACATGGCTATGGAATGACGCTGGCGCATGATGACTTGGAAATTTTATATAGTGATTCGCAACAAAATCTTCGTAAGCATACCCTAACAGGGCCAATTTGGATAACGAAAAAACAAGCAAATTGGAAAGTATTCTGATCATTCTTGCATGCGGCTGGTTTAAGTCAAATGCATTCCCCCCGTATTCACGTTATTTCACCTTTTTCTTCCTTTCCTGGAGTTAATTGCATTTCTCAATCACCTCGGTTTAAATACCTGTCATCTCTTGCAGATTTTCAAGACTGGGCCACTTTACATATCTTCTAAAGGTGGGTTTTAATCCACTTGTTTACGTACATGCTTATAGGGGACTGATCTATTTATGAATTATTTACTTATATAACACAATAATGATAGATTCTTAAGAGCCCAGAGAAAATGGGTGTGGTAATGTTTATTTCCCTTGGCTTGTTCATTAATACATCACATACCTGCTGCTGCACTCTTTTACACTTTAGAATAAATAACTCTTGATGTTTTATATACCTAGCTAGGGAGAAATAACCTCAATTGAATATCAAAAGGATAGGAAAGCTAAAAAAAAAAGAAAAATTCGAGCAGCCATTAGTTGCTAATTGCAAAGGACAAGTCTAAGAAAACTCAGTAGATATTTGAACTATAGCAAGGGAAGGGAACTCTGATCTGAAGATAGTGGCAGTACTATTCGTTGCAAACAAACGACCTGGGGTTAACTTGTAAGGATGGGATAAGCGTGGGTAGTTACTAGGGTTCAAAACCTGCTGACGCGGTCATGTGAAGTTATTTAAGATATCCATATTTTATAAATTCTCGATGTGTAGGAATTGGATGGACATCCTGGAAGAAAAGGTGGTTTGTTTTAACACGCACTTCACTGGTTTTCTTCAGAAGTGATCCAGTAAGTATTTTTGTTTTGGCATCTACTTTGTTTATTCATGCGTCTGTGGATCCAATGATAGTTTTTCTGGAGTAGAAATATATAATGCTTGTAGATTTTGAAGTTTTGAGCACTTTAGGTGACAGAAGGCTAACAGCTTAATTGGGAATGGAAATAAATTCATTTCCCCCCTTTAAGAAATGGTAATATATCTGTGGAAGATGCAATACATTTGTAGTTTTATTCTATAAAGTGTTGAACCCTTTGAAGGCTAATATCCTAATGGAGATTGGAAGTGAATTTGTGTTTGTCTTTAGAGTATTTTCTCCTGTCCCTACCTTTTTTTTTCAAGCTGCTGTAGTAAATATTTCCAATAGCTTTCTTGTATAAGAGTCCTTTGTGGATGCTTTTCTTCTAGTGCTACCATGCCTCTTTCTTTTTAAGAGAAGACTCAGATACTTAACCTTATATGCTTAATATGCCTTTATCCAATCAAATTACAACAAATGAATTTCATGTATTATTAAAATTATAATAAGTTTATTATGTAATAAATAATGTATACAAAATTTACATGTCTTGATTGGATTGAAAACAAGTATCTTAAGTATATAAAATTAAGTAAGATTTGTCCTTCTTTTTATTGCTTTATCATTTTATTTTCTGATTTTCAGAGTGCTGTTCCTCAGAAGGGGGGTGAAGTGAATTTAACGCTTGGTGGCATTGACCTCAACAATTCAGGCAGGTTAGCTGTTGTTTAAACACAAAAATCATTACATTCTTGTCCTCTTCATTATTGAATGTAGTGGAACTTGTGAAGTGTACTGATCACTAGAAAATTACTTTGTCAATTTTGCAGTGTTGTTGTCAAAGCAGATAAGAAACTTTTAACCGTGCTGTTTCCTGATGGACGAGCTTTCACACTTAAGGTGCATCACTTCTCTCTCTCAATATCTTTCCTCTTGGAAATTTCCTCTTTGCTTAATGAGTTATTGATTTATTGTGTTGCATTATATTTATGTAACACCCTCAAAAATTCTTCCAATTTATTTGCTTAACCATGGAATCATTCCATTAAGTTCAATCAATGCTAACAAATATTTATTACCTTTAAATTTTCTTTCAAATTTCTATTAACTCATTGAATGTTAAATTTTAAATTGGGATATTACAATTTACATGACATTCTATACACAGGATGCCTTGAAAGTGATTGCCTCACTTTTTTTCATGATTTATCTATATTTGTACGGTATATTCAATTTCATTGTTAATGCATTGAGGTAAAGATAAAATAGGAAATGACAATATGCATATTATTCATTTCTGCTGCCCTATGATTTTTATTATTGCTACTGCAGGCTGACACTGCAGAGGATTTACATGAATGGAAGACTGCACTTGAGAATGCTTTGGCACAAGCCCCGGGTGCTTCTGATGTAACAGGGGAAAATGGTATCTTTAGGAACGATCAGACTGATTCAATTGATATTTCTTTGGACCAGTGTATGCTCTTGTTATAGTTGTGCTTTCTATATGTTGACTTCACAGTTCATGTCCTGTGCAAACACTTTGTATGTTGCACATGATCTGTGTACTTATCTCACGAAATTCAGTTGTCATCATGCTAATATTTGTTGAAGCAGAAAATGCTAAGTTCTATTTGTTTTCTGGTATGATCATGGTAATCATGTTTAAATTTTAAAACATATCCATGTAATGGCACTTGAATATTGATTTTTATGTATTCCAGGTTGCATAAAAATAGATGTACATTTGACTATCCCTTTTTGTATATTTGTGTTGCTTCTGCTGCATTAACTTTATGTCCTTAGTCCATTAAAATTTATCAATTTTCATTTTGGTCTGATTTACCTTCAAAATGTCTACCTAGTACCTCCAGTGTGAATTTTTCCATGAAGTTATTTCTGCTTAATGCTGTAAAATATATGTTATTTGCTTTCTTTCCTTACGCATTTTCTGAATTCCTATAGCAAAGGATGTAGAACCAGCAAAATCTACAGTTGTTGGCCGGCCAATTTTACTTGCTCTTGAGGATGATGATGGAGCTCCATCTTTTTTGGAGAAAGCCCTTAGGTTCATAGAAGAGCATGGTGAGTTTTATGTTCTCATTTCCTTGAAGAATTCCTTTTGTTATTGCTTATGATGATGCATCGTAAATGCCATTTTCTGGATCATGTTGAGTGCACAGCTGTTTCTCATCTAACAGATGTAATTTTTGTCGGTGAATGTTAGCATTGAGGATTGAATCTTGGAATTTTCTTTTTGCAAAATACCTCCACTAGATAAAACAAGAGTGGCCTGTTGATGGATCATGTCATGGATGTGTTCATGCTTACTTTGGTAATTTGTTGCAAGGAATAGCTCAACCTATTTGGCATATTTAATTGGAAAAATCTCATCTAAGGACCTTTGAAGAAAGTTATTCACAGATAAGGACCAACAACAAGTCACCATTAGAGAAAAATAAGTTAATGTTCCTATTTTAATAACAATACATTTCATATTGGTTTTTGTTTGCTAGTAACTTTCTTCACAGGTCTTTTGATGCGATTTCCCTATTTAATTCCTAATATTACTTGTCGACCAAGAAAAAAGTGCAAAGTTAGATTCATCTTGTCAGTAAAAAGTAGTAAAAGAATATAATAGCCAATACGGTGCTTTGAATAAGTCATAAACATTACATGTCAGCTATGTCTGTTAGCTTCTCTTTTTATGCTTTTGAGCCTTGAGTGGGTTAGCAACACTTCATGCTTGTGACTTTTATCAGTAGATTTGTGATAGGAAAACTTAAGCTTTGCAACTGAATACCATTATGTTCTTGCAATGAAATTTTAATATCAAGGTTGTTTTATTATTGGGAGTTGAGGTGAGGGTAGGGGATTTTGCAATAGATTTATATCAATTATTTATTCTGAGTCTTACTATCAATATTATTAGCGCTTATGCACCTCAAGTTTGAGCAGAAGATAGTCTCAAGGAATTGTTTTGGGTAGACTTGGAGGGGCTGATTCAATGCATATCACAAAGTGAAAAAATCTTTGTTGGAGGAGACTTAATAGTCATGTCGGGTGGAAGGTAGGTAATTATGTGAGGGGACAAGGTAGTTTTGGTTTCGGGGAGCTAAATAATGATAGAAAATCTATTTTTAATTTTCTCTTTAGTGTATGATTTCAAGATTGTTAATACTTGTTTCAAGAAGAGGGATGAACATCTCATTACCTACAAGAGTAGAGCCTCAAGGTCACATATTGATTTCTTTTTGGCAAGGAACTTGGATAGAAGACTTTGTAAAAATTGTAAGGTGATTATTGGGGGTGGCATAACAACATAATATAGGGTCCTTGTCCTTGATATGCATATTATGATGAAAATAAAAAGTGCCAACAACTGGCAAATCTGAGGATTAGGTGATGGCAGTTAAAAGGTGAGAAGTGAGAAATTTTCAAGTGAAATCTTTTGACCAAAGGAATTTGAGAGTCTTAAGGAAGTGCTGTATCTTATGAGAGGATATGGCTAAGAAGGAAAGGAAGGCTGCTAAAGAAGTTTTAAAAGAGTTAAAAGGTTTTGGTTTAAGAAATAAGGAGTCCTGGTGGTGGAATGATATTGTACAAGAAAAAGTCAAACATAAGAATGAGTGTTTTAAAGCCATTCATTTATGCATTAATGATAAAAGTTAGGAAAGGCATCGTATGACTAAGAAGGAAACTAAGAAAGTTGTTAGTGAAGCTTGTTCTAAGCATTTGGAGAGTTTTACAAGTGTCTTGAGACAAAGAATGGAAAACGAAAAATTTATAAGATTGCTAAGAGTAGGGAAAAAATATCAAGAGATTTGGAATAAGTAAGGCACATAAAGGATAAAGAAGGAAGATTTTTGATTATAGATGATGATATTAAAAATGAATAGGATACCTACTTTTACAAACTCTTTAATGATAAAGAAGGCTCAACTAGTAATTTGGAGGATTTAGTAATTCGTGAAAAAGAACAGAATTTGTTATTCTATTAAAGGATATGCGGTAGTGACATAAAAGAAGCTCTTAAGAAAATGGTAAATGGTAAAGCCAATGGACTTAATTTTATTCCCATTAAAGTGTGAAAATGTTTTGGTGAAGAGGGGGTGCGGTGACTAACTAAGTTATTTGATGAGATTTTATAATCTAAGAAAATGCATGACGAATGTAGAAAAAGCGTCTTAGTTCTTATTTACAAAAATAAATGAGATATTTAGAATTATACAAATTACAAAGAGATTAAACTTATGAGTCTTACAATGAAATTGTGGGGAAGAGTGACTGAACAAAGGTTGAAATTGGATACTATTATTTTTGATAATCAATTTGGCTTCATGACAGGTAGGACGACTACAAAAGCAATTTATCTATTTAGGAAATTAATGAAAAAGTATTAATATAAAGATAAAGATTTACATATGGTTTTTATTGATTTGTAAAAAGTTTTTGATTGTGTACTAAAAGAAGTACTTTGAAAAGCCTTGGAAAAAAGAGAGTCTAGGTTGCCTATATTAGAGCTACACAAAATATGTATGAGGGGACAACAATTAGTATAAGAACATCTAGCGGTGAAACAAATGACTTTTCTGTAAGGATTGGACCATATCAGGATCTTCTTTGAGTTCTTATTTATTTGACTTGGTCCTAGATGTTTTAACTAAGCGTATTCAAGAGAAAATCCTTAAACGCATGCTTTTTGCGGATGATATAGTTCTTATTATGGAGACAAGAGAAGATATTAACTACAAACTTAAGTTATGGAGAAGGATATGGGAGTCAAAAGGTTTTCACTTAAGTAGGAATAAGACGAAATATTTGCATTGTAATTTGATAAGAGGTTAGTTAATAGTAATTTAAAAGTAAAATTGGGATATCAGATTATATATCAAGTAGAAAAGTTTAGATATTTGGAAACTATTATTGAACATGGTGGGGATGTTGCAAATAGAAAACAAGTAAGGTGGTTTAATTGGAGAAAGGATAAAAGATTTATTTATAATCGAAAGGTACCTTCTAAACTCAAAAGGAAAGTTTTATAAAATTACTATAAGACCAGTTATATTATATAGTAGTGAATGTTGGGCTTTAAAGGAATAAGAGAAATATAAAGTTAGAGTAGCAAAGATGAGAATGTTAAGATGAATGTGCCTGCATATACATAAAGATAAAATCCGAAATGAGCATATATGAGAAAAAGTGGATGTAGCATCTATTGAGGAGAAAATGGTAGAGAATCATTTGAAATGATTTAGACATGTATAGAGAAAACTGTGAGCGGCACCGATGGGGCGAGTGGCATGGATAATTTTGAGCTCTATAAAAAGGGGCAGATGAAGGGCCAAAGAAAATGCTTATAGTTAACAACATTCATAAAAGTTTGATAAACGATAGAGCACAATAGCGTAGTGTAATCCATAAAGTCGACCCCATCTAGTAGGATAAGATTTGTTGTTGTTATTGTTGTTGTTGTTGTTGTAGTATTTGTTCTGAGTCTTGAGGACCCTTTTAGCATTGTTTACACGTGACATAAGTTATTTTTCATATGTGTCTTATGAATATTATAAAACAGGAGTCAAAGTTGAAGGGATCTTGCGACAGGCAGCTGCTGTTGATGATGTTGAATATCGAGTTCAGGAATATGAACAGGGTCAGGAATTTTCCTTTGAGCAGCCTTTGTTTTAATGTTTTTCTCTAGTTACGCCTGATGTAGCTTTCTTGTGTTTTCTTTACGTTGTGTTCTGAACTTCTTTCATAAATGGCAAACAGCAAACTGTATTGAGGCCTTACTTTATTTCAGGCTTTGCCATGCAAATGTTTTGAGAGATTTGAGGGTTGTTATATCCTGAACGTAATTCCTTCTAAAATATGTAAGTTAATGGGTTGTCATATTGGATGCCCTGGAATTTCCCCAAATCTCCACGAGTCTTGAGCTGCAAGGCCCTCTCTTTCTACATATATTAATATCCATCGATAATATTAAGTTTTCCATTGTTCCTGTCAGATACTTTCCTGATCACTGATCAAGTCTAACGTTACTGGATATGGCATATGGATGCAGGAAAAACTGAATTCTCTGCTGATGAGGATCCACATGTTGTTGCCGATTGTTTGAAGGTATCTTCTTATAGACTGAGCATCTGGTTCTTTTATGGAGCGGTCATATATAATTTATTCTATACTTTTTCAGTTTGTACTCAGGGAATTACTTTCATCTCCAGTCCCTGCATCTTGCTGCAAGGCTCTGTTAGAAGCATGCCGTAAGTGTCTGGTTTTTTTTCATCCTTCTCTATCTATAATATAAGTAGCAAGCAACTTGCTAAAGACTTATTTTATGTTTGGAATAAATCTTAAACTTTCTAGAATTTAATTGATTTCCATTGTTCGGATTGCATTTTAAGGTTATCAAGTTCAATTAGACTGTTATTTTGCAATGATACCCTTTTCTAATCTTGCATATAGGATAAAGAAGTCCTTTGTCACCAAATGAATTCTTGACCGTGAAATCCACATATTTTATTTTTAATTTCATTTTAGGCAAGATAATTTGAAAATCGGGTATTCAATGCAATTGAATTGTCATTTTCTACAACAACAACAACAACAACAACAAGCCTTTATCCCACTAGGTGGGGTCGGCTACATGGATTGCAAGACGCCATTGTACTCTATCATTTATTAAGCTTTTAGAAATATTATTAATTAAGAGATCACGTTCAACAACTTCCAAGAGTGTTCTCTTAGGCCTTCCTCTACCTCTCTTAATCGGACTCAAAGTTATATGTTCCACTCTTCTCACTGGTGCCTCCCTTGGTCTTCTTTGTACATGCCCAAACCATCTCAACCGATTTTCTACCATTTTTTCCTCAATAGGTGCCACCCTCACTTTTTCACGTATGTGCTCATTTCGAATTTTATCTTTACGTGTATATCCGCACATCCATCGTAACATTCTCATCTCTGCTACTCCAACTTTATGCTCTTGCTGTCCCGTTAGAGCCCAGCATTCACTACTATATAACATTGCCGGTCTGATAGCAGTACGATAAAACTTTCCTTTAAGTTTATTAGGCACCTTACGGTCACAAATAACTCCTTTAGCTTTTCTCCAATTAAACCATCCAGCTTGAATTCTATGTGAAATATCTCCACTGATTTCGCCATCATTTTGAATAATGGCTCCCAAATATCTAAACTTTTCCACTTGAGGTATAATTTGATCTCCCAATTTCACTTCCAAATTATTTTCGAATAATCCTTTCCCAAATTTACAATATAAATATTCCGTCTTACTTCTACTCAGACGAAAACCTTTCGACTCCAATGTCCTCCTCCATAACTCAAGTTTGCAATTAACCTCTTCTCTTGTCTCTGCTATAAGAACTATATCATCCGCGAAGAGCATACATTTCGGGATTTCCTCTTGAATATGTTCCGTCAAAACATTTAAAATCAAGTTGAACAAATAAGGACTCAGAGATGATCCCTGATGTAGTCCAATCTTTATAGGAAAATCCTTTGTTTGACCACTAGGCGTTCTTATACTAGTTTTTACCCCCTCATACATATCTTGTATGGCTTTAATATAAGCAATCCGTACTTCCTTTTTTTCCAACGCTTTCCAAAGCACTTCTCTTGGTATACGGTCATAAGCTTTTTCCAAATCAATAAAAACCATGTGTAGATCTTTATCTTTACAACGATACTTTTCCATTAATCCCCTTAGTAGATAAATTGCCTCTGTAGTTGATCTACCTGGCATAAAACCAAATTGATTCTCAGAAATACTTGTCTCCAGTCTCAACCTGTGCTCAATTACTTTCTCCCACAATTTCATTGTGTGGCTCATGAGTTTAATCCCTCTATAGTTAGTACAATTCTGAATATCTCCTTTATTTTTATAAATAGGAATTAATGTACTTCTCCTCCACTCATCAGGCATTTTCTTGGACCGTAAAATCACATTAAATAACTTAGTTAACCATCTCACCCCTTCTTCACCTAAACATTTCCACGCTTCGATAGATATACAATCAGGTCCGTTAGCTCTACCATTTGCCATTTTCTTAAGAGCTTCCTTTACCTCCTTATCACGTATTTTTCGATAGAATGACAAATTTTGTTCTCCTTCACCAGTTACTAAATCCTCCAAGTTACTAGATGAATCCTCTCCATCATTGAAAAGTTTAGAAAAATAAGTCTCCCATCTATTTTTAATTTCATCATCTGTAACTAAAATTCTTCCCTCTTCATCCTTAATACACCTTACCTGTTCTAGATCTCTTGATTTTCTTTCCCTACTCTTGGCAATCTTATAAATATTTTGCTCTCCTTCCTTCGTCTCAAGGTTCTTATAAAATTCTTCAAAAGCTTTGGAACGAGCTTCACCCACAGCTCTCTTAGTTTCCTTCTTAGCCATACGGTACCTCTTCCAATTTTCTTCATTGTTACACAAATGTATGGCTTTAAAACAGTTCTTCTTATACTTGATTTTGTCCTGTACACTATTATTCCACCACCAAGACTCCTTATCTCTCGGACCAGAACCTTTCGATTCTCCCAAAACTACTTTTGCAACCTCCCGTATCTTTTTAGCCATATCCTCCCATATGATGTTAGCACTTCCCTGAGAATCCCAAATTCCTTTATCCAAAAGATTTCGCTTGAAAATATCTTGCTTCTCACTTTTAATTGCCACCACCTAATCTTTGGTGTTACTACTTGTCGACGTTTTTGGATTTTACTCATAATACACACATCAAGGACTAGGACCCTATGTTGTGTCGTTACAGCATCTCCAGGGATCACCTTACAATTTTTACAAAGTTTTCTATCTGTGTTCCTAACCAAAAGAAAATTAATCTGCGACCTTGAGGCTCCACTTTTGTAAGTGATGAGATGCTCATCTCTCTTCTTGAAACAAGTGTTGGCAATCTTAAAATCATACGCCAATGAGAAATCAAGAAGAGTTTGCCCTTCATTGTTTTGCTCTCCAAAACCAAAACCACCATGCACCCTCGCATACTGACCAGCTTCCCTCCCGACATGCCCATTAAAGTCTCCTCCAATAAAAATCTTTTCACTCTGTGGTATGTGTCGAATCAACCCCTCCAGATCCTCCCAAAATAATTCCTTAAGACTGGCTTCTGTCCCGACTTGCAGCGCATAAGCGCTAACAATATTAACAGTCTCACGTCCAATTATCATTTTTAAAGAAATAATTCTGTCTCCAATTCTGCTAACTTCTACAACGTTCTTCTTCCACTCATTATCTATAATGATGCTTACTCCATTGCGTGCACTTACTTTTCCTGTATACCAAAGTTTGAAACCTTGAATATCCTTAGCTCCTTCTCCACGCCATTTTGTTTCTTGCAAGCAAAGGATATTGATTTTCCTTTGAATCATAACCCCTACAACCTCTACAGATTTACAATTTAATGTCCCAACATTCCAAGTACCAAATCTAATTTTGCTCTTATGGACTAACTTCTTTAGCCGCGTGCGTCCAGAATGACGCGGTAGCCCTTGCTCATTTAACACTACATCCGGGCGCCGATGCAGCGGCTCTAACTCACTTATCACTGTACTCGAGCCATGCAGCGCGTTACTTACGGGCAACGACCTAGCATTAACATTATAACGTCTATTGTCCATGTTCATGATAGATTCAACAAATTTTTACATTGGCTGTTGATGGCCTAACACAACCCTCCTCCTTTACCCGGGCTTGGGACCGGCTATAAACATAGGCGGAGTTTGAATTGTCATTTTCTGATTGTTCCAAATTTGGGCTGGCAACAGGGAGGAACAGGGAGGATTTTTCAATACCTATCCCTGAACGCACTTGTGTTTTGTCGACTTCCAAACCCCCTCTGCTGGGTTTGAGTACTGAGAATTTGAGCAATTAAAGAAATTTCTTATTAAATCATTTATGGCATTCTAGTGAGTTGATTGAAATAAGTTATGACATTATAGCAACGTCTTAAAAATTGAGTTAGCACAAAAAATGGTTTATGATTCAACGGAATGACCAAAGTTGATTTTCTTACATCTTTGGAAATTGGCATATGTACCAGGAACTGAACGTGCTGGTAGGATTTCTGCTATCTGTGCTGCAATATGTGAGACTTTCCCTGAACCAAATCGCCGTTTATTGCAAAGGTAATGGGTTATTAATTCATTGTCCCCCGTTTCTTTCCTTTCAGGCAAACACGTGAATCACTCCAGTTGTGATCCCCCCCCCTTTTTTTCCTGCTGGATGAACATATTTAAAAGAGGATTAACAAGACTTGAACAAGTAAACTTGAGCATCAATATTTATGTCGGATTGAAATCTCAATTATCATGAAAGTTCAAGCTACTAGTGAATGGGATGCTAGACAAATTAGCGGCTGGAATGTGGATTTATATTTCACAATGAAAGATGTCGTCGTGGCATTATATCTA
Organism: Prosopis cineraria; assembly: GCF_029017545.1. NCBI lineage: Eukaryota > Viridiplantae > Streptophyta > Magnoliopsida > Fabales > Fabaceae > Prosopis > Prosopis cineraria. The sequence continues at coordinate 4,346,966 of NW_026555346.1, forward strand.
TGTATTGTTTGGTGACGATCATTCCATATGGAGCAGAATTTTCAGCCTAATTGGTTTATCTTTGTGATTAACCTTGTGAAATGTGAATAATGGAAGCTAGTGAGTATATTCTATGAATTATGATTAAATTTCAGTTGTTGCACTGTTAAGAATTACACTATATGTTTCCATGATTTAATCCACTTTTTTTACATGCAAAAATTGATTCTTTTTCAGAATACTCCAAATGATGCAAACCGTGGCTTCCCACAAAGCTGTGAATAGAATGAGCTCCTCCGCTGTGGCAGCTTGCATGGCACCCTTACTTCTTCGCCCCCTTCTCGCTGGGGAATGTGACATTGAAAATGATTTTGATGTGGGTGGTGATGGTTCTGTTCAACTTCTACAAGCAGCTGCCGCAGCTAACCATGCTCAAACGATTGTTATAACGTTATTGGAAGAATATGACAGCATATTTGGGGTAAGTTTATTTATTTTATATAAATATATTGCATGGCTTTTGTTTATAATATATGCTTCCATCTCCATGACAGCATATGCACAAACATACATCTCTTGTATCAGTCTTCAGCTACAAGATTGTGTCTACTTTCTTTTATGTTTGTCCATGTCATGCTTTCTTCCTCATCTACATAAGAACCAGGGATATATATATATATATATATATTTTAAATTATTGGATTATCAAGTTTGTCCTCATTAGAGGACATAATCAGATGCTGATGAAGTACAGCTTGGTTTTTTCGGATAGGCTATTCTTATGGTGAAACTCCCAAGGTGGGTCTTTTGATGAATATGCTATTTCTTATATCAGCTTTTATATGAAATATGGTATTATGATTTCTCTTTCCCCAGGGGCCTTTTCAACCTAGAAGTTTCCTATCAAATTAGAAATTAACTACAGAAGGGTCAACATTTGTGTAAATCTTTTATTACGTTGGGCTTTATGAAGAAGATTTGCTCTGTGCCTCTGAATACATCCTTCTTTCACTATTTTATTTATGACTAATCTTCCCTACTATCTTTTTGTTGCTGTTATTATGGTTCTAGGAGGAGGGAACTGGGTCCCCGGGCATATACTCTGATTCAGAAGAGAGTGGATCTGGGAGCGAGGAGGGTACTGAAGATGAGGAATCATATGATGATGAAGATTATGATGATGACTGTGATGATGAGTGTGATGAAGAATCGATACAAGAGTCCGATGCAGATGCAGAGGGAAGTGAGACTGAAGACTCAGGGTGCAAGGATGATAAGGTTTTTGTCCCTTTGATTTTTTTCATGATAATTGGAAGAAAAAGTAGTAAACTTTTGTAGCTCTGGAAATTATATAACCCATTTACGAGGACTCAGTCAATTGGCTTTCTGCTGGAAAGAATTTTCCAAGAACATGTTTTATAGGACCAAAAGGAGAAATGTTATGCATTAAGTTTTCACATACGGTGCAGATGTAGCCAAGGATATAAAACCGAAGTGCTAACAAAATTCTGGAATAATTTTGATGTCCCCCTAAAATAACCTTTTCCTCTAACAGGTGTTCTTTTACCACTTCAAGAGATCTTAGCCTACGTATTGTTGTCTAACAAGCTGTTCCCTAGCCATGTCCCAATTGACTTGGTGCCTCTTTGGATTAGTTTTCCTTGCTTTTTTCCTTTTCTTTTAAATTCCAAACATGTTTCTTATTATAAAGATTTCTTTATTAGGAACATAAAGCATTTCATTATTAAAAAAAAAAACAATCTTAAATAGCTTTTCCTTGCTTTTTTCTTCAGCTGAAACTCTAAAAGGTGCTTTTTGAATTCGATCGTTTACCAAACACTTCAACTTTATTTTTCATATATAAGATTTTGATCTTACTAAACGGTATTCTCATTTTGTGAATCTTTATGTACATATCTTGCATTTCCCCCTGAGACTGTCCTTTTTTTTTTTGTTTGCTTTTTTTAAGAAATCCCCTCTGAGACTGTCAGTGACGCTGCAACCTGCATCTTTATACCTTTTTACTTGATGTTATACAAAATAACCATTTTGTTCCTGGTGGTTGGTAATAATTCACTGTCTATGTGATTTTTCTGTCTGGTTTTGGGGAAGGGCACATGGGAGGAGAGCGGAAGTGTGAAACTACCCTTCTTATCCTGATTTCTTGAAACATGCAGAAACGTGATCATTCAAGGTCAGATGTAAAATCCTCTGGTGACAAGGAAGATCCTAAAGTCAACCAGATATCATCACAGCCAAGTGAAGTCTCACTATCTCCGGATGTTGCTGTCAAGAGCCGTGAAAACCTGACGAGTTCAACCAAGACTGCTCGTGCTGAAAAGTCCAGCACACCTGCTAACTTAGTTGAAGTTGTTTCCACTGACCAGAGTACAGCACATAATTCGACTTGTCCTGGTGACAACAAATCAATGGACATATATGATGATCCAGCGCATGCTCCGAGCCACACAATATTGGGGCGTACTTCCGTAAGTAAATTTGTAATGTCTCTCCCTGATCTTGGCGTTTATTCATTCCTCACATGCCGAAAACTGGCCAAAACTCACAGCTGACACTGAATTTTTATGTCCATTTACTTTATTCCTTTTTGGAGCCTAGTTATGTTGATTTTATGTTACTATGCCCCAGTTAATTTTTTATTCTTTTGTACTATGTCTAGGCAATGAAGAATCTTACCATGGAAACTGTTGATTCTTCTAAAGAGGCGTGAGTAATTGGCATCCGTTAACTTCTACTTTATCTTCTTCTGGTTGCTTTGTAGCTCCAATTTTATCTATCCGTTGCTGTTTAGAAAAGCAGGGGAGCAAAAAAGTTTGAGAAAAGTGATAGAGAACACGAATATTATAAACCGTAACATTTTATAGGACAGTCTGAGATCCTCCTTATTCGTAAACTTTCTTTGGGTAGTCCACACCGTAATTTTGTTGATGCCGGACCATGCTGTGTTACTTATGCCGAGCATCAACCCAGAGTAAACACATCTGACTAGTTTCTTCATCTTTACTGATATATGTTTTTGACCATTCATAGAGCTGAAATCGAGAATCTTGAAGCTATCAAGATAGAATTGCAAAACCAAATCACGGAGGAGGTAGGCACTTGATTTTCTTACTTGATAGTTATGTTGATATGGACGTAAGTATTCTTTGTTGGCAATTTTCCGTTGTTCATTTCTACTTTCTTTTGTAGTCTAACGCAAACCTGCAATCTTATCTGGAAAAACAAAAGAAATCCATGCATGAGCGTCGCCTGGCTCTTGAGCAAGATGTAAGTTCATCTCGCAAGTATATAATTCCCCCTTCCTCCGATAAATCATTATATGTATATATATTTAGATTCTGTTCTCTAACTTTTCTTTCTACAGGTGGCTAGGCTACGGGAACAGCTGCAAAAGGAGAAGAATTATTGGGCAACTCGAGAAGCAGGAAACAAGTATTCTCCTAGATCCTCATCCGATTCAACCAGTGATGAAAAGGTTAGTCTATCTCACTTTCAAGTGGTTTTTGAGCACGCATCAAAATACTAATAAAAAAGCTGCAATAGACCAAGGCAGACCTTGAGGAAATAGCTCTCATAGAAGCAGATCTCACCAAGTTACGGCAGCGGATTGATGATTTTGGCAGGCGGTTTAATTTACAGCATGAGCACACCTCAAATCATGAAACAAAATTGTATGTTAATCACTTGTGAGCTTATTTATGCACATCCGTTTGCTCTTACTTTTACAATATCATATTCCTAATTGGTTTAGTTTTCTTGAAAAAATTGTTAGCTATGTTACTTTTCCAAATAAAAAGTAATTCGTTTGGGGATTTGTTTGTTTGCACTTGATTGTCTCTTTCTCTGTATCAATTGCTGGGAAACTTTGACAGGAAGAATAAGCTGGATACTGAAGATGCGGTTAATTGTCAGTCTCAGATTGAAAGGTCAAAAAACAAGGTAAATCTGGAATGTCATTGAGAATAGCATCATTATAGTGATGAAATACGATTGATAACTTCACATAATTCGATGACATTGTTCCGCTCCCAGGCAATAGAATTTTGAAATATATACATTTAAATTTTGGAAGTGATGCCCATTCACTACTACTCTCCGATGTTTATAACTGTATATGATTTGGGATAACTATTTTATGTGTGTGAGCAGAGAGATGAAAGATTTTGAGATAACTTCTGGAACAAAATAATTAAATAAAAATGCTCTAGCATGCAGATTCTAGTATCAAAGACACGTATTATAAAGCCTTAGCTGGCAGAAAATTAAATAGGATAATTGCTCAAGCTACTACTATTTTCTAATTAAACCATGTATGTTAAGCTCTATTAGAAACCAAAAGGTTATTTGAGTGATTTTCATTTATTTATTTGTGATCATATGATGCTTAGTAGGATATCGAATTTACATATTATTTTTTAACCTTTGGGTGTTTGGTAAAAAAGGAAATTCGGTATGGTGGAACTGAAAGTGAGAATGAGAAAAAGTCGGAACCAACATCTTTATTGAACAAATATACTCCTCAAGCGACTTCCAAAAAAGTTGGGGCAAAGGTTGAGGTATGTTTCATGAATTTGGTTATGAACCAGCCTTTTCTGTTTATCCTGTACTCAGTATAATATGGCAAAATGAGGGCGAGGCGAGCTAACCACTTCTTTTCATTTAATAACAGCATCAGGCATCCAACTTCACTACTTCTAGACTGACGAAACTGTCTACCAGACTTAACTTTCTGAAGGAGCGTCGAAATCAAATTCAGCAACCACAGCCATCTCTCAGTAATAAGTCTCGAGTATCTGAAACTCATTCTGTATCAAACCCAGAAAAGGGCAGAGCTACGGACAGCACCCAGCCATCCCCGATTCCAGATAAAGGTTCAGGCAAAGAAACTTATTCGCTCCAAAATTCGGATAAAATGAGAAAATCAGATGGTCAGTCAACCCATCACCAAGATAAATGGAATCAAAATCAATCCTCGGAAAGAGGAAGGTCCGAAGGCTATCAGTCTTATAATGTGGATAAAGGTCGATGATTAGAACGCCAATTTTATGTTACGAAGAACAAATTCCAGATTATACAAGGCCATTGCAATCATCCAGCTTTCACGTGGCATTGCTTATGTCTTCCACAATGTTTTGAGCGGGTTTATAAAGCAGAGTCACAAGAGAAACTTCGTTTGATAAGGTTGACGCACGGGCCGATGTTTAAATCGAATGCCAAAAAAAAAAGTCCATTTTCCTTTAATTTAGGATGCTCAAGGCACAGTTCAACCTTCCCCCGTTAGATTAAGTGGAACTATCTATGATCTGAGCTGCTTATTTTTGCAGTCATAGTGACAGCACTGTGGTTTTGTAATCACATTACCGCATTGATAAATGCAGTATTGTTAGTTTCTCGGTACATAAATGCAGATTAACCTTTGACCCTAGCTTCCTCCGTGTGAGATCATCGAAGGCAAAATTCGGGGCTTGACTTCATGCTGCCTTGATTTGTGCTGTGGGGATGGTAACCATGACGCCATAATATTAAAAAAAATGATAAATTGCTCGAAGACATAAATTCAATTTAAGGCCCATTTAATTAAAAAATAAGTAATCATTAAATAATTTAAATATTTTATATAAAAATATTTATTTTGTATAAGTTATAATAATAAACAAGTTATTATTAGCTAGTTATTTTTAAATTTTATGATATATTTATTAATTTTTATTTTATAAAAAATATTTATTATTAAATTATTTTAAAATCGTATGGTATTTCTGTTTATCTCATATTTTTATAACATTCTCTCTCATTTACTGTATCAAATTATTTTTATAAACTATTCAAAGTAACTTTTTAAAATAATTAAAAATATATATTTTTAGATTTTGGTTAATTTTAAAAGTTTAAACAAACAATATACAAATCCACAAAATATTTTTTTCCAAAAAATAAGTAATTTTTTATAAAGTAATCTGAAACTAACAAGAGTTATACTCCTTCCAACTCTATAAAATAAAAAAAAATGATTATTTTTTGTTATGGTTATAAATTATATCATTAAATTTTTATTATAAGTTTTTTAATCTCTATTAAATATTGATGAGAAGTACATTATAAATATATATATATATATATATAATTGAATAGAAAAAAAGTTAGAAACGCATTAAACTTCTGAACATATTTAATATATTTAAAAATATATTAAGTGGGGAGTGACTTGTAGATAAGAGAGAAAGGGTATCAATTTTGTTGGAAAAAAGAAAAGAAATTATATCAATTACAACTTGAACATTCTTAAAAGAATTCCAAGTTCGCCATCATCCAGTCAGTAATCCTTTTTAATCCTAATCAAAATTCCTTGAATAACTTCCTCACTCGTTCGAGGGTCACGTATAGACCACAGTAAATGGTCCCTCCCTTGAAATTGTAGGAACCAATCCCTATATAGAGGATTTTTTTACCAATACATTATAAACAGTAAAAAAAATTGCCTAGAATTTATTCAAATATTATGTCAAAAATCATTCAAATCGGAAACGTAAAGGACTCGTTCAAATCAACAATAATTTTATAATTAGAGATTATTTTTTTTTTGTAGAAATTGAAATCATTCATTCAACTTTTTTTTTTAATTGAAAAGACTTAATATTCCTTGCAATATCCTGCGAGAATCTCCTGCTTTCCCTTTCGTGTTCTACTTGTAATGTTCCAATGTAATTCATTTGTCAAATCCCTACCCATGTGCCTTTCTCAATCATGTCATCACGTGAAGCTTGTAGAGAATTGGCTATAGAATTGTTTCAAAGCATGATAACACATGTGGCAAGGCAGCAATAGATTCTTAACTCCATTGACAAGTGTAGATTTGCATATAAATACTTGTGAGATAAAAATTGATGGTTAATGTTGAATTACAATCAATGAATAATTGAGTTAAAATCTAATATTTTATTATTTATTTTAGGTTAATATAATGGAGAAATTATATATGCTAATGATTAATCCTCGTGTACTCATAGCATTAGTTATTGAGATAAGGTTGCTCAAAATTAATACAACATCTTACTTGTAATAAAAGAACGATGATTTAACAAGAGCTCTTAATTTACTTTATCAAGAATTAAGTTACCTCATTCATAAATTTCTTGGGATAGATTGAGCAAGTGTTGTGGTCACTAGTTTACCCAACTACCAATTGAAAATAAAAATATAAGGAAACAAGAGCCTTAAAATTTTAACAAACCTCATTACATGCCAATCTCATTATTACCATGACCCTCTTTCACTTCTCTCAATTTTATTCAATTCGAATCTCGTTACATGTCATTCTCATTATCATCCCTTTTCAACTTATCCATTCCTTCTCAATTTAGATCATTCATGTGTTTGTTTGATAATCTCGCACTATTTTCGATTGAATACAATACTTTTATTTTTGAATATAGTCAACCATCAAATGAAGCATACGCCACCTCTCGATAGTCAATTTTTTTAATTGAATTACCTTGATTTGATTTAAATCTACTGACTATATATATATATATATATAGATAAATGAAACACTTAAATCTCAACAAGAGAGAAACATACAACAACGACAATGACCACAACATATAAGAAGAACAAAATGTGATATTGAAAGTCACTACTCGTGAGGTAAATTAATTTTCATTTTTTATTCATATAACTTAATCATTCATTATTAATTTTCATAAACCTAAAAATTATTTATTTATTATTAATAATTTTTAATTTAAGAAATTTTACATATTAGTAATATTATGTAATTATTAATACTTTCCTTTTCAATTATTTACTTATCATTTTTTATTCAAATGATTACTAAATCATTAGACAAACCATTCATTTTATTTGTAAGAGTAAAGAATGCATTGGAGATGAAGTTTAGAAATCATCCATGCCAAGAATAATTGTAAGTCTTTGGAGTATATATTGAAGAAATTATTTATAGTGTCATTAAATTTGTAAATTGTTCAATGCAAAAACTATTTTGGGTGTAGCATTTTAAAAAATAATTCGTAAAGTATAGTATTTTGGTTCCTTTTTTTCCTACAGTATCTTTATTAAAAAAAAAAACCCTAGATAAAGCCATAGGCACTTTAGCATTCAACGTCTTGAATGCACAATCCAAGGCTTCATTATACGGCGGGATTGCCTCCACAATCATGTTCAACACCCTCGTCCTTATCACATCCACCGGATTGGATGCCACCGCCACCACAAAATCCTGCTGCAAAACTTGCGTGACGTTGGTCCCGAGGCCGTCCTTCATCAACTCCTTTCCAGAATCATCTCCTTCAATTCATCATAAGAAGCCAATTAAGAGGCTGTCATGGTCATTGCACGGCTCACTGTAAGAGCCGAATACCGCCACAAGCTAGTAATCCCTTCCTAACTCGCTATGCGCGCAATTGCTTCGAACATGCATTTTTAGCCGCGCTGCTGAGTCGTCGGAAGCCGACCATTGGCTTGCATCCGGACCATAGCCACATCAACAGGATTTCTAATGGCTGCACCAATCCCAACCGGCGATTAGCCCCGTCGCTAACTTTCAGGTCAGGAGATCTTACCCATATCTGGATCGGCCCACTTATGCTTGAGCACATTGTATGGATCCATACGGATAGTGGAATAGAGTGTTTGGCGGAGCACTGTGGCGGATACACCAGAAAACAGGGCAGTCATGCCTTCGAGTTGTTCAATCCATACACCAACCTATATGAGTCCAGCACGAGGTTGAAGACAGAGCGTGGCCGGAGAATGTGAGTGAAACGCAAGAGTTGGCCGCAGATTCTGTATTAGCTGAGGTTTCACAAAAACAGATTGTTTCTCGCCCTGAAGCTTCATGCGAACTTTGATCAGATCGAGTGGATGAGTTGCACAGCCGACAACAGTGGAAGCAAGCTGCCTTCAACAAATCCTTTGAGACCCATGGCAAGGGATATAAATGTGTTGACGCTCTAACGGGAAAGACTTGAAATTTGATAGAATTCTGTTCAAAATCAGATCCTGCTTCGTGAGATCTGATTCGCGAACAGAGAATGACAAAACGTGTCATGTTTTGGGATTCATAAGGAAAGGAACGGGCATTGGGTTTAAGATGCGGGGTGGAGAAAGAGCTTTGGAGTGTGTAAGGTGAACTGTTAAAGTTTCCTGCTTTTTAAAGACGAATAGGCAGTGCCAAGCCAATATAGTACATGTTATAAAATTAGGGCAACGCCAATTTTTTTTTTTTTTGAAAAAAACAATTAAATAATCAATACACGTAATTGTAAAGTAATGGTTTAATAGGGCATCGACATCGAGTGGTATGGTCAGTAATTTGGGCAAGCCGAATTCATTCAAACCCAACTCAATTTAAGTTGAACTTATTCAAGTAGGTTTAAAATATGTGAATTCATGAAAAAAACTTATATAGTCAATTTAAGCCATCACACTTTCAGGCTTCAAATTTGTCCAGACCAACTCAAATACCTGAAACCTTTTTTCATTCATTTTTAAATTTTTTGAGCTGATTTTAATTTTTAAATGAAAAGTTAAGATTTCAAAAAAAAAAAAGTAACACAACAGCATGCTACAAAATAAACAAGATAAATAATATAAATTAAACAATGTTGACAGCAAAGTGATTATGGGCACGTTTAAGATTAAAAAAAATAAGCGATCTTTAGATATTTTGAGATTTTATAAAAAGATATTTATTTTAGAGAGATTTTATAAAAAGCATACATTTATTTTATATTTGATTACAATAATTAAAAAGTGATTATTAATTAGTTATTTTTAAATTTTATGATATCTTCCTTCATTTTTGTTTTTTAAAAATAATTTATTATTATATTATTTTAAAATTTTATTAAATTTTCGCGTGTCCCGCCTTTTTAAAGTAATCTCTTTAATCTATCACATTAAATTATTTTTAAAAACTACTCAAAATAGCATCTTAAAATAATCAAAAATTTATTTTTTAGTTCTAATTATTTTCATAATTTTAAACAAATATCAGAAAAACTTACAAAATACTTTTTTGAAAAAATAAATATTTTTTTATCAAATAAGCTAGAACAAACGGCCGTATATTAATATGTTGTTACAGGATGAAAAGCAAGTTTGAACCTTAGCACAGTCCGGTCTTTTCTTTAGTTCTTTTCTTGTCTATAGCTACCACCTACAAGCAAGTCCTTTGTATTAAAAAAACATGATTTTGGATCCTTATATTTTGCTCAAATTTTGCTATAAATTCTGTACTTTTTTTCAATGCTCTAGTTCTATACATTTGTTTTTTGATATTCTAAGTCCTTCCATGAACGATGTTTTTATGACCTAGAATATAAAAAAATTAAAGTGTAAAGACTTATAATATTAAAAAAAGTACAAAAACTTATAACAAAACTCAAGCAAAGTACAGGGATTTAAAATTATATTTTCTCTAAAAAATGAATGCAACAACAAATGCATACATATAGTGATGCACAAAAAAAATCATAAAAAAATTGAAAGTGTCTCCCCAGATTCGCAATAATGGAGATGAAGAAGAATGAAGGTTGAGGAAATGGAGATGGATTTGAAAATTTGGATGACGCATAGGCATTGTCAAGCGAACTAGAGTAGGTTTGGCTGGGAGAGGTCGAGGCTAATGAGCGAAGAAGAAAGAAGAAGAAGAAGAAGAAGAATGATTGAGCCTAGATCTGAAGGAAAGTCACGTCATTGAGCAAGAAGAAGAAGAATGAAGGTAGAGGCAAAAAGTGGCTATGAATATGTGATGTGAGCGAAGAAGCGAAGAGCAACATTGAAGTAGTGATGCGGGTGTTGGAATGAGTTTAAATATGAAGAAAGGTTCTTAGGCCCTTGCCTTTTCATTAACCTTTTTTAATAAAAAAGTAAATAGGCATTCAACCTTATTCAATCAGCCTAAATATCCAAAGTATAAGAAATTTTTTCAACCTTTAAGCTTAGTTTTAAAATTTTTCAAACTTATTCGAACTAACATGTCGAGTTTGGCTCAAATAATTGACTCTTGTTCAAGATTACAAGTAGTATTGGTCCCATTATGCTTGGCTTGGGTTTGCCTCCTAATAGATTTTTTATTTTTTTTTACAGAGAGGATAAAAAACAAATCTTTTTTGGTAGAAGATAAAAAAACAAATTTAATTCATAAAAATAATGTTTTAAAAATTGGATTGGATTAACCGATTAAACTGGTCACCATTCACTAGTCTAGTTCACTTGGTGCATGTGAAATAGGGGAGAATTGAACCAGTCTACAACCAGTAAATCGGTTAAAGAATCAAGAAAATAAAAAAAAGTGATGGTTTGGCCAGTTCACAATTTATTATTTTTTCCTTCTCTAGACATCAAAATGAGATCTCTTTGAATTTCTTTTTTAAATTTTATAATTTTATTACTAAAATGTTATCCTAGCTCTTATTCTCTTCAGTCAGTCGAATGAAAATCTAAGCTCACCCCCTCTTTAAACGAACAATGAACACACCTTTGAGCTTGCCACGCCTATCAATTGCATTTTTCATTTCATCTCTAAGTCCTTCATCTCCAGCTTGAACATGTCTCATCTCTAAAGTTTGAACACCTCTTTCAGTCTATGTTCTCTATTGTCATCTTCCCCAAGGTAGAGTACTCAAGTTTAATGTACGCATCTCTAATTCTCTTCATTTCTTTCTTAAGGCTTCCCTTTTCGATCATTATATGGAAGATTACATTTGAATCATTAAACTTTCAAATTGCCTTAGCTTACCCTAAATTTTTTTTGAAAGTGTTACTTAAGTCTTGAATTGCATGTTTATTCTTTCATTTAAGCATAAAATCAATCATCCTTATCTTGTCTTTACACATACATAAATGTTTGCTTGTAGCCTTGTACAGAGTCCATGCTTTCATTTTTATGGTTGATTATTTATATTTTTGTGAATTTAACTATTGTTTGTTTAAATTTAAATTTTCAATTTAAGATGATAGATATTGGTGGCCTTGAGAAGGATGACACTCCTACAACTATACTCAATCCCACACCTATTTCAAATACCCCTACTACTCATAATTCTAATGCTATAGGAGGAATTGATATTGGTAGTTTAACAGAGAAACAATTAACAACTAGCTCTACCTATAGGAAGATAGATCTTGCTTGAGAACATGTAGCCTTGAAAAAAGAGGAGGATACTATTGTTTATACATGTTTGTATTGTTTAAGTGAATATAGAGGAAGTGGCATAAATAGATTGAAGTAGCATCTAGCCGATGTAAGTGGTCAAGTTGTCTCCTATAAAAACATTCCTCATGATGTACGCCATCGAATGATAAAACCTTTAAAGGAGAGGTTTCAAGAAACAAGGAAGTTAAAAGATATTGAGGAAAAGTATGGTCATATTGATGACTTACAAGAAGTAATGGATGCAAATTCAAATCCTTTACATACCGCTCTTTCAACTCCAACTAAAAAGAAGGTTTATACAAGTGGTGCAAAGAGATAAGTTTTTAGTGTAGCTGACAATTATTTTTCCTTTATAACAACTCATGGTGCATAACTAAGTATTAAAAGTGTTTTGTCAACTAAACAAGCACAACACAAAGCAAAAATAGCTATTTTTGAGCAGTTTGTTATCAATTTTATTCCTTGCAATACATTAAATTGATCATTCTTTCAAAAAGCTATAAATGTAATTGCTATTATTAGACATAGATTCAAAGGCCCTACTGCTTATGTTACAAGAGTAAATTTATTGAGGGATTCGAAAAGGGAATGTTAATTAATTGTTGATAGTTATCGAAGTAGATGGGATAGTAATGGTTGCACATTAATGGATGATGGTTGGATTGATGTTAGATAGCATACACTGATAAACTTTTTAGTTCATTCTATTAAAGGTATGTGTTTATGAAGTTTATTAATACTTCAGATCTAGTCAAAGATGCAAGATATTGTTTCAATTGTCCAATGAAGTGATAAAGTGGATTAGCCCTAAAAATATTATTCATGCAGTGATTGATAATGCAACTAACTATGTAGCATGTGGTTGGCTAATTCATGATAAAAACAATCATAATTATTGGTCACTCCGTGCTACACATTGCTTGAATCTCATCTTAAAGGACATTATAAGTTTGTCTAATGTGTTAAACCTTGCATGTAAGGCATCAAAGGTTACCATTTTTTTGTGTATGATCATACTGTCTTCTTGTCATGGCTTAGAAAAAGACACGGTTGAAGGAAGATTGTGCTTTTAGGAGCAACTAGATTTGCTACCACATTCATTACTTTATGAAGTACACATAAGCACAAGAACGACTTGCAAGCTTTGGTGGTTGATAGGCATTTTGTTGATCACAAGTTATCGAAGATTGTAGCAATACAAGATTTTGCTAGCATTGTCTTGGATAATGGATTTTGGAATAAGTGTTACAACATTATGGCACTTGTTTATTCCCTCATTAGGTTGCTAAAAATTGTTGATGGATATGAAAAATCTTCTTTTGGTTATGTCTATAAAGGCATGATGAGGGTGAAATATGGAATCAAAAGTATTTGTAATAACAATCATCATAAGTATAAGCCTTCCATAAACATCTTTAAAGCTCGATGGGATAAGAACTTGAAGACTAGTCTTCATACAGTAGCATATTTTTTGAATCTTGCAGCATTCATGTATGACCCGTCTTTTCATCTCAAAATAAAAATCATAAATGGTATAGTTGATTTGCTTGGGGTGTATGGCTCTAATGATTATGTTCAATTGTGGGAGCAATTGAGTTCGTACAAAAATTGTGATGAATCTTCTACTCATAATCACTTAGGTTAAGCAACAAAAAAATTAACACCTTGTAAGTTTTATACTTTTATTGCTTTAATTATTAATTATTATTTGAAATGATAAATAAAAAGCTACATTTTTAATTGTTTTTGTTGCAAATGAATTGTGGTCATGTGTTGAAAGTGATACTCCACAATTGCAACAAGTTACCATCCATATTCTTTGCCAAACTTCATTGTCTTTAAGATGTGAGTGCAATTGGAGCTTGTTTGAACATATTCACATAAAAAAAAGAAACATATTAGATCATCAATGCCTAAATGATATAGGTTTCACTAATTACAAGTTGTGGTTATAGCAGAGGTAGTTATATTTAAATGATATAGTTTTAATTTATGTTTAGTTGAAAATTAAATAATACATAGTTTCTTTCATGTTTACTTAATAAGTCATAGTTGAAGAAGAAAAATTATTATTCCATTAATTATGCATCTATTAACAAACTTGACTTTTGGATAGTGGAAGAACAATATGCTTTTGAGCTTAATGAAGTAGATTGTGATGCTTTGCTGTGACAAGAGAATCCACAACCTCTCACTATCAGGGATAATAAAGGTTTATATGTTTTATTTTTATTTGACATGTTATTATCCTATAATTATTTTTGAGAGAAATGATAGTTAAGAACTTAAGATTAATTTCTTTTATTTGTAATAGGTGATGAACATATGAATGTTACAACTTCTTCACCTTTGATTGATGATGTTGGACTTGGAGCTCAATCTACATTTGTTGGACTTGGAGCTCAATATACACCTACTAGAGTTGAAGTTTAATCTACTCCTCAAGTTGCTATCATCTAGGATTTCCCTTCTAATATAGTTACTAATAACATAACAACTAAAGATCTTTTAAGTTGAATGAGTTTTATGGTAATGACTAATGTTTGGATTTGTCAATTTGGATATGTGTGGCCATGGTTTAATGGTTTTCACTTTGGTCTAAGGAAGAATGCAATAATCATGTATTAAACTCATGTATAAAGATATTGGATGATTTTCCCTTCAATGTTGGATTGTGATATTATGGATTTGATGTTAATATTTGTGATTTTTTATTTTTAAATGACTTTTTTATGCTAATATATGAATTTAATTAGTAATTTTTAAATGTATATTATTTAAAATATATTAATTTATTATTGATTGGTTCGAACATTAAATTGTGAATCACTATTCAGACTTTCGATTTTTAAAACTTTACATAAAAAGCATGGGACAAGAGGCTCCATTCATTTTTTGTACTCCTGGATTCCGAGATATTGAACAATATCGAAGCGCTAGAAAGAAAATAAGACAACATAAAAACTTATTAGATCAGCCCAATGCATTGTAACTGAGACAAATTAAACAAAGAAAATTTTAAATTAAGATATCCAAATTACATGATGTGATGGCGGTAATAAAATCTACAATTTTACGAATAGCTCCAAGAAAACCTCTACTCTCTCCTTCAAAGGTACGGAAATATACGAGAGTTGAATATCATCTGCAGAAAGTGAGATCCCCGACCACGACATACAACAAAAAATACTTGATTAAAAATTGGAAATTCAAAAATAAAAAAAGTCATCCAACAGCTTAATAGACTCAGCTGATGAAACAAAGCCAAGTTTACAAATCAACACAGAAGGATCAAACTTCGCGATGATACTCTCGCATTGATAAAGATAAGATCTCTCCTTCAACATTTCCCAGAGCCACCACGCTTATTCACCATCAACTTTTTTAGCCACCAGGTCAGACCGGCCGGGGCAAACAGCAAAGTTATAAATACCAAGAATTTAAATATAGCAAATAGCTAGCCAGCTAGTTACAGAGTTCACGGGCTATTCCAACCTTATTATTGACAGTATCAAACAAAATCCTAAGGTTCTGCTGCTGCAAATTGGCTATCACATTCAACACCGAGTTCACATTATTGGGTGACGCCGCCATAGCCAAGCAGGCTAGCGACCCCGAACTGCTATGTACGAAGCTGTTCTCCAATGGCAATTTCAGCTCCAACCCTGAGAAATGTAATGTAATGGTGGGAGCCAATGTCTCGTAGCTCTTCACGAAGCAAGTGTCAAATGCCCCCAAGCTCGAAAAAGGACCTTTCACCTGTCTTCTGAACTCGTCCCTGATTGCACCGTACACTGGTTCCACGAATCGGGTAATCACCGTACCTGAATCTATAATCGTTCCAGCTCCGGTGTTAGGGTTGAAACTCAGGAGCTCGCTAGGTAAACCGACGTGGACCCGACCCACGCTGACACCGGTCAGGTTCACGTAGTACAGAGACGGCCGGCGGGGATTACGCAATAGTGGGGTGGTACGGATGCGTTTGGGTTGACCTCTGGGTCCTAACTTCAACGACCCTGAGAAGAAATATGACTTGAAACTGGGAAGGCAGTAGGAGAATACTCCTCTGTAGAGTGATCCGGCCGATTGCGAAAATAACGACAAGGGTCCCCGACCCAGACCCAGCAGCCCTTGGGAGGGGAGTGGACCGCCGGCGACGTTATTGACGCAGCCGAAAGCATAATTGGGGATGATATCAGATGCTAGTCCGAGAGAGTCTTGGACCAGCGTGGCGGAGAACGACGAACCAGCGTAGGAATGGTTAAACGAACACGGGTCAGATCCCGCGTCGGGGCACGAGAATCCACGGACCTGGCTGCACTGGGGAACGGAGCAATCCAATGACCTGTATGTTGCAGAAGCTTTGGGTGAAAAAGTGACGGCGGCGGAGCAGCCCGTACAACCGGAGCATGGGACCCAGGCCTCATCACTACTAGTATCCAGGACCATGAACATGAGCTGGCCGGGAGTGCCGAGCTTGACCCGGACGACGTAGTTACCGATATTGAAAGCGAGGCCGGAGGCGATAGGGACAGACGTGGAGCGCTTCTTAGGCAGAAGGGAAGATAAGTAGTGGAGGCGTTGGGAGTCCGTGGATGCCATGATCATGAGAGTGTCGAGCCATGAGCGAGCGCTGGGAAGCTGGAAGGGAGAGCATTTGGAGTAAATGGGAATGAGGGCGACGTCCAAGTGGAGGGGTTCAGAAGCACAGTGGTCTAAAGCAATGGCGTTGGTGAAGGCGAGGAGCTGAATTGTTGCAGAGAAGAGGATGAATGTGATTGACAACTTGGCGTCCATATTTATGGAACTTGACGCCTGGACTGTGTATGCATGCATGGCGCTGGCGAGCTCCCTTTGATATATATATATATATACACGCCAGCGCCGGACTTTCTGGGGATTGAAAATCAGTGCTCATCAGAGATGAGGTTGGTACTATTTAGATTTTAATCGTTACAATTTTTATAATTTTTTATTTTAAATTTGCACTTTAGATTTAATTTGATGGGTGTAATTTAATATTAAAATTTTTATAATTATTTTATATTAACTATTTAAATATACTCTGCACAGTTTAAATTAATATCAGATTAAATTTGAATTGTGTAGAATACATTAAACCATTAAAATTAAATTTAGGCCAAATTTAAAATAAAAAACTTATTAAAATTATTTTATAATTTTTATTTTAAAAAATATATCATAATACTTTAAATTTAAATTATTTAAATTTAATTTGAATGGTCCAAATTTTATGATAGTGATGAGCATGGGCTTGATTTTTTGGGGATCCATCTTTGATAATGGTCATCACCCAAAAAAAATATAGGCTATTCAGATTTAATATGGATTGCCTAGGTTTTTAAAATTTTAATCTTATTAAAATAAAAATTTATAATTTTTTTAATAAATATATTTATCATTAATTGGATAGTATTGATCTAATTTGCATCATCCGATTTAATCTTATAATTTTTATAAATTAACTATCTGCTTCCTCCGTTTAAAACTATAAAATATTTTTAACCGAATCTCACCTCAATAAAGTAATTACTTACTTTCAAACTAACCCTATCTTTTTATATTTACCCATATTAAATACCCTATAATAAATATAAAGTCATAATCAATATGGGTACTTTTAAAAAAAGACAATGATTACACCTCAAAAGATTAAAAATGCTTTATATTTATTAATATCCAACTTCTCAAAAAATGCCTTATATTTTTTTAATGGAGGGAGTATATATATTCTGAATATTTTAAATTTAATATTAAATTTTTATTTGTATGGTTCGAATTTCAAACCTTTATTTTTTTTAATTTTATATTTATTAAAATAGAAAAATTATTTAAAATTTAATATTAAATTTGCATTATTCAAATTACATCTAGGTAATTAATTTATAAAATTTACAATGTTAAATTATATCACTCAAATTAAATAAATACTGTTTAAATTAATGATGAACACACACACACATATATAAATTTTTATTTTTATAATTATAAAATTAAAATTAAGATTAAAATAATTTGAATGGTTGAGATTTTTTTTTTTTTTTTTTTGGTGATGAGCTCCACCGAAGACGGATCACTTTATGGGGCTTACTGTTTTTTTTTTTTTTTCCCAAAAAACTTGTACAGGTGTGTCACGTGTGAGAGAGAGACAGTCCCATCCCAGGCAGCTGTTTATCTCTCTCAAGAGAGACTAATGATTTTCTCATTCGTAGTTGTCTACAGTCTACACTCTACGTTTCCAGTTGTTTAAATTACACAACCATCCCTCAAATAGATTTTCCGTTACTTAAATTACTAACGTGGTGCAAATTTAATTAGGGTCATCTGCCTCCTAATAACATTAATAAATATAATCCAATTTAAACAAAAATGCCAAAAAAAAAAAGTTGTAAACATCAGTATTATACAAATGATAAAGTATAATTTAAGGATATTTTCTCTTGTTCACTGTTTATTCTGATTGCTTTCAGGAGATGAGATTTCAGGTGTTTAACGCATCCAGGTGTTGGAATCATGGGAAGTTCGGAGTCGCAGGAGAAATGAACTGTAAAATAGGATAGTTAGTGTTGGATGGAGGGGATTGACAGGCTATAATACCTCGACTAAAATTCTAACATAAGTAGTTTGTGGAATAACTAAATCTGTTAAATATCTATCATTACAATCTTAAATTTTGAATTTTATCACAATTAAGGTGTCATTTGGTTACTAAAAATGTTGAGAATGAAATAGATTAAAAAAATTAAAATAAAAAATAACTAAATTTCTTCTTTTACTCATGACAAATATAATACTAACTCATTATTATATATTACAAATGTGAGAGTTATCATACTTTTAAAAAATTTTATAAATTATAATTTTTAATCTCATAAATTAAATTATATTTATTTTTTATTAACGTGATTTACTTACCCTTTTTAATTATTTTATTTTTATTTTTATTTTTTTATTTAATTTCATAGTATGCATTTTTAGCAATCAAATGGCACCAAAATCTTTGGCTCACTCCTGCCAAGATATTTTGTTCGATGGATAGTCCGAACAGGACACGCGGTCGTTCACGGGCTCTCCAAGACATTTAATTCGTGTTGCTAAAAAGCCAATCTTGGTCCCACATTTCTAATTCCGATTGCCGTTTATCAACCTGCAAAGGAGCAGAGAAATCTACACAGCTTTCAGCGTCTCAGGTCCAGAGGATGAAGCAAGCACTGGTCTGTCCTATCGTCTCAACAGCCCTCTTTCACGCTTCCATGTTCAAGGGCATATTCACTGGTGGAGTTTTACTTATAGCTAAGAATCCAAAGCTCATTATCTGTTTCCTCACACTAGGCAAAAAGGAGAGATCACGGAAATTCATTCATTTGATTGATCATTTCGTATACGCTCCAGAGAGTCCCCACCAACACCATGGCCCCATTGCACTTTTATTATTATCATACACGAACTGTTAAATTAGGTAGTGTTTTCATTGACAAAAGTGAAAGTGCTGAAAAGGGAAAACGGAAGACTAACCCAGGATGGAGAGAAAAGGAAGGAAACACCAAAGAAAAAAAAAACGAGGATAAACTGGCAAGGAAAATCGATTCTCCGGAAATTGGATTAAATAATAATAAAAAAATGGGAAGGAAAAAAAAAGTCATTATCCTCATGCTTTCTTGCTTTCTTCTAAAGCTTTACCTTCCAAAGCGGAGAATTTTCTCTCTTTCGAAAAACGTTTTTCAAAATTTCTCTATAGAAAAGAAAGAAATGAAACTTGTATAATTTATTTTTCATCTAGGTATTATTATCATTGTGAAATTCCCTATGGTTTAACTTGTCCATCTAAACAAGAAAAAAGCATTTTCGTCCACTTTCCTATTTTTTCACCTTTAAGCTTTCTTCCTCAAAATAAAGCATCCAAGATAATCGCGCTCCTTCAATGTTCTTAATTATCTTCATATTTTTCTTTTATATATCTCCCTTCCCGTACAAGAAAATTATGTTCACCTACAGCCATGAATTTTACAAGTTCCCGCATCACACAAAAGAACATATTGAAACACATAACATTAATAAATAAACCAAGTATGAATAATCAAGAGTGGGAAAGTAGAACAGGTCGACCGAGGCAAGCAATACTTGAATCCATATAAGCCTTTCTGCGACAAAATTATATGCGAAAGACGAAAGCATTACTCCCTCTATTTTAGCTATAAAAATATCACCCTCTTATTAATGTACAACAATGCAAAGGAACGCGTGAGGTTTGATTCAGAGACGATGGAAATCAGACTTTTTCTTGAATCACTGCAAAGTGATAATAGCATGGACGAAGCACCCTTCACTGCAACAACTTCACACCACATCAAAGTGGCCATAGTCCACAAAATGTGAAAACACATGGCTGTAGAACCTGCATCAGCAGTAGACAACTAGCAGACAGAAGCATTGGAACTGAGCTACACACAGGTTCCGTTAAACACAAAATCCCGAGCATGAAAAGGCTTGAGGTCCGACCAAATGAATGCATAATTAGAGATGCACCACTAACAACTGAAATACAGCAACCCACACCCAGAACATGGAATCAAATTGTTTCAAAATATTGTCACCTTGCAAACTGTATGTGGCAATAATGCCTTGTGCTGTAACAACAGAGAGTTCCAGAAAAAATTCAGAGACAAAAGCAGAAAT
Source organism: Prosopis cineraria (assembly GCF_029017545.1). Classification (NCBI taxonomy): domain Eukaryota; kingdom Viridiplantae; phylum Streptophyta; class Magnoliopsida; order Fabales; family Fabaceae; genus Prosopis; species Prosopis cineraria. The sequence continues at coordinate 4,367,841 of NW_026555346.1, forward strand.
CTGTAAGGTTAAGGGAAGTAACTGAAGTTTTAAAAGCATCTGAGAACAAGAAAATGAATAACATGCAAGCACCAATTATAGAAAATAGCTAGAAAAACTCCTCAGACCTCTCTATATCTCCTAGCCTCATACTTCAATTTGATAAATTCATATATGTTTTCCCATAATCTATCAATTAAAAGATAATTTACAGAGCTCCTCAAGAATATTCCAATTAATTTAAAGTTGCACTCCAACTTCAATAACTTGTTTGGGCTGCCAGCAGTGAAACTTAATGCCAAGCATCCGTGTCTTCTTTCATTTACATGGGTTTTTATGGTGAATGCTACTCCCTTCGGTCCCTTTCTATAAGTGATGAATAACCGGATCATGTAGATAAAATATACGGTTAAAATTGGCTAAATGCAATAAATATGTTAAAAATGCAAATTATTTTTTCAAAAATACCCATATTTACAGAATTGGATGGTGGCTTATAACAACTGATGTCCTTAATACACAAACAATTCATGAGGACAAAATATGAAAATGCTAATAAATATTTCAGGCAAGAAGTTGGAGTCTCTTGTAAAAAGGACCAAGAGAACCCTTCTAAGTGTCTCTTATAAAAATGACCAGAGGAAGGGATAGCCAGACTCAACTATTAGGTGCAAGGTAAGGGTTGAAGGTCATTAACTCAGAAAAGCAAAAGAGCAATGCCAAATTTACCGAGGCCTATGAAAATGGTAATGGCACAAACCAATAACAGCCAGGTCTAGAAATCAAATTGTCACAATAATTAGATTTGGCGACAAACATAAAAGAGATGGATCGCTCAGATTCTTGTGCCCAAAACTATAGCTTATTTTTTCCCACAACCCAAACATTTCAAGGGAATGACCGAATCATACATCTAAAATGCTGCCAGAGCTTCTCATAATGCATAGTTAGAAGTAATACCTAGTTTGTCTTGTTGGCAGTATCCTTCTCCTTTGTAATAATAACAGGACATTGAGCATGGTGGGTGCAGTAGTTGCTAACGCTTCCCAGGAACATCCTGTAACAGAAATAATACTTACTTATGGCATGTCAAGAAACCATGTTTATGCAGTTAACAAGTGAACGATTCATGAGTTTTCTGACTTTTAATGGTTTATCCTTTTAATTCCAAAAAAATCATGGTAATTAATCACAAATCAAATTTTGTAATACTGGAAGAAACCAAGAAAAAATTGAAGAACGGCAATGGGTTCATCAACACAGCATCCACATATCAAGAAAGTTATTAAAAATAGTTTTTACTACTAAAGATGAAGTGTACAAATGAGCAGGCAACGTATCCTCGAAAAGAAATAACAGAAAGATCACCGCTCAATAAAAAATATAAGGGATTTTTAACCAAATATCACCACTTAATAAAGTAGTTACCTACTTTCAAACCAACTCTATTTTTTCATATTTACCCCTATTAAATACTGTATAATAAATATAAAGTCATTATCAACAAGGGCACTTTTAAAAAAAGGCAATAATTATACCTCGAAAGACTAAAAATGCTTTACATTTTTTAATGGAAGGAGTACATGATTATATTCCAACTTTCAAGTAACAAAAGGACTTGAGAAGAAGTCAAACAAACAATCGCACACTAAACAAAATGAAAAGATCCTTCATTTTAATAGTAATTGCACATCTACACCATAATTGCATCACAAACTGATCATTTAAGTGGTTGGATATTTTTCGAAAAACAAAAGGCTGGAATTTTTTAAGACTAGTTTTTTGATACTACAACAACAACAACAACAACAAGCCTTTATCCTACTAGGTGAGGTTGGCTACATAGATTGCAAGACGTCATTGTGCTCTATCATTTATCAAACTTTTAAGAATATTATTAATTAAGAGATCGTGTTCAACAACTTCCAAAAGTGTTTTCTTAGGCCTTCCTCTACCCCTCTTAATCGGACTCAAAGTTATATGTTCCACTCTTCTCACTGGTGCCTCCCTTGGTCTTCTTTGCACATGCCCAAACCATCTCAACTGATGTTCTACCATTTTTTCCTCAATAGGTGCTACCCTCACTTTTTCGCGTACGTGCTCATTTCGAATTTTATCTTTACGTGTATGTCCGCACATCTATCGTAACATTCTCATCTTTGCTACTCCAACTTTATACTTTTACTGTCCCATTAGAGCCCAACATTCACTACTATTTAACATTGCTGGTCTGATAGTAGTGCGATAAAACTTTCCTTTAAGTTTATTAGGCACCTTACGGTCGCAAATAACTCCTTTAGCTTTTCTCCAATTAAACCACTCAGCTTGAATCCTATGTGAAATATCTCTACTGATTTCGCCATCATTTTGAATAATGGCTCCCAAATATTTAAACTTTTCCACTTAAGGTATAATTTGATCTCCCAATTTCACTTCCAAATTATTGTCGAATAGTCTCTTACCAAATTTACAATATAAATATTTCGTCTTACTCCTACTCAAACGGAAACCTCTCGACTCTAATATCCTCCTCCATAACTCAAGTTTGCAATTAACTTCTTCTCTTGTCTCTGCTATAAGAACTATATCATCCGCGAAGAACATACATTTGGGAATTTCCCCTTGAATATATTCTGTCAAAACATTTAGGATCAAGCTGAACAGATAAGGACTCAGAGATGATCCCTGATACAATCCAATCTTTATAGGAAAATCCTTTGTTTGACCACTAGGCGTTCTTATACTAGTTTTTACCCCCTCATACATATCTTGTATAACTTTAATATAAGCAATCTGTACTCCCTTTTTTTCCAACGCTTTCCAAAGCACTTCTCTTGGTATACGATCATAAGCTTTTTCCAAATCAATAAAAACCATGTGTAAATCTTTATCTTTACAACGATACTTTTCTATTAATCCCCTCAGTAGATAAATCACCTCTGTAGTTGATCTACCTGGCATAAAACCAAACTGATTCTCAAAAATACTTGTCTCCAATCTCAACCTGTGTTCAATTACTTTCTCCTACAATTTCATTGTGTGGCTCATGAGTTTAATCCCTCTATAGTTAGTACAATTCTGAATATCTCCTTTATTTTTATAAATAGGAATTAATATACTTTTCCTCCACTCATCAGGCATTTTCTTGGACCATAAGATCACATTAAATAATTTAATTAACCATCTCACCCCTTCTTCACCTAAACATTTCCACTCTTCGATAGATATACAATCAGGTCCGTTGGCTCTACCATTTGTCATTTTCTTAAGAGCTTCCTTTACCTCCTTATCACGTATTATTCGATAGAATGACAAATTTTGTTCTCCTTCACCAGTTACTAAATCCTTCAAATTACTAGATGAAACCTCTCCATCATTGAAAAGTTTGGAAAAGTAAGTCTCCCATCTATTTTTAATTTCATCATTTGTAACTAAAATTCTTTCCTCTTCATCCTTAATACACCTTACCTATTCTAAATCCCTTGATTTTCTTTCCCTACTCTTGGCAATCTTATAAATGTTTCGTTCTTCTTCCTTCGTCTCAAGGCTCTTATAAAATTCTTCAAAAGCTTTAGAACGAGCTTTACCCACAGCTAAGCTCCACAGCTCTCTTAATTTCTTTCTTAGCCATACGGTACCTCTCCTAATTTTCTTCATTGTTACACAAATGTATGGCTTTAAAACAGTTCTTCTTATACTTGATTTTGTCCTGTTCACTATTTTGATAACAAGACAAAATAAATTTTACTGGGACCACGAGAGGGGGAAAAAACTTCAGAGGATTACAAGTTATCCACCCAAAAGGCATTTAAGAACAGAGAGATTAAGAGGCTCAAAACGAGTGACTAGAACTGGAGTCCAACTAAATGTGAAAGCTCAAGATGCTAATTGCCGCGGAGGACTTAGAGAACTAGCAAAGCATCAGTATTGCCCGTCACTATTAAGCAAGAAAAGGGAAAAAACTTCAGGCATAGCTCTAGTTTAAGAGTCCTGCCTGGGAGCATCTTCCAAAAATTGTTGAAATTTCATGTTTTCAAACAAAACAGGAATGTCGAAAAGACAGTGAAAAAGACAGGACCGTTGAAAAGATCAGTGATGGAATGGACAGTGCACCAAATTGTACACATGCCAATACAAGATGGACTCTCAAACTTCGTATTACCTTCCAGAAACAATCAATAAAAACAGTGCATTCTATCTAGGATAATGTTACAGAAGGGGAAAAAATCATCGATGGTAGATTTTTTAGTATCACTGACAAAAAAAAAAAAAAAGATTTCAGTATCACTTTTCAGCTACTGTAAATTTTTTAGAACTAGTTAAAACTACCTCTTAATGGGGCCAAACGCACGAGAACCCATCACAAGCAAATTAGCATGCAAATTCTGGACAGCTTCACAAATTTTCTCCTTTGGGTCTCCTATAACCACATGGGTTTTGACATTCACCTGCACAAGTTTCGTAGACTAAATACTTTTCCACGAACGCCCCCCCCCCCAAAAAAAAAAACAGAAAAGAAAGAAAGAAAAAGAAAACGTATTTTGCGGATGTGGGAACATGAATCTTGGAAGGGATCAAAATAAAAAACAAACACTTAATTTGGAGCAAATCCCTAAAGCGTGATCCAGTATGGCATCGGTGATGCGCTTTTGGTGCGCTTCGATCGCTGCAGTGAACGCAGGCACTTCCAGGTCACCTAATCGATTCAGAAACCGGTTAAATCTTGGGCAATTAGGTCAAGCAAAACAAAGTTCGATCAAAATAGACAAGTAGCAAAAGGAGAATGAAACAAAAGGGGGAGAAAAGTGCACCGAACTGGGTCCGCCAAAAGGAATGGCACCGGGGTTAAGACCGGCGGCAATGGAGGGCGGAGATTGGACGTGGAGAATAACAAAAGTAGAATCGGATCCAGGCGATCGGAGCTTGAGATTGTTGAGGGCCCATCTCAATGCGCTCATACTCTCCTCGCTGCCATCGACGGCCACGACAACGCATCCCAGGTTTCCAGCCTCTGACATAGCTATTCGAATATCTATAGCTTGAGTTCGATTAAAGAACCGATGGTTCTTCTGTCCCTGTTCGTGACCGGCTGCGCCGACTGCTGTGATGCTAGCAAGTGCTAGATCCTCCGCTTTGTTAACTGTGGGGATGATACACATCTGTAACCAGTCAGCGATCGACGGAAAAATAAGACATATTTTAACAGATTTATTTTACTGTCCGGCGTTTTATATAGTACTATTTAAAAAATATTTTAAAAAAATAATATAACATTATTTTTTAAATTTATTATATATAAATATATTTATAATTTTATATATTTTTATTTTTTATATTTTTTTATATTAATATCAACGAGATCAATAAAATAATTTATAAATAAAATTAAATGAATATCAAACTAAAGTGGCCAAAAAAATAAAAGGGAAATTTGCGGAGAAACTCCTTTTAACTACAGGCATCAACTCTCCTGCTTGCTACCCTGGCCTCTGGTGTGCCCGGTCATCCAGCATTTCTTGGCACTATTAAAGTTCAAGGCTTTAACATAAAAAGATGTTTATTTAATGCTGATTTTAGTCATTTGTTCACTTAATAGTTAATAATTTCTTAAGTCTCAATTATTTTGTATTCCTTTCCTGTCTTAATTATAGAGTAAAATTAATTAATTTTACGATTTTCAAGGAGAGATGGTTGATACATTAAACTGATAAAAAAATGTGTGGTTTTCTAATTTTGTCTTTTACTGTAATTAATGACTTTATTATTATAAAATACTCCCTTTAGTCCTATCTATAATGTAGAGAGAAAATATTTTTTTAATTTTATTTATAAGCCATTTCATTAAATTTTTATCATAAATTTCTTTTTTTACCTTCTATTAAATGTTGGAGAGAGAAAATATGTTATTGAAATATATTTATTTAAAAATGAGTAAGGCTAGAAAGGAAAATTAATTAGGGAGAATTTCTAACAAAGACTAGGATGTGACATAATTATTAGTGAATTTTAAAAAATTTTAAAATTTTAATTTAATCTAAGGTATAAAGGTAAAAAATTGTAAAAAGATCAAAGTACTCTGCATTTTTCATGAAGAATTAATAATTGTTAGTTGTCTTGTTTCACTTGTTAATTTATTAGTATGAATTATAAATTAAATGAGTTGACATGTCAATAATTATATAAGATTTAACATCAATTGTTCAATCATAAGCAGCAACATCAGTTATTAAATTGCTAACTTTATTTGTTAATTTACTGATATTAGTTATAAATTACTAACAAGTCTTGTAATTTATTAATATCAGTTGTAAATTACTGACAGGTCTTATAATTTATAATTGATGTTAGTAAATTAACAAACAAAATTAGTAAATTAATAACTAATGTTATTGCTTGTCTGACAAATAGATGTAATTTACAAGTGATATTGATAAATTAATAAGTAAATTAAAAAAATTAACAACTATTAATTTCACATAATGAGTAAAGGGTATTTTGATCTTTTCATAATTAAAATTATTTTTAATTTTATCCTCTATACTAAACTAAAATTGCAAAAAATTTTAAATTTCATTAATAATTATGTCACATTCTTGATATTTATTTGAAATTCTCCCAATTAACAATCCCGTCTCTATGCTGTATACTTGACCTTATAATTAGTAGTGGAATAAGTACATTTCAACTGCAATTATCCTTGAAAGCTGTTGGAGATGCTTTTTTCAACTCATGATAGAGGATAGCAGAGTTAGCCAATGAATCTACATTATTTGCCTCCTGGGAACGATAAGGGGAGGAGGGGATGCCTAGCAGGCTAGCATGGCATTAACACTTCAATAGTGTAGAGATTGAGATACCACGCATAATTCGAGACCATGGATGGAGCCACAATGGAACCCACTAGAATCATCATCATTTTTCAATAGTTTGTTCTCTCCCATGCCCAACTCTAAACCTATCCCGTTTTTTTTTTTGCTCATTTTGGTGCTCATGATAAATAATGTTGATCAGAATTTTTTTTATTTTTTATTTTATTTTATAAAATAATAATTACAAATTTTAATAAAAATTATAAACATTATAATTTTAATAAATATATTCTATCATCAATATGAACAATGAAGATTTGATGTGGATGATTTAAATTAATAATAAATATTTTTATAATTTTTATAAATTGATTATATAGATATAATGTGGATAGTTTAGATTTAAAATTTTTAGAATTATAATTTTTTTTAATTTTTTTAAAGTGTCAATCTAAAGATTATATTTATTTTGTTTTTTAATGTTATATTTACTAAAGTAAAAAGTTATAAAAATTTTAAAAAAATAATATTAAATTAAAACTGTCCAAAATATATCTAAATAGTGAATTTATAAAAATTATTAAAAAAATTATTATTAAATTGGACCATGCAAAGCATTGTCCAAATTGATAATAAGATAAATTTATTAGAATTTTCTAATTTTTTATGATCTTTTTGGAAAGAAAAAATATTTATAATAAATATTCATTATAATTTTTTATAATAAATATAAAATAAAATAATAAAATAATTTTAAAACTTGGAGCAAATATAGATAGTCCAAATGCTCATCAAGTGATGAAACACAACTCTAAACCCAATAAACCAGATCCAACAATCCACAACTCCTTGTATTTACAATATCTTTTTTTCCCCTAATGGATACAAGATGGCTAGTCATAAGCTAGAAGGATAAAACAACATAAATGAAAAGAAAACTAGATAGCTTCATTAGGATAGTTCCCTACAGTCATAGCATAGAGCATTAACAGTACACTCTTCAGGAGGCTCTTGTAAGAACCGCATAGCCCTAGGGGAGTACTACACCAATTTAACTAAAGCATCAGCGCACATATTTGCTTCACGCGAGACGCAGGATATTGTGATGCTCAGATGTTTACAGATGGCATTCTGTACTTCTGAGATCTCCTCAAGGAAAGGATGGTCCATAGGTACTCCTCGGTAGATAAAATTTATAGGCTCTAATCAATCAGAAACAATCCATGCTTTGCTAGGTGCAACATTCTTGCAAACACCACCTCCAATAGCTTTAACTTCTGCCACTGTAACAGGTAAATTCCTCATGTTATACGTGAATCCTTGTAGCCAATCACCTTTGGAGTTTCTAGCTAGTCCCTCACACGCTGCATTATTTTGCATACTCCTTGAAGTATCCACATGTATCCAGGTTTCAATTTGCAGCGGGATAACCCAATTCTGAACAAAAGTAGCATCGTAGTGACTATTGATATTATCTAGATCACGTTCCTCCGTCAATGTCCTTCTGCAAGCTCGGATGATATTGTCTATGTTGTATCTAGTGCCTTCGAAAATTTCCTTCCACCTCATTGTCCATAACAGCTAGCATAGATCCCAAACACTTTGATCCATGGCCAGTTCTTGAAAAGATTCCCTCCAATTTGATGTGAGGAGTTCCATTTGATCCACACCTGTAAGTTACAAGAGAAGAAAATGTTATGAAAAGCAAAGTTAATATGTCTCTCCCAAAGTCGTTTGGCTCTCACACAGTTTCTCAAAATGTGTATAACACTCTTTTTACTCTCACACTCAAATGGACAATTTACATTTTGTGTTAGCCCTCACCTCGGTCTTAGGAGGTTACTAGGCAGTCTCTCAAGCAGGACCTTCCAGAGGAAAACTTTTAATTTTTCCAGTAAAGGCCATTTCCATAAACATTTCCACACTTGACTAATAGCTTCTAATGCTCTACCTTCGAGGAATTGGTAAGTAGACCGGACAGATAATCTACCATCACTAGCTGTTCTCCAGCAAAAACGATCATTCGGGCCATTGAGGTCAAGCTTAACAATTATGATTTTCTCTCCAATGTCATTAGAAAAATAATTTTCAGCTATTATCAATTTCATTGTCCATATGGATGAATGAAGTTATATAATAACGATCGACCTCCGTAGAATTTCATCTGAAAATTTTTTTTTTGTCTACATCAATGAAAAATGATTAACTTATGTTTAAATGTCAGCTAAATGATCAATATTTAAGGGATTTGATGAGTTGATCACTTTTGCATCAATTTTGATAATGTTATGAATATTTTTATCATTTTTCTCATTTGAGGCTATTGGATGTTTTTGGCTAATGACTTCATAAGTATTTTTGCCCTTTTTTAGTCTATATCAAAAAAGATTGAATGTAATAAGCACACTTAACGTTTAACACTAAATATTAACCACATTAGGGTAAAGTTAATGATTTAGTTACTTTTACACCAACTTTAATAATGTTATAAATATTTTTATTTTAGACTATTAGATGCCCTTAATCGACTACTTGATAGGTATTTTTACCTTTTTTATCTTTTTTGAATTGGGAGGTGTAATTAATAATTATAAACATATACATTCTATTATGTGCGCGAGATAGGATGGAAGTGTTATGTAATTTGTATATTCTATCAACGCATACATTGTCATTCATGCAATTACACAAGCAAAGTTCTATTTTATTAAATATTGGCAAAAACTAGGACAGACAATTATGGGATGCACACACATATTCTTCGGAAGATGGTGGCAGGTTTTATCAAGTTGCGGAGATAGACACCCACTTCATCTCTGTACCCTGATGCCACATTGCCACTTATTGTTCAGTGATCTCTTTGTCAATTTCACTGCTCGTTTACCACCCCCATCGTCCTTTTATTCGCATTTAATTACGGCTTCAATTCTCCTATTACGTATACTGTGTTTTAATGCACCCACCAGTAGAAAAGTGGGATCAACGCGTTAACATGAATTTACCTTCTTGTTTATATTATGAATGAATCGTTTGCCACCTTAATTATTTGCATTTATCTTCATGCATGCTTCAAGATCATTATGAGGTATATATATTGTTTAGTGTCACAAGATCATCACTCTCTTTCTAAAAAGCTCGTTTAGAGAGGTGTGCGGCGTACCTTTTTATATATGACTAGAACATTTTTGAAATCCTTCTAATATGAGTGTAACAACTCTTCCAACTAATATGTGACATCCACGTCACAAGTGACCTATTGATTAGGCAAATTTAGGTTTTACTCTAATACTACTTTGTCATGGAATCACTATTTTATTTTAAAAAAACTAATTTAGTGAGATATGCAGCACATTCATTTACATGGTCATTAAGACCCTCTTGAAATCTTTTTGATGTGGGACATGATATTAGGCACTTGATTATAACTTATAAGCATGGTCAGCACAGCCCCAAACAAGGGTTAAAGACATAACTAACATGGTTACATGAAGGCATGCATGCTTACACACTTGGGGGGTAATGGGGACTTTTTAGTGCCTATACAAAAAACCTAAAATTGGAAGGTTGAAACATTACATTTTGGGATATAACAATTTAATGCTAAAGGCCTCGCACTGGTCGTGCGTCTTGACACAAGGTAGACTTAATATGTTTTTAAAATTAAACATGATGTATAAATCTAACGTGAAAAAAAAATCCGAAAACTACCTACATTACTTATATTATTGCACGTCAAATTCACAAACGGGAAAACAAGTTCAATTCAAAGAGGGTAGAAATGTGTGCGTACCATTTATTGGTTGGGAAAACGACGCAAAATGATAATAGAAGAAAATTAATAATTTAAAATTAGATTAGTATAAATATGTATAAAAAATACATGATCACTATCTAATCATGTATCAAGCTTATTTATGTTATTTTTTCCCGGTGTCTTTTATCTCTTTAACCTTTATAAAACCTTTCCAAGCTTTGCAAGTTTCAGGGTTCGCCTATGTGAAATAAAGATGACAACAAAGACAGGCACAAATAGCAAGTGTTTAGGGCTATTATAGATTTATTCCTTATCTTATTTAATCGAATCCATGCAAGAAAAGAAAATGGGCGAAAGAAAGAAAACAAAGTACAGATAGGAGAGATATAAAGTAGGATGGAGGGACAAGCAAAGGTGGAATTCTCGACAGTTTTCCAAGAACTGATAGGATAAAGCTAAGCAACGCACCAAGAAGGCAAGCCACCTTCACCCTCTTTTTCCCTATTAAGAAAGCTATCGCCCCAACATGCATGACCTCATCCATTATTCGTAGCAGTGACAGAAGCATATATGCTCTTCCCATCACTGCTTAATCGCATTTCACAAAAACAAGGCCAAAAAAAAAAAAAAAAGTCTATACATGCTGAGTGCAGGTCGGTGAAACCAGACGATGGCCTCCCGTGTGATTTCTTGTTAATTGATCATACATGCATATATTAATTCCACAAAAGTAGAGATCGAAGGCATCCAAACCGAGGCTATACTGGAAAATTTCTATGTAATTAACCGCAATGCCTATTAAGTTAAACATCTTTGTGTGCTAGCTACTACTTCATCAAAAATTCATCGAGTTGCATACACTACTTGCTAAGAGCGTGTTCAAGAGTCAAACCATAGAGAGATAATGAGCTACAGTAGCAAAATTGAAAATCAACCAACCCAAAGAAAATAATACGTACAAAGTTTTTCTCAAGAAGGAAGAGACGTAAATATATTGAACCCAGTTAAAAATATTGAGGAGGCGTCGAGGGCGCAGGTTGTGGTGGCTTCATCACTGAAGTCCAAAGCCCATGAACGGCGGTTCGGCTATCATTATTCAGAGGTATGCCACCAGGCAGAGGAGACGGCACGTTCCCCCTTTCTCCTTCTCCGGCGCCCGTGTTTCGCACGCGCTCTTCATCTTCAGATGACAACTTATGATAGGATGGGCTGTTGAATGAAGTTGCTATCACGTAGACCGGGCCCACTGAGACCAAACCGCCGAATACCAGCCCTCCGATGACGTGGCCGTTAGGGGCGGCGAGGCTGACGGTGAGGGGTTTGGCGGCGTAACCCGAAGTGGGGCATTGGCGAGGGCCGAATGCGGCGGACATGGAGAGGATGGCGTGGTGGCCGGGACAAGCGATGTCAGGAGTGGAGGCGGCGGAGGAGAGGCAGAGGGAGGCGTTAACGACGGTGCCGGAAGCAGTGAGGACGCAGAGGCCGGTGTTCTGGCGGAAGCTGAACCGGGAAATAGCCTGGACGACGTCGTTGCCGTGAGGGACTTCGAGAACGTAAGGCGTCATCATCACGTCGTCGCCGGGTACGAGAGGACGAGAGGCCTTGGGCTTGTTTTTGGAGCCTTTAGGGCGGCCTTTCGGTTTCTTGGCCACCTCTACGGTGCCTCCGGGGCTGGTAACGAATGATGAATAGTCACCTTCCATCTCCACGCTGATATCTTCCTTTGAATCTCTCTGATAGTTTTCTTGGCGCTGACGGGACGCTGGGAAGATATTATTTTGCACGGTGCGGGGGGGGGGGGGGGGGGAGAGAGAGGGGGGATGGCAGCGCCGTGAGACTTGAATACTTAGCTAAACGTATTACGCCGCCTTTGAACTTCGGAAGTATGACTATTGTGAATTTATAGTAATTAATTGAGGATTGATTTGGGGTACGAAGATATGATTATGATTGAGATGAGGTAATGACTTTCCTTTTTAAAACCAGACTCTAGTTATTAATTAGCATCAAATATCAAATTTCATCTTCAGTTCATATAAATAATCTAGGCAGATTAGATCAAAACCGGCTGTGTTTTGGTACGGGAAAAAATTAATTTTTGATTGAACCGGAAGATAAAGCTAATGATTGAAATAAGATTTAATTTAGATATAAAATTTGTTATTTAAAAATTGAAGAGTATCCAGATTCTTGATTTTTCAGCAATTTTTTGATTCTTATATTTCTTTAATTTATCAATTTACACTATATGCAGCATTATATTTTTTGGATATATATTATCGAAAAAATATGATAGAATGTTCTATATTTTTATGAGTTCAAAGTAATTAAATTTAGATATTCTGGATTTCTGATAATAATTTTGCTAATAAAAGTTAGTTACTGTCAGCTGGTGTAATTAATGAGTTGAAGGATTATTAGGCCAGATTTGTCAAAGATCATCATCACAAAAGTTTCTGTACTTATTGCATAAATATATCTATCTAATTTTTAAACTTTCTGTTTAAGGGAATCTAAACTGCATTTAAATTAATTTTAAAAAAAAGTGTGATAGATATTAAAAAAAGCAAGACTTATTAATCCATCTTTTGAATAACGCTAATTTTTGTTGGAAGGGAAAAAAGAAAAGAAAAGAAAAGCAAACACTAAGCTCTAGAAAGTCAAGATAGATAGACTAATGTTCAAAATTCTGATTTCTTGTTATATATATATATATATATATATATTTGTATTTATGTATGTATGAATGATATTGTTGGGTTTAATACGAGTATTGTTAAACCATTCATCATTAATTTATTGTTTTTAACTTGGCCTCACTCCTTAATCTACAAGGTGGGAAACAAGTCTCAATAAGTCATCCAATTAAAAAAAAAAAAAAAGACCTTGTTCCATTTTTAATCACGCGCAACTAATTGTAAATATATATATATATATATATATATCAAGATTGTCAGAGAGCCGTTCTCCAATTTCGTGACAGGTGAAGATAAATGTGCGTGGGCTTTTCAATGAAGGCAAAAAAAAAAGAAAAATAAAAAGAAAACGAAGGCTATTGGAGTGCTGTTGAATGGCTTCGGTGGTCCAGAAAAAGAGGATTCAACTTTGATGGCACGACTAACCAATTTTCTGGCAAGAAAATTTGTTTTGGACGTGACTGTTTGGATATTTCTTGCCGTGTGCAGAGGAGAAGTGATGGCTAAATTGGTGTTGTCTGGGCATCCCCAAGCTAAGTCTGTCTAGTTTTATTTTGTTTCTCATATTGAAAATTTCTTGCTCATGGCATTGGTTTTGACGTTTTGTTTGTGGTTAGGTGGTTTGCTGTTGTGTTTTGAGGACTGTATTTTTGTAAAGAAAACAGCTACTTCCAGGCTTTCCATGATATAAGGTAAATATGAGGGGATTCGAGTCCAGGGCTGCTGCTGCTGCTGCTGCTCATCAGATCGAATAGTTTGATTTGTTCACATAAAAGTCAAAATAAAGGACGCTTAATTCCGCTTATTTAATTGATTCTTTTTCTTTTTGGCTCCCGATTTCAAATCAATCGAAAGTGTGCGAGCCACGTATCAACGCGGAGATGAATACTATTTCAACTCCCATCTCGTAAGCCTACATAGGTAAATATGCTCATATGCACCACTTCTTAGTAGTGGACACCAGTATTGGGGTCGAATTGGATTCAATTGAACTCAAATCCTGATCAACCTCCATTTGACTACTAATGTGTCACTCAAGGCCAATCAACAGATCTTTTCAGTGCACACGACTTCTTTCTGGTGCGTGAAAAATGGGATTAAGTGAATCGATAATCAAATCATCATCTCAAATCCACCCCCCCAACCCCCCCTTTTACTTTTATCGGTATTTATTCTTTTTTTATCAACCGTGTTGTTTTTGGGTGGATAGCTTTCCCTAGTCTTTTACGACTCAGAATAGATTAGACACCATATATGATGCTTTTATGTTTTCATTACAGCCGTGGGGCATGCATGTAATGATAAATTATTGCGAAATTCGTGAATATAAACCCCTATTTTTTTTCAATTAATAGAAGTACCTTCGGCCAAAAAAAAAAAAAAAAGAATGTAAACCCCTGTGGTAATGATGTGAGATGTGATCGGACACATGCAAATAGCTATGAAGTTTACAGTTACACTGTACAACTAATTCATATCCCTGGTAAAATTAAAAATAGATTTTAAGCTGAATAAACAAAATCATTAGCTGACATTTAAATTGATGGATTTAAATTTAAATTTAAATTTAAATTTTATATTTAAAATTTATATGTTTAAAATTTTTTATTTGGATGGTATAAAAATTTCAAAGGTAAAGGAAAAATGAATGGAGAAAGAAGAAATAAAAAATTAAAATTGACAAACCTATCTCTATTTTTTAATCAATAAGAAGCGAGGGTGAGAGATGAGATGATGGACTAAAGTAACAGAAATATTGATAATAAAAACGTTAAGAAAAACAGAGAGAGACAAAGAAAATTAAAGTAGTTGAAATTTTAAATCATTAGAATTTAAAGAGAAATTAAAATTACAGAGAACTAACAGTAACCCATGAATTTGGAGAAAAACATGAATTTGAATTTAGATTCACAAACTTTTATATATTTAAATGAAATATTTGATTTAAATTTAAAGTTAAATTCTCATATATCCTAAGGAGCCTTGGTAAATTTCTTGTTAAATAGCATTTCTTCTGAACGAAATCCTTACACTAAATGAACAAACTTGATGCTTTATGTGACATACCTGTTCGTAGTGTAGCCCAAACAATACCAAATGTAATCATTTCATTTCATTTCATCCAACATTATTCACATTGTTATTCTCGTTCTCACTGGATATATAACAACTGTGTTTTAGACATCAAGAGTTCTTCATATAAATGAATTATAATCTTGTAATCCATACAAAAGCTAAGCTTTGCTCCACTTTCTAGTGGAGAAAAATCACGAGCTAAACTTATTCCTTTCTTGCAATGACTTGCTCCTTTTAATGAACTCTACTCACAATAGCAAATTATTGGTTCACCATTATGAGTGCTCTCGTGTAAAATTAATAGTATACTCTCTCTTGTTCTATTATATAAATTACTTTTACTTTTAACAAGTTTACTGAAATTAAAAAAAATGTTAAATTTTATTAAATCTGCTTTGAAATTTAATAAGTTTACACTTTTATTCTTAACAAGGAAAAAAATAACTATTTTTATAATTTTTTTAGCATTTAATAAGGGTGAAAAAATAAAGATGAACATAAAAAATAGTGAAATGTCCTATAAATAAAATTAAAATTAATCTTCTCTCTCTATCTTGTAAATAAGATCAAAGGAGTATATGATGTTATAGTAGAGACGACCAAAATTATAAAGATGTATTAATAGTGTAGAGAATACAAATCAGCAGTCTAGGATAACATCAACAATAATCTACATTGAAAGTAGCAAGATGGTCTTAACCAAAGGCTGGCAAAATTCTAGGTCAACCTTGTTATATTGACACTAGCACCATCTTTTACTATTTTGATTAGGATCAGCATCGTATGCTTATCTCTAGAAGTCCTGCTAATTTTCCCGTTGTCTCATATCCAGCCAGGTTCCCTTTTCTTCAATATATAACTAGGACATACATCTTGTGCTATGACTGGAAAAAAAGTCTTGAATATAGGAGATCTCAGTGTGCATTGTTATCATAAACTGCATGAGCGAGTGATCAGTGACTGATTGGTAAGGAACAAAAGAGGACGAAGTTACGAAGTTCATAAAGAATCACTTTAGCTGGTACGTTCAATAATTAAGCATAAAACTTCTGTCAATGTTTGACCTAGAACTAGAATGTAATTTACAAATAAAGAATAAAAATAAAGGAAATGAAATAACAAACAAAAGGAAATATTAGAAACCGACCGGGTCGTTTAATTGCATCATCATACGCGAGCTACATAGGAATTTGCCTGTGTAACATATCTCACCCATCGATATGGTTCCTGGGTTCCATACTTCTTTGCTATTTGCAAGTATTTTACCTGCATTAAATAAAGGTATTAAGCACTCAATATCTTCAAATGAACTCAGAAATCAGCAGAACATTTGACGTCACAGCATCATAAAAATGAAATTTATGTAAGAGTTGGCTCCAGCAGGACTTTTATTGTTAAGGCAAAAGAGCATTAGCAGCATTCATAACTCCAGCAGAAAGAAGCCATTTTGAATGTTGTCCGTGTCTAATGTCTGTTGGAATGCATGCAGGTGTAAATTAGCATATGTACCACGTGTTTCATTCTATAATTGGTAGGTTATGACTAAGTTACACTCTCTCCCATAAATAAAGAGCTTTATGTAGGTTAAACTCATTGACTATATTTCCTCAAGGGTTTTCTTTTCTTCTCTCCCTATACTTTTTAGCGTCTACAACCTGATTGAGGAGCAGGTGTTGCTCAATATCTTGTAGAGCCATCAGGCCATGCTTTACATGGAATTCTCTTTTAGTGTTAGAAGGAAATTTATTCCATCTAGGGAAACTGGCCTGATTAAATGGGTTTCAAACATGGCAATTAGAAACTGAAGGGAAAAACAGAATAAGAAGTGCAAAAAGCCAAAGACAAATCAAAGGACAATTTTTCAGTAAATTAGATTTTAAGTTGATCATAGCATGAGCTAGATCAACTTGATCTGTAATTTATAGTGACCAAAGTATAATAGAGGAGAAGCTATGTACGGAAGAGTAAACTCACAATCAGCTAGTTAACGTAATATGTTTACCTGAAGACGTGATGCATTATACATTGGTATGGTAAATGTCATACTAACAGGTCCAGATTCTTTAGTTATATTCCCTATCGAGAAATAAATTTGCATTAATGAGGATCCATTGAATATTCAACCTAAGAAACAACGAACTATCTCTTCTGTGCCAAATATAACGATATATACCACGTGACTCCTGAGAGAATGTTAGCTTTGCACGTAAAGTATGCTCAGATCCACCAGTAATCTGTTTCAACTCACTTATCAGTAACCCCTTTCTCAAGCAGAGAAAAATGACCAGAAATACTTTATTAAAATCAGAGCAATAATGAGACAACCGATAACAAAAAAGAGAGGGAGAGTTGACAAGAAGCGTTGCCTTCTTTAAACCCCATTCTAGTCTCTTATTTGCTTCTTTAAAATCAGTTGTTTGACCAACAGCTCCAGATTCCAGCTCAAAACTAACTCTGAGACAATTTTAGATAACAACTAAGATCAGTGACAATAATAGCAGTAATTATGAACATATCCAAGGTCGTTGCCTCGTAATTTAACCATAGTCCAAAAAAAACAAACAGTATGATCTATCTTGCCATTATGGTTGCAGAATGCTCTCAATCTACTAAATGCTCATTCTTTCAAGTTTATCAAACATATGATGCAAAGTAATGTCAGAAATTCCTTCAATATTTATTTTTCATAACGATCCTGTGATTCAAGAGCTCTCTTGTTAAACAACTCACATTCAGCCTTCAGATCGCAAATGCCATGTATAACGGGAGCATGCAAATGATCACAAAAATTGATGATTAAAAAAAAAATATATCAATTACTACACATTTAAGTAACACTGAATATCCCTGCGGACACAGTGGATTGAGGAAAAAAGGTTAATGCATCTTTTAGTTAACAAAATATATGATTACTTCTCCATGAAGTTAGCTCAGGCGATCAAGGGTTCAAACCCACTTAACATTAAAATGCATGTATGAATGTATGTATTTCCATCTGAATTCATTTTCTATGGTGATCCCTTAATTAAGTTTATTTTGAACCTTTCAATAACTTATTAATCCAAATATTTATGCAATGTTTCTTGCTAATGACAACAACTGTTGAAGAAGTTTTGGTACATTTGTTCAAAAATATACAGAGGATAGTATCACACCTGGTGGTGTGCGTTGGCAGTGGCATCTGCACTTTTATAGTATTTGCCGTCACACCTGAGGCAAACTCAGCATATATCTTTAAAATAACCTCAGCCTGCAAATAACACTTCGGAAGTGTCAGTACGTTCTTTGCAAGAATGAGGATCTACAGATTTGAAATGGAATGGCTTAAATATGTAGCTTGTAGATTACTTTAGCAATAGAAAACTACAATCTCTTCACAGTTTAGTATACAGTTTCCCAATACATAGTATAATTTTCTTTTCCTTTACAACTTTGTATGTAACACAACTAAAGAACGTTACAGTGGAACGAAAAAGGGATAAAGAAGAAGATATAAAATCATGACAAAGCAATATCCCTTAACTACCATTGCATTGCTGTAGTGCATAATAAATCACAAGAAATACGAATGTGCAAAGGAGAGTCAACCAAAAGAAAAAGGTAAAATAAGATTGCAATGAGGAAACATAGGCATCACCTTATGGGTCCCTGCTTCCTCAATCAATGCATTGATACGAAAAGGAGACCTAAACTCCTGGGTCATACGGTAGTTCATGACAGGAAATTCACCATCTGGCGGTATCTAGTTTTCGGGTATAAGAAAATTATTAAGTTTAAAGGAAGCAAACCAGCAAAACATGTTTATATTTTGAAAACTATTCTTCAAGACAGCACTTCTGTACTAACCAGAGTCAGAGTTTTGTCCATATCAAAACTATCAAGACGAACAGATTCATGGAAATTACAGTCATCTAATACCACTGCCCCAGAACCAGTCGAACTATTATAACCTGCTCAGAAACAGTTTAAATTTACAAATCAAAGCAAGACATGAGTTGTTGCCGTTGAATTCATTGAAAACATCACAGGAGCTGCAACATGGCATGATATAAACAGATGAAGAAAATAGGATTCAACACAGTGCCTCCAAAACTTAGTGAAAGATAGAAGTTCTATGCAAAAGCTTCGATCAGAAATGTACAAAATCAATTATCATCAAATTCATAACTGAAGGAATATCAGTTGTTACTCAAAAACAATAAAACCAACGTACTGGTTCCTCATAACCTAAAATTAATAGTCCACAGAAGTAAAGAAAAAGGAAGAAACCAGATCGACTGCTCAATTCCATTACAGAGGCCCATCCAGGCAAAAGGGAAATGACAAAAAATAAGGAAATAGGTACCATAGGTTGGTCCCTGGCCTCCTCCAATTGTGAGGTCATCATTAAGAGCCAACCGAATTTCAGGATTTCCAGAAAGATAGCTCTTCATTTGTATGGTGCCATCAATCTCAGAGGTCAGTATATATCCCTGTTAAAATATATAAAAAATATTAATACAGTTTGTTAAAACAGGCAAGTGAAACTCGACAGTACAAAAGAGAAAAGTTAACTTGCATGCTGTGGTTCGTCACAAAATTTCATTATGTTATACTTCAACAACTTATCAACCAAGAACTAATCCAAGAGCTCTGTAGCTACTGGACATGGCTTTATGCACGTTTCAGCAGTAACAAAATAGAAAAACCAATAAATTAATAAGCAACGGAACTTATAGGACAACGAAAGAGCATGCATTAAAATTGGTTGAAATGCAAAAGCATTATAGAAGGACAAGAGTAAAATGCAGTTTATATGTTTCTACCAGGTTTTTTCAATAATTGTGGAAATGGGGTCCTAAAAATATACTCTCTCCGATCTATAAGGCATTTTCTAGAAACATGAGTTGATCCAAATTTTAGGGTATTGAATAGTTATTATAATTTTTCCAACTATACCCTTACTCATTTATTATTCCTTTTGAAAAAAATGATCAATTGGAATTTCAATTGTCATTATTAAGGTACTATTATAAAAGGTATTTAATGAGGTATAATTGAAAAGATGTACAACTTTTTAAAAAATTAAGATTTCAACTAATTTTTTTTCAACGTGAAGTAGTTACCAATGTCATATATTTGTGAATTGGAAGGAGTACTTGACAAGAGCATTTGAAATTAGAGAATATTAAATTATAGGATCTATGCCCGCCCCCTCTACAATAAGAAGGTAAACAGTCTATAAATATGAATTTTATATAGTTTGATAGCTCAAGTAAGTTTCAAGTACTAACTTAGGACAGGGATCTGATCTCTAAGATCCAGGCTCATAATTATTTTTTTCAACACGTTAACATCATGAAAATCATCAGCACAACTTCTGTACATTTCTGCATTTTTGCCAGACCTCGAAACTTCAACGAAGAAATATACAGATTAAATTTGAAACAGTCACGCATGACACATGAAAAAATATAAAAACATGAATTATAGTAAAATTCAGAGTTACAAATACAATTATACATTTACTTACACTGGAGCTAAAAGTGATGCTGATTTTCTCAATTATATCTACAAAAATTTCCTCCCTCCTTTTACCCCCAGGGTCTGTTGCCACAACAGATTTTGTGACAGCTGTACCTGGCATTCTTTTTGCCCCTTGCTGCATAGAACAAATTCAGGAATTTCACACATGCAAATAACAGTAAAAAATTAAGATACCTTCCAAGTGTCTGATACTATGAAATTTCATACTGCAAAAATTGTAGCAGGTCCAAGAGGTGATAGACGTGCAGCATCTACTACAATTGGTTCATTGAAAACATAGGATTTCAACACTTCAGTAGATGTTGTTTGCACATAACCAAAGTCCTGGCACAAAGAAAATCACCAAGATACTAAGCAACCGAGGTTTTTAGTAAATAATACAGATTGACAAGAAACCTTAGATCGAAATAGTAGAACAACATATCCAAATATAGAAAGAAAGATAAAATAAGAAATCAAATTGAAGATAAGCCTGTGGATTAGTTATAAAAATACAGAGGAAACTCAGGAGACATGCAAGATGAAGTTAAAAGTTAGACTACAAGAAAACCTCAATGGAAACGCTGAAAATGCCAAGTAGGATTAGAGAGGACGCTCACAATGACTTCATCAAGCAACTCGTACACAAGCACAAAGTTCTTCCGTAACGAGTCTTCACTTAGAACCCCAAGGTAATCCTTGATTACACGAGCAATCCTTTGTAAAAGCTCCAAGACAAAAGAAGGTGATATATTAATCCTTGTGGTTGCAACAAACAATAGTCCAGCGACCTTCACATGAAAGTAGTTTACTCCATCCACATTCTATCAATGGAAACACCCCAAAAAAAAAAACAAAAAGGAAAAGGAAAGGGACAAACAGAAAGAAATAAACATTAGTATAGAGAAGAGTTATAAACTTATAATCGACATAATTTGAATAAATTTTGACAAATTCCAAAATAAATCAGAGGACAAAATCAATACTAGTAGTGGTAAATGGATCTATAAGAAGCCAGGAAGTAATTTTAACGAATGGCCTCCTGACTCCTTTTTCTTTAAAAAAATATTTACAAGACATTCTAAAAGCTTCAAATTGATTCTTCTGTCATATTCTGTGATGAGCGGGAAATCTAAAGAGAGAATGCCCCGTTTAAATCAACCACCTTATCTGGTATGGAGAAAATTTGGTTCAGAGAAACCTAGATGATGCGAGCATTAGGTATGCCACAATTACTACTTGCTCTTCCATTTTTCCAAAAACTAGTATATATACATTACGCTACCTAATTTGGAAAGATAATACTTACAAAGACAGGAGGTGCTTCCTCTTGCCCATCATCTTTCCAAAATTTAACTTTGCGGAAAAATATCTCTGCACTTCCCTTTTGCACTTCACCACGGTCTGCAATCATATAAATTAGGTAGCAAATAGCAATAGGGTATGACAGAAATGGTTGCATACCATGTGGAAAGGGTCTAAGAAAATAATCAGAGAGAACTTTTATGCCAATTGTTTCACTTGCAAAAATGTTCTTAAAATCAACATATTCTCCCTTCACAAAAGCACTTACAGATTAGAAACAGCTATATCTTTTTATAATAAGCTGCAGCAAAACTTGACATCATGAAATTAAGATTTACGAACGAGAAAGTCATCCTAAGCTGCTTGATTCTCATAACAACGTGATAAAGTACGGTAAGGAGACTGCAAAAGAGATAAGGTAAAATGAGGAGCACCAACAAGAAGATTTAATTAATTAAGGTTAGTTTTAAGTATACCCCCTCGCAAGTTGCAAGCATCAGTACAATGGTGCCTAACATTTTATAAAATTATATAGAACATTTAATACTATAATGACATAAAACACCTAAACAATTATAAGAGAAGAATTTAGTATCCTTTGCTACGGTACATAGACTGCAGGAGCGTTGGCCTATGAAGATGTCAATAGTAAGAACTTGGCTACATAATGCGCAACTTATGGTTTCTTCGCTCGAAGTAATTAGCAAGAGATCACTATTGAAGTAAGATCTCGAAGCATAAACTCTCAGATTGAGTTAATAATGTAGTTCATCACAAATAGTGATGCAATTAGGAGAGAACATTGGATCAATCTGCATCATCAGATCCACTAACTGCAATAGAAAATTGAAGCGCAGAGGATTAGTGCGGATATGTGATAGAAAGCTTACAGTCCCGGAAGACGATGTTATCGCCACGCTTTGACAAGACGAAGAACTGCGAGATCATGATTCCGTCGTCCCGGGAGCCGGATGCACCTCTAGCTGCTTTGTCAATGGCTCTTTCTCTTTCCGCAGGAACGACCCCTCGTGTTTTACAGTTGGGTGCGCCACCACTAGAACAAAATATATCAATAATATAGTACTCTGCGATTTATTTTATTTTTCGGTGGATAGTAACGTATCCATAGGGTTTAGGGAAATTTTTCTAATTATATTTATAAATTATATCATTAAATTATTTTCATAAATTTTTTCTTTAATATTTATTAAATATGAAAAAGTATATTATTGAAATATATATATAATAAAAGTAAAGTTAAAATTTATTAAATTAATAAATTTTAAATTTTTTTTAAATTTTTATGAGACAAGTTGAAAATGAATTATGAATGAGCTCATGAGAGTATTTATTAAAAATAATAATCAGGCGAGCTTCATTCCCACCAAATTTTAACGGCTTTTTTCCCCCCTTGAATCATTTTAACAGTTAACAGCAATGGCACAAATAACACTAAAAATGCATGCATTAAAGCCTGAGACAGTTGACTTCTCACGTTGTGACCTTCGATATGCACGAATTTTTAAAATTAGTAATAGTAATAGTAATACTTTCTTTTTTTAAAAAAAAAAAATATTTTTAATTAAATTTTTTAAATAATTATCTATTTTTAAACTAACCATATCTTTTTATATTTATCTCTATTAATACTCTATAATAAATATAAAATTATTATCAATAGGGGCGTTTTTGAAAAATGTTAATAATTACACATTAAAAAATTAAAAATGTCTTACATTTTAAATAAAAAAATAATAGTTTACAATTTTCTGTGTAATTTTTTTAATATAAATCCTGTGTAAATTTTATTTGCACTGGTGTCTATGGTTTGATATAACGGGCTATCATGATTAACAAGTTCAACTAAAAAATTTCATTTAGTTAGATACCAAAGATTTAATTAGTGATACTCATTTCATTAAAAATATAAAATATTTTTTTAAAAATTAAATGTTAAAAAAATATTAAAATATTTTTAATTTTTTAAAGTGTAATTATTATCTTTTTTTAAATATCTCTATTAAATAAATTATTTTATATTTATTTTAAGGTGAAACATCATATTAAATAGGGATAAATATGAAAAGATATAGTTAATTTGAAAACAAGTAACTACTTTATTATGTGATAGAATTTGATTAGAAATGTCTTACATTTTTTAAGGGAGGAAGTAGTTAGATTTTCACAAATATTTTTAAAAATAAATTATAAATATTGATTTATATAATTACAAACAAAAATATTATTTATAGTCAGAAAATTACACCTAAATCTTAAATATCTTACCTGTAATTAAAACTTCAAAATTTATAATTATCTAAAGTGATATTTTTAAAAAATTTATCAAGAAATTGTTATTAATTTAATATTTTAAAATTTATTTGTCATTCTCTTTATTTTTATGATCACAAAGGATTGTGTTTTTATTACATTTTTGGATTAAAAGTCAAAAATGTCTTTGAAATGCATACGAAAGATTACCAATTATCTTAAACTTAACAATGGATCATTTATATCTTTCAATTTTAAATTTTTTTATTATGTCACCTACTGTTTTCTCCATTAATTTTTTATTAGTAGGGCCCACTTTTATTTGTTTAATATTTTTTTCCTCCATCTCCTCCTTTCTACCTTCCCCCCCCCTACACACTCTCTCTCTCTATTTTTTTATTTCTTAGCCCCTTCCTTCCTCCCTTCATCTTTGCCCAACTTCACCATTAAATAGGCATTCACATTGTGCTATCATCTCTGCTCACACAACCACCTTGTTCATCTAGTTATTGTGCTTCACTTTACTTGTCATGCAACTTTCATTTCCATCGTGACCATTCATGTCTGCTATCACAACATTTGATGTCACTGTTCGTAGCTCATCGTCTTTCATAGAATAGTCTTGTTCATCATCAGTCATAGCTACTTCTCTCGCAACCCCACCCTTTGTTCTTCTCTCCTTTGCTCCTCCCTAGCTATGCCCTCATCATCCACCAACTCAACTTTCTCGATAGCGTTGCTTTACCTTGCTCCACCAACCCTCATCGTTCGCTAAAGCTGCGAGAGAGCTCTTTTTGAGTTCATGGGCATGCTTGACCAAATCGAGGAAGAGATATTGAAGAAGGGGGTGATGCACCATAAGCTAAAGACTTATACGACAATGATGGTTACAAAGCCGATGGACGTGTTGAAGACGAGAGTGATGGACATGAAGGTGGAGGGACATGAGAAGATCCTTAATTTGTTGTTATTAAGGATATGAACCTCTCAAACCTACTTGTTCTTATACTTGTGACTCACTCTTTATTACACAATATGCCTTGTCTCTTTGAACACTCTATATTTAGTTTGCTTCTTGAACACTCTTATAATTTCAAAGCTTTTTGCGAGTGTTTTAAAACCCTGTCCAATGCAAGAGAACATGGCTATGAGGCACACGAACATGGGAGGGAGAGAGAGTGGAAAAAGAGAGAGAGATTTTTATATATTAAAAAAATATTGGTGGGACCCACTATGTAAATATTTTACAATAAAAAATATTTAAAAAAATTAAAAGTGAGCTCCACTAATAAAAAAATAAACGAAAAAAATAGCAAGGTGATGGACTAAAAAAAATTTAAGATTAAAAGATATAAATGATTCATAATTAAGTTTAAGATCATTTGTGATTTTTCATTTGTGTTTCAAGACTTTTTAACCATTAATCCTACATTTTTGTGGGAGAATGATAGGTCTTCAAAATGCTCAGATGATAATTAGATATTGTAAAATGTGATAATTATTATTTTGTTCTTGAAATTTTATTTGTCAATTAATTTTAATGCGTAATGACCTTTTACTCTTTTTTTTTTTTGGGGGGGGGGGGGGGGCGATTGCCAACTGCAAGCGCATTCTTCCTTTATTCTCTTCCTTCTTATAATGATTCTGCTTATTCTCTTCCTTCTTGTTTTTCTCTTCAAGCAAAATACAAATTTGAGCCATAAACACGTGTTGGAGAGCTAAATGTAGGAATTGGCTTGAACCAAATTCAATTCCAAGATGAGAAAACAGAAGCTAGATTGGGGTGGGAATTACTAGATGAAAAAGAGATCGCTTCTAAATTCCCCTTACAAGTCATTATCCTTACTGCCGTCAAACTCATGGCGACCATCATCGAAATCATTTTAAGGTTTGAAAGGGGAGGGCCCTTTCTCCATTGTAGCCATCCGCTTAAAGTAGACTTAAGAGGAATTGAACCTTACAACAGGCAGGTTGCGATCGCCTTGGATCTTGGTGCTGTACCATTTTCAAAGCTTCTCCATCTTCTTGTGTTTAACATCACATAACCAATCGAAAGTAGGAAACAAAAAATACAAAACAAGCAAAACATACAGTTCAAAATACTTTTGACCTCTTTGCGTTCTGTTCTGTGATAACAATAGCCTCTAGGATCTCCCTCAATTGCTCAAAATACCTCATTGATGAGAGCAACTGTCCCCTTAGCAGACCAGCACAGCAATGGAAGGCGGTGAGAGGCGGATGAAGGCTGCAAAGAGCGCAACAACGGCGATATGGACGACGGTGGGAGGATAGCAGGCGGGGTGGTTGTGGAGACAACCGGAAAGGGGGATCCACTGCCAATCTTTTTATTTATTTATTTTCTAAGGTTAAAAAAGTCTTTTCACGTTAAAATTAATCGATAAATAATTCCCAGGTACTATAAAATAGGGGGAAATCACAGCTAAGAACCTTTGTAGCATTGTACCCGCAAGAAGGGATCAAAAGATTTTAAAATCACTTTATGATATTAAGATATTAAAATATAATTAAAATTTATTGTAAAATTACAAAACTACCTCTCGTCTTTTTTTTTTTAACCAAAAAATTCTCCCATCATCACTGGTTGCCAAAACACCACGAGCACTACTTGAAGTCAAACACTAGCCACCGAACCATCACTGCCAAATTGGTCATCTCATCTGCAGCCGGAGCTCTGGTAAAGGTGGCACAATTTTTAATTTTTTAAAGGTGACAAGAGGGTTTACAACCCTTTGACTAGCCAAAAAAAAAAAATGTTAGCCACTAAGCTACTAATAACTCTTGATCATATAATACAAACTTTTATATATACTATTAACTTTTTATTTTTATTTTTTAAGTCAATACTTATTAGAAGCTTAATGATTATTTGTTATTTTATAAATGATTATTTATTAAATTATTAATAAAACTTGTTAAATTACAATCTCGCGAAGACTAGAACTCATCAAAGCCTGATTCTTTACTACACTTCAAAGCCCGTTCTATTGCTCCAATCTTTTCGTCTCTTTCATCACGCCACTACTTCCATCTGTCTTACTCACCTCCCTATAATGCCTCGTTTTTTTTTTTTAATTAAAAGACAACTTTAAATAATAATAAAGGAAAAAGTTCACAATTAAAAGGTTAAACGAGAAGTCCAAAAATTTGGGTCCACCTGCTCCAGAGATTAAAAAAATAAAAAAAGACACCAGACCAAAGCCAAAAGCATGATTCAGATGTCTTGGACTACAACCGACAAGCGTTACTTATTATCGTTTAGAGCAAAAAGAGGCCTGGTAATGTTGCATATAGCAATCCATGTTTTTGCAGTATCACTTCCAGGAAGGAGTTTTGAGATCCAAGAGAGAGCTTGTCGAAGATTACATTCCTAACTCTAAAAAGAATAAAAGAAATTAGTACATGATAACCATGAAGATACAAGTTACACTAAAATCTCCTTTTTCTTCTATCCCTGCTAAACAACAGTTACGAGGAGTCATTCAACTATGCAATGTTATAAGCATTGACTCCAAACTTCCCTGCGTGGACAATTAGAATGATTCAAGTAACCTGATTTCATTTCACCAGAGGAAAGATGAAACAACAGATAGTAAAAGAAAGAAAACTAACGTGACACCTGAAACCATATGAAATAATAAATGTTATGAGTAAATAATGTTAAAAGTCCAAATCATTTTTATGTAACTAATTGGCATTGTAAGTCAACTTAACAAAATGTTTCAAGAATTAAGTAAAGAAAATATGAAAGACTAAACAAAATGTATATTTTAATAAACAAGCATAAGATATTAAGAAAATATATATCAAATGTCAACACGTTCTCAACCTGTCTCATACCTTGAAGTTAAAGTTCAAATTAGCTCACATTAATACAATCAAAAGTGATACAACAACAATCATCATTATCCCACTAAATGGGATCGATTACAATATTTGCATGATATCATTGTACTCTATCAGCAATCAAACCTTTCGGTATATTATTAACCAAAAGGTCTTGTACAGTAATAAAAAATGATACAAAAAATTTAATATGCCAGTGTCCCACTACCAATTCCTCTATCTCCACAACCATCACGAGTTTGAGTAACAGAAGCGTCAATCTTTTAGGAATGGAGACCCAGGGGGGGCAGCGAGACCAAGTTTGCTCATCACTCTCATCCGCCGCTCATTCAACTCCTGGGACGTTCCTCCAGAGGCTATTTCCTGTATCCAAAATGTAGGTGAGTCAACATACCTGACAAAAAAAGGAACTTACCACAAAATGAAATGATAAAAGTTTGAACCCTTACAGTTACAGGGCCTTGGCTTCTAAGGTTATTGTCATTCAACAGCTCCATTTGATTTGAGGAACCTTCCATGTTTTGTGCACCGTTAGATGGCTTTTGTCGTTTTGATTTATTTTTGCCTGAGAATAATTTTCAAATGAAATGAAATGCGGAATATTTAGCAAGTAGATGGAATCACACAAACAGAAAGGGAATAGAATATCCGTTCCTAAAGCCAAAGCAACAGAAGCAAACCGGTTAACAAAGGCAAAGTAGATGAATTATTTGTGCGTTCTTTTCTAAGAGAAACAATGAAGGACAAGATATGAGTTACCAGTGATACATTTCTTGAGTGCCCTATCAACATGCCCTCAACTGTTTTGGGCAAAAACCAATATAATAATTTCTAGACATCCTCAGAAGATGAACTTGTGAACTGCATATAGGAGCATAAACTGGAATATATTCACTCCAAGTTAAGCCCATATAAAGCAGTAAAATGACATTCTAGATTCAGCAATTAAGTGGTAACTTAAAAACATAATGGAATCATAAAAACGCCGAAGCAACAGGGAATAAACATTCACTCCATAGTGGAGAATGACTCTGCAGTAAATATTGCTTCATTTGTCACACCATTTTGTCTTAATCAAATAGTTTTGCCAGATATCATCTCCATCTCTCTTTGGTCTAGATATCATAATTTGACTCAGAGGGGCACATAAGTGATGGGGAAAATCCCTTTCCCCCGAACCCCCACACTAAGCAGATCCTGTGGGGATAAGGGATTTTTTTTTTTTTTTGGGGGGGGGGATGGGGAAGACAAGACTGAAATCAACAAGCCAGATAAGAAATGAGATGCCACCAAAGCCTTGGTTGTTTACCCTACTCTGTTATGTTCCTAGCTACTTGATAAAGAAAGTAAACGTCTATGTAGCTGTATTTGTACACCAACACCATGAGAAAAGGATGATAGGAAATTGGCCAACCTTTAGTCTTGGATCTTGAATGCTTTGATCTGCTGAGTTTTGAGCTAGGAAGGTCCTATATCCATAAACAACAGATGACAGCAGACAGTCAACACAAGACAGAAACGATATTTGCTGTCTAAAATGATTAAGTAAGCTGAAAACCATGCCTATAAGTAACGAACTTGTTACAAAAAATCCAAATAAAGAAAATAGGTTACCTTTTCAAGAGCCTGCCGAAATATTTCCTGGTAAGAGCCATTATGCCGCTTGAGTATCTGAAAGGCCATTTATTTGTCATAATTAGCACATAAAAATCATAATGGTATACAGTGCTCAAAATGATAGGAACAAAGCTGCATGTTTCCAATGGAAGTATGCATCAGATGCTTACCTTCTCAAACTCAGAATGACACTTAATTGGATCCACATATAAACTACAGCAGGGGAAAAACATATCTTCATTTATGGCTGGAAATTGTTAACAACAAATGCAAAAGATATGATCAAAAAGCACTAACTATTCATAGCTCCCATACAGCCGAACACAAACTTTCCCTGCTGATCTTTCACCAGGTCTAGCACTCTTAGTAACAGCCTTTTTATCAACAACCTACCATATAACAATAGATGTGATAGCAATTAAATAACCAATTATATTAATATTAGGCTCAGGATCATGAATTTAGATATGTCTGCCGGATACCTGTGCAGGCCACCATGAACCACCACGAAGCTTGACAGATATGACATCTCCCAAAGCTACTGCATCAGTTTTGACTTGCTCTCTTGATTCTCGTACATCTCCCAAAGCTGCTACATCAGTTGTGAGTTGCTCTCTTGCTTCTCCTACATCTCCCAAAGCTGCTGCATCAGTTGTGACTTGCTCTCTTGCTTCTCCTACATCTCCCAAAGCTGCTGCATCAGTTGTGACTTGCTCTCTTGCTTCTCCTAGATCTCCCAAAGCTGCTGCATCAGTTGTGACTTGCTCTCTTGCTTCTCCTACATCTCCCAAAGCTGCTGCATCAGCTGTGACTTGCTCTCTTGCTTCTCCTACATCTCCCAAAGCTGCTGCATCAGTTGTGACTTGCTCTCTTGCTTCTCCTACATCTCCCAAAGTTGCTGCATCAGTTGTGACTTGCTCTCTTGCTTCTCCTACATCTCCCAAAGCTGCCGCATCAGTCACGACTTGCTCTCTTGGTTCTCCTACATCTACCAAAGCTGCTGCATCAGTCACGACTTGCTCTCTTGATTCTCCTACATCTCCCAAAGCTGCTGCATCAGTCGTGACTTGCTCTCTTGATTCTCCTACATCTCCCAAAGCTGCTACAACAGTTGTGACTTGCTCTCTTGATTCTCCTACATCTCCCACATCTCCCAAAACTGCTGCATCAGTTGTGACTTGCTTTCTTGCTTCTCCTACATCTCCCCAAGCTGCTATATCAGTTGTGACTTGCTCTCTTGCTTCTCCTACATCTCCCAAAGCTGCTACGTCAGTTGTGACTTGCTCTCTCGCTTCTTCTACATCTCCCAAAGCTGTTACGCCAGTTGTGACTTGCTCTCTCGCTTCTCCTACATCTCCCAAAGCTGCTACGTCAGTTGTGACTTGCTCTCTCGCTTCTCCTACATCTCCCATAGCTGCTACGTCAGCTGTGACTTGCTCTCTCGCTTCTCCTACATCTCCCAAAGCTACTACATCAGTTTTGACTTGCTCTCTTGCTTCTCCTACATTACTCCAACCACCATCCATTGAATTATACCTGCACCGCATGCTGTTAGCTCTGAGGTTTTGTTAGTTTTGATGACGTTAAAGATTACATTTCAATCATGCAATGTTTGTTGAATTATCTTTCACTGATGATTATTCTAGAGATTATTACTTTGAGTATGAAGGTCAGATGAAGAATGAAGGAAATCAAATCCAAAAGATTAAAATTAATCAGGATGTAGAATAGAGAATATTCATTGAGCACATTCACCGAATGAAAAATATGAATCAAAATTTTCCTATCTTGGGACAGGACACATGGCAGAATCAACATATGGAGAAATTGAAACCTTTCATTGAAGAAATAAATGCAGAAATGAACACGCATGTGGAAATGAAGGATTTAAAAGCATGATCAAGCAACAATATCAATGAACAAATCATATCGCAAATATCCATGGATGTGATCAAGTAGGACACTTGAACGTTATGAAAAATCACAAAAGTATAGATGCAAGCTTTACTTGTAATGTTATTATGTTATCTAGCTAGTAAAAGCTGCTTTCAGGCATTGTAATCTTTATTTTACTAAGTTGGGATGAGCTTATGCAACCTTCAGACTCAATAAGCGCATGTTCTCTAAGCAAGATGTGCTTTTGAGATTGAGTTTTAGATTTAGCACAAACCTAGTGAATTGATGTTAAGGAAACCCTATAGTTTGAGTTGAAATAGAAGACCTTGCGTTGTAACTTATAAAAAAGAGCAAGAAAACCTTCGGTTTTAACACTGTTACTATAATGAGTAAAAACTATTGAGTATTCTCAAGGAAACTAGTCGTAGGCATTGAGGCAGGACAAGGATAAATTTCGCTGTTGATTTTCTCCTCTCTATCCCTTATATAGCGGTGTGCAAGTGCAATCACCAGTTTGGTTCAATTCAATTGGAAAATACATAAACCAAAATCAGTAGAGGACATGAACAGACAGAAATATTTAGGTTCAATCCAGTGTATTCGATTAGGTCCATTTGGGTATGGTCGATTCAGCCTAATTTTGCTGGCCTTTTTTAATTACATACCTGAGAAGTTTATAGAAATCTAAACTGAAAAATCCATTAAAAAATTACAATAAGCATCCAACCAGATTAGAAATCCGACCAAACTACAAAAGCAACTTAAAGAAAATTTTACATTCACTGCTAAAT
This sequence comes from Prosopis cineraria, assembly GCF_029017545.1. NCBI lineage: Eukaryota > Viridiplantae > Streptophyta > Magnoliopsida > Fabales > Fabaceae > Prosopis > Prosopis cineraria. The sequence goes on from NW_026555346.1 coordinate 4,400,404, forward strand.
ATATGCACCAACTTAAATGAGTTCCATACAAAACACTGAAAATTAGAAATCTGACCAAACAACAGTTAGCATTTCAAAGGCCATACATAAGTTCAGGTTTAGGGTTAGATATTTTTATCCACTGTTTCAAAAAATAAAGGTCATAACTTTATTTTCAATTCGGATCACTTTATTTTTGTTTATTATCCCCAAAACCAAACCGAGGCAAATAGACTTAACTATCATAGAAAAATAACCAAACTGAACTGAAAACTGAAAAAATCAAACTTAATAGACCGGACTTAATTGGGTTCAGCTTGGTTTTGTACACCCTTTAGTCTTGTCTAAATTATTTGCGTGCTGACCATTCCATTTTTTAGCTAGTTGACTAACAGACGACTATAAGCTATTTTTTTATTGGTGCTCTCATTGTTCCAAACATGGGCCTTAATTTTCAAAATTTACTAAGTTTAATTTCTGCAACACCTATACACCCCTCCCCCTCTAAGTGATATTCCACTTAAGTTTGGATTTACCAGCTAAGAAAACTCAAAGCTTCAATTTGAATTCCTGCTAAAGAATAAAGCCACAAAACACAACTCACCAACTCATCCAGTCATCCTCTGCCTTCGCTATGTAGCACGGATACTTCAAAAAAGTAAACATACCCGTATCCGATACGTATCCGATACGATACTTGTAGGATACTTCTACATACGTATCCCATATTTTAACATTTGTTATATGATTTTTTTTCAATAATTTTTTACTATATCACTTAAAAACTTGAAAAAACACTTAATATTTTAGTTAATTACTATAAATATCCTTATATTGCTTTAGAAATTCTTATTTAAAAATCAAAATACCTATACTTACATCATAAAATGTTGAAATATACATTATAAATATTCCCGTACCCGTATCCTAAAATTTTGAAAATTTGCCGTATCCCCGTATCATGCCGTATCGTATCGGATACTCGTACCCGTATCTATGCACCTAGTGCCTTCGACGAACAAAATTTAATTGTCATGCATAAAAATGCAATGCCTCTCCCTACTTTTGTTCAAAATTCTAGCATACATCATATTAAGCAGTTCTATACTCTTTCTTATCTCTTTTTTAACCGAATCCTGAAAACAGATTAAGGAAATCTTAATATGTCCGCTGTTAGCTATCCACTGCGGCAATCATTCTCGTCCATCATTCATCAGGCACCGAACAGCTCACGTCAAGATAAGAACAGACCAGCCAAATAATAGGGGACAATTTGTTTTTATTAATTAATTTTAAAAGCATATACAGAATAGGACGTATAATAGAAGCATTCAAGTTTCCAGTTTCTTTTAACTACTCACCCACTTCATTCGTCAAGCATCAAATAGTGCATAACAGAATAAAGAAGCTAAATACAATTACCTACAAAGCCTATCAAGATTCAAGAAGGTCGAACAGTGGACGGAAGAGACCCCGCTGACCCAAAGACAAGCAGGAGCCAAGAGCCGGACAATGAGGGGAATAGCAAGAGATCAGAGATTCAAGAATACCTCGCGTCCCGTGAAAATTGAAAACGCCCGACACCGCGAGTCCCCAGCACCACCACTCTTTACCATTTCTATACTTTTTTTCCCTTCAGCATTTCAAATTTCCAGAAAACGAGAAGGAAAGGATGGGTCCAAGGGTCCAAGCCACCGTGCGA